>NC_072488.1:38495000-39155000 GCF_027574615.1 Eptesicus fuscus | reverse complement strand
ATCAGTGAGGGAGAAAACAAGCTACTCTACTGCAATTGACCAAATGTTCAGTGTTCTGAGTCTCATGCAGAATTTGTGTCTGATTCTTTAACACTTTCCCATCTGAAAAAAATAAAAGGCCTTTTAAATATTCATTACAGAAGCAATCCACACAAATTGTGATTTGAAACACAGAGTTTGCAAAATGAAAATGGGTAATGAATATGAGCTATTAGAAGTCCCAAAGGAAAAAAAATAGAATTTATATGTAGGAACAAAAAAAGTTCAATGTCACCAAAACATGAGAAAGTAAGGTACTATTTTTCAGCTATCAAATCAGCAAAGATTTTTGAAGGTGGTTATCTTGGGTGCAGGTGTAGGTACACTGACACAGTCATTTCACACATTGCTAGTGGCACTGCCAATTGATGTTCTGCTGGTGACTTTTGTTGCAAAACAATCACCCCCAAATAACAATAATTTTATTGTCTCATGGTTTCAGTGGGCCATGAATTGGGGCAGGACATAGCAGGAACAGCTTGCCTTTGCTACATGAAGGCTGAAGTCTGGAATCCTCTGGAGATGCCTCCATCCAGATGTCTGGTGGTTGATGTGTCTGTTGATAGTACCTCAGCTTGGCTGTGGCTTCCCTGTGTGGGTTTTCTGCATGGGCTAATTGCCTTGGAGAGGGTACTTTCTTTTAAACTTTTTTGTTTAACATGCATACCATAAGTGCACAAGTCTCAAGTGTAAAGCTACATGGGGTTTTACAAAGTAAACAAATTGATGTGTATCTATATAGTTCAAGACAATTAAGACACAGAACATCACCAGCAAACACAAAAGCCTCCTCAATGCCTCCATTCCAGTCATTCTCCCCCAAAGTAACCACTCTAAAGATGTCTATCACCATTATTTTGACATTTTTTTAAATTTTATATAAAAAAGATTTATGCATATACACTGTTTAGTGTCAAGCTTCTTTAGCTTAACCTTATGTCTATTGCTGTGACATGTGGCAGAATATTATTTTCATCGCTCTGTAGTATTCCATTGTATGAAACTGCCATAACTGATTTGTTCATCCTGCTGCTTTTTTCATTTTAGGCCACTTACTTAGGTCTTCTTTAATTGCTTTCAGCAATGTTTATATCTTTCAAAGTAAATGCCTTACACTCCCTTTGTTAAATTTATTCCTAAATGAGTTCAGATGTTTTTAAAAATTCAATTGGCTCTGGCATTGCACTTTAAATTTCATTTTCTAAAAGTTGCAAGTAAATAGATACAATTGATTTTCACATATTGGCCTTGTACCCTGCAACATTTTAGTTCTAGTATTTTTTTTAGTAATTTCTTTGGATTTTCTTCATAAGTAATCTTGTAATCCACAAAAAAGATTTTTTTCTTCTCAAGTTTGATGTAATTTATTTTTTATTTAAAAAAGTGTTTATTTATTTGTAGTAGTGAGAACAGACTTTCTCACCTTGTTCTTTATGAAAAATATATACAGCGTTTTACTATTGATTTTAATGTAGCTGTAGGTTTTCAAATATGTGTATATATCCGTGTACACACACACACACACACACACACACACACACACACACACACCACATCACAGAGACTTTATGATTTTGAGGAAGCTTCCTTCTAGACCTTGTTTTCTGACAGGTATTGTTATTAGTGGATGATGTTGAGTCTCTAGTACAATTAACATGTTTTTTAATTTTGTGTTATTAATATGATGAATTATAATAAGTATTTTTTTAATATATATTTTTTTATATTTTATTGATTTTTTACAGAGAGGAAGAGAGAGGGATAGAAAGTTAGAAACATCGATGAGAGAGAAACATCCATCAGCTGCCTCTTGCACACCCCCTACTGGGGATGTACCCACAACCAAGGTACATGCCCTTGACCGGAATCGAACCTGGGACCTTTCAGTCCGCAGGCCGACGCTCTATCCACTGAGCCAAACCGGTTTCGGCTATAATAAGTATTTTTGATTGTTAGGCCAACCTTGCATTCCTGGAATAAACTGCACTTGGTCATAATATAGTATTCTTTTCATGTATTATGGAATTTGACTTGCTAATATTTAAAAAATATTTGTGTACCTATGTTTCTGAGAACTATTACCCTGCAATATTTTCCCCCTGTAATGTTCTCATCATCCTTTGGCATCAGATTTATGCTGGATTCAGGAAATAAATTTGGATTTGTTCTCTCTTCCATTTTCTTAAACATTTAGGAAGCATGGCATTATTTCTTATGTACATGTTTGATAGAACTTACTAATTAAGCCATCTGGGCCTGGTGTTTCTTTGTGGGAAAGTTTTTAATTTCAGCAATTTTTTAAAACAAAAATAGGACAAATCAAGTCTATTCTTGAGCCAGTTTTCATAAATTGTGTTTTTAAGGAATTTGGCCATGTCATCAAATTTGGCTCTATTCATTGGTAAATGAGTAATATTTTTCATAATATTTCCTAGTTATTTTTTAAATGTTTGTCAGATGTGTGGCAATTAGTTCCTTATAGGATCAACAAAATTGCTATATCACTATTCAAACAACATCAATGTCTATTCAGGCATTACAAACAAAATAGTGGAGACAAAACTATTATTTTGTTTTGTTTACTTATCAGAGAGTGCAAACCCTTTCTCCTATGATTGGAAATTAGGGTTAGGAGTTGATCATTTGAATTCCTCCTAGAACCAAATTAATTGGAACCTTAATAATTAATTAAGTCCACCTGTAAATAGCTCAACCCCTAATTTATTTGGTAGCTATCTTTTTGACTGAGAAAGGTTTGTGCTGTGGTTCTAGATAAATTTGGTTTACCATTTTTGGTTTTTTAAATATGTTTTTACTAGAGGCCCGATGCATGATATTTGTGCAAGAGTAGGCCTTTGCAGCTGAGGCGGCTGCCCTGATCCCGCGGCTGCAGCCCTGGCTTTGTCCAGAAGGTCATCTGGACGGCCATTCGGTCGATTTGCAATTATACTTTTATTATTATAAATTGTTGATAGTATTACAGATGTCTCCCATTTCCCCCACTTTACCCCCCCCCCCCTTGTCCCCCCCCCCCCCCCCCCCCCCGCCAGGTCTTCACCACTCTATTGCCTGTCTCCATGGGTATGCATATAAGTGTATAAGTTCTTTGGTTTCAGCAGGGCCCAAGAATTCAGTTACTGTGAAAACAGGCAAAATGAGACTTCTAAACCTTCTTCCCTGTTGCTTTCTTGGCAAAAATTTAGAGATATGGTAAAGGAAAATATTTGTCAAGTCTACCCATTCTGTTTCTGCATTTGGGGTTTTTCCAGATTCGAGTATGTCCTGCCAACTGACACAGTATTCTAAGGTTTGTCTGATTTCTCCTCATCTCTGTCAAGTCTCTGATTATGGGAAGTTGGCTCTTCCTTCCACCATGCTCAGAATGATCACACTAGGTGTGGAAGCTTCCATGCCTTTCTGCTCAGTTATGAAGGAATCATTTCCTGCTATAACTCAGTTTATCAATGATTCCTTGTTTGTAGTATTCCTTGCTATCTGGTAATACTCATAAAAACATAATTGTATATGGGTTATTCTTATTGTTACTATGGGAACAACCATCTTTTCTGTCTTTCTAGATCCTAACCCAAATAAAAAGTATTTTGCATTTATTTTTGAAAACCATTTTATATGAATGTAGAATTCTAAATGTTCAGTTATTTTCTTTGAGCACTTTGAAGATGTTACTTTATTATCTTCTATTTTCCATATTTTCTGCTTCAAAGTCAGTCATACGTTTTGTTGCTGTTCCTTTGATATGTCTTATTTTTCCCCTCCAGCTGCTTTCCAGGTTTCTCTCGTTGACTTTGGTTTTCATCAGTTTACTAGGTATGGTGGTATTACAGAATCCTAGGTGAGAATTTGTGGCGGGCTTGCATTTCCATTGAATTACTTTACTTCTGTAGCTTGTTCAAAAATTAATTGAGCATATATGTGTGGATATATTTTTGGATTCTCTATTCTGTTCCATTGATCTATGTGTTAATGCTTTCACCAATACAACTCAGTTTTGATTCCATTGCTCCTGTTTTTGCTTTAGACAGTCAATTAATTGTAGAGCATTTTTAAAACATAGAAAAAAATGAATTATGTGATTACTTTCATTTTAACCATTTTCATCACTCCATAATTCTTTTTAAAGATCAAAGTTTCCTTCTTATGTTGAAAGGTTTTTTTCCATAGGAAAGACAGGTCCAAGCCTGGTGCCTATCTCACAGTGAATTCTGCTCCCCTCCTCCATCCCTCCACCTGAATGGAGGCTCTTTTTGGCCTCCTGCTTTGTCCTCATTCTTTTTTATGAGCACCTGGGTAAGTTCCCAGGCCACTTTGATGGAAAGGATCCTGCAAAACTAGGTGTGCATTATCTTTGTATTTTCTGTATCATAGTTAGTGTACATTCTCACAGTAGCCCACGTTCAGCTTTCCTCAGTTCATTAAAACTATTAGCTAAGCCCTGCTGGCTTGGCTCAGTGGATAGAGTGTTGGCCTGCGGACTGAAGGGTCCCAGGTTCAATTCCAGCCAGGGGCACATGCCTGGGTTGCGGGCTCCATCCGCAGTGAGGGGCGTGCAGGAGGCAGCCGATCAATGATTCTCTCTCATCATTGATGTTTCTATCTCTCTCTCCTCCCTTCCTCTCTGAATCAATAAAGAAATATATTTATATAAAAAAAACTATTAGCTAAAATCTTCTACTCATTTGTGTGATTGACATGTCTTTCTCCTGTGGTCCGTATAGGTGAGTCAGTGCTCCTGTCCTTCCTCTTTGAAAACACCTGTCTTTCCCTGGATGTTTGTCCTTCAACCTCGGTTCTCTCATAGATTCCAAAAAAGTTAATTTTGTAGATTACCTATCTTTTCACTGTTATTGTTGCAGGAGCAACAATCTTTCCAGTTTTCTATATCCAAAGCAATAGCTGGAAGCCTCTATTTTATAAACTTTTAGAATATTTGCATACTACTCTTCGAGTGACTATCATGATTTTTAAAGCAAAAAAAAACCAAAACAAAACAAAAAAACAAAAAAACCCCAAAAACAAAAAAAACCCCACCCAAACCCATTTTAAAAGTAAATGGCTTGTCACATAATTAAATCAGTGACTAAATTTAATCCACAATGCAACTCTTATACAGTTTCTTAGATATAGGTGGGCTGTCATTAGTTAAGTGTTTGCTGTTTCTCTGCTGCAGGAAGAAATTGTGAACATTCTGACTCATGACAAAGGCCAACCATCTTACCCTGGCTTTCAAAGCTCTCCTTACCTAGGCACTAACCACACTGCAGTCCGTATCATCCCAGTCCTCCGAAGGAATGGTCAGGAATATACATGATACCCTCCTTAAACATGCACATCCTGTGTCTTTTCTAACTCTAATTTCTATTTCTTCAGAATGCCTTTGCATATCATCACTTTCTTCTCCTTTTTTATTAATCAAGTCTCATCTGGACTTTATGCATATGTTCTTTGCTAATCAATAAACATTCGTTGAGCACCCACTTTGTGCCAAGTTCTATATTAATTGATAAAAAAACAGTGGTAACTGGGCCACATTTGCCCTCAGGGAGCCCACAATCTTCAGTTTTGTTCTTCTCTGAACAAGTGATTTGTCTATGATGTTGATGGTGTTGATGATGGAGATGATGATGATGCCAGCTAACCTTTGTTGAATCTATTGTGTGCCAGGAACTTTTCTTAAACTTTTGTATCTATAGGTTCTATTAATCATCACAATGGCCCTATGATATAGTTATTTCTATCCTGATTTTACAATGAAGAATTTGAGGCATAGAGCATTAATCAATGAATCCTATATAATAAAAGGCTAATACGCAAATCAACCAAATGGCAGAAGGACCGGTTGCCATGATGTGCACTGACCACCAGGGGGCAGATGCTCAACGGCAGGAGCTGCCCCCTGGTGGTCAGTGCGCTCCCACAGGGGGTGTGCTGCTCAGCAGAAGCCGGGCTCACGGCTGGCGAGTGCAGCAGTGGTGGCGGGAGCCTCTCCCACCTCTGTGGCAGCACTAAGGATGTCTGACTGCCAGCTTAGGCCCACTCCCCGCCATTAGTCGGATACCCCCCAATGGCTCCCAGATTGCAAGAGGGCACAGACAGGGCTGAGGGACCCATCCAAGTGCATGAATTTCACGCACCAGGCCCTAGTCTATTTATATAAAAGCCTAAGTGACTGAATGACTGAACAACCAAACAACCAGTCAACCAGTCGCTATGATGCGCACTGACCACCACAGGGCAAACACTCAATGTAGGAGCTGCCCCTGGTGGTCAGTGCACTCCCACAGCCAACCTCCCGTGGCCCCTCCCCCCTGCGGCCAACCTCCTGTGGCCCCTCCCCCTGGCCAACCTCCCACCATGCTGAACAACCCCAATTGCCAGCCAGGCAAAGGGACCCCACCTGTGCACAAATTCGTGCACTGGGCCTCTAGTATATAAATAAACGCGTGAGTTTTGCTAAACAAAAATCCAGCCACATTACATTAGGCACTGACATACTGGATGTTCATTGATGCTGAACTATTCCTTCCTTCCTGATACCACCCTCTTGATAACACTGAAGAGAAAATATGCCCTTGTTCAAGCATTTGGTGCTCTGTTCTTTTTATAAGTTTATATCCTTCTCCTGGAATTCCCTTTGAACTCTAAGTAAGAAAAGGGGCAAAGAGATGGTGAAAGAAAGACCTACTGCCTCTCCTCCCAACTGCCTGGGCACTTCAGTTAGGATTCTCTGTTGTAACCACAGTTTTGAGTGTGCTGTCGCTATGGATCTGGACAACTCTATAAAACAGACACAGTGCCCATCAGCAGTGTTAGGTTAGGTCTTAATATCAGAGAAGTAATGTTGGAATGGCCAATAGAGGAAGGGAGAAGTCTGTATATTTATTCATTTTTTCCACAAATATGTATTGAATGACTACTATGTATCTGGCCTTATGCAGGGTGATGGGCACATATTGGCAAACACAGAGACATTGTCTCTGCCCTCATAGTAGTGAGAGCCTAGAGAATAATCCAAGATTAGGTTCCTACATAATTGAGGAAAATGATTGCAGTTATGTTAGGCCCTGAGTTCTTCCTATTTCAGTAGCAATCCCTATAGATTTCAAGTTGTAGTCTTCCAGTTAACAAGTCTGAACAAAGACACTAGTGCTTCAGAAGACTCAACCTACAGTAGAATGAGTCTCCAGTCCTAAACCTGGAGTCCTAAATAGGCTTAGGGGCAATCTCAGCCTTCCTCCCTCTGAGATAGGCTTCCCAGTCCCCATGTTCTGCACTCCAGCCATTCTGAACAGAGTCTGCCAGAATCCCAGCTCATGTAGCTGAGAGATGGATATCTTACCTTGTTCTTCATTATTGTACCCAACACATGCCAGAGACAGTTCTAGCTCTTGTGAGCTTCTTTTTCTAGGAGCTGGACCCTGTTTCTGGTAACTCCAGCTGCTGGCTGGGGTCTTATTCCAAAGCAGATGGACCACCCAGAACCATGACATTGTCAGCTTCCTGACTTCAGGCATCACTGCTGTCTGAATGCTGCTGTCACTGTGCCATGCCTTCCAGCTCCAAATCCCCCCCAAATGTTAGCAAGTGACTGGTGGGAGACTGCTATGCTTCTTTGTGCTGGTGGCTACTCTCCCATGGGGCCAACTCTTCAGATTGGGTAAAGATTCCAACACCCGTCTTGTCTTTTACCGCTTCTTCCCTGTCCCCAACAGCCAGCTGCTAAGTCCCAGCATGCCTCTCATCAAAGTCCTCCAGACATGTGACAAGCTTTTTTCCCCTGGTTGTAAATCCTGGTTTTTATTGTCTTGTGATCTCATGGGCCAATGTCTGGCACTTTAGCCATTTATCTCTTCTTATTTTCCCACAGCAACATGAATATTTCCCAAAGGAACCCCCTTAATTCTCATTCCGTGTCCTTTGATAGAATGCCTTCTCCCAAAGTCTGACAGTGAAGACTGGAGTCAGTATGTGTGAGGAGACCTGGGCTTCTTTGCTGGACCACCATCTGGCTGCTTGGCTTTTGTCAATTCAGTTCCTTTTGTTGTGACTCAATTTTCTACTCAGTAAAATAGAAAATATTGGCTATAAGGTTTCTGGTTCCTTCCAGCTCCCAAATTTGTTGATGTTAAGTTGACCGAGAATAACTTTTTCAAGCAATTTCCAACTTGTTTTTTCTTTCTCAAATGCCCATCTGAGAAACAGCATCCACTCAGCTAATATTTCTCACTCTTTTCCAGCTTTGGATGAAGTATAGTCCTAAATAAGACTTATCATCCCTCAATTTTGACTTCCATGTCCATTACTTTCTACACAAATAATATCTTGAATTTATAGAATATTTTTATACTTCCCAATGTCTTTATGATCATCCTATTAGATCATCATAATGACTCTCTTTATTAGAAGAACAAGCCTTTCTGGTCTCTCTCTTGTTATCTCTCTTTCTTTTCCCTTTTTAAGAATCAGGTATCTGATGCATTGACAAGTAAGGTATTTATTTATCAAAGGCAGAACAACTAGTTAGTGGAAGATCTTGAACTAGAATGCAGGTTTCTTGACAACTAATTTAATAGATCTTTGACTTTTCCCTGCCCCTGTCCCCTCCTCATTGACATTTTTTAACAGCTCCTGTATTTAATTCCACCAATAATGCTAAGTTTTGCCTCTTACACGAGCCAGGAAAGTCTGTGTACTAAAATAACGGATTTAAAACATGTTCCCTTCTCCAACTAGAAGGTCTCAGCAGCCAGCATGATCATTTTTTGCAAGGTACCCATTGCTGGGCTGTAAAGACTGTCAACATGTGGTTCTCCGGTCAGCTATTCTGAGGTTTCATCCCATTTAATCAGCTCAGCATTTTAATGAAGCCCAAGCTACAGTAAGAGAGGAAGTCCAAGGGGAGTTTCAGGCGACAACGGTCCAGTTTCACTGGCAGGGGCCATACGCTACCAAGGTTGCATAATTTAGAATTTTCCCAAGAGCTAAAAGGTCTGCGTGTGTTCCCTACTCTTCGGTATCAGGAAGGAGGGATTAAGCGAATGTTTTCAGTGTCACAGGAAAAGGTAATAAAAATACAAGTGTATTTTGGGTCAGGTTCAATTTCTGCTTGGTTCTTCCAGATCTCTTTGAAGAAAATAGAGTGGAGCACAAGTATAGCTTTAACACCCAAGCTGATAAGATTTTTTTTTTTTTACCATAACACAGGTAGTTATCAGTTCCCTGATACAAACCTAATTACGTACAATGACTAATATAGCAAGCCTAATAATAGTGGGGGAAAGTTAAAGATACTGGGTCAGGTCTGTCAGTCATAGGAAGACCATCATTAGTTACTATTTTAATGGTTCATTTGATTAAATGCTAAGCTATTGTCTGGTAATTATGTGTATTCAAGGGAAAATACTCAAGTTCAATTAGGAATGTATCCTTTACTGCACTATGTTTAATGGAGTCGCAACATCACCATAATAAGCAAGGAATAATGAAAATCTTCTTTTGAAATTGCAATTGAACTATTTGCAGAGAAGTAGCGGGCATGTGTAATATGATGAGTTCCCTTAAATGGCTCAACTGTTGATCAAAAAAGCAAATTATATAAGTGGATACTGCGAGGCAGAAACATGTGGACACAGCTGGAGTGTCATGTGTCACGGTTCCAGTCATTGCCAGCTGGCGGTCACACAAAGGCAGGCCAAGCCAAACAATTACTGTTATTCATAAGAGCAAATGTGCATTCCAAACACACAGTGCAGGCTTTATGAAATAACTGAGCGTTCAGATGCATCCAGACAGCCGAGCTGTTTTTTCATCACATGTCCCTGGGTGCCAGGCCAATATGGCAAACCGACTTTGCTATTCAGAAACCCTTATCTTTACCCAATTAACCAAATCACTGTGACGTTTGAGAGTTCTTCATGCACTTTGCTGAGTGCATCAAACCAGCAGGCTTACCGGGCGGCAGATGCACGGCTTCTGGAAGCAATCTGCTTGCTTTCTTTTTTTCCTTCTTGCGCTGTAAATACCCCATTAGCCCACTGCCCGTTACAGCCCAGAGCTTGGAGTCAGTCTCTAACATCTGAACATACATCTGAACATTCCCTGGTCCTCAATTCTGTGTGTCCGTGTGCTGAATGTCTTCCAAGATGATGCCTTGGGAGGGTCAAGGATGACTGAGAGGCAGACAGTAGGGATTTGGACTCTTGTTTAGGGGGAGGAGGTATATTAAATGAGGGAACATTCTGGAAAAGAGTCTGATAAAGGACTGAAATGAGAATAACTGGATTGCTTAAAGATAAACACCAAAGGAAGACATAATATAGAGCTGTTGTTTCCATAATTTTCATCTGTTTTCTTGAAATAAAGTGTAGCCATAGCTCCTTGCCCATTACTTCTTTTAATCGACAAGGTCCCAAGCATATGTGAAAATGTGTGCCACCCTGTTCCTGCTTACAGCCATGTAGAAATGCTGGAGAGAAAGGCATCCAGTTGCGAGGGGAGTTTCACTGCAATAGAAAGTGAATGGTTATCTCTTAATCCCTATGAAGCACAGACAGGGTATTCTGTCTAGACAAGCACTGTTCATTAGAAACCGAATGTGAGCCACATTTGTGACTTACATTTTCTAGTAGCCCAATTCAATAAAGTAAAAAGAAATAAGTGAAAGCAATTTTAATGTATTTTATTTAACCCAGTATATCTAAGATGCTATGATTTCAGCATATGATCAACATAAAAGTATTAGTGAGAGACTTGACATTGTTTTTTTTTTTGGTACTAAGTGTCAACATCTGGTGTGTATTTTACCCTTAAAATACATTTCAGTTTGGATTAGTCACATTTCAAGTGCTTAGTGGCCATCTGTGGCCATGTCTACCACTTTGGGCAGCACGGTACTATTTTGACAGTGGGAATTTCGAGGATGCCCAAGCACACTTTGTTCAGTGCAGGAGGAAGGATGAAAACACTGAATGAAGAGTCAACTCTGTTGCTGGTTCTAGCTCTACTGTCAACCTTCCTCTCCTTAGTTAATTGATCCATAAAATGGAGATAATATCTGCCTTACCACCCTATAAAGTTTTCTCTAAGAGTTCAAATTAAATAATAGATGTCTATTTTGAGAAATAAACAGTGTTCTGTAAACTTTAGATTTAAATAAACACCTGAAAACTTGCTGATATACCAGAAGTTCTAAGAATTGAGGAAAACCATTCCTGCCTGCCCCCCACCTTAATTCTCTGTGCCCTGATATTCCTTTCACAAGGAAGGTTTTAAAATTAGATATGATTTTAAAGGCTAAAGTCCCCCTCATTACCTAGAAAAGTCTGTGAAAGATTTTTAAACCATCCAAAGTTTTTAAAGCCATCAAGGTATGGTCACTATTCTTTTATATAAGGAGCTTTCTATCAGTCCTGAGACCACATAGTCATGGATCCCAGTTTTCCTCTGAAACCCAAGCACACTGACCAGGAGATGCTAGGCTCTTTACGGTTGTGCTTCACTGGTGTGATGCTAAGTACCAGACAACTTAGAGTCCTGCCACCATTTCCCTCAGCCATGGCTGTCTCAGAGCCCATGCCCATTGCACCTCCCCTGCTGTGTTGGTTGCGAGGACAAGGGAACTATTTGGCTTTGGATTGTCCATGTTAAATAAATATTTTGGCAATGGGAATACCAGCAACTCCAGCCCTTAAGGCACCATATCAAAACCCATCAACCCAGATCTGCCATAATTACAATAGTTGGCATTAAACATTTGCCAAGACTAAGACTGTTGGTAACTATAACAAGTCTTTTTGTATGTACAGGGACTAATTTCTTATTTAAATTCAGCCCTGACCTGGAATCAACCCTTGACCTCCCTGTTCACGGGTCAACACTCAATCACTGAGCCACACTGGCCAGGCTTAAATTCAAAATCATAATCATGATGGCAATGCTTTCACACAGTGCTTTCAATTATGAAAGGATTTTCAGATTGGTTAAATTTACTCCTAAGTGTTTTATTTTTTTTGTGCTATTGTATATGGGATTGCATCTTTAATTTCTCTTTCTTAGTGTATAGAAACACAACTCATTTTTGCATGTTAATTTTACATCCTGAAACATTACTACATTCATTTATTAGTTTTAACAGCTTTGAGGGGCGGGGGAGTTTTTAGGTGTTCTATATATAGTATCATGACATCTGAAAATAGAGACAGTTTTACTTCTTCCTTTCCAATTTGGACACTTTTTATTTCTTTTTCTTGGCTAATTGTTCTGGCTAGAACATCCAGTACGATGTTGAATAGAAGTGGCAAGAGTGGACATCCTTATATTGTTCATAATCTAAAAGGAAAGTTTTCAACTTCTTATGGTAAGTATGATATTAGCTGTGGGCTTGTAGTAAATGGCCTTTCTTATTTTGAGGTATGTTCCTTCTATTCCCACTCTGTTGAGTTTTATGACGAAAGTATTTTGAATTTTATTCAATTTTTCTATATCTATTGAGATGATTATTTGATTTTTATCCTTCACTTTGTTATTGTGGTGTATCAAATTGATTGATTTGTGGATGTTGAACCATCCTTGCATCCCTGGAAAAATCCCACTTAAACATGGTGCATGAATCTTTTAATGTATTGTTGAATTTGGTTTGCTAATATTTTGTTGAGAATTTTTGCATCTGTGTTCACCAGGGATATTGGCCTGTGATTCTATTTTCTTGTAGTGTCCTTGTTTGACTTTGGTATCAGGATAATGCTGGCCTCATAAAATCAGTTTGGAAGTGTTTTCTTCTTTTCTATTTTTTGGAAGAGTTTGAGAAGAATTGGTATTACTTCTCCTAGGACCAAATGGCTTCATGGTTGTTCAGGAGCATTTGTATAATTTTCACATATTTGTGATTTTTTTTTCCATTTTATTCTTGTGATTGATTTCTAGTTTCATACTATTGTGATCATAAAAGATGCTTGATATGATTTCAACCTTTTAAAATTTATTAAGACATATTTTGTGGCCTAATATATGATTTATCCTAGAGAATATTACATGTGTGTTTGAGAAAAATGTTCATTCTATTGTTGTTAGATGAAATGTTCTATAAATGTCTGTTAAGTCCATCCAGTCTAATATGCCATTCTAGCCCATGTGTCCTTATTGATTCTCTGTCTAAATGATCTATCCTTTGTTGAAACTAAGGTATTGAAGTCAACTAATATTATTGTATTGCTATCTATTTTCCCTGTCACATATTTCTCTTTTACATATTTGTGCACTCCTATGCTGGGTACATAAGAATAACTTTTATTAATGTTATATCTTCTTGAGGAATTGACCCTTTTATCATTATATACTATCTTCTCTATTTCTTGTTACAATCCTTGGATTAAAGTCTATTTTGTCTAATATAATTATAGCTACCTCTACTTTCTTCTGGCTTCCGTTTGCAAGGAATATCTTTTTCCATCCCTTCACTTTCAGTCAATGTATATCTTTAAAGTAAAAGTGAGTCTCCTATAGGCAGCATATATCTGGGTCTTTTTGTGTGTGTGTGTGTGTGTGTGGTTGTTTTGTTCTTAACCCATTCAGCCACTGTATGTCTTTTGATTAGAAAATTTAGTTCATTTATGTTTAAGATAAATATTGATAGCTATGGATTTATTATTGCCATTTTGCTAATTGTTTTCTGTTTGTTCAGTATTTCTTGAATGAGTGAATAGATGAATAAATGAACTACTTATTAAACTGAAAAATTTTAACATATATTATCCTAAATCATTAGTACAAAGTTTTCATTGAATAGTGTGCTTTTTCCTTCAGGTTATTACAATTAAAAAACACTCATCACTGAGAAATCATGCCTTAGTTTGCAACAAGGCTTTATACCTAAAGGTTGACCAACAGGTATTGCTGATGGGAAGTTCTGCTGGGAGAGGGTAACATCTTAAGCTTAGGTGTGGTATGTAGCCTAAAACATGGGGCATGATGACTGCTGTGGTCAGTCATTCATTCAGTCATTCAACAAATACTACTGGAGTATGCTGCCTGTGAGAGGACTTTAGGCACAGGGTAGAGAATGATTACCAAAACCCCCAACATGTTCTCTCTCCCCACTGAGATTACTATCTAGCTGTTTCCTTCAGACTTGGGCACAAGATGTGATCACATTTCTGGGTTTCTGTCTGTCTCCTCTCCCCTGCCTTTCCCAGCAAGAAACAGCCAAGGACAGTGAGGGCGAGTTTCACCCTTAAACTGTTGTGATAGGACTCTAAACGCACATCAGACGTCCTGGCTGTCAGGCCTGTGCACATGTGATGTGTTGTCTCTGGCCCGAACCTGAACTGCTTTTGCCACCACTCAGGATGCCCAGGGCTCAACAGGAAACTTGACCTAAGTGAGGACAGCCCACCCCCAGGCACTCCTTCTCTTCACATTTTTTTTCCACAGCTCCTGACACTTCTTGGTCACCCGTCATTTTCCATTTAGTTGTGGGCACTCTTCTTATCTTCAAAGTGTGTTCCTTCACCTTGCAGAGGAAAGTCTACCCCTAAATGAAGTTCTTGGTTTTCTGCGGGTGCAGAGAACGGTTGCCAGGAGCCCAGCTGCTTTGCCACCCAGCCTCAGCCTGCATTTCTGAGTTTCCACGACAGGAATAGAGTCCTTGGAAGGAGACTTGCTTCTTTGCGGCCATGAAGCCTCTTTTCTGAGAGAGGAGACAGAGTGAGAAAGCCCAGGGGACATCTGGTTTGGAGGTTCCATGAAAAAGGTTCTTTAGGGTTGGCTTGAACGGTGGTTTTGTGTGACAGGAGAATCCCTCAGTCTTTCTGCTTTTGGCCAAGGCACCCCACTTCTTTGTGGGATGTTGATGAATTTGTGCCTGGTTCCTCTCTTACGATTACCGCTGTGTTTACACTGTGCTGCTTCGGAGTCACTGCTGTATCTTGAATGCTCATTCAAGGAGAGTAACTCAAGGGCTGACAGCTGGTGAGGTCATTCCACAGTCTAGCCAAGGCCCGTGTGCCATTACAATGAAGTAATAATGTATTTATAACACACCTAACCGCTGATGGCTTCTATTGCCGTGGCTTTTCCCCCTGCGTTTGCACAGATGTTTTTTGAGAACTCAAGAATTGGCCTCCAGAAACAACCTCCTAGCAAACAAACTCTGTCTGTTGACTCTGGCGGGTGCTTATAACGAGAGTTGTTAGCACGTGGGATTTATGTTTCAAATATCATTTTAATTTCTCGGGCAGCATTTTTACCACAAGATGTTAATTCACTGGTGCACTTGAATCCCAGAGCCTTTCTCTCTCTCACTCATGTGTGCTCGTACTCTCTCTCTTTCTTTTTTTAATGAAAATATGAACTTGGTTTCTAAGGAAATAGTCTCAGTGCCTGAGAATACTCAGTGCCTGATTCGTTGAAACACAGTGCATTCATTTTCTCTGGAATTTACTCGGAAATATTATAGTCTTTTTATTTGATAAATGATGTACCTTTGTGATTCATTAAGCCCCTCTCCTTATTCCTTAGTAGCACCCTCTTTGTCACACACAAGGATTCTGCAGTTAGTCCCAGCAGGAGCAGTTGGTCTTCCCGAGAATCACAAGCTGCTTTTAACATTGATCAGAAAATGCTGGAAAGCATTTAAAGACAATGGTGCACACACTAGGTTGACATCTATTAGTAGCATGATTCCTATGAGAACTGTTAAGTCAATCTCATAAATCTTAGTATTTCCTGATAGTTGTAGGTTTGAGATAATACCCCTCATTGATTCCTCAATTAGCATTCCAGATATTACAAAAAATAAAAACAGTTGAGACTCTTGTTCTGACAATCTTGCCTTGTCTTTTTCTTCTCTTTTCTTCTCCTGCAATCCCGATGCATTTTATCTCTGTTTCTTAAGCTGAATCAGCCTGGGAGGTATTACCTTACATAAAGGTATCCCCTGGGCTCAAAAGGTGCCTTCCACCCCATGCAAGAGTAAATATTTCTAAATTCGCACACATCTATCCTGTTTTCTCACCAGCTCTGAAACAGGTGACATCAGCTCTGGGACTACTTGAGACAAGAGGGTAAAAGCCTTCCTTCTCTCCTTCACCTCTTGTGCTCTCCGTAGTCCAGGTTGGCTTTTGGCACACAATAACATCGATGCTTCCTAACAGATAACTCTGGAGCATCTTCTTGGTCCTGACCCTTGACCTCTTTGAAATTCCAGGCTCTGTAGAGCACACCCTTCTAAGAGCTTTCTTCTGTTGATTTCTGCCACCCTTCCCTCTCTGGGTCCTCTCCAACTTTTCTCAACACTCTCTCTCCTCTGTTGTTACCTGTTAAGTCTTGGGTTGCCTCTGGCTCGGGGTCTGAACACTCTCCTGGGCAATCTTTTCCAACATCCTACAGTCCATGGTTTCAATCATATTTTTGGTTGCAGCTCTGACCCTCACTTCTCTCTAACTACTGAGCATGCGTGTCTCTGGATGTCTGGGAAGGGGTGAATTTCCCACCTGCTGCTGGACTTGTCCCTTTACGCCTGCAGTGAGTTCTAGCTGAGGAGTTCCACCAAACATCCCAGCCCTTCGCTCAGGAGGCCCAGTTAGGAATCGTAGCATCATTTTTGTCATCTCCTCCTCCTTTGCCTCCAGTCCTTCTTGCTCATGGGTTTTCTCCTTCGCTATGTCTTTACCTTCAGGAGAAATTGTCAGAATCACCTTGGTGTTTCTAAAACATAAACTTGCTGGGCTCCACCCTGGGGACTGTGGTTCAGTTTGTCTAGGGTAGGGCTGAGGGATTTGGGCGGGCAGCCGGGGGGAGAAGCCCGCTGGAGACACTGGCTCTTCTTTCCACTTCCACAGCACCGGCCCTGGTCAGGCAGGCCCCTTGTCACCCTCCACCTGGGCTTGCCCCTGCCTCAGTGGCTTCCTTCTTCCAATTAGACCCCCTACTACAGCCAGAGGAGCTTTCTAGACCCTCATCCAGCCATGTCATTATTTGTCATTTACTTTTTCCCCCTGCCTGGGCACCTTCCGGATACCGTTCTGCGCCCTGTGGGTCATTCTCGCAGCACATACCCTAACACTGGAGTCATTTTCCCAAGTGCAGCTCCAATGCCAGCTCGCTCACCCGCTGGGGGAATCCCTTCTTGGCCAGAGACACGCCCTTCTCTGTGTCCCTACAGCACTGTGAACCGCCCCCGCCCAGGCCTGGAGATACCTGGGTTTATTGCACGTGTGCCTGCTGCTCCTGGCCCCACCACACACAGGTCCTCGAGGTGTCCCTCAAGGCAGAGGCTGTAGCCCATTGGCCCCATGCCAAAGAACAAGCCTCAACTCTGAGCGCCAAGCTGTGTACTTTCTCTGGGATTTGTTCAGCCCCCTCCCCCTCCCTCCTGCCTGCAGAGCGTCCTGTGTGTGTTGATAAGGCCATGAAAAGAAGTCACGATCTAACTCAGCCTGTTTTAGTTACTGTCTGACCCCAGACAAATTATTTAATCTCTGTAGACCTCAGTTTTCTATTCTATAGGAATGGGATGATAACTATAATATCTTTTTTCACAGCTGTGTCCTGAGGAATTAATAATATGATACACATAGAACATTTAGCACAGTGCCTAATACAGAAGGGCTCAGAATATAGTAGTTATTATTAGGAAAGGGAGGCAAGAATAATATAAAGTCCCAACCCAGCTGGTACTATTTGGGGGCACAACCAAGAAAAGAAAAGATGTTCTTCTCTCATAGATTCTTCTTTTTAGGTTGCCTCTCAAGACACTGAGGTTTCCATTTCACCACCTGACAGAAGAGTGACTTAAATACCTCTACCCTTTTGGTAAATTTTCTTTGTGCCATCCAATTTAGTGCAATTAATTATAGGATTTAATATAATTATACTTATGTAATTAATTTAATGAGCCAACTCAGTCTCAGAGTGGGTGCCTCCTCCCCCAATTACAGAGTGTGTGCCTCCTCACCCAAGCCATTGCCTCGGGCTTTCTTCCTCTCTTGAGTGTTTTTGGAAAACAGGAGAGAAGAGCCCTCCTGGGTCCACTGAACTTCTTGGATAATTCAAACTTGAGGCCTGTATTTCTGACCGTGCTCCCTTTTGGGTGTTTCTACCGATAAAAAAAAAAAATAACAAACCTTGGGCCGGGTTCTAGTGGCTTTCTAGGTGAAGCGTAAATGACTGGACTCAGTGTGATCTCCTATGTAAGCCACAGCAAGCTTCTCCTCCCCACGTGGGCAAAGGCCAGGTCACTTGGGTCTTTCTCTGTGGGATTTGGAATTCTACAATTTTTTTTTTTCAACTCAAGACAGCCTAGTAGTAAAAAACTACTCAATAATTGTTTAACGTGAATGACATGGAAGAAAGTGAGCCAAGACTTACAGAAACATATTACACCATATTACATGTAGAACCACCTCCCGCACCCCCAAATCCCATCTGGCTTCTTCTAAAGTCAAGGGTTTAAGTTCGTTCCTTAGACTGGGATGAATTTGAAGTTGACATATTTTTTCCCGGTTCCTGTTTCTCTGAAGGAATAATCAGGCCTTGATGTTGTGGCCGGTAAGGTCACCATTGTGTAACATTGTTCCCTGTGGGAAGAGAAGCTTCTCTCTTCCAGAAGTTGCACAGACTGAGGAAGGTCCAGAAATACTGAGAATTGTCCGTGGGCTCTATCAAGATGAAGACTATTTCAATTCAATCAATATTTAGGATGTTTCTAGCGCTATAATTAAATAGTCGCCAGTAAAAAGAACTATTCAGTGAAAGTAAACCTATCAGTCACAGACCTCTAGCAATTGGCATTTATTCTCACTCTGCATCTGTGGATGACTTCACATTGACCTGACTTACACTGGCTTTCACTGGGCTTGGTGTCAAGTGCCTGACTGGGTCTAGGTGTGTGCTACATGCTTCTGGTCGACCTTGGTCCAGTGATTGCCCAAGGCACACAAAGAGCAGTGCAGTTGTGCAAACATATTTCATGTCTGTGTTTGGGGTCACACCTATTAACATCCCATTGGCCAAGGAATCATCATGGCCATGCCCAAAGTTAAGTGGACATAACTTAACCCATCAAGAAGCCAAAGCAACTCATAGAGTAAGAAATGGGGATGGTGGAAGTGGGAGGGAATGATTATTTATCGGGCAATAATAAAAGTTACCAAAGTTATCTATTTCCTTTATGAATAGGGCAAATAATTCAAACTTGTCCACTTACATTGCTCCAGTTAAATTGTATATGCACATAGGAATCATTTATTACCTTAAGCAATTTGTATTGTGAATCTTTATAAGAGTAGCATAGGAGTTGGAGACAAGACTAAATCTCACCTATATTTTCATGAGGATAGAGTGGGATAATGATGTCAGACATACTTTGTAAACTGGAAAGTGCCACTTAAACTCAAATTATTGGGTTTTGTTCTAATTAGCAGAACATGAACACTTAAAAATCAAACTAGGGCTTACGCTATTTACATAGGGGAAAGGGTGCTGGTCTTGAGAATAGAGAACTCATGTCAGAACCTTGAATCCATCAATTATTTGGCCTTTGTGAACCTTAACTTCCTTCTCTGTAAAAGGTGGATGACAACATCCGCTGTGCTTATCCCGTGTTTTGGAGACATCAAGTGAAACAATGGATAAAAAACACCTCATAAACTTAAAATACCACATCACGTGCAATGGGAGCTCAGAGCTTTATCTTTAGTGAAATGAATGTTCATTTGTCATCTGAATTAGGGTCACAGAGAATTACAAGTTCAAAGTGATCATTTTTTTTATATGCAACTGTGGGTTTGGAAAAATAAGTTTTTGAGATAAAAGTTTTAAGAAAACTGTGTCCTCTAAATCTAACAGGGACTATTCAGCACCTGATTGATGGGTTGTATAGCCACCCAGCCCTGCAGCCTCACAGCCATACTTATCAGGCTTGAGGGAAGAGCAGAAATAGAAGATGGGGTACTTTCTTGGAGTAAGATGATTGGCTGGCTGGAGCCCCAGGGTGGAAGATCATATAGGATGATCCCGCATCTTCAGAACCTTCCTCTAGGTTCTGAGTTTAGCTCCCCTGGGCAACCTTTATGAAAGGTCCAGACTACATTCCAGACCAATTAAGTAAGAATTTCTCGGGTTTGGGTCCAGGTGTCAACATCTTCTAACCCTGCCCCATTCCCCACCCCCTACCAGATGATTCTCACATGCCAATAGGCTGAGGACCAGTGCTCTAGTGCAATAGACAGCTTCCTCGAGGAGGGCAGGCTAACATGGTGGACAGAGCACAAGCTTTGGAACTGACACATCTGAGCCATACCCATCCTTGCTTTGCTGCCTACCAGCTGTGGACCTTGGACTTCAACTTTTAAGTTTGTAAATGAAAACCCGCAGCCTTTACTTCTTGAGACTGTTGCAAAGATGAAATGAAATAACAACTATGACCTGACTGGTATATAAAGTGTTCAAAAAATGGTAGCCACTGTTATTAAAAGAGGCCTTCTCTGAATAATCACTTCATTCAAAGTTCCCTCTCTGACCCCATTCTACTCTCTACCATATTACCTGATTTTATTTCCAGTGTACCATAGAGGAAGATCTAAGATAACTTCTATTTATTAGCTCCTTCTAGAAGAGATAATTGATTGAAACTGTAGGGAAAAACCCCATGGGAACTCGTGGTTATTGGCACAGCCTAGTCGTAGGGAGTTGGGGAGAGGACTGCTTCCGAGAGTCCTTCTCCCTTTGCTGCCTGGAGGCTGGAGGGAACACACCTGCTTTCCTTTTTGTTCCCTGATTGCCGACAGAAAGATTTGGAAAGGGTCCCCCCCCCCCCCCACAATGAACTCCATTCCAGGTCACTTGGGGGAGGGGCAGGAGAAGCAGGCATTGTTTTCTCTCCCAGCCTCCCTATCTTCCACCTGTCCCCTCAGGAGCCCGCCCTCCCGTATAAAACATTCACTCACCTTTTGTTAACCCTTGAGCTTTTCAGAGCAAACAAGCCTCTCCAAGAGGAGGAAACGCTTCCAGGCAGTTGAGGTGAATACCTAAATGCAAAATTACAAGTTTGTGCTCGTTCAGAAACTCAGGTGGATTACTTTCATAGTAGTTTCAACCCAATGGGAAGGGTCGGGGAAGTCAAGCCTGTGAGTAATCACATGTTGAAGTTGGCTCCCATCAGGTCCTTAGACTAGCACTCCAGATGGGAAATTCTACACTTGGCCATCACTGAAACTCTAAAAGTTCACTTTTTCTCTTGAACCAAAGATTATGAACCTGGGGAGGACTTCAAAATTTACCTTATGAAGCACAACTGCTTTAGTTTTACAGATGTAGAAACGGAGGCTCCCGAGTTTTAACCACACCTGCAAACTGTCCTCAGTGTTCACTGTGGACCCAACGCTGGAATCTCAGGGACTCAACTCCTGGCTCACTCAAGTGTCTGTTGACTCCATATCTGTCCTCATTTACTGAAAAAGAGCAAAGAGAGAAAATAGAGTTGATGTCCTAACTGAGACAGGATAAAGGGCCTGGACCTTGTAAAGTTGAAGTCAAAAAGTAGGGAGAAAGGACAAAGGATTGAGCAAAGCAAACTGCTCAGGTGAGTGAACCTTGAAGTAAATTTCTGCCAACCCAGGCAGCAGAGAGGTTTGTTGTTGTTATGCCTCCCACCCCCTCTCTAAGGAACATTCTAGGCTGTGTGGGGAAACATGGATTATTGTTGTTGTTTCCCATTGCCTAGAGCCATATTTGGGCATGGAGAATTTGCACCGGTTGGAAATTCAGTAGAACCTTTAATATTTCATTTGAGTGAATCTCTAGGAAGGTTGGGACTTGAGCAAGGGTGTGATAAAGATAATGTGAGCTAATCTAGGCAAGTGTTCACTGTTTGTATTTTGGTTTCTTTACCTCACATGTCACACCTATATTTGTTGGTTTGTCAGGTGAGTAATTTCTTCTGGATAAAAGAATGTACTGTATACTTTGTCACCCATGCATTTAGTATGAGGTAGCTGTTTAGTTCAGTGCATTTACAAAGTGCTCTAGAATCATTTTTGGTAGATATTCTTTATTGAACCACCATGGAGAAAATGTGAAGCACAGACTCAGAGACAGTGGAAACTGCATTGTCCCACAGCGATTTGTCAGTCCAATCAACACAAAATTCAAGCTAGTTAAATCTATATTATATAATTATTTATGTTTGGAGTCCGTCAGAAATGGGAGTTTTTGGTAAATCCTCTCTAATAAAATGGTAATATGCAAATTAACCATCACTCTGCTACATAAGCCACGCCCACCAGCAAAACCACGCCCACCAGCCAATCAGGGCGAGTATGCAAATTAACCCCAATCCAAGATGGCTACAGCCACAGAGAGCAAGGTTTCCCAGGTAACAGAGTAGGCCAAGCTTTCCATAGCCGTTGCAGGCCTAAGCCTCCACTCAAGCTACAAAGTTTCAATTATAGAAGGTAAACAAATTCAAACAAATGGCAGCAGAATGGAGCTTGAGAGAGCAGGCCAGGGTTGCTGGCGGCAACAGGGGAAGCAAAGCTTTCTGAACACCCTGGCCGGGCTCATCCGCTTAAGGCTACAAAGTTTCAATTGTAGAAAGTGAATTAACTGCCACAGAAATGGCTGCCGCCCCGAGGGAGCAGCAGGCTTGGCTCTGCTCCAGGCTACAAAGTTTCAATTGTAGAAGGAAAATAAATTCCAGATACCAGGGCCTCCCCTTGGGTTGCCAGGGGGTGTGGCCGGCCTGCAAACCACCACAGGCCCCTCACTCAGGCCGCCCCACGCCCCAAGGGAACCCCACCCTGATCAGGGACACCCTTCAGGGCAAACCAGCTGGCCCCCACCCCTGTACCAGGCCTCTATCCTATCTAATAAAAGAGTAATATGCAGATTGATCATCACTGCAACACACAATATAGCTGCCCCCATGTGGTCAAAGATCCTGCCCCCATGTGGACACAAGATGGCCACTACAAGATGGCCAGCAGGAGAGGGCAGTTGGGAGGCACCCGGCCTGGAAGGGAGGGCAGTTGTGAGGGACCAGGCCTGCAAGGGAGGGCAGTTGAGAGCGACCAGGCTTGCAAGGGAGGGCAGTTGGAGGTGATCAACCCTGCAGGAGAGGGCAGTTAGGGATGACCAGGCCGGCAGAGGAGGGAAGTTGGGGGCAAACAGGCTGGCAGGGGAGCAGTTAAGCATCAACCAGGCTGGCAGCGGAGTGGTTAGGGGGTGATCAGGCTGGCAGGCAGAAGCGGTTAGGGGCAATCAGGAAGGCAGGCAGGCAAGCAGTTGGGAGCCAGCAGTCCTGGATTGTGAGAGGGATGTCCGACTGCCCGTTTAGGCCTGATCCCAGTGGAGTCCCAGATTGGAGAGGGTACAGGCTGGGCTGAGGGACAACCCCCCACTGTGCATGAATTTTGTTGTTATAATCCTGGAGTGAGGTCATCCTATGATTCCTCTGATTCTTGGAAAATATAAATACTTAAAATTGACTAAAGAGGAACAATTAAAATTCTTGGAAAATACAAATAATTGAAATTGACTAAATCCAATGGAGTAATACATAAGGAATAAATTCAAAATGCTGTCAAAGAATTGTTTTTGAAAGAGACTTTAAGTCCAGGGTTTTATTCCAAGTGACTTTTCCCAAGTTTTAATAATTCCCATTGTATATAAACTGTTGTAAAACAAAGGAAGAAAACCATTGTGATTGTTTTTCAAGGCCAGCCTATTCCTGATACCAAAATGTAACAAAAATGATACTGAAAAAAAACCTACAAATCAATCTCACTCATAGTGAGAAGTAATAATTCTAAGTAAAATCTAGTAAGTTATTATATCTAGTGGTGTATTAAAGAGTGATGCACCATGAACAAATAGTTTATTAAACCAATTAAAAATGTTTTACCCCAGGAAATCTAATATGTAAAAGAAGAAAAAATATGAGAATTTCCACAGATTTTCAAAAGCTAAAAGTGAATATTCATTAATAATTCTTGAAATCATAGATTCCAAAAGAAGGAATTTTCCTTAATTTTATATGGAAAAAGCTAACTCAAACCAAGAGATAATGCTATTTATGAAGGTTAAATAAGAAGGACATTCTTATTAAAGTCAGGAATAAGGGAGAGGATTTACTAACACCACTGATATTTAATATAGTTCTGGAAATTCTGACAAATGAAATTGCTATAAAGAATGAGTGCACTTATGGAAAGGAACATAAGTGGTATCATTATATGCACATTACAGAAATGTCCATCAAGAATAAATAATCAAGTTCAAAATGTACATTAAACAAAATTGTACTTACAATAGAAATATACTTAGAATCTATACAGCAAAAAAGAAGATATTCACAATAATAATAAAATATAAACTACCTAAAGGTAAATACGCAAAGTAATTTCAATCTATTTGAAGGAAAAAAAAACTATAAAATTTCATTGAGTGCCATAAAATAAATGAGGATAAATGGAATGGTATTTGCTGATGTAATATTACAAAATTTCAATTTCTCTAAATTAACTTTTAAGTTTAATGTAATTACAAAAGAGTACAGATTATAATTCTCATATTTTATTTTGGAGGCAAGTTTTAACAAAAATGAATCTAAAATTTATCTGTAATAGCAAATGGGTAAAAACCACAAGAAATTTTGAAAAACAGAAAGTAAAGGAGGCGAGCATTTGTGTTGTGCAATATTATAATATTTTAATTTTACAATAATAAATGGCTTTATACCTATGTACAGATTGACAAACAGGTCTCTGTAAGGATATAAAGAGCCCAAAAAGTGTATTTTAAAAAGGTGCAAATTCCAATCAGTAGGGAAAGGAAATACTTTTTTTGTTTTTTATAAAAGGGTTCTCAGAGGGTTGATTAACAATTTGAAAAAAATATTACAAAATAATGAATGTAAATGATATGGAATTTTTGGACTGAAACACAGATTCTTTGTCCGCCAGAATTGAAGAATGAATCCACAGACAGAAAGTGGTCTAGCAAAGGTGGAGATTTACTGAAGAACAAGTACAGACTCCCACATGGGGAGAGGGAAAGAGTCCCACAGAATGGACTCCCACGTGGGGAGGGGGAAAGGGTCCCACTGGGTTCCTTTTCCCTGTGGCTTATAAAGGCTGCAGATCCTGGTACCTTGACATCCCCTCTGATTGGTCACTATTCCCTTACACTGGTTACTAGAGTAACTCCTGTGCTCAAAGGTTGAACCTCACTTGTGATGTTCCCACCCCCCTCCTTCCCTGTTGTTTTCCTATTCCCTTTGGGCTTTCTCCCACTCCTTCTGAATGAAGGGCTTCCTTCTCTTTATTTTGTGAATATAGACATTTTGCTGTTCCCAGTTTCCTCAGTCTGTGGAAATATACTTGTTGCAGCTTTCCAGCTCCCCTATTCTATGAAAATATACCTTCTGCTGCTCTGCAGCTGTCCTTTCCTCCATGGTCCTCTTAATTTCCTTCTAATATTTCCTAAACCTGTCCTATTTTACCCCCAAAATTCATATTTCATAAATATGACATTACAAGACAGCTAGAGAAAGGTAAATATATGAATTTGAGATAGAAAATAATTTTTGTCTATTATATTGGAAAAGATTGATGGTAATGACTCTAAAAATTTAATAGCTTGGGTATGTAAAAAGATGGTCAAAATTACTTTTTTCAAAACTCCATGCAGGTCCGTATTAGCCTTACAAACCTGACAAAACTAGATTAGTATGGATAGCCCTTGTCCTGGGACATTTGTAGAAAGTTAGCAGCAGCACTTGTTTAAAACTGCAACTTCCTGGGACAGCAATAACAATTGGAAAAGATAATTTAAAAAATTAAAGCTGAAAAACTTAGCCTGGCTGAGGTGGCTCAGTGGTTGAATGACTGGTTTGATTCCAGTCAGGGCACATGCCAAGGCTGTGGACATGAGGTGTGTAGGAGGCACCCAATCAATGTTTCTTTCTCATTGAAGCCTCTATCTCTCTATCCCTCTCTCTAAAATAAATAAAATCATATTTTTTTAAAAGCTGAATAACTTAAAAGTAAAAACTGGAGAATGAGAAGTCCAGCATCTTCCTGGGAATCTAGATGGTCACATGCATGTGTGCTACTCAGGAAAGACCAGAGACGGTCCTAATCTTTCACCTCTGGCTGACCTTGTAACTCTGCAGAAGCAGTACTAGTAAGTAAAGGCTAACAAGAGCTGTTAAGTGCCTGAGGGTTGAAGATGTGCCTCAACAGGCACACAAAGCCTCTCCACAATAGCTGGTGGACTTACTACTTCCAGGCATTTGAGCAATCTTTCTCCAGTCACTAGTTGACCACTTAGCTAACCAAGCTGAGGATCCAGTGACCACACACAACAAGGAATACAGGCTTTACAGAATTTGTTCATAAAATTCACTAAACAGATAGCAACAAAAAAACTAGCAGTGACAATACACTGTGAGTGATGAAATCTGATTTTCAAAGTTGCCATATCGTATTATTTAAAATGTTCAGTTTCCATAAAAATTTATGAGAGCTAAATGTAAGAGCTAAAACTATTGTTAAAAAATATAGGTTTAAATATAGGATTAAGCAATGATTTCTTTTATTTTTTTTTTGGGGGGGGTGGGGGGAGAACCAAATGCTTTAATAAGAAGCCCCACAAACATGGGAGCCAAGGAGCAGGGGAGGAAAGTGACCCAGGAAAAAGTCCGGTCTACAGTCAGGTGGGGGCTGGGGGGTGGGCCCACAGCGAGGGCGGCCCCTCCTCTTGACCTCCAGGGGGCGCCACGCAGTCTTCCCAGCTCAGCAGGCATTTTGGGCAACAGGGTTCCGAAGACCACGGTGCTGCTGGATACAATAAAGATTTATTAAATTAAAAGAAAAGAAAACAAAGCAACTAGCAAGATAATATGAATAACATAAATCTGTTATAATAAAAATAATTTTTAAAATGATGTTTACAGAGCATTGAAAGAAATGTTTGAACATGTGGGCACCAAACTGTTAACAGTGGTTGCTTCTAGAGAATGGAATTACCCCAGCTTTTCCCTTCCTGCTTTATAGATATCTACAGCATTTACAGTTTTATAACAGTACACATTGTTTTGGTAACTAATAAAACTTGACATAAAATTAAAAACAAAACACAAACCCTCCTGATGTGAGTCCCGAGCAGAGGCCGCCTCCGCGGTGCGCACCCTCCCTCGTCGGCTGGACCCAGTCCTCTCACCTGCACACGCAGCGGGTGTCCTGGCCCCGCTCTCCCCGGCTGCTTGGGTCCAGCCTCTGGCTCGTCTCCAGCACCACGCGCCCGGCCTTCCTGGAGCTCCGCACCTTCGAGCTGACTGTGGCCCTTGCCTT
Source organism: Eptesicus fuscus (assembly GCF_027574615.1). Lineage (NCBI taxonomy): Eukaryota > Metazoa > Chordata > Mammalia > Chiroptera > Vespertilionidae > Eptesicus > Eptesicus fuscus. The sequence continues at coordinate 39,127,596 of NC_072488.1, read as the reverse complement.
GTCGGTTCTCAATTTTAAAAATTACATTGGATTGACTTTGTTCCTTTTAGAACGCCTCTTTCTGGTGGGTACCCCACAGCACATGAATTTCAGGAAGGCTCGGAGGGCCCTTCTAGCCAACCCCGGCCGGCCCTGGCTGTGGGCAGAGGAAGAGGCGGGGGTGCTGCCCTCAGGCTGCCCAGCTTGGCGGCAGCTTTCAGGGGCGGCTCCCTCTGGGGCTCCACCCCTGATGCTGCTGCTGCTGCTGCTGCTGCTGGGGAGGCGGCGGCTGTGGGTCCAGGGGGAGCCCCCAGGGCCAAGCTGCAGGTCTGGGCTGGGGGGAGCTGTCCCGAACTCGATGGACTCTAATGGGGGAGGGGTGGCCATGGATTCCAGGCTGGGTGGGGGCCCGGGCACGTTGAACCACAGGTAGTGTGGGAGGATGGAAGACTCTTCAGTCCCCCCATCAGATGGCTGAGACCCCTCCTCAGTCCCCCCATCAGATGGCTGAGACCCCTCTTCAGCCCCCCCATCAGAGGGCTGAGACCCCTCTTCAGCCCCCCCATCAGATGGCTGAGACCGCTCTTCAGTCCCCCCATCAGAGGGCTGGGCCGCCTCGTAGCTTGAGGAAATGTCACTGCTGTCAGGGGAGCGGTAGGGTCTGACCTTGACCTTTCTCCCTGGCATCTTGGTCTCCATCTTCTTTAGGATCAGGTAGGTCCCCATGTCCCTGTCATATTTCCTCTCCCCTACAGACTGCTCTACCTGGTCTGGCTCGAAACCGAGGCTCTGCATCAGTTCTAGGACCTGGGGGTCCAGGTCCCCCCCGGGCGGCTGGCTGTAGGGCCTCAGCTCCTCCTGGCCCCTGTTGAGCCAGGGGTGCCGCATGACCTCCTCCAGGGTCGGCCTCTGGCTGGGGTCGACGGTCAGGAGCCACCTGATGAATTGGCCGCCCTGCCTGGACATGCGGTGCGGGGCCTCGAACTGCCCGGCCAGGACCTGCGCCTTAATTTTCGCCAAGCTCTCCCCCTGGAACGGCACCGTCCCCGTCACGGTCTTGTACAGGGTCACCCCCAGGCTCCAGACATCCGCTTTCCGGCCATCGTACGGCTCCTGCCGCAGGACCTCCGGGGCCATGTAGTAGAAGGTGCCGCAGAAGGTGCTCAGTTTGGAGTCGTCGCTCACCCTCCGCCCGAAGCCGAAGTCGGCCAGCTTGACCGTGCCGTCCTCGTCCAGCAGGATGTTGTCCGGCTTCAGGTCCCTGTGGGCGTTGGGAGGAATGTGTGAGCACGTGGGCACCGCCCTGTGCACAGGGGCTGCTTCTAGAGAAGGGTCCCCCCGCTTTCCCTCCCCGCCTTAGAGCTCTGCAGCAGGTACAGTTTGACAGCAGCACAGGGTTTGGAGCCGATCAAACCTGTGGACGATGCCCCGCCGGTGGCAGTACTGCAGCGCCGACACCACCTGCCGGAACGCGGCGCGGGCCTGGCGCTCGCTCAGCGGGCCGTGGTTCTCCAGCCGCTGCCGCAGGTCCCCTTCCCTCAGGTGCTCCATCACCAAGAAGAGCATGTCTGGGGTGGTAACCACCTCAAACAACGCTGTTATGTTTGGGTGTTGTAAGCTTTTAAGACAATAGATCTCTCGAGCATATCGAGAGAAGCCCTTCAGACTGATGGCTTTCACCACCACCTCCATCCCGGACAGCACGTGCCAGGCCAAATACACCTTGGCACAGGCTCCCTGGCCAATCCTGGATTGGAGTACATAGTCTCCAATACAGAGACTATGGGTGTCAGAGGGGGCTGCAAAGTCATCAGACATTGTAACCAAAATAACAAACCAAAATAAATAACTAAAATAAAAAAGAAAAACAAAAAGAAAAATAACTCAAAAAATAAAACAAAATAAAAACAAAATTAAATTAAATAAAAGAAAATAACAAAAGAAAAAAAACAAATAAAAATAAAATAAAATAAAATAAATTAAATAAAAGAAAATAACAAAAGAAAAAAAATAAAATAAAATGAAAATAAAAAAAAAGAAAAATTAAATAAAAGAAAAATGAAAAAAAATAAGAAAACAAACAAAAATGAAAAAAAACGGCAAAACCTATCTAAGGAGTCCAAGTCCACAGGTCACCACAATCAGCTTCCTGGGCTATAACGGACAAAATCCTCGGCCCAGTCAGGGCCTTTTTATGGGAGTGGTTCGCAATTCCATCACAATGGCACCTTATGAGGTCAGAGCAAGAAATGGACCAATCCCGGCTGGGGAGTGGTTTGTGATTCCATCACAATGGCACCTTATGAGGTCAGAACAAGAAATGGACCAATCCTAGCTGGGGATAAACCATAGTGGTTTTCTCACTTTTTGGTCTCATGACCATTATACTCTGGAAAACACAAAAAGACACTTTTGTTTATTTGGGATATTATATTGATATTTATTTTATTAGAAATATAAATCTATAAGATGTGCGTGCACGCGCACACACACACACACCCACACACACCCACACACACACACACACAGAAAAGTCTGACTTATTCTCATGCTCCAGTTCTCAGTTCAAATATCACCTGCTTAGTTCTAAGTTCAGATATCCCTGATCCATCCATCCCTACCTACCTCACTCAGGCCATCACGTTTGTCATCTTCATAGCACCGACCACAGTGGGGCTGATTCTTGTTTACTGTCTGTCTTTCCCATGAAGGAAGGGGCAGGACTGTAGTGTTCCCGGAGTCTAGCACAGTGAGTGGCAACAAAATAAGTGTTTAATAAATGTTTGTTCACTGGATTAACAGAAGTTTGTGGTAACAAAATATGACCAACTATTAATCAAAGTGATTCTAAAAAACAGTCATGTTCTGTCCTCACTCAGCTTTGGGGGCAGATAAGATAGGACCAAGGAGTGCTCAAGTCTGGGTTTCCAGGTCTGTGGTTGCTCAGTGAGACTGAGGAAAAGCCAGCTGGCAGGAGCCTCGCTGTAAAGATTCAAGAAGATGATTCGTCCTTCCACTGGTACTTGCTAAGGACGAAATAAATTTGGACCTGCAGTAAGGCTGTAAGTATGTTCACATGTTGAATATCCATTCCCAGATTACACAAAAGACTTCTCTGGATGAAAGAATGTCTACAGAGGTACAAAGGGTGGGGTAATATGTTGGGGCAAATTCCACCCTTTATGGAGGCAGAGAGGGAGCAGGCAGCCTTGAGGACACTTTGGGGGAGCCTCTGGCATATTCTATTTCAAACTAATCTTCTAAGAAAAATTCCTTTTGCCTTCCTGCTGTGATACTCAGCTCCTAAACATGATAGTCTTTGCTGCTGAGCTGATTGGGATCCAAATGGGGGACATTTAATCAATTCTAGACAGATGCTTACAAGTTAGAGATTACAAGCAATGATTTCTTAAATATGACACCAAAAGCACAAACAATAAGAGTAAAACATAGATAATTTGGACTTCATCAAAATTAAAAACTTTTGAGCTTAAAGGACACCTCAGTTTGTTGAGCATTGTCCTGTGCATCAAAAGGTTTTAATCTTGATTTCCAGTCAGGGCACATCTGGATTGAGGGTTTGATTCCTGGTTGGTACATGTATAGAAGGCAACTGAACAATGTCTCTCTGTCTCTCTCCCTCCCCCATCCCCCCGTTCTCTCTCTCTCTTCCTTTCTCTTGTTCTCTCTCTAAGTATGTCCTCAGGTGAGGATTAAAAAATAAAACAGACATTTGCCAAAATAAAATCCCCCTTAAAAAAAAGAAAGTGTAAAGACATTCCACAAAATGAAGAGTGATTACTAATTTGTACAAAATTTCCTTTGGGGTTGATAAATTGTTCTGAAATGAGATGGTAATGATGGATGTGCAACATGTGATTATATTAAAAACCACTGAATTAAAATATTTTAGGAAAAATTGTTGGAATAAATTTTATTTCATTATACAGGCATATTTTGGAGAAATTGTGAGTTCAGTTCCAGACCACTGCAGTAAAGCTAGTATTGTAGTAGAGCAAGTTGTAATCTGTTTGCTGGTGGATGGTCTTGCCTTTAATTTGTAAAACATGCAACATCTGAGAAGTGCAATAAAGTGAAGTGCAATAAAACATTGTATCCCTATAGTCGTATCTCCCATTTTACCTAATCACCTGCTCAGTTTGTCTTTTTAATGTTTCTTCATTTTTATTATCTAAAACATAATATAAAAATATTCAAAAAGAATTTTCCAGTAGTTCATACAATATAGATGGTCACCCACTTATAATGGTTTGACTTAACGATTTTTTGACTTTACAATGGGCCCAAAATGAAATTACTCAGTAGAGACTGTCCTTAGAATTTTGATCTTTCATGGGCTAGTGTATGGGGTACGATATTCTCTTGTGATGCTGGGCAGGGGCTATGACCTGCAGTTCCAAGTTAGCCCCACGAGCATGACAGTAAACAACTTATAATCTACTGTGTTTTTATTATGTTTTCTAATTTTGTCCAACTGTAGGCTAATGTAAGTGTTCTGAGCATATTTAAGGTAAGCTCAGCTAAGCTATGCTGTTTAGCAGGTTAGGTGTATTAAATGCAGTTTTGATTTACAGTATTTAAAATGTGCAATGGGCTTATCAGGATGTAACTCCATTGTATTAGTAAATTGAGGAGTATCTGTATACAGAGAAACCTTAAGCCAGCTCCTGATTAATGTATATATACAGAGGTATCATAATCCAAGTGGCAAGTTATCCCTAAAAGGTTTATATTCCATTTTGGTGCAGAAACAGATACATGTAAAAGGAGAAGGTTGTAACATTTGAAATGATGAAGAGAATGTCTTCTTACATAAGAGACCAAATAATGAGCAGTTGCTCTTGGATGAAGAGCTCAGCATCAGTATGAGATCAGTAATTAGAAGCATCTCTTTTCCTATGTACACACTTGGATTGAAAAGAATTGGGATAGCCTAGGACAGTGGTCGGCAAACTCATTAGTCAACAGAGCCAAATATCAACAGTATAACGATTGAAATTGCTTTTGAGAGCCGAAAACCGGCTTCTGCATGTGGGCCACGAAGTTTCAATCGCACTGTATGTGCGCGCCCACATGTGGTATTTTGTGGAAGAGCCACACTCAAGGGGCCAAAGAGCCGCATGTGGCTCGCGAGCTGCAGTCTATGGACCACTGGCCTAGGCCCTCTGCTCTCTATGCGTCATTAACAGCCTGATTTAGAGAGAAGGGGAGTTAATAACAGAACTAACATGGTGTAAACTGTAGTTATAATTGTATATTTGCAGTTGCAGCATATTAGCTAATGATTTGTCAGTAAGTTTTATCTAGTTCATTCTATAGTGTACACTCGGCTCTTCTCAATTATTTACTTTATCTTTATGATATTCCCACTCATCTGGCTTTTTTTTTCACCATACTAAACTGAGCAGTATTTTTCACTTTTCTTTGTCAGCTTTTCTTTCTTTTCCTGATCACTAAATGCTGTTATTTTTTCTTATTTACACTACCTTTTTTAGTAACCTCCTTCAACTTCATTGCTTTGAGTCTATATCTTGAAGACACTCAAATGAATATGTCCAGCTAGGTTCTCCCCCAATTGCCTCTTAAATATTCACACTTGCTATCTAATAAATATTTAATCATTAATATATCTATATAAAAATTATTAATTCCTATCCCACCAAATCTACTGCTCCTTGAGGCCCTTATCCATTTCAGTAAATGGCACCACTGGTCACCCTGTTTCTCCAATTAAGGATCTAAGAGTAATCCTTTCTTTCTTTCCTTTCTCACACCGACATCAGTAAATCCTATGGACTCTGCCTCCACTTTGATCCTCGTCTCTCCATCTGCTCTGCTACAACTCTCACTTAGCCATTTCTTAGCTTGACCACTATAAAATATCAACTGGTACAACTTCCACTAAACTTTTCTATTTAGCAGCATCTACTAAAGCTGAATATATCATTCCCTATGACCCAGCAGTTCTAGGCCTATATATATACACACAGCAGAAATACATTCACCCAAAGACGTGAACTAGAATGTCATTGTTCATAATAGTCCCAAACTGGACACTATCCAAATATCCATCTGCAGTAGGAGAGATAAATTAATTTATAGTGTAATCACAAAATTGTATACTTTACTGCAATGAAAATGAATAATTTATGACTATATACAACAATGTGGATAAATCCCTTAAACATAATATCAAGCCAAAGAAAATTGACAGTAATGAGAATACACAGTCTGATTACATTTGTATAGTGAAAAATATGGAAAACTAAGTTATGCTTTTAAAAGTCAAAATATCTTTGAAAAGTGTGTGTATATGTGGGGGAGAGGTTTGACTATAACTGAGAAGAAAGAATTCTGGGGTGCTTGTGATGTTATGTTCTTTGATTTGAGTGTTAGTTACATGAGAATGTTCAGTTTGCAAAAATGTATCAACTTAATACTTGTTTGTATTTTCTGTATAGGTATTATATTTTAACAAAGACTTTAAAAATTTTCCTAAAAAATAATTCTCAAACATCAATGTAAGAAATAAAACTATAAGACTCTAAGAAAGTCATCTTCATGACTTTGGATTAGGTAATAATTTTTTAGATATGACACCAAAAACATAGACAATAAGAGAAAAACAAATAAATTGGACTGCACCAAAACTTAAAATTTTATGTTTAAAGGAATTGTAAGGCAAGAAGACATCCTCAGAATGAAAGAAAATATTTGCAAATCATATATCTGATCAGATTTATATCAAGAATATATAAAGGATTTATTCAACTCAACAGTAAAAGCAAATAATCCAATTGAAAATGGACAAAGGATGTGAATAGATTTTTCTTGAAAAATGTATACCCCTGGCCAATAAGCATATAAAAGATACTCAAACGTAATTAGTCATTAGGGAAATGCAAATAAAAACTACAATAAGATACCACTTCACACCCACTTGTATTGATATACAATAAAAATATAATATTGTTTACTGATAAACAATAACAAGTGTTTGTAAGGATGGATAAATTAGAACACTGCTGGTAAGAATGTAAAATGGTGTAGTCAATTTGGAAAATCGTTTGATAGTTACTCAAAAAGTTAAACATAGCGTTACCATATGACCCAGCAACTCTAGACCTAAATAATATACTATATGCAAAATATTCATAGTAGCATATTCATAATAACCAAAAATGCAAACAACCCAAATGTCCATGTGATGATGAATCAATAAACAAATTATAGTATATCCATACAATGAAATATTATACAGCCAGAAAAAGAAATGAAGTACTAATGCATGTAACAGCATATATGAGCCTTGAAAACATTGTGTTAAGTGAAAGATGCCAGATACAAAAGAACAAATATTGCATGATTCCATTTATAGGAAATGTGCCAAATAGGGAAATTCATAGAGATAGAAAGTAGTTTAGTAGTTGCAGGGAGTATAGAGAAAAAAGGTATGGGGAGTGACTCTTCATGGGTATAGGATTTATTTTGGAGGGAGGTTATGAAAATGTTCTGATATTCATGAGGGTGGTTGTAAAACTCTGTAAAATATACAAAAGACTACTTAATTGTAGTTTAAAGGGTGAAATTTTTGGCATATACATTTTATCTCACAGAGCTGTTACTTTAAAAATCTATAATAATAAAAGTGTAATATGCTAATTAGACTAAACAGCAGAACAACTTTCTGGATGTCATTCCGGACATCCTTCCGGATGAAGCTATGATGGTGGGGGCTGAGGCAGAGGCGGTTAGGGGCGATCAGGCAGGTAGGTGAGCAGTTAGGGACAATGAGGCAGGTAGAGTGGTTAGGGGCGATCAGGCAGGCAGGCAGAGTGGTTAGGGGCAGTCAGACAGGCAGGTGAGCAGTGGGCAATCAGGCAGGCAGGCAGAGTGTTTAAGGGTGGGCCGGCAGGCGAGCAGTTAGGGGCGATCAGGCAGGCAGGCAAGCGAGTGGTTAGGAGCCAGCAGTCTCGGATTGCGAGAGGGATGTCAGACCTGATCCTGGATCAGGCCTAAACCGGCAGTTGGACATCCCCCAAGGGGTCCTGGATTGTGAGAGGGTGCAGACCGGGCTGAGGGACCACCCGCCCCACTCCCCCATGCACAAATTTTATGCACCGGGCCTTTAATATCCTATAAGATACATGGCTTGGGGTGAATCAAATTAGAAATGTAAAAAAGAAGAATAAATAGCCTGTATTGACAGAGATGTGCTTAACAGTCATTTTCACATGTTGCTTCTTAGAGTTCTAGAGAGTATTTTTCCATATGTATCAATAACCATAAAGATATTTTACCCTCTCACCCAGTTGTATATAATATTCTATGTAAGTGATCAAATGGCTAGATCCCCTCACCCCAAAACGAACATATCAGTGTGTTTGTTGAAAATGGGAAGTAATCTGATTTTTTCCCAAAAGGAAGAATGGAAGAGACCAGAGGGTGAGGGATGTGAAGACCGTAGAGGGAAAGGAGTCACACCCATACTGACCGTGGACACCAGACGGTTTTGCCTGATGAAGGATCTTGGCTTGAAGAGGTGAAAGGATTTGTCTGAGGCCAGCTGGTGTCCTGATTTCTGCATGAAGCAGCAGGGGCTGGTATCCAGTCCAGGCGCTCTGGGGCAGGCCTTCGGGTTTCATGGGTCTATCTAATTCATACTTGTTAACAACCCTAGGCCCTGAGAGTACTGTCATCTCACTTTTTAGAGAAGAAGATGGAGTCTTAGAGACTCGTGCCTTGTGCAAACACATGCAATAACTGAAATTTCTAGGTAAACAGTCAAGTAATTTTGACCTTAGAGATGTCTGACTCCCTCATAATACAGATCAGGAATCCAGTACCCAAAGAGGTAAAGCAACTTGCTTATTGTAGAGCTAAGATTTAAACTTAGGTCTCACGACTTGGTGCTCAATGTTTAAAATAATAGGATTTCTAAATATTAATTTTCCAGATATTTGTTTAAAGTGCCATGTTGGAGAGAATCAAACATATTATGAAGACCAATATAGATCACATTGCTTAATTTACCCCATTTACTATATTTTATATCATCATAAGAGGAGACTTCAATATCATAATATTTACTATTTAATATGGTAAAAAAAAAATTGAGTTTTTGATGATTATTTCCTGTATTCAATCAGGTCAATAAATTAAACATATATGTCTGTTATTCTAGGTCATTCTTTTCCCCTCCAAAGAGCTTAAGCTATTGCCCCTTCCCATCTATTATTCTCAAGCTTTCGTTTGCCTATTCAGAATCCAACATCTGCAGCTCTTTGCTGCTCACTGACAACTTCCCTTCCACAACCCTGGTTGCTATTATTGTCTTTGTTGTTGCCAAAGTCCATGTGCCATGAGAACTATTTCCTTTTATTCCACGGAGAGAGATGCTGCTTCTGATCTCTGATCGACAAAAGATGATATCTGGGAATACCAAAATATCCTAATTGGATTCCTAATCCTGGGCCACATTCCCAGTTTGGGGAACTGTAATAAACATGCCAGCAAAAATCATATTCTTTCAAGGATTTCCAAATTTATTCCAGGGTTATCTAGGATAAAGATAAGGTTTTCAGACCCTGCACATCAAAGATGTAAAATTATTACTTAGAACATGTGTTTGGTTCTTTAAAAGAAATAAATTGGGGGTGATTTGGGTATAAATACTGCTACTGTAATTTCCTATTTAAATTAAGCAGATTAGCTCGCCTTTCCAAACATGTCACTCAATTTCAGCCCTGCCCTGGTCATAAAAACTGGGGAAGAGATGTGTCTATCTTTTAAAATATGTGCCAGTCATATATTTGGCTACTCAATATGCTGTTTGTTTCCAAATACTGTTACTTCAACTTTGAGCGGTTATCAGCACCATTAATCAATGGATTATTTACTAAAGTTAGTTTCCTTTCTTCTCTCCTTCTGAAAAAGATGCAGGAGACAAGTGAAGAAAAGCCAGACATGTGTATTCCATTTGAAACCCATGATTAAAAAGCTTAAAAATTCAAGCCAACGTAAAAAACTGCTTTATTTTAATACACTGGAAGGTTTCAGTGAACTCCATTATTTTCACTCACTATTTGCTTGAATAATTTAGGCAAGAAAGCTAAATTATACATAAAGTGTACAGTTAGAAGAAAAAGTTCATGCACAGCCCTAGGCTACAGCCTCCCCTAATGATGTCTGAAGTCAGTGAAAAGAACTCGTTAGACTGAGAGTAATTTCTCAGGGTTTAATTTTTTTTCTTAAAGCAATAATGTTCTTATAAAAATCTGACAAATAATACACTAAAAGAAAAGCCACAAAAGAGAACCTCCAGTTAAGGCCTTAGCCCCTGTAAACTTTCACTTAATCTCATGTAAAAGTTGGTGTACGACATACAACAATGCATGATGGCTGGCAGCCTTGACTGATCTGATTCCACAGGGAAAAGTGCACGTCTTAATTGAATAGAGTTGCTATTTGGCCTCATTAGAATTCTGAAGTTATGGAGTTAAAAAGAGATGCTTCCGGCGTAGAGATAAACTCGAAATTGACTGTGGGAAGGGGATCAGCACCCACTCAGTGTGCCATCATTTGAGCAAGTAGTTGCCACTTGCTAGGATATTGCACTTCAGGAGCATCCCCTATCATCAGACATTTACAGATTCACTGAACGTGCACATTCCCTTTACGTGTAACAACAGGGAAACTGACTGCAGTAAGATGGCAGGAATACCAAACTGGTACTGTAGTCACCTTTGATTTCTGGGATGCCTTTATTCTTTTCTTAAAGTTACACAATTGTAGAATTTGAAGAATCCAGTTCAGCCCCTTCATTTTACAGATGAGGAACCTGAGACACAGACAGGGGAAGTGATAAGCTCAAGGCTATGCAATAATGTGTTTGTTTATTCATTCCAAATATTTATACATTGAGAGACAGAGAAAGGAATTCCAAGTAGAGAGACCTGCAGTATGTGAAGGTAAAAAGGTGGGAACCAGCATGGTGCCTTGGGGGAATGAGAGGTACCAATTATTGCCTGTTTACCTCTGCCCCAGCCCCCACTTCTAAGGGAATCTGCACCAGGGCAGGTTAAACAGACAGGTAAGGGCACAGAGACTCTGGAGCTGATGGCCTGAGATTGAACCCTGAGTATGCTTAGGAATAGCTATAAAATTTAGGCAGTCACTCTGATTTAGTTCCTCTAACAGTAAAATGATGGTGGTAATAACAGAATCTACTTCTTAGGATTGTTTTGAATAGATATGAATGCATATAAAGTATTTACAGACATATCTAACATTTAAGAGTTATATAAATATTAGTTATTATCATTAATATTAATAGAACATAAGCCCCTTTATATGAATTAGGGTTCCTGGCCACAGGTAAGGAGTGGTAGGCAGTTGACTGTGTGCATCTGTCAAGCAGCCAATGTCCTATAACTTGTGTGGCCTGTGTTTAAAGAGATAAATTGGGCCATCACAGTAGGGCCATTAAAAAATTACAAAATGGAAAACCCAAAATTTGGGCTAGTTAACAAGAGGCTGAGAGGAAATATGGCTGAGAAGACTCAGGGTAGGGCAAGCATTATAGTCCCAAGTGAAAAATGTTATGAAGTTTTGAGGAAGCCAACTGGTTGGAAAGAAGAATGGGGTGTGTGCCTGCACACATGCATGTGCACACACTACACACACATACAAACAACAACAACAACAACAACAACAAAAAAAAAACACAAGCAACTGCCGTTCCTGAAAACTCTGTATTTCTAGGCTATGTCTGTGGGTAAAAAGACTATCATTAAATCCTCTGTTCGTAGAGGTAGCAGGAGTGAATCTCAGGTCCTTGCAATCAAAAGATTGCACTCTCGCACTTGCTCTTTAGTAATCTTTTCTCATCAGGAGAAAGTGGAAGAGTGAAGCTTAGGAACCAAGAGGGGAGAAAATTTCAAGGTGAAGAGATTGATCAGCAATGTCAAGTGCAAACTAAAGTTCATATAAGCTAAGGTCACAAAAACCATCCATTGAATGTTGCAGACTAGAAGTTATTTGAGACTTAAGCTAAAGGAGTGAGAACAAAATAAAGATGACAATGGATTGAGGTAGAAATAGGATGGGAAACAAGGAAAGAAAGCAAGTATACTCCAGGTGTAAAAGAAAGAAAGGTAAAGAGAATGTGGAATCAAATAAGGATTATTTGTTTGTTTAGGACAAAATAGACTTGACATGCAGATGAACTGAAAATCAAAAGTAGTGATAGAGGAAAAGGAAGACCTGAAGGAGCAGGGTTCCTACTGAGGAGGTAGGAGAACACACAATCCAGGGCAAAGGTGGAAGGATGAAGCCTTGGACAGGATGCGGGACAATGCCTCCATGGAGATAGGAGGAAAAGAGGAAAGGATGGAGGCCAGTGAAGATAAGTTTGTAGTTGAAGATTCAGCAAGTTGAGGGAGCTTTGTGTTTAAGGGAGTTGTTTTTTTCAGGGAAGTAGAAAGCAAGAACATTTGATAAGAACAAGGGAAAAAGCTACGGTGCAAGGAATTTGAAGAGAAAAGAGAATGTTAGAACAAACACGGCAAGGACCAGGAGAGGGGCGGAACAGGATCTCATAGAATTGTAGGCCAATTAAAAGCCCAGTTAGGTTTTAAGAACATTGGTGTGTGGTAGCACTAATCCATGTGGTGATTTGATTTCATCAGCACTGGTCCCCAACCCAGATGTAGGAGGAGAGAAACCAAAAGACTGGAGGATGCAGGGTTGCTGTACTGGAGACGCAAGAAGAAAAGAAAGTCCAGAGTGACGGTAAAAGAAAGATGGACTGATTTAGGTTTCTAAGAGATAAAAATGACTTAAGAGAGAGATGTTAGTTTGGAAGGGAAGAAAGAGGGGTTTGGATTGGAAACTTAGGGGTAGGTGATCAAAAAATGGGAATTATGAGAAGAAAAGAGTGGTGACAAATACAACAAATTTATTGTTAGTGTGTGGAATACTGGAGTTTAAAATTTCAGAAGTAAAGCAGTTATTTGTTGCCCAAGCCAAGCTCAAAGGCAGGTTGCCTTCTTTAGTTATAATTGTCCTTTCCTGGAATGCCTCTGGCTTCTCCTAAAAGTCCTAGAGTGACAACCAGAAGGCCAAACTTGTGGAGCCTGGCACAAACGTTTGCCAGGGTGATCCATCCTCTTCTGTCACTGAGGCCCAGAGAGACTGAGAAAGTGTAATCACACTGTTCTTTGGAATCCATTGCAACGCATTAATAACTTGCTGTGATATTAGCAGCTTTACATCTTACACTGGCATCACTTTGTCACATAAGTTTAATATTGCATAGCTTGGTATTAATGTGATATAAAAGTAAAATTACATCATGTAGCTTGGTATTAATGTGATACAAAAGTAAAATTACATACACACTCTTTATATTGTTACTAGAGGCCTGATGCACGAAAATTCGTGCAAGAGTAGGCCTTCCTTCCCCCAGCTGCTGGTACCGGCTTCCCTCTGGCACCCAGGACCTGGCTTCCCACCTCTGGCTGCCGGCAGGCACCCAGGACCTGGGATGGCTTCCCTCAGGCCTTTGCTTCGTCGGGAAGGACGTCCAGAATGACGTCCAGAAGATGTCCGGTCTAATTAGCATATTACCCTTTTATTATTATAGATGTTGAAATCTAAGGTGTATATGACACTAATACTATTCATTTCCTAAAACAAAGACATTTGAATGTTATGTTAGAATAAGAAAGCAGATCATTACATTTCCAGAACCATGCAGTGGACGAGGAGGACCCAAGGGACTTGACACTGGTGAGCTCTGCAGAAAGCAATCTGAGGATGGTTCCCACTCATGACAACCCAAATCTTGCCTTCCCTAATGACCAGGGCAGTGCTCTGGCCCAGCTGCATTAGAATAAGAGTCAGCAAACTTTTTCTCTAAGGATCAGTTAGTAAGCATTTTTGTCTTTGTGGACCATTCAGTGGCAACTACTCAAGTCTGCCATAGTAGTGCAAAAGCAACCACAGGCAATATGAAAATAAATGAGTGTGCTGTATTCTGGTAAAACTTTATTTATAGACACTGAAGTTTAAGTTTCATGTACTTTTCACATGTCATGAAATAACCTTTTGATATTCTTTTCAACCATTTAAAAATGCAAAAACAACTCATAGCTTTGGGGCCCTCAGGCCATGGTTTATTGCCCTGTGGTAGAAGATTATGAATTTATAGGGGCCCCAACCCAGGAATCCCTAGTAAGCATGAACAGATTCAAGCTCTCTTACAGAACTTATGAATGCTAATATGTACATTCCCAAACTGACTTTGTGGGGGAGTAGGCATATTTTTTTCTTTCCCTATTTTCCACTTCCTCTCCTCCCACCCCCAGAGAGCTGCCTTTAATGGATTCACTCAGTGGTGTGTGCTCTGAATGCCTGGCCAGAGCATGCCATGACCTTGTTTGTCAAAGTAAAAGGGACCAAATTATTTACTATAGACAAAGCCTTCGGATGCCCTCCCTTTCTATTTAGTAGCAAAATATTTCCCAAGCAGAAGGCCAAAGTTATGCTAGTAAATGCGAGGCATTATTTTTATCTAATATATGTAACATTTAAGTATATATTTTATATTATATATAGCATGTATTTTTATAATATATATTATTTAAATTTTATTTACTTTTACTTAGATATCATGTCAGGTAGCAGGCTTCAAATTAGATTGAAAATTATTTGAATCCATTTTGAAGTAATGTTGTAAAGTGTATGGGACAACTGAACTACTCCCCTTACCTTTTTGTTTTTTCACTTTGAGCCAATAGAGAAGGACAGAGATCATCCTGGCAGATTTCTGAATGACAGAGAAGATCCAGGTAAGCCCTCAGCACATTTCAGAAGGAAAACCTGGACTCTGACTGCCTGGAACATCTCATCGATGGAGAAGAGGAGAAGACTGGGACCTTGATGGTGAAGGGTGAGGAACATGCAGAGGGAGATGAAGGGGCGAGGCTCAGGAGGAAAAACCACGGGGCTTACCTCATCACCCTTACATCTCCTTGTCTTTGTATTTCTAACTCCAGTCAAGCACATCCCTGGTCCAGTACTCTTCCTGTGAAGAGTCTGAGGAGGCAAAGAGGTACCATTGTGGGATGGGGGCTAAGGCAGTGGGGGAGCTCATCACAGGTGCTATGTGATTACAGACTGATGCTCTGGTTCCAGAGGTGCAGCTAGAATCATGTTCCTTTTCCACTTAGGTCTTAACCGAGGCACAAGGATTTATTGCCATTTCACATCCCTTAGCAGAGAGAAAGAGTAAGAGCCTTACTAAATGAGGGAAGTTAAAGTTGACAGTATCTGATTGTTCAGAGGAGGGTGGATGGAATACTACTAATATCCTGCAGGGTCCGGGACACTGAATCCTTTTTGTCCATTCTGGGGGAAGACTCTATTTCTGGTAGTGGATTTTAGTAGGTACAATATGATTTTGGCAGGCACCATATCTTGTTGCCCCAGGCTGTCCTAGAGAGATGGGCACTAGGGCCATTCTCTATGGAGCCAATAGGGTATGGTATAGTAGGGTAGCTAAGCATTGAGAGGGCGGTTCCCTAGTTACCAAAAATCTACTCATCTTTTGAAAACATGTATCTTAAAGAATAGGCTGACCATAGAACCCTGTTTGCCTGGCTCAATCCCAGGCATTTCTATTCTAATTATTAAGTGTCCATTCCTTCTAACTATAAGATTACATCATACGTTACATGATCACCCTAAGTAAAAGTTACTGCATTCCAAGTCTAACTTTCTGTGTCATAATAAAATCACACTCACTTATAAACTGCCCACTTTATATTGAGAGCTTATGATCTTCAATTAGTTTAGGGGACAGTCTATTCAAAAGTGACATTTGTTTGAAGCAACTGGCCAATGTGAGGAGGGCCATACTATCTAAGATCAACACTAAGTACAGATAAGGAAAGGTGTATTCTACTCTTTTGGGGGGAACAGAAAAGTCTTCCAAAAGGAAATCTAATCTAATAATAGACAAATATGCAAATTGACCGCACCTTCGCTACACCTAAGCCACGCCCACCAGCCAAGCCACGCCCACCAACCAATCAGGACGAGTATGCAAATCACCCCAACAAAGATGGCGGCTAATTTGCATATCAAGACAGCGGCCAAAGAAGCCAAGAGCTGCAGAAGGGAGTAAAGCTTCGAAGAAACAAGCAAGCCGAGGGGGGGGGGGGAGGAGGAGGGCAGGGCGGAGGCGGGGCCAGGGGCGAAGGGAAACGTGGGCAGGCTGGAGGAGAAGGCGGGGCGGGTGACAAGGGCGGGGAGGAGGAGGAGGCGGGGCCGGGGGCGAAGGGAAACGCGGGCGGGCTGGAGGAGAAGGTGAGCCGGGTGACAAGGGCGGGGCGGAGGTGGAGGCGGGGCCGAATGGAAACGCGTGCGGGCTGGAGGTGAAGGTGAGCTGGGTGACAAGGGCGCGGCAGAGGCGGAGGCGGGGCCGGGGGCGAAGGGAAACGCAGGCGGGCTGGAGGAGAAGGTGAGCCGGGTGACAAGGGCGGGGCGGAGGCAGGGCCGAAGGGAAACTCGGGCGGGCTGGAGGAGAAGGTGAGGCAGACGACAAGGGAGGAATGGAGGCGGAGTAGAGTGCAGCAGGAAATCCTATTGCAGGATTTTTCCTGCAATGGGAAAGCTAGTCTTTTGAATAAAGGGGGAAGGATGTTGCAGGCAGAGTGGACAGTGAAGCAAAGGCTCAAAAGTGAGAAATAGCATTGATACCTTTAGAGAATTGAGAGGAGATGAGAATGGCTGAAGTGCAGGGAGCAAGCTGGGTGGAGAAGTCTTAAGAAAAGAGACTGGAGGGAGGGGTGGGTTCTGGATCACATGGAGCCCTTGGTACCTTGTTGGTGAGTTTCAACTTTAGTTGTTGGTCATTAGAATTCATACCTGGCTGGTCTTCTGAAAAACCGGTAAAAGTTTTAAATGTACATTTTCCCCCAAGCCAAACACAAAATTATTTTATATAATTAAGGAAATGTAAATGTTGACTGAGTATTATGTTAAGAAACTATTGTTACATTTCTAGTTCTGCAAAAAAAAAAATTTTAAAAGTCCATAACTTTCTTTTTTGAGATGTATACTTAAGTATGTAGGGATCAAATGATATAATGTCTGAAATTTGCTTTAAAATACTCCATCAGGAGGTGTGGCCCTGTGTGTCCTTGGACATAGAGAGCAGGACGTCCGGCTTGCTAGTGGGAACCTCTGTGTCGTGCACGACTAACGAGAGATTTAAAAATGGGTGATGTTGAGAAGGGCAAGAAGATTTTTTTGTTCAGAAGTGTGCCCAGTATCATACTGTGGAGAAGGGAGGCAAGCACAAGATTGGGCCAAATCTCCATGGTCTCTTTGGGCAAAAGACAGGTCATGCCCCTGGATTTTCTTATACAGATGCCAACAAGAACAAAGGTTTCACCTGGGGAGAGGCTACACTGATGGAGTATTTGGAGAATCCCAAGAAGTACATCCCTGGAACAAAAATGATCTTCACTGGCATTAAGGAGAGTGCAGAAAGGGCAGACTTGATAGCTTATCTTAAAAAAGCTACCATTGAGTAATAGTTGGCCACTGCCTTACTTATTACAAATGTCTCATGACTTTTTTTATGTGTACCATTTTTAAATTGATCTCATAACCAGAATTCAGGTCATGAATGGCTAATAGAGCATTTCTTTCGGGCAGTCCTGATTTAAATAAGATTGGCTTGTGGTTGAATGAATATGGTCAGCTTTTTGAGCTTTGATGGTAATTTTGGTTAAGCAAGCGCTATCACTGTCCTCCCTTCTAAACATACGGTTGGACTTGATTCCTAGTGTTCAGCTTTTCATGAGGAGGTGAGTGCCATCTCAAAACCTGTAGGAGATGGGCTTATTTAGATATTTATGACTGGTTGTATTAATATGTTTAAATTCTGAGGAAATCCCTTCCCTGTCTCTTAGACCTGCAAGACTTGCTTGTGTTTCAAGTTGTGTTCATTAGCTTATTAAAAGGTAAGGGTTGCAGTTAAGCTGGCAGTGATTATTTTATCCTTTTGGTCCCAACTATGCCAATTTAATAAAAGTCCCTTATCTAAACTGTTGCCTTTTACTGAATGAAGGGCATTTTAGTGTGGTTTATGTATAATATCAAATAAAGAGTATTTAACATTTCTACATTTTATAGATGATCTTTAAGTTCAGGTGCTTTTATAATTCAGTGTGACAAGATATAGTAGCAAACTGTGAATCCTTAAGTCAGACTAAGTTATAATTCAGGATTGTCTTGAACAGCTATTCATTTACTATATGTGTGTTTGATTGTATAATAGTGTTTTTGCCAGCTGACTAGGATTAAAGTAGAGAATAGATCATCAACACAAAATTATAAGTTATGTCACCATAGGGCTCAAGGCAATTAAAAACAATGTCACAGATTAATAAAATACTCCATCAACAACAAAAGGGGGAAGGAGAGTAGAAATTCTGAGTAAAAAATGGGGGTGGCTATAGGGAAAAATTGATGGTTGTTGAAGTTAGGGAACAGGGATAGGCAAGAATGAATTGATTTCTTGTATTTCCACCTTTGATTATGTTTAGATATCTTCATAAGAAGTTAAAAAGATAAAATACATATTCCTTGGGTCTCACCACAGATCTACTGGGTAACAGTAGATCTGATGAAGATGTTGGGTTGAGGGGTGGTGGGAAGTGGGTGGAGGCAAGGGAACCAATTGGAAAGCCAAAGCAACTGTCCAGGAGAGAGACAATGAAGAGTTGAATGTCAGCAGTGGAGGTGGGGAGAAGAGGAGGGGCGTGAGATGACTGTTGGAACCTGCTGGACAAGACTTAGTGTCTGATTAGACTGAGAAGGTGAAGGCAACTTTTGAGAGACTGAATGAATGAGTAAATGAATGGTGCCATAACAGACGTGGGAAATACAGACAGAGCATATGTGAATAATGAAAACTAGAGGATTCACAGTTTTGGTTATTCCAAGTACTAACAATATTTGAATCTCCTCTGCTATCCTCATTTCAATATTTTGGCCATATTTCTTATTTATTAAAGTCACCTCAAGACTTGAATTCTGTGTAAAACATTCAGTGTCTCTGCTCTGTCTTTGAGGAGTAGGTCTTTAATCAGCGTATCCAGCCAGGGCTGCCTTTGAATTCGTTTGACCTGACTATTTACAGAGGCACATACTCTCAACCTTCCTGAGTCTTGGGTGTTTTACCTCTTTGCCTTTCTCCACTATCCTACCATCTTGTCTTTAGGAAATAAGAAACAAGCCAAGGCCTCTTGGTACCCAGAGCACAGTGTCCTCTCTTCCCTCTAATCCTCTCAAAAGCGGGAGGTGTGTGGAAAACACCCAGAGGCTCTAAGCCCCCGAGATCAGTCGCATCTGTGCTCCCGGCATTTTTGTCTTTTTTTTCCCCCCAGTCATTTTTTTTTTCCCCAGCTGGAAGAACCTGAGCCTGAGACATGACATCTTTTAGGAAATCCAGTTAAACCCTAAGCTTTCAAACAACTAGGTTTAGATTTGCCCAAGGGACGCGAGGAAGTGGCCTGCGAGCTCCTTCTGTGATGGGAACCTCTCTGGAGACCCGGCTCTTTCCTGTAATCTCCGTGAGCTTTCTGCAGAAAGCCATATTTCTTCCCAGTCTCTCCTTTCCTCCCTGTCTGAACCTGCCTTCATCTTCCTAATGGCTAATTAAAAAATTACAACCAAGAGCATTAAATAGTAAACCCCTTCCCTGCTGTTCTCCGATTAATTTTGGAGGCCCCAAGCAAAATGTCTTAAAAAGAATTAGAAAAGAGGCACCTTTCTGCTTGCAAACTGCAAGATAAAACAGCATTTTAATGGGGAGAGAGGCTTTTATTTGAATGGGTAATCCTTCAGTGCAGTGCATGCCTGGGCGTTATTTACATCTTACTCCAGAAAGTTAAAGTTTGGGGGTCACATTCTCGGCAGCATTATGACTTTTCACTTGTGCATGTTCAAGAAGTGTGTGTGTGTGTGTGTGTGTGTGTGTGTGTGTGTGTGTGTGTGTGTGTTTCCTCTTCCCTTGGTGCCTGATGATTTCATTCAACACTGAAGCAACTATGAGTTTTAAAACTCACAGTTATTTCTTTTTCATTAAAGTTAGAAGTCTGAGCTTGATGAAAACTCATCTCAATTCACGACATGCCCACTTACGTGGCTGCCTTTTTCCACTTGCAGAGAGAGATCTCAGAAGGCAGTGTCTAAGTCATAATCAACACAGTGTCCCACTTGCGTTTGCTCACACGCTATCTTAACACTTGATTCCGTATTTTAATAGGACAAGAGTTTAAAGGCCGGAAGCAGGCGCCGTCAGCTCTGTCTAGTTTAGATTGTTCATCATCAATTGTTTTTTCTTGTGATTATACAGTTTTACTTTATCATCCCTTTGATAACAATTTCTGCATGAAAATTGACTTTATATTTCATTTTCCCCGTCTGTTATCTTAGCGGCATTCAGACGCAAACACCCTTTGTGCTGTGCTGGCAATATAACTGATCAGGCGAAGCTGTGCCATAAGAAATCAAAACCATAATAATGTCTTTGGGTTTTGCATTTTAAATACTGTGTTCATTGTTGCACTGAGGTTTCGGATCCCTTCCCAGACATTACGGAGATTACCTTTGGTAATGCCTATTTCATTGTACTTTGATATAAAATAATGTGTGTCATAAATCATGTGAGCGACCGCCATTAAACAGAAAAGCACCTACTTAGGATATGTAACAATTTGCTTTTCTAATTTGAAAAAGATTGAGGCATTTTAATTATAGAAGGTCTTTGTAAATGAGACTGGAATTCAATATAAAATTGTATTCTTTATGGAACTGTAGATTAGAAATAATAAAATCCTTATTCATTAATTTTACATTATTTTTTTTTCACAAGCGTTAAATAAAAACATTCTTGGGAGGGTTTTCTAAATAAAGCCCTACACTTTGGTCCCCATTCATCTGAGGAAAAGTTAGGTGTACTTAGTTCAGAAAAAGGAACAAGAACATCAGTTGTTCTTGCAGGTTAATTTTCAACTGTAAGTTTAAGAAATTTTTCAGTTTAAAGTTGGGAACAACATTGTCTAAAAAGTTGAGAAAAGACAACGAAGGGACGTGAAGTGACAGGGGTGGGGGAGAGCTATGTAAAATTGTTTCAAGATTGCTTCCATTTGGAAAAGAATGAAGGGTGGAGCGTTCTCAGTGAAGAGCAATTTAGAATGACGGGAGCCCTCCTCTTTAAAGGTGATCAGAGTTCTGAACACGGCCATTGTAGCGAGATTTAAAATTATGAGAGCTCTTCACATTATTTAAAACATTGATTTTTTATCAAATGGATTTCCACGTTTTATGTCTTCAGTGACTAGGTAATTACATCGGCCTGGAAACTGAGGTATTTCATTCTGAACCTGGTATTTTCTCTTTGGCTCCTTCCCCTTTCTCTCCCCGCTTCTCCCCCTTAATAAGTTTTCTAGTTTCCCTTGCTGCTGGGACAGACACATCATTCTTTGTCCTTGCTCATAAATCACTCTGTGACCAAGGAACCAGGAAGTTATTAGGGGTGAGGGGAAGGTCAGGTCGAAAACTCAGATTGATCTAACCTATTCTCGCAAAACAGCACTTTACCTGCCTCCAACCTAAAGCGGAGCGCGAGTGCTGAGCTCCTGCAGGATGACCCAGTGGCGCTTCGCAAGGGAGGAGGCGCCTGCACCTTCACAGAATCAGAGGGACCGCGAAGTTGTCACCAGTACCGAGTTACAATTACATCTGCCCATACACATCCTTTCCAGCACACCTTTTTCCTTCTCTGCTGTGTCCTCTCTTCCCTTCTCCCTTTGTCTCTCATTAATAGGGAGAGCTGAGAAGGAAATTCTACAGATTCAGTAAGGAGGCAGATCAAATTGTTAAGGGGGTCCTTCAGTTGGAAGTTCTAGATGTTTTTTTCCTTGTGTTAGAAATGGGTCCTATGTCTGTGCACGCATGCACACACACACACACACACACACACACACACGCACACTCACACATAGTCTGTATCCAACTATCAAGGGATGTGATGAGGAATAATTAATTCAAGGACCCTCGTTTGAATAACAAATATGTGTTTTTCCCAGTCTTTCTCTCCAGCCAAAGAGAAAATTCCTCTCCCTTGCTCCGTCCTCCCTCCTGGATGGTTAAACTATTTGGGAAAGGGTGGAAGCGGTGTCCCATGTGTTTTGTAAAAAGCTGTATCAAAGTGAATTGAACATAGTATTAAGTTTTTGTCAGCCTGAACTCACACCTGCCACACACAAGGTTTCAGGCCTTTTGTGCAAATCATAACTTGCGTCTAAATCTAAAAGAACAGTGAAAGCAACAGAGCAGAGCTATCCAGATGTTGCTCAGTCTGTGCGATTGTAAATTTCAAAGTCCCAGCTTTCCATCCAGATTTTAGTGCATTGGGAACTATATGAAAATTCCAAGACACACTGGTTTATTGAAATGTCTGGTTATTTCTATATGAATTTTGGAACAGATGTACTGAGGTAGGCAATAAAACTGTGATAATAAGGAACATTTCCACATCAACTCACTAAACTACTAATCTATAATGAGGACCAAATTCAGCCATGGAGGAGGGTGACTTTTCATTATTATTATTTTTTAACTCAGGGTCAATTATTCAAATTCTTCCTTGACTTTAGTTTTGGTCAAGATTTCAGGGTGTTTGAGGCCACTTTATGTATACAGGGGTGGGCAGAAGTACGTTTACATAATACAATAATACAATAATTAATAAATAAACAAGAATAAACTCTGTGTTTCTCGGACTCACAGCTGTAAATATACTTTTGCCCACCGTGTATATCCCACCTTATTCTAAATAGAGTTTCGGTTTTAATTTTTCACATCAACTAAAATAATATAGGAACATGTTCTAGGTCTTTGAGTTTATTTTGTAGAAGTTTACCATTGTATCATTATATGTAAGACCAAAGAAGCCCAAATCAGGTGCTTGGAGTCCTTTTGGATTTCAAAATTTTGGTCTGATTCTCAGGGCCTATGCTAGGGAGTCCAGGATTGAACTGAAAAGCTGAGGGCTTGGCATGGGTGCCTCTCCTGTGACCACTGACTTCACGGCTCACTGTAGATAAAGGACAAGGTGTGCCATCTTGGTTGACTCCTCTCGCTGCCTTCTCATTCTTAGCCACTTGCCAGCTCACTGATTCCTCCATGTGAGGATGAACAGAACATTAGAGGATGCAGTCCCAGACATGGGGCTCCTGGGATTGGTAAGAAACCATTTGAATCCCTTCTTTGCAGGGATTTGCAAAGCAGTGCAACTAGAGTTTTGGAAGTAATGGGGTGCCCTTGGATTCCTGACCATTTCTCCCAACAAGACTGGCCATTGATGAAACAGCTGTTGAAATGGCAGGAAAAAATAAACAATTAAGCAAAACCCCAAATTAAACGGGACTTATCTTATACCATGTGAGCTTCTAAATTCTTTCTCAGCCCTGTGGTAATTGGAAATTGGATTGCTAATGATTAATCTTACTCTCTGATGCTACTAGGAAGACTACAAGAGGCTCTGGAAGTGGTGGGATCATTCTATGGGAAAGGAAGGAGGTGGAGGCAGGCCCATAAAACATGACAGGTGTCACCACATGAGCAGCACCTGGAGGACAGGGCTGGGGGGCAGCTGACAAACCACCAGGTCATGGGCATGGGGAGGCACAGTTAGGGAGGCATCGTCCTCCCCAGGCTTTCTGTTTTGTCACATTTGGGAAATATTAAAGCTATTAAGGTCTCATTTGCTCTTCTCCGGAATTTGAAAATTATTTTTCCTGGCATTACTCAGTCCGTTTTCCCAAAATAGGTTTCTTTTCTTTTTTTAAAAAGCCATAACATGGCCCTCACTGGTTACTTCATATATTTTCCTGTTACTTATTCTGAAGAGTCTTGGTGGCTCTAGGAAAACATGAGAAATCACAGGAGGAGGCAGTAGAAACGAAAAGAAGAAAACATTAGTGACCTGTATTTACAGAGAAAATCAGCCCCATTTTCCATGAGGGCCTCTCCCAGGCTGAGAGGGGCCCAGGCCACTTCCCTTTTTGTTGTATTTTGTTTATTTGTTTGTTTGTTTCTCTTTGGGGACCGTTGCTATAGTAAAAAACAAGTATTTGTGTCGGGGCGAGGAGTGGGTAGAGAGGGAAGAGGATATGGGGCAGTAAATGGTAATGGAAAAGTAAAATCAAATAAAATGATTAAAATAAAAGCAAGCATGGCCAAAACATGGATTAACAACTGTGGTATACTTCAAATATTTACATTTAACAACTTAATCATTGTGAAACACACAGAAATAAAATGACCATATGTTTAAGTTCATTTGAAGATAAGATCAAAAGTCAAAATTTGAGGCTTTCATGAGCTGTGGGACAAATGGCTCACTCCCAGCCTCCCAGCTCCAAACGGGACATGTGCCTGCCCCTGACCATGTTACCGACATATGTAGGTATCGGCCACATACCTCACTTAGGGCCTGGCAGCAGTGGAGCTCAGACTTGAATTAGGTTTCTTCTCCTCCCTTCTGACACTTTAAATTTTTACTTAGACATGAACCTTGAAGATGATCTTTGGGCACTATTTTCTGTCAATACTCACCCAAGGATATTTTTTGATTTTTAGGGAAAGTAGGAGAGGGAAAGACAGAGAGAAACACTGGATATGAGAAAAACGCATTAATTGGTTGGCTCCTGCACGAGCCCTGACTAGGACCTGGGCCAGGGAGGAGCCTGCAACTAAGTATATGCCCTTGACCAGAATTGAACCCAGGACCCTTTGGTCCACAGGCTAACGCTCTATCCACTGAATTAGGGCTGGGCACTATTTTCTATGATGAATAAACTTAAGCTAAATTGTTCTTACCTTGAAAACGCTGGTCTGTGTGAAGGGAAGCTGTGGTCTGGCGAGGAAAGGTGGGTCATCTGCACCCGTGATGGTGAGTCGCTTACTCACACACAGAATGAAAAAGCGATGCAGCACTTGTGAGCTGCCAGGGGAACTAAGGCTGTATCTGCCCTCCTGTCCTCTGGTGTCTTGAAGAGATATTTCTATCTGGAAATCAAAGCAACATGGATGAATTTTATTTTGTCAGCTTACTTCTCTTTTTAAAATTTAATTTGTATTGTGTAAAATTTCAATCACATAAAAAATAAAGAGATGCCCCATCACCACTCTTCTATGGTGACCAGTGATGCACTTAAAAATGCTCATCTGCGGAGGGGGCAGCAGGAGGAGGAGGGCGGGTGCAGCTCACCGCAGCCTTTGGTTCACACCTGTGCACTCGGGCAGCTAAACCTCACTCACCTGTGGCACAGAGGCTTCTGATTGCTTTTGGATCAGGGAAACTGTACCATTGTCATGGAAAGGAGGATTCCAAGCGAACAAGGTTAGAATGACTTATTCCTGAACTGATGCCTTCCTCAGTGTTAATTTAAGGCCGGCAGGTAGTTTAAACATGTTTATTAACAATGATGGACAAAGAGGGAAAACCACTGGCCAAACACCAAGTCATGTTTTCTGCTTGCTTTGAGCGGAGCCAGAGTGTGTGTGTGTATGTGTGTGTGTGTGTATGTGTGTGTGTGAATGCGAAGAAAAACCAAGTCGGAGAAATAGAAATACTTCAAGAAAAGAGAAATGATAGCCACAGAATCCCTAGACCAGGCTCTTGCCGAACACACCTGGCTTCTGGAAAGGATGCTCTTCTTACTATCAGCGATGTAAGTATCAAAGAATACTGAACGGGGCCGCTGATGTAGCCCATTGTGTAAAGGGAAGTCACATGGCTCCATAGCCAGGTTTTCCTTTGAGTATCAGCATGTGATGATATGGCTTCCAGTTAAGAAATGGTGCTAAAGATGAAGCAGAACTGAATTGGCACTGAGGGCATGGATCTTTGTGCTGTTAGTGTGAGGGTTTACTCAACTGAAGGACATGGTTGCAGGCAGCCATGGTGGCAGCTGAGAATTGTGACAATCACTTCCGGGCTTCCCCACCTGCAGCTGAAGGAGCGAGCATTGGGAAATTACTTTGTGTGTTTCAGTTTACCGGCCTGTGAGATCTAAAGACAGTGCTTGCCTTCCAGATGGGTGGGTGCAAGAGTGTCCAAAGGAACTGCTGGTGGGTGGTTGTGAATGTTGGAATCTTTGCAAAATAAAAAGAGAGAGATCCTCTCCAGTCCATATGGTGGCCTATCCCATCCAAGGCTCTAAAGGCTGGGCTGGCTTCAAGGGTATACAGTCTGAGCAGTCAAAAGGCCCCACACTTGTTTAAGGCACTGTTGTCACCAACTTGAAATTCTTAATTTTTTAACAAGGGGCCTCGCATATTCATTTTGCACTGGGCCCCACACACCCTGTAGTCAGTCCTGGCCAGAGGCTCTTCTGAGACAAGCCACTATTCATGGGATAGCATGACCGTCTCCCTAAGAGAGTTCCTGCCCTGTCACCGCCTCCTTCAAGTCTGGGACTCCCCTTACAGACCGGAGAAATGAAGTGAGTGGTGGTTCTTAGAAGACTTCTGAGTCCCAAGTTGCACAGCGGGAAAGCTAAAATACTCTGAGAGAAAAACCTGAGGTCAAGAGGATCTTGGCAAAGCTCTTTAAGAAATATCTACCCTGGAAAAACTAAAGCAGATCTCCTATAGATTGTCACATCTTAGTACCACACTGACATTTCCAGGGCTTGGTTGTCTTCTGTTGCATCATTTCTCTGTGCAAAGCATTACTCAAGTTCAACAATTTTGAGAGTCTTTGGAAACACTCCATTCTACAACATCGGTTATGTTTTGTTGGTTAAAGTTTGAACACACCTTGCTCTCAACGACAGCAAATTTTTCTTATTTCGTGGTTTCTTCTAAAATGTGGGTCTCAACTCACTTGATTTTCAAATGACCAGCATGGTTTGTCTCTTTGTGCTTGCCTGCTCAGAGCTTACAGGCTGTGGAGTGGCAATGAACATTTTGGATTACATGGAGGGTCAAGAATCCCTGTGTGTTTATTTACTTCTGCAAATGGCCACGGATGGAATAGTGCATATCTATAAGAAATGTTTAAACAGAAGATTTGCATCTTAGTATTCTGAGGAAAAGAGATTACACCCTCAGGAAAACAGCTGCT
Organism: Eptesicus fuscus; assembly: GCF_027574615.1. Taxonomy (NCBI): domain Eukaryota; kingdom Metazoa; phylum Chordata; class Mammalia; order Chiroptera; family Vespertilionidae; genus Eptesicus; species Eptesicus fuscus. Next base: position 39,100,379 of record NC_072488.1, on the reverse strand, counting down.
GAGGAGCCCAGGGTCTGGGTTAACACTCTAGGGAGACAAGAGGAAGTGTGAGTGGTGGGTGAGGCAGGACCAGAACCCAGGTCTTCTATGGAATCCACATTTATACAAAGTCTACAAGGATGTTATCACATCGATTTAGCCCTTGAACCTGATAGCTCTCCTCAATATTTCCCCAAACTACAAAATGCCTGGATTTGTAGCTTGCCATAGGGTTTTGATTTATTTCTTGTTGTGTAGGAAGCAGCACCTCACATATCATAACACCTTTCTTTAAAGGTTTCCGCCCTGGAGAATGGACACACAGTGGGCTTTCCCTTCACCTACAACATGTATAGCACTTGATCGATATAATGGTTGGAAGAGACAAAAAAATGATCCCCCTGCTTTTTTTTTTTTTTTTTTTTTGGTTTCTGCTCCAGTTTAGCATCAACTGAAAGAGAAATACAGAAGTCAGACAGATGGAAATGAAAGTAGCAGCTCTGAGAATGAAGCTTAGGTCCACGGGGTACATCTTACCTCTGTACTAGAGCCATAGTCTCTGGGTCACGGACGAAGGGAGCCCAGGCTGGGGTTGTCTCCCAGGGCCTGAGGAGCCCAGAGTAGGCATACTCTGCAAAGCGGGTAACTCCTCAAGAGAGAATCGCCAAGTGCTGGCCAATTCCGCTTCGTTCCTTTTCTCCAACTCCACAATCTGAGAATGAGAGAGAAGCTAAGAAAGAAACTCTAATTGTGGAAAATTCTTCATCTGAAAACATGAGGAATAAGGATTGTGTTCCCCAACAATAAATATAAGAAAATAATTATTTCTTTTGAATTTAACCTATGATGATATCAAAAGTGAAATGCTATGAATTCACATTCCAATAATTGAGAAAAAAATTAATGTGAAAAAATAAATCCCAGAAAGAATATTTACTAGCTTAAAATTTTTATCAGTCATTTAAGGAGGGAACAAGCTTATTTTCAAGAACTTTTAAGCTTACTTTAATACATATAAAACAATGGCTATGTTAATCATTACTTCTTATTTATAAAAATGTCCATTAGAATGTCTACATGGTTATACTATGGTAGACTTGTTCTAGTATCTACACATTCTTGGCAGTAGAGACAGGTATTTCTTTAAAACAGTCTCTAATTCATATTTATAATGGCAATGAATTCAACAAGGATGTCCCAAAGCTTCCCCATTTATGTGAATTAGGGATGCTTTACCGTGTTAGCAATTCCAGGCTGGTGGCACAGGGAGAGGAATGTGGCCACTCAATGACCTTTAATGGCTTTTGTCATTGGGCTGCCTGTCTCCCAGAGATGTCTATTTCCATCCCATCCTTTCCTTAATAAAACTACTAATTTGCCTGAGGTACTAAGATGTGAGAGGCAGTGAGCCTGTCAGGGCCATCCTGAGATGCTGGTCCTTTAAGACAGACTCACACAGGAGCCCATTCGGGCTGACGTGAATCCCAGCAGTGCCAGGAGAGGATTCAGTTCTGCTTTGAGTTAAGCTGGATCTCAGAGTCTCTTCCGTTACATAGGACATTTGCAAACATGAAAAAGTGAACTGGCTTCTTGTTTCAGGGTTAAAGCTTTATAGTGTTATGGGACAAAGAGGAAGATAATTCAGTTAGGAAGACAATTCACAATGGCCTTTGAAAAATTGCATTTTTAGGTCATCTTGGATGCAAAAAGGATACTGGATGGGGGCAGGGTGGTCTGCCTGACTAATTTATCCCCCAGATTTGCCAGTGCTGGGAAGGCAGGGTACCTGCCTGCATGTCGTTAGGTTCTCTGTGGAAACGTGTATCTGTTGGAGGAAAACATTTGCCCACTTGGAGAAGGCAGAGCCTCTCTTTCGGGTGATTTGTTATAATGACGATGATTATTGTTGGATCATTACAGTTGCCCACTAGCAGGATTACAGTTAAAGATTTGGCAGTGTTTGCATTATAAATGACTATTTTTACAGCTCAGCTATAAAAGTTTACTTAGGTCTGAAATTTGATATACAAGCTTTCCATCCAGGAGGGCTTTCCTTTCAAATAGAATTTTAAAAAATGGTTAATAAAATTGGTCTGTCTAATTTTCCTGAGTTATATGAGTCTTTTGGAAAAACAGAAATGTATCATTTGCATAGGCTTTCTAACACATTTTTCTCAGTTGGCCTTGAGTTTCAACAAGATGCTATAAAATGTAACTTATTCAAACTGAGCTTGGATGGATTGAGAAAAATGATGCTATGCCCTGCACTAGACAGAGAAAAAAAGAGGTGCAGAGAGTCTTTGTATTTACCTTTTGAAATTCTACCTGTGGCCCAGAAGTGGGAGACCTTTTGGAACAATTATCGCTGTGCATTTCCATTATGCATTTTATACCTCCAAGTACATAATCACCTGCTCATGTCTATCTGATAAATGAGATTTTTATTTCACATTTGCATTGTTAATTACAGTATATTACAGAAGTGAGCTTCCAGGCATCTGTTATTAATAGAATGTAATTTTTTTAAATAACAAGGGCACTTTAAATAGACAAAGAGAAAGCACCCTTTATTGGAGGCCACCCAGATCTGATAGCTTTTCGTTTGGAATTTCCGATAGGTGCAGCAGAAATGGAGGGATAATACCACACGAATTGGAGCTATCGAGGTAAAATATAATGTGACTTACAGTCTGGTAAGAGTTCACGTCCTTCCCCTTGAGGAAGGAGTCACATGTTTTGCAAATGCAGAAGCAGTAAGAATAGAGTTCAGGTTGAGAAGATGAAAAATCCAACCCAAGAGTTCCCTCTAAATGTTTGACAACCTCTGGTCACAATATGAGGGTTCTGTTGGAAGAGCTCATTCCAGGGGTCTCAGGACCAACATCTTCACTACCCAAAGATGCTCTTCTGATCAGGGCTCACGTTCTCCTCGACTGCCACGGCTGGGTCTTGTTGAGTGGTGGTAGAGTAAGAAAAGCATCAGCTGAAAATTCTAGGAGCCAGGGGATTCTCCATCCACTAGAATCTCCACCCAGGTGCTGGTCCCTCTCTGAGTAAATAAGGAGTACTGCCCTAACCCTTCCAAGCCCAGAGGGCGGCACTGAGGATCAAAGTTCAATAAATACACTGTGAAGAGCAGATGCAAGATAAAAATGCAAGTAATCAAGTAATGACTGCCTTTGGGAAAGGTTCCGCACGGGCCACTGTTGGATGCTTGTTCTTTTTGGCAATGCATTTTACAGCTTCATCAGCCATGGAGATATAGAACTGTTCTAGCACCACAAAGAAACTTCATCCAGTTACTCCTTAATCATCCTACTCTACCTCCAGCCCCAACCTGATCTACTCTTCATCATGATAATTTTGTCATTTTGAGATGTTATATAGATGGAATCATACAGTATGTAATCACACAGACTGGTTTTCCTCTCAGCCCAATTTCCTTGAGATTTATCTGAGCTGTTGCAAGTTTCAATAGTCCTTTATATTGTTGAGTAGCTTTCCATTGGATTGTTGGGTAGCTTTCCATTGTATGGATGTAGTGCTGTTTCTTTATCCAGTCACTCACTCATGGAAGGACAACTGGGTTGTTTATCATTTTGTCTATCTATAGTAATAAAAGCGTAATATGCTAATTAGACCAGACATCCTTCTAGACGTCCTTCCAGACGACATTCTGGATGAAGCCAGGGCTGCGAGGGAAGCCCAGGTCCTGGTGCCAGAGGGAAGCTGGTGCCAGCAGCCGGGGGAAGGAAGGCTTACTCTTGCATGAATTTCGTGCATCGGGCCTCTAGTTATAAATAAAACTAGAAAACTGGTGCACGAAATTCATGCATCAGTGGGGTCCCTTGGCCTGGCAGGATCCGGCCAAAACCAGTTCTCTGACATCCCCTGAGGGGTCCCAGATTTTGAGAGGGCACAGTCCAGGCTGAGGGACTCCACCGGTGTAGATAAGGGCCGGTGAGGGATGCAGGAGGTTGGCCAGCTGGAGAGGGACCGCGGGAGGGCTCCAGGGTGTGTCCGGCCTCTCTCTCTCAGTCACTATTGGCCGGACCCCAGCAGCAAGCTAACCTACTGATCGGAGCATCAGCCCACTGGTGGTCAGTGCACATCATAGTGAGCAGGTGAGGTGCCTTAGCATATCATTAGCGTCTTATGCTTTGATTGGTTGAATGGACAACTGGATGACTGGACACGTAGCATATTAGGCTTTTATTATATAGGACTGCTTTGAACATTCATGGACAGGTTTTTGTATAAACACAAGTTTTCATTTCTTTAAGAGAAATATGCAGAAGTACGATTGCCAGGTCATGTGGTAAGTGTATGTTTTACTTGTATAAGAAACTGTCAAACTATTTTTCAGTGACTTTGTCATCTTACATTCCTACCAGCAATGTATGAAGGATCTAGTTCTGTATCCACACCAGCATTTGTTATTATCAGTATTTTTACTTTAGCCATTTCAAAAGATGTATAGAAGTATATGTTCTTGTAACTCTAATCTGTATTTCTCTATCAGTTAATGGCATTGAACAACTTTATATATTATTTACTATCCATATGTCCTCTTTGCTGGAGTATCTGTTCAAGTCATTTTTCCCATTTTCCAGTAGAAAATGAGATTTTGAAGACATTTGCTCTATGTTGTGACTGTACTCTCCCTATGGTACCTTCATGAGAGGTTGAAGTAATAAATTAAATTGCTTTCCAACTATTGTGAATGCTGGTCATGCTGTAATGGGCCACAAGGCAGCCCTCAAGGAAAAAAAAAAAGCTGCAATTTGCTTCTAATGTAACTTTGCTTGGTTGTATAGTCCATGTCTGTATGCTAGAAACCTTTTTGGTTTTTCACCAGAGATTAGAAAATCTCACTAATTCAGAATGATGAAGCAAGAGGGAGAGTAGAGCCAGGATGCCTCAAGGGAAATTACAGGTGAGAAGACTCTTTTAAAGAAATGTAGCTAGATTAGAAGTCTGACTCCTGTTGAGAAATTAAGAAAGCCTGATGCATAAATATTAAATGCAACATAATAATGCATGTAGGGGGTGATTAACTTCATTAAAAATACAATGAGAATTAAGAAGTCACTTTATAAAAGAAATCTTTCCTTCAACTTTACTGTACATTCAAAATATTGACTTGAAAACTTTAGTTGTCCAGATCTGATTCTTTTTCTTAAATTATGATATATCTGAAAATTCCCACCAAAGTTCATGTAAAAAATTTACATGGGTAAATACTAATAAGTAAATTAAAGTACTCTAAGTAAAATAAAATTTACCATAGTCTTAATTTGAAAATCTAATCAAAACACAAATTTTCTTTAATAGAGACGGAAATGTGTAACTTAAGTAGTTGTGGAATATAGAAAGACTCGTAATATGCACAGGCTATTTTGAAATACTTTTATATTGAAATCCTGCTACTTGAAGCTACCTTCTCAGACTTGGGCATCTGGGCCATGGCCTTGGGTCCTAGGCATGAGAGACTGTGCTTTGGCCCCGTCCAAGTGCTTCCCTCTCTTCAAGGAGAGGGTTCTGAGTAGTCAGTGCAATACCCACATGGGCTTGCACTATACCCTCCCCCTTCAGGTACATCTCAGGTCCCAGGGACCTGGTGTTCCCTAAGCCTGCTTCCAGGACCTGCAAACAGCAGGCCTCTTCCTTAGCACCAATTTCATCTCCTTTCCCAGGGCTAACCAGACTTCTGGTGTGCTCATTGGTCACTCAAAGGTGCCAGGGCTGGCTGTTTTGTGGGGTGTGGTTGTGGACTGAGTTTGGATTGCATGCTAGGGTTCCCCATTCATGCATGTGAGGCGTAACCTGTCCACAATGGAGCCAGGGGTGGAAAGAGACGGGGACAGGCATCAGGCTGGGGTGAGGGGTGGGAGGTGGGAACATTTGTGCTCTAGCCCCAGGCTCCACAAACACCAGGACCAGGCCTGTTGTAAGAATCATCCTGCAAGTTTTCAGAAAAAAAAACCATATATTTCAAGCTCTAACTCAAAATTCCCCTATGCCACAACTGAAATATTTCAATTTTTTAATTCATGTGGTATGTTTTATATCGTAACAGAGATACTCTTTCTGACAACTCCTATATTACTTAGTCTGTACTGTGCAGTTCAGAACTTGATTCTATTCTGACACCATGGGCTGTTGTTTCATGTGAGTTTTATTTTAATTTTGTTTCAACTAGACTATAAGTCCCAAGAGATAAAAAAAATAATAATAAGACTTATGACTCGGTGGTATGTACCTACTATGTCTAGCAGAATTTTGAGTACAGAGTAAATAATAAATAGTTGTTGCTTGATTGATAAACCTATAATGCCTTATGAATATGTTAAATAAGACAGGCTGACAGTTTTACACTTGAGGTTATTGAAGGGGAGGGCAGTTTCTCAAGTGCTAAAGAAAACAATATAAAATTGGGAGAAAGAGAGTAAAGGCAAAGAAAGGCGTTTCAGCATCTGGCTTAGCTCAGGAATTGAACCTGCAAAAGGGGCTTTCATAGACCCTTTTACTTCCCCATGTCCCACCATCGCCTCAGAGCCTTTAAAATGGACAGGCAGACCTCGTGGCATCTAGTAGACATGACTGCTTTCAGTTGTAAAAATAGTGGTAAGTAAGGGATTTGAAGAGCTTTGCTGTTTCACAGCAAACAACTTATTTGTGCCCAGATCAATAGTAAATAAACAGAATGGTTTGTGTGTGATTAGGAGGATTAGAGAAGCTGCTTTTGTTATGAAGGCAGTCAACAGTAACTTTCTCTCTTTCTCTTCTGGTACTACCGTGTTTCCCATAAAAATATCAACAAAAGTCAGCTCATTCTCCTCAAAATCAGTGTCTCTGGTTTTCCTGAGGTTGACAGCATGGGCACTTCAAGAGTTAAAGGCTTTAATTCACCTTATACTCGAGCATGGTTTAATGTGGCCATCTTTGGACTAGACTAGATTAGACCCCATGCCTGTACATCCAGGTTTCTTCTAAGAATAGGGCCACCCTTTCCAGAAAGCAGAGGCTCTCAGTGGGTGGTCCAAGGCCTTGGGAGCCCCGAGAGTCTCACGATGTCTGTAGCATCCATACTCTCATGAGCATCCAGTGGAGTTTTCCAGAGGCCACATGATATGTGATGACATCATGGCTCTGACAGATAATGGACTATATACCTGTGTGTACTGGGGTCTTAATGATTTCTCAGTCTTAATTGATAATATGGCAAATACCGATAGATATAACTGATATAAACAAAAGCACTGTGGTGTCCTTTTTTAAAAGTGTAAAAGGGGCCCTAGGGTAAAATGAATGACTCTCCGCATCTCCAGTTAACTGTTGGTTATGCCAAAGTTCAGTGGGAAGTCACAGAGGTGATTACAAGTTAGAAAGTTAGGTTTATAAGAAGAGGTGGAAGGAATTGGGATTGATCAGCCCAGAGAAGAGAAGCTGGGGAGAAGCCTTAAAAATGATCTCCAGGTATGTGAAGGGTTGATGCATGAGACAAGAAGAAATTGGCTTGAAGTGCCATGTATGAGATTGAAACTAGAGATAAAGAGCGATGTTCTGACAGGGGTTGTTAAACAGCAGAGTGGGTGACTGGCGGGCTTGTGGAATCTCCTGTGCTGGAGGTCTTTAGCAAGCGGATAGATTTCCATCTGTCTGGGATGATTTAAATGTGGCCATGCCAGAAAGCCGAGGGGATGGAACAGATGATGTCTTGGGCTACCCTTCCAGCCCTTGGTTCTATAATTAACTTGATGAAAGGCACTGTGGCGATTTGCAGAGAAGGGTTTAGACAGGAATGTGCTTGCTGATCTTGGGATAGGTCTTGTGTGGGAGAGCCAAAGGTTTGCTTCATGGCTGGTGGCGATCCCCTATCATCCAGTGAAATGATGGATGCCCTAGAAGTCCATTTCAGGTCAGATTTAGAGAGATTGGGCCCTAGCTCCCTGCAGAACCTTTCTCATTGTCTAGGAGCAGCGAGGAAAGAAATTTAGTAGGTTGATTTTAATCAGCTCATGTGGGACCTGGAAGATTTCAAATATTAGATGTAGGTATTTGTGCATGGGATACTCATGATTCTAAAGAGGGACAAAAGTGCAACCATTAATTTCATAAAAGGACAGTTATCAGAAGTCCAAATAAAAAGAAAGAGAATGATGCTCTTCATGTAGACACTCTTTCAATTTTATGGTGTATGGGTGCTCTCTATTTTCTTATAGACATAGTAGAATTTCATTGCTTCTAGTTTTCAAAGACTTCGCATTTTAGAGAAAAGAGTTTGAAGTTTCCCTGTGCGAAGTCAGAGATCCCAAGATTCAGCTAAATTCCAAGGCAGTTTGTTTCTTTTGCTTATCGCTTAAATTTCCATGAACAATATGCCTGGGCCCAAACAAGAGGAAAAAAAAGAATGCAAATTTTCTGGGGTTCCTGTTGGATCCTGACTTTAGGGACAATACAGTGGAAATCTGTAGAACCATCTGGGATAATGAGCTGGATTAGAGAATATAAATGAGATTTTATCTAAATGTAGACTCAATCATCATGGTCTATGTTGACACTTAAATATTTGGATCAGGCATTATCTTGGCTTGGGCTGATTGACAGAAAGCAGAGAAAGATGACAGGGCTGGGAATACCCCTTTGGGTTCTTTTAAGAGACGAGATGGCAGGGTAGTTTGATCAGATATCATTCAGGAAAACAGCCCTGGCAGATAGCAGATAAGCCATTGTGGGAAATGATTACCAGGCTCTATCTATCTCCAAAAGATTCTAAGAAGCTACTGACCTCTCTTTTGACAAAGCCTTGGTGTTGAATGAGATGGGGAGAGCAGGCCTGGGGCAACACGGTAAATATGCACTCTGTCCCAGAGAAGAGGAAAGTGGGTGAATTTCATGGAAGCTATGTGAGAAAAAAGCCTCTTTGATTTTTAAGACTTATATCATGCAAATACTCAATTAAAAGAAGGTACCTTCTAACCTTATTTTGTGTCTCAAATTCAAGCTCCTTGATACAAAGGAGAGAGGATGAGGGAGAGTGGGGGGAGGGAAAGAGAGAGAGAAAAAAGGTAGAGAGGCAAAGAGGGGGGGAGAAGAAGGAAGGGAGGAAAGGAAAGAGGAAAGAGGGAGAGGAAGGAAGGAAAGAAATTCCTATTTTTAGAAAGCTTAGAATTAACCTAGGAAAAGTACTAGTCCAGAAGATACCAAATAAAATATCGCAGATGTAACTTTACAATGAGCTTGATAATGTCTCATTTTTTTCCTAACCACCATTGGCAGCCAGCTAAAATAAGGAGGTAAGGACAAACTGCTGGGTAAAAGCTTATTCCCTTTGTGGATTAAGAAGGAAATATTTTCTCCTTGGGCTCTTGTGACTGTGAAGATCTGAATAAGACTTTACAGCTGGAAAAGAAATGTTGCTGCTTTGCTTACTTTTGTGTGTTTTTTAAAAATCAGTTAGAGGCTAAGGGTATGCTGCATTAAGGAACTTCACAGTTTGGCACTTTGACCTTCCTTCATTTATCCAAAAATTTTTTTTCAAGCCCCTGTGCTGGTCGCTCTGTTTTCCCCCAATGTGGTCCAGCCAGCTTTACTCATTCTCCAAGACTCAGCTCTCATTCCTCTGTGGCCTTGATACCTACCCAGAGTCCCAGGGTGCCACCTACACCCCACATAACCTTATCCGAAGACTTACTGCTATTTACTTTGCACTAGAGTTACCTGTGTGTACACCCAAGCTTGTCATTTAATTGTGTGCTCCCATAGGGCAGGGGCAAGTTATTTTTTTCAGCTCTAAGCTTTATAACTAGTAGTTGCTCAATTAATGTTTACTACTGAGTCTAATTTGATTTAATATCTCTTTTCCAGATAAGGAACAAGAGTCAGATGCTACTAGTGCATTTCACTTATGGAAGTACATTTAGTAGACAATTCAGTAAAAGAACATATCTTACACATTAAAAAACAGAGCTAATGGGAAAATCCATTTCTACATGCATATTTATCCAATAGGACAGTGTCTGAAAAAAAATGCATGCATATGTGTGCACATGTATGTATATACTTATGTACAGATGCAGGCAATTCATATCTACATTTTAGTTTTTTAGTCACAAACCACATAAAATCAAGAACCACTAGAATTAAACAAAACATTTAGAATGTCATATTAAAATCCTTGGTGAATAATATCCTAATTTTCATATGGAAAACAAAATGAGAAAGAGTAGAAAAACAAGTAAAATGATCACTCTGTATCTTCCTAAAAATACTGTGCTTTGAAAGGCTGATATATTTTCTAAATTTTTATACTTCTAATATAAAAAAGATGTAAAGATGGCAAAGAGATGTAAAGATGACATTAAAAAGTAATATAATCACTGGTTTTATTTTTCCTCTGTCCTTTACGTGGGGAAAGCTACAAATTATTTTCAAGGGAGGAACATGACATTTCCACAGATGGGTACTTCCTGGTACAAATGTAAATTGCAGAGCAAATAACTTTTTCTTTTTCCATGGGAAATGGTCTCCATAGTTATACAAAGCATACTGTCAGAGGTTAGAACCATGAAAAACACTTTGTATACTTATATTTGAAGTAGATATAGTTAAGTTTCTGTGTTACCTTTGTATTTATTCTCTTTCTGATTTTTCCACTTTTTTAAAAAAAATCAGGTTTCAAACTTGAATTAATGTCTGCTCTTTGTGATGTTAGATGTGTGAGGGTATGTGCAAGTGTATTTTATACCACATTTTTTGAATTTTCATTTGAGAGATTTGTTTTCTAAAATTCACTATACTTGACAGCATAGCCTTTTTTTTTCTTGTGGGGGCAGAAATCAACCATTCCAATTCTGATGTTTCAATGTGTGGAATCAGAAACCTGTAGTGGCTCCCAAAGCCTGACAGGAACAGAACTTAGACTGAAACTTGGGTATATTTTCTATACTCCCCTTAAAAATATATTTCACATTGATTTGCTTATTTTCCAGCAAAATCATGCCCTTTGAAGAAAACCTATCGATCACAACATTAGTAAAATGTGCCGAATCTGAGATCTAAGGAACCTGGGCTCTAGAAAGATGGACTTAAAGGCGCTGCTCGTTTTGTCCTTCAGTTCTCTAGAAGGTCCTGGGAGAAGCACTTTCAACCTTGACATGAGCAGGATTCTCAGTGCAGAATGGACTCCATGTCTGGTTAGACCACAATGAAGTGCGTTGAAAGCCATTAGCAATTAAGAGCATGGTTCCATGCTGATTTGCTTTATGGTATATTTCATGCTGCTCATGCACAGTGGGTAATACACATGGATTCAGCATAAATTTAATTTTGCACATTAAGTAAAGTGCAATAGATAAATTATGCCTGAAGAGGAGCCACCAGCTGCTCTAGCCACTTCAACTAATGCACCCCAGAGGTGCCTGAGCACATCAGTTGTGTTGAACCATTAATGCATCCTGGATATCTGCATGGGTACATTGGCCCTGTGGAGCCAGGAGTAGCCTCCTGGCTGTCAGGGAGGGGCTGGAGCAAGGAGCTCCTGGGCTGACCTGCCCCTCCCCCACTCCACCCCCTGCACCCTGGGCTCTTGATCCTGCTTTGCCACGCCCGGCCTGGGCCTCATTCAAGGGCTTGGTGGAAGGATCCTAGACAGGATTTTCTCACGACCTGGGGAAGTGAGAAGGAGTGGGAGGGACCCCAGTCATCCCTCCTTCCCCGGCTTAGTGGAAGGATCCAGAATCCATATGCGAGGGCCTTCCACTGGGGATTCAGAAATCGGAAAGGATGCATTACCGCAAAGATGGCTGAATTAGAGCTGCTGGGGGAACACTTACTTTTGAATTTCTTGGCATCCTTGGACCTCATTTCTCAACCTTAATGTTCACTTTATGGTCATTTTTTTGTATTTAATATATCTACATCCCATACAGGGAATTGAAGCAGAACACTCTGAGGGCTTTAAGGAAGAAAACAGATCTCCACTCTGTGGCAGGATTCATTCCTGTGGCTGGGAACGGCGATGACATGCTCTAAGTTATTTGAGATGAGTAAGCAGTTACAAGTTCCACTGGAAATGTGGCTCCGAAGGTTTTCAGCCAAACCCTGATAATGGAAGTTTCATCCTCTTGGCCACCCCCTCCCGGGGCCCCTGTGACTGCACCTGTTCCAGGCTTGTGCTCTTTCCCACGAGGTAGGGAGGAACGCCTCGTTGGCGCCTGTCATCGTGTCCTCCTGCCCGTCGCAAGCACCCTGCTAGGACTGGCTTTCTCCTAATAGTCCCTTTACCATGTCCTTTCCGGGGCTGAATGGACTCCATTGGTGGCTGCCTTAGCTTAGAAAAGAAAGGCCCAAACACCGGGCGCCCTGTGACAAAGGCAAATGGGACAGCTAAAGAGTAGGAACAAGGCACAACTTACCACGAGTCAGCCTCCATGCTAACCCCTTTACTTGCATCATCTGTCTAAGTTCTCTTGGGAACCCTCCGATTTTCATTTTGCAGAGGAGCAACCTGAGGTTTTGAAGCTCGTTACTCGCCCAAGGGCAGATGCTGCTAGTAAACAGCACAGAACCAGTGTTCAAATCCAGAGAGCTCGATTTAGGACCCATGTTCTTCACCATCACACCACTCGCTTATACTGCACATTAGTACATTTCGCCCCCGAGCTGTGATCTTTCTTTCCCTGAAAAATGGCATAAGTTTTCTTCAGCCCATTTTTTTTTTTACAGACAAAGCAGATCATTCTGCTTTTCAATGGAAACTTTCTTTTGAAAGGACACTAAGAAGGATGTTCTTCACATAGGAAGTCTATTCATGACGAAACATTTCTGCTTCCTCTGATGTTCCAGAGGAAGACCTTGAGATAGGAGGGGAGAGAGAGACTCCTATTACCCATTTGTTTGTTGACTGATTTATAAAGATCAACTTCACTTTAGAAGCTTCCAATGCTCCTTCTTGAAGAACATACGTCACAAGAATGATGGATTTCTGGGTCCTTTGAGGTCCTTCCTTGGGCTCAGTTATAGGAGAGGGATCTAGCCGGGAGCCCTCCCCATGACACACTGAGGCCTATTTGAACCCGCTTTGAGAGCCCTTTATGCGCATCTCTTCCCAATTCCAAGTGCAGTGACATGTTGGTAGCTTGAAGTTGGCCATGGTCGGAGTCCTATCACAGAACTTTGTAAAGACTAAAAGTCAGGGCTTTTTTCTTTTTTGGAGAATCAGTCGTGAACCATTTATCAGGACACCACTGGGCACACCTCATGGCTTCGTGGGCCTTCAAGACTGTTTCAGATACTTGGTAGTTCTTTTTCCATTAGCTTTTCACTCAAAACCCTTTGAAACATATGAAGCACTATTCAGATGTTGGGTTTTAGCAATGTTGAAGTCAGGCATTATTATTAGGGCAAACAGAAGGCGTTGTAATATTAGTAACAATGTTTCCATCTAACACTGAAAGTGAGCATATGGTAGTAGACTGCTCCAAACCCTTTTCCTAAGTACACCCATGCCCTACACAGGAAAGACAAGATACTAAGAACATTAATAAAGACAGGAGATACATAATCTTTGGCAGAGATTATTGCTATAGACGGAAATGCTCTTCACCAATGGCTATTTCCACTTGGGATCCAGTTTGCACCGAGTAGGATCAGAGAATCTATAAACTAGGCATTAGATTCTCATGGTTCCACCCTTAACGTACCTAAAATTCCCTACAGGGTCCAGATACACTCACTTAACCCATCTGCATGAGTTGCTGGCATACTCATATTTCATTCAGTGTTCTGCAGTTGCAGGCAACATAATCTAATTTAGGCAGAAAAGAAATTACTTGGTGAATTTCGGATGACTCAGAAAACTGATGGGAAGGTGGGAGAACTGGACTCTGAGAAGAAGTGGAAACGGAGCATTATGCAAACAAGTGCTCTCGGTAGCGCACGCCACCTGCATAGCCAATCAGCCACAGCCATTGTCCCTCCTGTTGCCGCACACTCTGCACAATGTTGCCGAGAATCTGGGAGGGACACGACACCTCCACGCAAAGACAATTTCCCCAAAGGGAATCAGGATGCGTTGCTAAAATATTGCAAGATAGATGCAGTGTGGTCAACCGTTACCTCCCCAATGATCACTGTAACATTCAATGGAGAAGACTAGACACCACCATCTAGTTCACAAGTGAATAATTTATAAAATGGTGTGAACTCCTGTGATGAAGTTCTGAAAATCTTTGTCATTCCTGAGCCATAATCTTGAGCAGGTGTTTATTTTTATCTTGAAACGAAAAAGTCCAAGACTCATGTTTTATTGATAGAAGCCTATGAGCTTATTTTAGGTCCATTTCTGGTTCCATTTGTGTTTTTGTTGTTGCTGTTTTTGCTTTATGCCTACTTCTAATTTATGTTATGTAGCTATATATCTTATATGTTCCTAAGCTGCCTAGAATCCGTTTTGCAACTAGGGAGTATATAAATAAATAGATGCATGCAATCATTTCTTAGGATTCTTTTCTAATTTTAATATCCTATTGTTCTCATTCAGAAAAATTGGATAGCCAAGTGAATAGAATATGCTCTCTTAAATTCAAATATAGTACTAGAGTCACCCTGTCTTGACTGATACTTACTCAAAACACAGAGTTGCTTTTTAAATCTCTTTACTTCAATTCACAGGCAGAAGAAAGCAATACCATAGAAGTAAGAGAAATGGTAATTATTTCCCCGGAGAACAATAATTTTGCAATAAATTTAGAAAACAGCACGATTTAGCAAATTAAGCTTAGAGCCAAGGATATTAAATAGAGTTAACTTTGTAGGAATAAATTCTGATACCACAGGCTTCAAACATTACTTTAAATGTGTTCATGTTGGGAAAGAAAGCGAGTGAAGGGGCCCTCAGGCTTTGGTTTGGCATGCCAGGTTTTGTTCTTAAAGGCTGGAGGAGTGAAACCTTTCTCACACCAGGCAGGACATAATGAATATATGTCTAGAGGTGCACCTTATTTTGATGGCACTAGGCTGCTGAGGAAGCAATATTGATAGCAACATCCCCTTCAAAGGGAGCTCATGCTTCGCAGCCACGTTTCTGTGCTTTGGCAACCCCATATGGAACAGCGTTTCTTTGATCTGATACTTAATACTGATATTGTTTATGTTTAAATGTTCAAGAATAACTCTTTAAAGCCACATGCCCTAAGGTTAATAATAAAGGCACATTCCCACCTTTTAGAAGAGTATACAGGAAATCTTGGGCCCCTTCTGTACCATATACTTCGCAACAGTGTCTGAGAGGGCTCGAAATGAGTGATAATTCATTATGAAAACCTTCCCATTTAACCCTCTCCTCAACGTAGGTGCTCTTAACTTGTTCAGTTGCTACTTGGACTTTCTTTTTCTTGGCCCAGTCTCTACTGAAGAGAATCAAAGCATCAATCATGTATACATGATACCAGTCACTAGCCATATACACTGAGTGGCCAGATTATTATGATCTATGAACGTATAATAATCTGGCCACTCAGTGTATTTGTATCTCAAATGGGTACCAAAAGTATTCTAGACTTTTGCTGGAGATCAACCACCTATTTGTCCTGAGCTTTCTATCAGCCAGTGCAAAGGGGAAAACTGATCAGGTGCACGATTTATAGTATCTTTGATATCAAATAAATGAGATACTCAAGAGAAGTACACTTAGTGGCCAGATTATTATGCGTTCAGAGATACACACACAATAAACACACACACAATAAACACACACACACACACACACACACACAATAAACACACACACACACATGTCCTATCTATCCATCCATCTTTCTAGCAGATACTGTCTTTTTCTCTACTTTAATCAGTAGAGAAATAGGACACATGGAAAGACAGAAGTTAGCCCTCTCTTGCTTAAGTGAGAAGCATTCCTCCTGAAGTGCTGATGCTGGCCTATTGTCAGACTACTCTGCACTCTCTCATTAATATTAATCATTTCCTCTAAAGTGTCTTACTCTTTGACTCTCTCTGTTTTAAGGAGTGTTTATTTTTATAGTGGTTGCTAGGTCTCCATCAAATAATTCGAAGATCTCTGAAGCAGGAATCTGTAGGAAATGGGCTTACCTTGTTCTTTGGAGGTAGTGTGAAGTGGTTTTTGAAAGACCTGGAAAAACTGTGGTCAGATCCATCTATCAAAGTGGAAATATTTTCTACTTTAGAAATGAAGTGCTCTGGAGAACCAACCAACTGGCCCAGTCTCTATTGAAGATAGTAATCCTCTGTTGCAGCACAGGGCATTACTATCAAACCCCATCTAAGTGACTATGTGTGGTGTGTGTTGCTAAAGATAACATATGTTCTGTTTATAGTTCAAACATTTTTGTAGAAGAAAACTGAGACTATATGTGGGCACCCCAATCTAATTGAGACTTTGTTTCTTTTCAATCTACTTATTGGCTGATAGTCAGGCTAGGTGGCTGCTAGGCGGGGATGGGGAAGGCTCTTACTATTTAGTTTTTGTTTTGTTTTCTGAGGAAGTCAAAAGGGTGACTATTTGGCTTAGTAATGAGAGGTGAACTAGTCATAAAAGTGTCTGGTTCCAATGCTTTCGTTGATTGCTGCTGATTAATCAAATCTCTGTAGTCTAACCTTGGCCTCCAAACCCAGACTCACTTCGAACTTGCTTCCATTATACCACGTGCGGCAGATCTGTGATCTTGCCAAACCACCTGAAAGGAATTATTTTCATGCACACACACACACACACACACACACACACACACGCGCACACGCACACACACAAATAATTGTCAGTTCTTTAAAGTTCAGACTGTAAAGGTTTTGAATAATTAAAACCTTTTCTACACCTCAGTAACATTCCCAAAGGTTAAATACCTTTCTGTTCTTGCATCTCCAGGACAATTATGGGAAAGTGAATGAGTTTCTCCTCTGAAAAGACATGGAAACCAAGTCGTTTTTGTGTGCCTGCAAATCCTTTGGGGTCTAAAGAACCAGCATGATAATAAATTGTTTTGCTAAAAACAGGAAGTTTGGCAAAGACGCAAAAGTACAGCTAAACTTTGGCCAGGCAACCCAAAACATTGTGTTCTTCTTTGAAAGTATTTCCAGCAAGAAAAAAAGTGGAGTGCCTTGAATACATAGTTTAAGAAACAGTGAAGGCATCTGGCAACAGGAGCTGCCTGCCAAACTTGTGGTTGCGCTGTGCTTGCTGATGGACAGACGTGCCCGTTTGCAGGGACTTATGTCACGCAGAGCTGGAAACCCACGCATAAATAAGACCTCGAGTGTTGTGAAGTCCAAAACCATTTGGGCAAGTAGTCTCCCTTTTCTCTCCCAGTACCCAAACCATAGAAAATAGTAAGTAAAAGGAAAGGAATTACTCGGAGTTTAGATAGGGAAAGGCTGGCTTCAGATTTCTCAGGGAAACCTCTTTCTAGGCAGGAGCATTCAATCAGTGGAGACACATTCTGCAAGTTGCTATTTTTTTTTTCTCCCCTACTTTCTCCCTCTCAGATTCTTCATCCTCATTCTTGCCAGCTTTATTAATATGATTGTGATTATGTGGCATCTGTTTTGGACAGAGCCAAGAGGAGTGTAATTTCCACTTTAGCCCATCAGTCTGGAAAAACTTCAAAATATGGGCCAGAAAAAATAAAGACATTAACCCAAGACGTCTGGAAAGAAGAGCCCTGTGCTTCTGTTGGTTGGAGCTGCGGGGACCCTGGGTCATTGTGATTGGAGGGGAATGTGCTGGAGACATGGGCTCCTCGGCCTGCAGGGCCCCGTCCAGCTGGCAGGGGCAATGGGGTTTCCTTTGCCCTTACTCTGCACTGGGGGATTTGGGTCTTGGTTTTGAGTTTAGGATTCGAGGAGAGGAACTTCCAGTTTTAGTTCTTATCACTTACTGGGACGGAGGCAGGGGTCCAACTCCCTTAGTTTCTTATTTGAGTAGTGGGAGCAGGAGGCAGAGCATCCCGTGAAGGTCAGCAAATGGTCAACACCTCAGGCCAGGGACCTTGGGGACACCTGCTTCAGGGACACAGGAGCAAGCAGAGAGGAAATGGCCCTTTCCTTTTTTCCTGTGAGATGGGCTTGTTCTGGTCACTCTTCTCTCTCTCTTTGCTAATTGGTTTTCCCTTGGAGGCACCTCTTGATTTGAATTGCAAACTCTTCTCTCTTGCTGGAGCACTGAGGTGAACCGCAGCCCAGTGTACCCTGCAGTGGGGATATGGACTTCTGGCTCTGACGTTCTCCATCTGCTGAGGAGTCAGTCTAATGGTACCTACCTAAAAGTCATGTGGAGAAGAATAAGTAGGAGAATGTAACCCTTTGGGGTCACACTGATCAACAAATGGTGGCTGCTATGAGCAAGAAGTGGCTTCTTGCAAAATTGAAGGCTATAGCCCCTGGCTCCTCTATAACTAAATAGATTAAAAAAACACACATACAAACATATGTACTATATGAGTCTAAATACTATTATCTATAAGCATGTATGTATATATATAACTGTGTAGATATATACAATATGTATATATGTGCATGTATATATATAGTATGTGTATATGTGTGTGTGTATGCATATGATGTATATACACTGAGTGGCCAGATTATTATGATCTTTGAGCGCATAATAATCTGGCCACTCAGTGTATATCCTATATAATAAAAGGCTAATATGCAAATTGTCCCCTCGACCAGGAGTTCGACCAGCAGGCAGGTCGGCCAACCGCCCATGTCCTGTCTCCCTGGCCAGGCTGGCCGGGCCCCACCCATGCACGAATTCATGCACTGGGCCTCTAAAAAAAATAACATATATATATATATATATATATATTTTACCTAATAATAAACATGTAAATTGACTGTACCTCTGCTACGCCCACAGCCAATCAGAATGAGTATGCAAATTAACCCAACAAAGATGGAGGTTAATTTGCATATATACCTGGGTCATGGGAACCTCCTCGGCACCCAGGTCACTCCCAGCCTGCCATCGGAGGGGCCGAACCTACGACTGGAGGGGTGGGGTGGGGTGGGGAGGGGGGGTGGGGGGATGGTGCTTCCCAAGCCTAAAGCCTGGGGCTTGGGAAGGGGCTGAGCCTGCGACCAAACGCAGACCATCTGGAAGTCAGTGCTGGGTTGCCCAGCTGCAGCCTGGTGACCCAACACTGACTGCTCAGGTGGCTGAGACCCAGAAAGTGAGTCAGGGTCTGATCTGCAGCCTCAGTGGAAGCTGTTGATCAGTGTACTTACCTCCCTCATTCTCTCCCTCTTTCTTTCTGATCTTCGCCAGCAGCCAGGCTTTTCTTTCTCTACCGGACTCCGTGGGGGCAGCTGTTAAGCCCCGCTTCTTTGATCAGGCCCAGAGATAGGCCTGGAGATGCTGACTGGCATAGGAACTTACCAATGAGAAACAAAGGTGGGTTCTGTGGGGAGCCAATGGCTGTCTAGGAGGCGGAGCTTTTGATGCTGACTGTCATAGGAACCGACCAATCAGAACCAAAGGTGGGTGCTATGGGGAGCCAATGGCTGTCTAGGAGGTGGAGCTTCTGATGCTGACTGGCATAGGAACTGACCAATGAGAACCAAATCTGGATGCTGTGGGGAGCCAATGGCTGAGTAGGAGGTGGAGCTTTTGACAGTGACTGGCATTGAAACCGACCAATAAGAATCAAATCTGGGTGCTGTGGGAAGCCAATGGCTGTCTAGGAGGCAGAGCTTTTGATGCTGACTGGCATAGGAACCAAACACTGAGTACCAAATCTGGGTGCTATGGGGAGCCAATGGCTTCCTAGGAGGTGAAGCTTTTGACGCTGGCATAGGAACAGACCAATCAGAACCAAATTGGCCAGCAGAGGAGGGCAGTTGGGGGCGACATCAGGCCTGCAGAAGAGGGCAGTTAGGGGTGATCAGGCTGGCAGGCAGAAGCAGTTAGGGGCAATCAGGCAGGCAGGCAGGTGAGCAGTTAGGAGCCAGTGGTCCCAGATTGTGAGAGGGATGTCTGACTGCTGGTTTAGGCCCAATCCCTGGGATCAGGCCTAAAATGGCAGTCAGACATCCCGCAAGGGATCCCCAATTAGAGAGGGTGCAGGCTGAGTTGAAGGAATCCCCCCTCCGTGCATGAATTTCGTGCACCGGGCCTCTAGTACACACACACACACACACACACACACACACACACACACACACACACACATACTGAGTGGCATATTATTATGCGTTCAGAGATCATAATAATCTGGCCACTCAGTGTATATATTTTTAAATGTTTTTAAATTGATTTGAAAGAGAGAGAGAGGAAGGGATGGGGGAGAGAGAGAAGCATTGATGAGAGAGAAACATCGATCAGCTGCCCTTTGCACCCCACACCCCCACTGGGGATTGAGCTTGCAATATGGGCATGTACCCCTACTGGAAATCAAACCAGCAACTTCTCAGTGCATGTGACAAAGCACAACCAATTGAGCCACACTGGCCAGGGCATACATGTATATATTGAATAAGGAGAGAGGGAGGAAAACTCTGCTTCTCACCCCTCCCACTTACCCTGGACTGGTTTTGATCTGCAGCAGGGAGGAAGTGAGGCTAGAAGATAGAGAAGCTGCCTTTAGGACCAACTTAGTGACTCTGGGCATAGGAAGACTGTCTGTGAGACTGGAGCAGCAGAGCAGAGGCGAGAGCCATTCTTACCACTCCTGCATGGAACCTGGCACTGCACTTGCCCCTTGAGGACTGTCGGCTTAGGCAGCTTTGGCAGGCAGCACTCCTACCTATATATTGCCGGAGGCTCAAGCCAACAGCAGTTAGCATATTAATGCAAAAAGAAAACATTGGAATGCCAATGGACTTTCTGGACTTTTGATATTCAGCAGGGTGGAAAATCAGCAGAATATTGCCCTGCTGTGGGCTCAATGGCTCAAGGCAATTGCCTAACCTGATAATCTGTTTACTGTTCACCAAACTTTACCTTTGATATGCCTGTATGCATTGCTAAAGGGAAAATGTGTATTCAAGTAAATAAATAACGGACCAGGCCAGAAGTCGGGGTGCTTCTTCAAGAAAGAGGTCTCTACCTGGCCCCCCATGCCTTCTAAATTCATATTTCTTGTATAGCATTTTCATTTGTGCGTCGGCCCTTCCTTCAGATCCTGAACCCTACCTCGAAGGTTGCAGCAATACATGACTGTGAAAACTGCAAAGCTCCCTCAGGTGGTTTTGTGAGTAGAGTTCCCAAGAAGAACGGAGCCTGCACAGTAAGAAGTGTACAGAGAAGGTGCCCATGGTGATGCTCCTTGCAGGTTGGGTGCTCAGCTTGTGAGATGCCTCTGGCGAGATGGGGACCCCAGAAACAAAATGTGTTAGGGTGGCTGCAGGGACTGACTTCCTGTTTGAGCATCACCGTGAGCATTTGGCTGTGAGAGGTAGGTTCAACTGCTCATATGACTTTACTGTGTCCACAGCCTGGCCAACCTGGGGTGTGTGTGTGTGTGTGTGTGTGTGTGTGGCTTTCATATATGCAGTGCCTCATTCAATGATGTGAAGAACATGGAGCAGAAAGGGAGAAAAGAGGAGAAATTGATTAAAGGGAAAAAAAATAAAGCCATGAAAATCTCAAGTTTTAAGAAACTGGAGCCTGGAGTACAGGAGGGTTAGTTAGTGTTATAGAATGTGCAGGTGGAAGGGATAATAGTGTCTTCCGTTTCAACAACCTCATTTTACAGAGGAAGCACTTATGGCCAGGGGGCTTGTCACTTCTCCGGGTCACACAGCACAGGTCTCCTGGCATTTCACTTAGAGTCCCTTTGCTGTACCCCCCCCAACCCATTTGCCTCTCCTGCCAATGCCTTCAAGCCCATGAGTGCTCAAAGGGACAATGCTTCCCAGTTATTCTCTGTCTTAGCCCATTTGGGCTGCTGTAACAGAAAACCCTAGACTGGTTGGCTTGAATGAAATACGTTCATTTCTCACAGTTCTGGAGGCTGGAGGTTCAAGACCAAGGTGCCAGCATGGGTGTGGACGCTGTTCCAGGCTGGAGACTGCTCACTTCCCATTGCATCCCACTTGGCAGAATGAGAGAGAGGACGCAGGCTCTTGACTCTGGACTCTTCTTATAAGGCCACTAATCCCACTGAAGAGATCTCCACCCTTATGATCTCATTTAATCGTAATCATCTGCCAAAGGCCCCACCTTCTAATGCCATCACGTTGGGGGTTAGTGTTTCAACACAGGAATTGGGATGGGAACACACAAACATCTAGTCCACAGCATTCCCCATAGAAAGCACTTGGGAAAGAACCTCTAAGTTAGGTCCTCCTGCCTGGCCTTAGAATTCCCTGGGAGCTTTCTACAGTCCTAACGCCCAAACTGCAGAGAGATGAGATCAGGGTCTCTGAGGATGAGACCCCAGCATTAGTTCTGTGTAAAGCTCTCAGGAAATGGCAGGCAGGACAGAGGACGCCTGTGAGAGGAGTGGTATGTCGCTGTGTCAACACAGGGTCTGGGGCCTGGTTTTCACACAGCATCAGTCTTCGTGCCAATTGCACCACTGGGTTTGTCACATGGTGATTATAGTATGTGAAGTCAGGGAGCGGATTTCTAAAGTCCCTCTCAGTTCTAAAACTCGAGAGTCTAAGTAGAAAGAAACAGATATTGTATTAGAATCACTTTAATTAAGCACACCGTTGCTTTATCCTACCTCCTACCTCAGAGATTGCCACAACCTCTTCATCACTCCTCAAAGGAAAAGAAATGAAAACGCGTTGTTTGCCTAGAAATCACGGCACAGCCGAACAGCTACCTGGTGTTTTCGATGGTGACTGGGACAGGGGGACTTAATCACCCTGGGCAGTGCACTCCTTGCTCTCCGACCCCTGCAGAGCCCCGGCACACTCCCCACCACCTCCCAAGACCTAGTTTTGGAAACACCAGCGTAATGCTTATGAAGTCAGGCCCCATGAGGTTTGGTCTGGGAGAAGTGTTACGGCTGAAAGAACACAGTCCATGCAATCAGAAGTAATTTCAAAATAAATCAAGTCCTCCGCTTGCACTTCTCAAATGCCCTGTGTGAACGGAAAACAGGGGTCCCCACACTTCTCACATTCTCCCTTTTTCTTTCCCCAGCCATTGCTCCTGAAGGCTGCACTGCTTTCTAAAGTACTCCCCCACGTCTCCTCCAGCCTTTGCTTCACACATCCTTTTCTCCTGCTCATTTTTACCCAAATCCCTATCAGGAAGCCCAAGAGTGTCCCCTCAGAAGGCAGGACTGAGCTCAGAGGAATGAAGGAGGTGGATATTCCAGAGCCAGAGTGCTCTGGGTCACCTTGAGGCAGAGGAAGAGAAAGGCAGGGAACAATCAGGTGCTGCCGACTGTTGCTGCTTCATACAGAAGTCCATGATGAGGTTGTTGAAGGTCCACACAGGCCAGGCCATTGCTGGGAATCATGAGGTGCCTGGGGCTGAAGGAGATAAGGGGAGAGAGAGAGAGAGAGAGAGAGAGAGAGAGAGAGAGAGAGAGAGAGAGAGGCATGGGCCTTGGTTGCTTGGAAGCAGAGAGCTGGCTTGGGTGACCTCTTGAAGTTCTTCCCTACTGGGGACTTGTCATCCCCTCACGTTTCACACATGGAAATATATTTGGCAGCATCTCACGCTGGGCTCCCTGAGTATCACTGTCTTCAAGTAGAGCTGGCTGTAAACCCCAAGTTCCATGAGGCTCACTGACTACAGTTCTTTGGTGAAGATGTTAGAAACAGGCTGAGTGAGCTTGGTTTAATGTTTCCTCAGAGTTTTCCTGAACGCAGGGAAAAGAGCTCTCTTTTTTTCCTTGCTTTATTTATTGCCCGAATCTTCCTTTTCTTTTACTCTGCCACTTGGGGTCAAGGCTGAGGGGCTCCAGAGAAAGCTCAACAACCATGATGTCATCTTATGAACAGCAATTTTCATGTGCTTCCTCTGTGAATGTTGAGGATACCCTGCAGCATGACAAGGAGCCAGGCTCTGAAGATGGTTGGGAGCGCTCTCTGGAGTGACACCGAGCGAAAGGAGCCGTGTGTAGTCATCAAACACTAATTATTCTGATATGGAAAAGGGGGACAGCCACTGCCCCTATGTCATACACCATGTGTGTTTGCACCAGCTGCATGTTGCCCGGGACTGGTTTTCTCCCTGCCCCACTGACAGCAGCCTCATGTCAGGGTGGGAGGCTCAGAGCCTGGAAAGCCACTCAAGGGGGCCCCAAGCCAAGTAGCCACAGGGACTTAGGGAAGCAGGAAAATTTTATCCTTCAAAAAGCTGTTCTCCACTTGGCAAGTCTTTTTGTGAAATCGGGGGAAAAGATGGGTTTTGGAGCCAGAACTACCTGGGCTTACATGATGCATTATCTTTGTGAGATCAAGCATCTATATAGCATGAATATGAATAATTTTCCCTACTTTTTCCAGCCGTTAGAGTAATAAATGAGATAACATTTGTAGTGTCTGGCATGGTGTCTGGCTCATAGTAGATGCACAATAAATGCCACGTTTCTCTCCCTCCTCAGATACACATATGCACACTTGGAAAAATACTTCAAGGGATTGATTACTTTTTTCCTGCAGCACCAGTTCCTAGCAGGCAGAAATAATGAGCGTACAGAATTGAGTTCTTTCCAAAATACAGGTGAATACATGATCTCGAAGTAAGTAAATTGGTGTTGGGTCTTTATTGTGGGGAGTTAAAGAGGTGGAAAGCTCATGCCTGAGTATACAGTGAAGCTGGAAGACAAAGTACACACACTGTCAACATTCAGAGATGAGGAATCAAGACATTTGAGTCCTGTTCCTGTCTAGTTTTGTTATTAAGGCTCCCAAACATGCCACCAGCCACCCTAAGGCAGCTAGTTCCCAGGCTCCTCTTGTGTGAGGCCGTATGTAGCCTCTTTCTCCGGGCCACTCAGCTGCTGCTGGGAACACGACCATTACAGCTCTTCCCCCAGACACCCCATGCCACTGCTGCTGCAGGCTCCGCTCTGGATCCCCATCTGTTCTCGGTTTTGCTACAGACAATCCCTGCAGAGGCTAAGGCTGAGGATTCCACCTTGCCTGGGCTCCAGCTGCTCCACTGAGGGCTGTCATTTCTTCCCTGCCCTACGTGGAAGAGTCTCGAGTAGCACCTGTTTCACCCATCCTTAGATAGCAATGCTAGTGATGTCCGGCTTAGACTTTGGAGTCAGAATGCAGGGGTAAAAATCCAACTTCTATCACCTCCTTACTACAACTTTGTGCAAAAATAATAATTAAGCCTCAATATCCATGTCTGGAAAATTGGGGCTAACAAATTCGTACTCTCATTCTGGACTAAATGAGATGACATGCATTTAATGTAGCACATAGTAGGAAGTGTTTTCTATTTGTATCTAATGATTGCAGTTTTGGGGTGTTAGGTGTGTGCCTAGTTTACCTTTTCTCTGTCATATTTTCCCCAGAGGCTGGACCAGTGGTCATTTCTCACCTGGTCTTCCTCCCCAATTCTCTCTTTGTGTCCCAGAATGGGACATACAATCATCAACTTAGCCCTGCATTCTTCTCCTATAATCACTTCTTTTCTTACCAAGGCTTTGCCATAGTTTTCCAATCCCTGTGATACTTTGAGACTCTGAATCCTAGCATCTGGGAAAGTTCTCAAAGTACTCAGCATCATTTCTTCCAGACAAACTGTGACCTTTCACATAGCTAAGGGACCAGTGAAGCCTGCTGGACACTGAAGTCCAAGAATGGATGTGAAGATCAGGCACCCTTGAGGTCCTTATTAAAACATGCAATAGGTGCCATTTTGTTGCAAGAATGATACAAACAATAAATGCTCTTGGAGTTCAGAGAAAAAGGTTTAGACTCAGTGTAGGGTGGACACCAATATGACAATCTTGCCTTGGATTTTGTCAGCGATGGCCTCAGAGGGGAACATTCCAACCATAAATCAGACATACCTGCTAAGGTTCATCCTGACTAGCGGAATCTTCAAACATGGGCTGCATGGCCATTTTTTCCCACTAAACCTCAGATGGGGATGGACAGGGAGTGGGGGATGGGATGGGATGAGTTTGGTAATTTCACAAGGAGCTAGAAAAGACAGAGGGCAAAGAGTGCCATGGACAAAGAGAACAAATGAAGACGAAATGGAAGGCAGAAGAGTAAAAGGAGAGGAAGAGGAAAGAAATGTAAGAAACTAAGAAACAGAAGAAACCTTGCTCAGCTACCTTAGCTTAAGCAACTTCCATCAAATGCAATGCACAATGAATATCTTAAAAGGACGTTGTCTCAAGTGTGTGGTGCTTAGAAGTATATTTTAACACAAAAGAAGAGCACATAGATGACACATTGTAGGGCCTAGAAATGACATCACAGGTGTCCAATTTAGAGCCTCACTGTCTGGACACTCTAACTTTAATTTGATGAAAATGAGAGTTTGCTTGATTTTCCACTATGATCTCATCCTGGACCCATAATGGCACTTTTTGGCATGACTTCCATAGATTTCCTTCTGCCATATCATAAGAAGACTGACTTGCTTAAGAAAGGTGATTTAAAAATATATCATTGATCTTGGGAAATCTCTTAAAGTCTATGATATTTCTTGGCTCAGCAAGGTCAATTTTTGTTCCAATGTTTATATAGGGTTGATTTATTTTCTTTTAAATAGAAATATCATTCCTTCTCGTACCCTGTGAGCTATACTTGTTTTAAATTTAGTTCTCTACGGTTTTCAAACTCATTGGACCCCTAAGAAAGAGCATCAACCTCCCTATTACAATTCCTTTGATGGCCTCAGATCCATCAGGTGCCCCAGCAATCCTTTTAATGAGCAACGTGGCATTGCCCCAAGGTGTGATTGGGCACTTGCTTGGAGCCCTACAGAAAAGCACCTTTTATACTTTTTCCAGACAAGAGAGAGAGTAAGAAGCTACACTGAGGATGATTTTAAACCTATTGTATAAATATTGAATACAAACAACTAAGTGACAGAAGATTTACCAATCAATCAAGAACAATGATAGTAATCAATGGATGTAATATTCAGATTTTGACTTCCTTTGAAGCTTCTGGGCCTTCACCTCCACAGCCCTCCACAGTTCCTCTGCATGTCCCCTCATCTTCTCTGCCCACAGCCAGGGCATCTTGAAAGTAGGGGACTCCTCCAAGACTTTTGTACTGTACCAGTTGCATGAGAGACAAAAGCTCCATCCCCTACTATGATAAGTTCATTGTGCTCTTGATTTACTTACCTCATATCCAAATTCTTCCTGCCAGGAAGAGGTAAACCAACACTATCTATCCACCTGATTTTGGATTTGTCATCAAACCCCCTATGGACTCAGTTGTTTGTTTGTTTGTTTTTCTGTGAATTAGGGTGATTGGGAGGATTTGCTGACACCATGATGAAAGGGATTTATAAGCTGTAAAATGCTAAATCAGGGTCAGACCTGCCTATAGTTGTGTGGGGTCTGAGACAAGAGTATTAGTAGAGGCCCACATACTGTATGTTAAATCTTTAAGTGTTATAAAAACTGGTAAGTAGAAATTTAAATCATTCTGCCTTCACAAAGACCTGAAGGGTCTTGTTTAAATGCAGACTTTTTTTACTCCTTTGCTAGGATGTGACCCCCTTCCCATACCTCTCTGCTTTCTTTCCTCTCTACCTCTATCCTCCAACACAGGACCTTATGTGGGCATGTCAGTTCACTAGTTCAAGCTCTCTCAACCTCCTTTCCAAGCAGTTGCTTCTAGGCTAACTCTGTTTACCTACAGGTGTGCCAGGACCCAGAAGAGGAAACCAAGAGTCATTCTGTTTATGATGCACATAATGAACCATGGAACTTCATATTTTCTTTTCCCGTCCCCTCTCCCCTCTTCTCTTGTCCAGTCCCCACCTCTCCTCTCCCTTCTCTTTTCTTTGACAGTGAGCTAAATTTGTAATTGTCAAATTGCAATGACCATTAAGAAGTCAATTTATTGAGATCATTATACTTGTAGCATTTTCCTAGCATAGATAACCATACACCAAAAATATTTAATGGCTGAAGAATTAATTTTGTCTTTGTGATTTTATATATATTTTTTTATAATTCTGGGATTCTAAAAACAAATTTATATCCTCTGACCCTTTTTTTATTTTTCCAGTTTTTATAAATAAGTTGCAGCTGAGTAATACAAGTGAGACTTGTTATAGTCTCAATGCAAAATACTATCCACTGATGTGTGGGTAACAATACTATTACTATCAGTTATTATATTTAGTTAATCGAGTGCCTTGGGAATACATACAAGGTTTTGGGGGTGCAATGTTAAATTTACCTGGAGACTGCTTATTTCCTATCAAGTACTTAAGTGGCTTCCTCTCCATAGTATGATGGTTTAAGATCCAAAAGCTACAGGAAGACATTAATGTAGGAAATTATTGACCTGATGCAATTGAACCTTTGACTACTACTGAGGTAGTAGTCAAATATCACCACAGTTAGCAAGAGTTGGAAGATTATATTTTAACTGGAGGTCACAACTTAGAAAATGAAAGATCATTCTGAATTGCTGCTTTTAGACATTTGCTGTAGTAACATCAGTCCCTTGCCTTCTTATATGGTATTTGGACACTTAACAATAAAAATAAGACCTAACTTGGAATAGCACAGTCCATGATGTGACTCACAAAGTCTTCTATGCAAGGCCTGCAGCAAATTCATCACCGTGATTTTGAATGGGTGAGCATAAAGCGTTGTTGGGTCTAAGGATGAGCATCAGGGAGACATGCTTACTGGGGAAGGAGTAGAGGAAATCCTGTGTGACAGCCACTGGAAATCCAGCTGATGGTTTTTAAAGGAAAGACTGTGGCACCTCTCACTGAATATGGTCATGTAGCCTGATGGAGGTCAGAAAAGGCTGTGATGAATCCAGGGTTACTCATCTGGGCTTCTCCGCTACTAAGAATCCCACCAATAGGGCTTAAACCATTAAGTTTAAGGCTTTGATATTTGTGAATTCTATTCATATCTTCTGGTAATAAGTTTGGGATCCAAGATGGTCATTTTTATGACACGACTTTGTTGCTGCTGCTTTGTCACCAGGGACTTCTCATGATGCCAATAATAATAGCTAACATTTATAGAGTAATTATTATTTTTGGCCCTATGTTAAATCCTCCACAGGCATTTCCTCATTTAATCCTTATAATAACCCTATGAATTACTATTATTATATCTATGACACACAAAAAAGAAAATCAAGGCACAAAGAGGTTAAATAGTGTTCCTGAGATCACAGAGCTGAGAGATGTTGAGACCAGGTTTCAAATGTAGACAGTGAGGTCAAATACAAATTCATCATTGTGATCCCTCTTAACATCTAATTTACAGAATTCTTAGTGAGGGCTCTGGACTTCCACAGGGAAGTAGATCTGAGCTGATCCTCTGTGCACTCTATGGGACCTAGCTAACATCTGTTTCACACTTGTCAATAAGGAGAAAGAAAACGGTGAAAATTTGACTTCTTGGAGGCACTATGACAGTGTTATGGGGGCTTCGAGTTTGAGCTCCAAAGGAACAAAAGGATCCTCCAAATCATTTGCAACCCAAAGGCTAGAAAAGGAAACAGTTGTCCCATCTGCATAAAAATTCAAGACTCTGGTCCAGGTCTGGTAGGAGGTGGTGATTGATGCTCTGAGCAGCAGAGATGTTTGTCCTTTACCAGAGTCCATGGCTGTTGCTTGCATCAGGGCCTGGAGCAGCTCCAGAGGCAGGCTGGTCTCTGGCACTGATCCGCCAGCTCACCACCCCCTTCTCCCCCACAACCTGGGGCTTCGGGATTGAATGTCCAAGGAACTGCTGTCATACTGGCTTGAAGTTTCCAGTTCTACAAACCTGATCTCTCCCCAAGGCTTACCTTGATGTTGAGTCCAAGTCTAGTGCATGGGGCTGACGATGATGTAAGAGACAAATGCTTGAAAATTGAACTTGGATCCTTTGAGGCTATGGCAGAGCTGAGGGCAAGGATTTGCTGCAGAAGTCTGAGGGGTTGAGAGATGGTGAGGGGAAAGACAAACGAAGTATGTGCCAGATTCTCTAGCATATGTTCTGCAAACTTTAATGAGCAGAATAGGCATCCTTTCAAATCAGTGCCCAATGCAAAATGTGGTTTCCCTAAATGAAATGTGGGATAATAACCTTAGTGTTTGGGTGAACCTTAGGGAGACAGTGGTAACAAGAGAAGCTTGCAAACTTTTATTACACATGAAATATTGCAACACTGAGTTTCAAAGAATTGAAATTTACTTCATTTAAATGATTTGACTAAAAGTCACAGTATTATACTTAAAATAGTGAGCTAGTTTTTACACTATCCTTTTAAGATGCATAATTATTATGCTGAGAATTACTAAAGATGACCTTATTGTGTACTTTATCGTGTGTATTGAATTTTTGCCTTGACTCTGTGCTAGTATCTAGAATTTCTAGTATCAATCAGTTGGTGGAAGTCTGGATAAGTAACTCTCTGAACCATCTCTAGTTTCATCGCAACCTTTTCCGACTCCCATACGGCTACACTTTAATACCACAAGCCCTTTGTCTGGATTTTGACTTTCACAGACTGGTAAGATTAAATGTCAACAATAATAATAACAACAGCAGCAGGAGGTATAACACATATAGTAATAATAAGAAGAGACTAGCATAAGGTTTGCAATTTAAAAACTTTAAATTTGCCTAGCCAGTGTGGCTCAGTGAGTGTTGACCTATGAATCAGGATATCAGGGTTCGATAAAACAAACCCCACAAATGAATAAAAAAATCCTTTAAATTTATTTTCTAATTGCTTAAGTCATAGCTACACATGTTCTCCTTATAAAAAGGTCAAATAATATAGATAAAAAAGTCTCTGGTGACAGCTATCTAATCTCAGTCTTCCAAAAAAACCCCTGCTGTTTTCAGTTTGCTGTTCCTCCTTCCACAACTTTCTCTGTGTATTTACATACATACCTAGGTCCATATAGAAGTGACACTTTGGATGGTTTGTTTATAAAGATAGCATCATACTCTACTTTAGGTTCTTTATTTTCTTAACCTTAGTGATTTTTCTACCAATGTGGCTCTATTTCATTCTTTTTTGACTGTTGTACTTAACTCCACAGTGGTTTCTCGAACCTTTCCTATTTCCTTATCTATGCTTCTTTTTCCACGTGTAGATATGCTAGAGAAATAGTCTCAGACAGGCACAAAGATGGGTATGCAGACTACCATTTTTTCCAAGTAAGGGTTTTCATAAAGCACAAATTTCCACGAACTCTCCCATTATTTCCTAAAATGCAAAAGGACAATCATACTTTCAAAAGGACATAATTCATTATTTATTAATTATTATATTATTTTCCAGTCAGTGAAAGATAAATACCACATGATCTCACTCATTTATAGATAATAAAGAATATTACAAACTGTTGAACAAAAATAGACAGAGGCAAAGAAGCATCGAACAGACTGTCAAACTACAGCGGGGAGGTACGGGAGGGTTGGGGGGAGTGGGTAAGAGATTAACCGAAGGACTTGTATGCATGCATATAAGCACAACCAACGGACTCAAGACACTGGGGGGGGGGGGGTGAGGGCAAGTGCTGGGAGGTAGGGGAGGCCAGGGGGAGGTCAGTGGGGAAAAAATAAAAAAGAGACATATGTACTACTATTTGTAATACCTTGAACAATAAAATTTTAAAAAATAATAAAAAATAAAGTAGGTTTACAGCTGTGAGTATGCAGAACAAAGTTCATTCTTGAGTTATTATTTATTAATTATTATATTATTTTCCATACAAACAACTGCAAACTTACTTTTGCACCACTTTGTATGTATTCAATGTTATATATGACATATATAATATTCAATATGTAATAACTTCTTCAATATATAATGAGAGGTCCCCCCTTATTCATGGGGGATATGTTCCAAGACCCCCAGTGAATGCCTGAAACCTCAGATAGTACTGACCTCCATATATACTGTTTTTTCTTATACTGTATACATACCTATGATAAAGTTTAATTTATCAATAGGCACAATAAGAGATGAACAACAATAACTAATAGTAAAATAGAACAATTAAAACTATCATGTAATAAAAATTATGTCAATGTGGTCTCTCTCTAAATACCTTTTTATCTATCTATCTATCTATCTATCTATCTATCTATCTATCTATCTATCTATGCCTAAGTGACAGTTACAACTGAACAACCGGAACAATCAGTTGACCAGTCGCTATGACGTGCACTGACCACCAGGGGGCAGACGCTCAACGCAGGAGCTGCCTCCTGGTAGTCAGTGTGCTCCCACAGCCAACTTCCCACGGCCCCTCCCCCCCATGGCCAACCTCCTGTGGCCCCTTCCCCTGGCCAACCTCCCACTGCCCCAATCAGCCCTGATCGCTGGCCAGGTGGAGGGACCCCACCCGTGCACGAATTCGTGCACTGGGCCTCTAATACTGTATATAATAAGAAAGCAATCTATGGATTCTACGGCTTCTCTTTGGCATATCCAAAAGCCAGCATCACTACTCTTATGCTTTAAGACCATTAGTAAGTAAACTAGGGTTATTTGAACCCAAGCACTGTAGTACTGAGACAGTTGATCTGATAACCCAGAGAGCCAGTACGTGACTAAGGGATGAGACATGGTTACAGCGTGGGGACACTGGACAAAGGGATGATTCATGTTCTGAGCTGGACGGAGCAGGATGGTGCCAGATTTCATCTTGCTACTCAGGATGGTGCACAATTTAAAAGGTGAGAATTGTTAATTTCTGGAATTAACTTAAGAATTGATAATGTCCGGAATTTTTCATTTAATATTTTTGAACCACTGTGGGTAACTGAAACCATAGAAAGCCAAACCACAAATAAGGGGGAACTATTAGTTTAATAATCATTACATAAACACAAACCAACCCCCAAAGATATTTAATATCTAATACAAGAGACATGGATTGAAAGAGAAATATTTAAAATTAAATTTGCATGTATTCCCAAGGTTAAAGTAAGTACTCTCTGTGTGAGCCTGAGCAAGTTTCTCAGCCCTTTTGAATCCTTGTCTCCTCCTCATTCATTGGAATGTAAGGAAGATAACATGCTGTAGATCGTAGAAGGTGCCTGGCCGTGCAGGGTGTGAATCAGTGTAGGTTTGACCCCTCTCTGTCCTTTCTTCTCTTCCTCCCCCAGGAAGTCCTTCCCCAATTTCTAATCCAGAGTCTCATTCTGACGGTTGGGCAATAATCAGAGTTTGACTAAGGTATTAACTGTCAATAATTGTATGTGTATTCAAATTGTGCAAGTTCTCAAAACTAGGGAGTCAAAACTAGTGAATCTTCTACACACAAACGAATGAATCTCTTAGCGATAGGATTTCAGGCCCAGAAGTGAATCTCTTGAGCAGCGAGAGATGCCTAGAGACAGAAAAAGACCACCATGCAGATTATTTGTTGTGCCATTTTCCATTGCACAGTTGTCATTTCCTCTGGGCCAAGATATTTTCTTTCTGATATGCGAGGCCAAGAAAACATCTAATAAGATCTGAAAAGAAATGCTGTTTGTTGGGGGAAAAATAAAACCTGCTATAGCTGCTCACGTAGGAATAATCTCGGGAAAGTGAAACTCCTGGCTCAGCGTTGAAACTGGGTTTTACTTTCCAGTGGACTCTACTGTACAAAGAAGCCGCTTACAGGAATCTCCCACGGGCCTCCCCGAGGTCCTTTGTGAAAATGTAAGTTATACTTATTCTCACCCAGAGTGAGAGGGTCATGTATTGTCTGGAAACAATTAGAGGTATTTTTCCATCTTGATCGGACAACCTCAGACACACAGGCAGTTGCGGGGGGTGGGAAGGAGGAGCCTCGGAGTTGAAGTTCTACTGTTAACTATTTATCAGTTAAAGAATTAAAGCGAATTAAGTTGTATACGCTTGGAGCCTCCAAGGGTGGGCACTGATGGAACAGGGAGGCTCTGAGAGGTTTAAAAGTCGCCAGGAAGAAAAGTCTTGGAGCTCTGGAAAATATGTTGTCGCTACTAATGCTTTTCCAAGACCCGGCAGGAATATAGTGTGACAATGAAAGACTGTTCGGGGGAACACCTGAGCTGACATCAGAGGCTGCCTGGGACCTGGGTGATGGCAGCGAGCCTGGTATCACCCTGGTTCAAGGTGCGGCACCAGAGCTGCGCCAGTCTCCTGGAAACTGCATTAGGATTATTTAAAAAGAGAAATGATGCTGGCTTACTGGTTGGTTTGTTTTGAAAGAAGGCTGGTGTGGAGACAGAGGTCAGAGAAAGGTCAGGGGAGCCTGAGAGGTGCTGAGGGAAAATGGCCAATGTGGACAGGAGATATGCAAAACCCGAGACAACCTGGTTTTGCAAGTTGCCTGAAAAACCTTTTAAACTTTGGTTCAAAACTGAAGGGAGAGGCAAATGTTCCCCACCTTTTCCCTGTTTGTCAGCAAAGTCCAAATAGCCAAGGGCTGTAAAGGACAATTGTGTCAACAGCACAGGGCTTTGCATCTGCCAAATGGTAATCAGCAGTGGCCTCTCCATTTGCATTTGTGTCTGAACCTCACACACTGCAGCCTATTTTCACAGCTATGCTCTAGTGGATCCTTATGGTAAACTTGGAGGGGGGGTGCAGGAAGGTGACTATTCCCCCCCCCCCCCCCCGTTTCAACCATGGGGTGGGGAAATGGGGGCTCAGAGAGGATCTTGTAAGGTGTCACAGAGCTAGTGAGGGGTGGAGGGAAGGTTCACACCTGGTCCTCCCACTCTACTCAGTCCCTGTCCCCACACCATGTGGCTGCTGGGCCACCCTCCAGCAAAGAGCTTGGGCTGCTCTGTGATCATGTGGTGGGGAGGTGAGACTGTGACCAACATCCGCTGCCCACTGGGATATAGCTGCCCATTTCTCCCCCTGCCTCCCTGTACTCTTCCCCTTCTCCCCTAGCCTGTGTCTGCAGCCTCCATATGGAAATGAGCAAGAGGGACCTGCCTTCAGCCCCGAGCAGAAGCAGAATACAAAAGCTGTGGTGTGAGATGCCTGGGGTCCTGAGGCTCACAGATAAAATTCTACAGAGAACCTCTGCCTGCAGAGCCAGCAGTAGACTTGGTGGAGAAGGAGACGACATCTCATTTTTCTCCACTGGGCATAACGGAAGATCAGAAGAGTTCTTGAGAATATAGCCTTTAAAAAAAAAAAAGTCTTTTCCAAAACCCCATGGGTAGAATAAATTTTTTTCTTATTCAGCAAGAAAAAAAAGTAGCATTAAAGACTAGAAATATGAATAACATTGATTCTTTGCTGAAGAAAGCTGGTCAGTCTTCTTTTAGAAGATGGATTTATGTTAGTCACAGAGTCTCTTAATTTTGATCAGAAGGAACCTTAGAGTTGATAATATGTGTGTCTGATTTTTGAGTCATGTTGATAGTAAACCTCTGCCTTCCCCATCCACAGTTCCGGTGCTTGTAACAGTTCCCATGCCAATAATGCAGAAAGACGGACAGTGGTAAGCAGAGAAAAGCAGGAGTACCCAAGACCAGGTACTGAAGCTCAGTGGGACCTTTGTGTACCGAGTCTGCGTCTTTTCATCCTTTTTTAATGCAAAACTTGAATTAATGTGTTTAACACAGTTCCTCATTTCTTAGACAGTTTTGGAGGAGGTAAGAGACTGGCCCACAGAAAAGAAGTGAGAGTTGAGAGCCTGACAACAAAAGCAGCATAAAACCCACAAGACCTTAGAACCACAGATATTCATCATTCTGGGGCCACTTGTCTAGGGGCAAATACCACAACCCACCTCAATGGGCTTTGAAGTCAAGACTATTCTATTTCCCTGAATAACATCTGAACTTCAGAAAAAGGAGTCAACTTAGATTCGGCACATACTTCTTGAAAAACAGAAAATTTATAATATTATTGAAAAATTATTTTTATCCAAATAGTAAATCTGTCAGGCTCTATTTTTTTTATTGTGGTTAAAAAAAAAACACATAAAAACTTACCATCTTAACTATTTTAAAAAATATTTTTATTGATTACAGAGAGGAAAGGAGAGGGAGAAGAGATAGAAACATCAATGATGAGAGAGAATCATTGACTGGCTGCCTCCTGCAAGTCCCCTACTGAGGATCAAGCCTGCAATCCGGGCATGTGCCCTGACTGGAATGAAACCCTGACCTCCTGGTTCATAGGTCATTGATCAACCACTGAGCCACACTGGCTGGGCTTAACCATTTTTTAAGTGTATGGTTCACTCATGTTAGTATATTTACATTGTTGTGAAAGAGACCTGTATTACTTTTCATTTTGCAAAACTGAAACTCTATACCCATTAAACAACAACTTCCCTTTCCTCCTCTCCCCATGCCCTGGTAACCACCATTCTACTTTCTGTGTGTATGAATTTGACTACTGTAGCTACCTCATATAAATGGAATCACACAGTATTTGTCTTTTTGTGACTAGCTATTTCATTTAGCAGAATGACTCCAAAGTTCAACCATGTTGTAACAGGTGACAGGATTTCTTTCCTTTTGTAGGCTGAATAAGATTCCATTCTATGTACATACCACATTTTGTTTACTCGTTCATCCATCAATGGACAACTTGGGTTGCTTCCACCTCTTGGCTTTTGTAAATAGTGCTGCCTTAAACATGTGTGTGCAAATATTAATTTGGGACCCTGCTTTTATTGGCTTTTAAAGGGTAATTCCTGTGCTATTTAGAAAACATGACTATCAAAAATAACTTTTAAATGAGCCCTTTTGAAATTTAAATTATTTACAGAGAGCTGAGTTTTCTTCATTATAAATGATTCTGTGCGGTACATGAATAGTTGGGTTAGTGATATTCCAGGGCTCACAATCTTTATCTCCATCTCTGACCAAGGATCTCATTTTCAGCCATGGCTGACCCTCTCTCTTCCCCTCCAAAATTTCAGGTGTTCGTACTTCATTCTTTCCTTTCCACGTGCCTCTGCTTCCACCCTATGACCTTCTTTTCCCCAAACAGAGAAAAGTCCTGACCTGCCCAGGGGCCCACCACCATCCTTACCTGGAGGGGACCACCATCGCCTCACCTCATTGGTTGCCATTATTATGTCATCCAGATCAATCACTGGGCACCCGCACTGTTGTAACTGCCGCTTTGATCATTCGTTACACTTTGTTAGCCCTCATCAGATCCAGGCCCCACTAATCGGAAACAGCGGCCTTCCAAAGCAAGGCAACCTGGTGACCAGGGGCAATTACCACATTGTTTGGTTTTTAAATTAGTCCCTTCTTGGTGCTCTGATCACCATCAGGAGTCTGGTGGTTCAGGGACCCAGGGGGTGTCTGCACTCTGCCTCCTGCAACCGGCCTGTTCTACACACACCCTGTGGTGGTTCCAAGTTGACCGTGACCCTGGTGGGCCGGCAAAACACAGTCCTTGACTGAGAGGCTTAGTCTCCTCACAAAAGAGAGTCCTTGCTGGGCATTCTTGCCCACGGGCATTTCACACAAGACAATTCCCACTGTATCTTATTCCTGTGTGAGCAGTTATGGGATCTTCTATTAGGACTGAGCCCCATGGCTCAAGAGAAGTTTGTTCTCTTCTGGCCTAGATCAGGGAGGGTGCCAATGCTGGGGTAAGGTGAGTGGAGGAGGACATCTCTTGGATGTCCATAGAACTGAATAGGAGCTCCAGCTTCCAGTTCAAATATCTGAGACCTACCCTGGAGAAAGGTGTGTGAGGGTCATTTGGCAGAAAACAAAAGGTAAGCCTATGTCACCTTCCAGTGTACCATTTTTCTTAATGTCAGTGTTTCCCACACTTCAGGCATGTTGGTACTACTTTCATGATTTTTGCCATGTATAATCCTGTTTTTATTTTAAAGAATTATTTAAAAGGCAATTGTTTTTTGTTTGCATTTCATCGATGGCATTTAAAAATGCCATTTATTCCCACCCCATACAGCACACAACCCCAATGGTTAGCCCACAGATGAATGCCCTCATCCCTGGCTCATCCAGTTGTAGCTTCTGTCACGACTTGGGGTGGGACAACTTGGTGGCCCCCAAAGAGCATGAACCGAATTTGGCAGATTACTATCGCTAATGAGAAATTGTAGCTTATTCCTGCTAAGGATTTCCATTATGTAGGT
Source organism: Eptesicus fuscus (assembly GCF_027574615.1). Classification (NCBI taxonomy): domain Eukaryota; kingdom Metazoa; phylum Chordata; class Mammalia; order Chiroptera; family Vespertilionidae; genus Eptesicus; species Eptesicus fuscus. The sequence goes on along the minus strand of NC_072488.1, from coordinate 39,062,200 downwards.
CTAGCAGTGCCTTTTGGAGCAATTGACTGTAATGGTTCACTGACAGGCGATTGGAAGAGGATGGGAGTTTTTTGGGCAGAACACTTTCTTCCCTCCCCTTGGCTCACATGGGGCAGGGTCTTATCTTCTCATGCTTGATGGGTACCGACTAGAGCTGAGTCCATCCTTTTCCTTCCCTCTCTCTATACTCTGTCCACTCTCTCCTGGGTCATGCATCAACCCTCATACTGTCACTGGTCAGAAGAGTGACATTCTTCTATAAGAAAGCTTTTATTCCTAAGATGTCCCTGTGGGGATCTTCAAACTGTGTCCCAGCACTTCCCAAGTTTGCTGCCTTAGATTTCACATAGTGTGAATATGGTCAAAATAGGAGCGTTCTTAAGCTACTTTTGATGACTTCATGGATGACAGATTTAAGCTCCTAAGAACAAATTTCATAGGAAACACATAAGAAGAAATGCACGCAGCTCTTGCTTTCCCTCTTCATCTCAGAAGCTGCAGTTATCAGAAGGGGCATAGTTCAAGCATGCCTTTTGATTTAAGGTAAAAAGGACATATTTTGTTCTTCAGTAAGGCAGAATATATCTTAATGTAGTAATTGAATTTAGTTCTATTTAGTCTAGTGTGATGGGGGTAGATCTAGAGTTGGGAAGGAAGAACTGACATTGTTTAATACTTAACAGATGGATAGAAAACAAAAAGTTTAGAAGATAAGAATGTCAGAGGTTACCAGCTGCTGTGGGTATACCGTAAAATGGAATTTATTTGAAAGGTTAGGCTTATGTTTAATACATGTCTCTCCTATTATATTTTATATTTACAAATTATTCAGAGGGTGAGCTACCTTTTCTGGCTAAGTCTTAAGAAGACTGCTGTATTCCAAAAAGGTATTTTTGTGTTTTATGTGAGCTATACCTTATTATGCAAGAAGATGCTTTTTACTCTTGAATGGTAGAGAATATGGAAGTAATTTGTTAGCCTGTAAAGTCTATGAAGCAGCAAGCACTTCTTTCTATTCTCAAGTTTGGAAGTATGAATACCATGAAACAATTATAGGAGGGTAAGCAAACTCCTCAACATGTGCATTAATTTTCATGTCATGAGACATGACATTCTATTTCTACAAGAGCTCATTAGGCAAGGGCCACCTTTATACTCTGGAAAGGGTAAATTCACCACTAAAAATGGAGGGAATTACTCCATTGGAAGTTTCCTAATGGAAAACTCTTGGCATGGACTCCTCCTGCATTGTGTTTTGTATCTAATGTGGAGTCGGTCAAAATGATTGCAGGTGGTGAGGGATGAAGTGAGCCTGACAGGAGGAGCTCAGCATTTGGAACCTTCACAGAGTCTGACTCAGTGACTTCCTCAGGGATGTTAGTCAATGCTTAACTCACGGATTCAGTCTCTCCAACTTCCCAGTGAGATTCAGTTGCTTAACTCTTTAGCAGGAGTTCTTTAAAAAAGCAGTGAATTAGTTGTTGTCTGAAAGCAGTTTGAAGATATACTAAGTACTATTATGGTTAAATTGAAGGAGACTGCGTTTATGCACACCTTCTGTAAAAACCATTAGATAATTCTTGGGGTCCAAAGGACAATGCATTAGGATAAATAAGTAGGAAATAAGAGAAGTCATTGAATAGAAAGTGGAACACTTGACAGGAACTTCACGTGTGGTAGGATGGATTGGTTCTAGGGTTACATGAGATTGCCAAAGGAAAATAGATTTGTGGGGAGGGCAGTAAGAGGGGAAGGATGGCCAGGCTATTGATGAGAACCTGGCTAAACAATTGATGCGCCAGGAGCTTAAATATAAAACCAAACCTGGTATTTTCCTTAAAGCACCAACTCTTTCTATTTTGAAAGCAACCCATAGCCAATCAACAATTATTTGTTGAGTTTCTGCTACAAAATTATTATTATGTTAAGATTTGTGAGAAAAACCAAAGGGTGAGAAATAAGGAGTCTGACTTCAACGAATTTATAAACTCATTGGGGAGCCAAGCGTTAGATACAGTAAGAGACTCTAAGAGAGCAATACAAGCAAGTAATGTAGTTAAGGGCAAATGCTAAGTCTTATGGGGAAGGGTGCATCAGTGAAGGCTAGGAATCTTATTAATAGAAACTTTGGGGTAATTGCCAAAGGCTTTATAGAAAGGTGGCATTTGACTGAGGCCTTGAGGGATTTTATTGCTCACCAATTTTAGGTGGAAAGTTTTTCCACTTGAAGCCTTTTCCGTTTCAGACCAAGACTGTTTCTCACTCTTTCTTTGCAGATTCTTCTACTGCTTCCCCATTAAATGTTAATATTCTTCAAGTTTTTTACTTGACCATCCTCCTTGTCACAAAATCAAATGATGGGTAAATTCAGGAGCGGAGAGACCCTTTTGAAATGCAAACTACATCATGTTATTCCCACCCTTAAAAACCTTCCATGGTTTCCATTGTACTGAAAATAAAACTCAAAATCTTTGAGGTGACTGGCATCAAGCTTAATTGGCAGTCCAGCCTCTCACCGCCCACCTCCTGACTCACTGCACTGTAGGCACACTGACCTTTCTCCAGTTTCTCAAAAGCATCACTCTTTTCTGCCTTGGGGTCTTTGTACTGCTTTCCATCTTCCAGAAAGACTCCCAGGCTCTTCCTCTGGCCAAATCCCATTCATCCTGCTTGTCACAGTCCAAAGGTCACATCCTCTGAGGGGCTTCTCTGACCTAGAATTCTCTGCTCATCATGCCTGGTCTTTTCCATTAAGCACTCACTACTATTTATAATAATATACTTGTTTGTTAGTTGGCATGTTTAACATCTGTCACTCTTCCATGTAGATGGAAGGCTCATAGGGCAGAAGTCATATCAGTTTTGTTCACTACTAGTATTGCTTGGCACAGACTGGGTACTCCTTAGGGTTTTACAAATAAACTAATGAATAAAAAAGGGAAGATTCTGATAGTTTTGAATAGAGAAACCATTAGCTTTGTCAGCAATATGTAAGATAGACTGGAGTGAGAAGTAGCAGGAGTAGGGAGAATCACTAAAAAGCCCTTGCAGCTATGTGAGGCTAAAGTATTTCGGGAAAACTGTGATGAAGTGGGGATAGAAGCAAGAGGCAAAATTATCACTCTTTTCAGATTATATTCCTTTCTACTAGGAAAACTCAAGAGAAAAACCTCTAAGGATGAATAAAAAAAGTCAAACAAGTTCAACATTTTAAAAATATGGTACTAAAATAATAATTTTCCTACATATTAACAACTGGTTTAAAAAGATACAATTGAAAAAGTATTCCATTTAAAATAGCAAACAAAAATAAAAATATGCATAAACTAAATAAGAAATATATGAATCACCTTAAGAAATCTTAGGAAAGTTATAAAGAAGAATTTTTTTAATTTCCAAAATTTTTATTTTATTGTTTAAAGTATTTCAAATAGTAGTACACATGACTCCTCCCGCCCCCCGCCCCCCATTGACGTCCCCTCCCCCAGCCTCTCCCACCCTCCGGCACATGCCCTAACCCCCCTTGTGTTTGTGTCCATTGGTTATGCTCATATGCATGCATACAAGTTCTTTGGTTGATCTCTTACCCCCCCCCCCCAACCCTCTCCTGCCTTCCTGCTGAAGTTTGACAGTCTGTTCAATGCTTCTTTGTCTCTGTTATCTATATTTGTTCATCAGTTTATGATGTTCTTTATATTCCACAAATGAGTGAGATCATGTGATATTTATCTTTCTCTGACTGGCTTATTTGGCTTAGCATAATGCTCTCCAGTTCCATCCATGCTGTTGCAAATGGTAAGAATTCCTTCATTTTTACCGCAGCATAGTATTCCATTGTGTGTAGCTGTACCACAGTTTTCTAATCCACTCATAGGCTGATGGGCACTTAGGCTGTTTCCAAATGTTAGCTATTGTAAATTGTGCTACTATGAACATAGAGGTACATTATATCCTTTCTGATTGGTGTTTCTGTTTTCTTGGAATATATTCCTACAAGTGGGATTACTGGGTCAAATGGAAGTTCCATTTTTAATTTTTTGAGGAAGCACCATACTGTGTTTCACAGTGGCTGCACTAGTCTGCATTCTCACCAACAGTGCACGAGGGTTCCTTTTTCTCTGCATTCTCTCCAGCACTTGTCGTTTGTTGATTTGTTGATGATAGCCATTCTGACAGGTGTGAGATGGTACCTTATTGTCATTTTGATTTGCATCTCTAATATGATTAATGACTTTGAGCATGTTTTTATATGTTTCTTGGCCTTCTGTATGTTAAGATACCTAGGAATAAATTTAACCATCGAGGTAAAGGACCTGTACTCAGAAAATTACAGAATGCTGAAACAAAAAGAGATTGAGGAAGACATAAACAAATGGAAGAATATACCATGTTCATGGATTGGTAGAATCAACATCATTAAAATGTCCATACTACCCAAAGCAATCTATAAATTCAATGCAATCCCCATTAAAATACCAATGGCATACTTCAAAGACCTAGAACAATCTCTCCAAATATTCATCTGGAATAAAGAAAGACACTGAATAGCTGTAGCAATCTTGTGAAAGAAGAAAAAAGTTTGAGGGATCACAAAACGAGATATCAAGCTATATTACAAAGCCACTGTTCTCAAAACTGCCTGGTACTGGCACAAGAACAGACATATAGACCAGTGAAACAGAACAAAGAACCCAGAAATTGACCCAAGCCATTACACTCAATTAATATTTGACAAAGGAAGCAAGAGCATACAATGGAATCAAGAAAGTATCTTCAATAAATGGTATTGGGAATATTGGATAGATACATGCAAAAAAAATAAACTAGACCACCAACTTACACCACACACAAAAATAAACTCAAAATGGATAAAGGACTTAAATGAAGATGGGAAACAATAAAAGTCTTAGAAGCCATAGGCAGCAAAACAGCAGACATTTGTTGTAGCAATATTTTTACCAATACAGCTCTTAGGGAAATGGAAACTAAGGAGAAAATAAACAAATGGGACTACATCAAAATAAAAAGTTTCTGCACAGCAAAAGGAACCATTAAAAAAAAAAACAAACAGCAAGAAAGCCCACTGCATGGAAGAACATATTTGCCAATGTTATCTCTGATAAGGGTTTAATCTCCAAAATTTACAGGGAGCTCATACAACTTAACAAAAGGAAGATAAACAATCCAATAAAGAAGATTTCAATAAATCTTTGAGTTACCATATTTTTTTAATAAGAAGTCTCAATCTTACTAAAGGTGAATTATACCTATATTAACCTATAAATGTAAGACAATTATTTTCCAAGTGCTCAGTGGATTTTTACAAAAATTGTTAGAAATTATTTTAAAGTCCACCTGAATGAATAAATAAGAATAACAAAAATGCAATTATAAAAAAAAGAAGCAACGGGGAGGAAGATGTCTTTCCATATATAAATAGTTTTAAGCTATAATAACCAAAACAGCATAGTAAGCAGTACAAGAATAGCCAAAGAAACTATAACACCAAATGGAAAATCTAGATATAAACCCAAGTATTTATTAAAGTTTTTAATATGATGACTAGATATTTCATTTATTGAAACAAGGATAAATTATTCAATAAACAATTTTTGTATACTATAAAATAAGTTGAAAATTTGAAATTAAATCTCTAGGTATAACAAAATAATTTAAAATATTTATATATAAAATATCACATGTAAAAAATATTATAATCTACCTAATATAAGAGTAACATGCTAATTGACCGTACCTTCGCAACACCCACCAACCAATCAGGAGTGAGTATTCAAATTAACCCAACAAAGATGGCGGGTTTATTTGCATACACAGGCGGCTGGGGGTGGGGCGGGACACTTGTGTCTTTGCCATGATGACGACTCAGGCATTTTGCACCACCCCAGCCACTCTGGGCTTCTGGGCAGCGTGAGAAGGCAAAAAGGCAGCTCCCGGGCCTGAGCGGAAAGGTGGCTCCGGCAAGAGAGAAGGTGCTGCTAGCAGCCAGGGGATGGAAGGCCCATTCTTGCATGAATCTTCGTGCATGGGGCTTCTAGTGTTATATAATATACATAAGTGAAACCATTAAGGTATTGTAAGAAAATATTCATATGATGTTGGGAAGAAAACTTTCTTTTCCAAATGAAAACTTTAGCAAAGACTTTATAAATTTAATGTATAAGTTTCATTGATGCATTAAATATTTATTAAGTATTCACCAGGTTCCAGGTTGAGACACAGGAATAAACAATACTTATAATTCCTTCCTTCACAGAGTCATAGAAAAGACAGGTAGTAGATAAGGAACTAAATACTAAAATAAAACACTTAGGAATTGTTGAATATACAATGAAGAAAATATGCAGTGAAACTGTGATAGTCAGGGAAGGCTTTTCTTAAAAGATGTGATTTAAGCTAAGAGCTCAAGGCTATAAAGGAAATTTTCTATGTCAAGAGCTAGGCACAGAAATCAGCAATATAAAAGCCTCTGACAGGAAAGAACTTGGCACATTGGAGAACTGACGGAAGTCCAGGAAACTAAAGCAGAGTAACCTGGGGGCCAGTGAGGGGGGTAGGTGTAGGGTAGCAGCTGTGAAGAGAGGGTGGTAGTAGTATGTTGATGGTGGTGAGAGGTGAGTTGGGCATTGGCCCTCAAACAGGGTTTTGTGGGGCACGAAGCAGGTTAGATTTTTCTCTACTACAATGGGAAGCCACTAAAGGTTTTTATGGAAGGAAGAGGTGGGGTCTAATTTTTACTCTTAAAATATATGGTCACTCCACATTGCTTTACCAGTAACAGAAATTTAAGGGAGAAAGAAAGTTCTATGAAAGTGGAGAGATGTTTAGTAGCACAGTAATAGAGCTCTTAGAGTGCCTCAGTCACAGTGAAGTAGGAGGTTGGGTCATCAGAGTGCCTGGGAAGGGAGTGTGGCTGGGGTCTTGAGCAGAGTAGAAGAGTCGGGTACCACAAGTGAGGTGGAACTCATAGGGAACCTGGAGATGAGCGGAAAAATGCTCAGAAGTCTACAAGGCTGAATAGATGTCATCAATGTCACCCATATCCATGGCCCTGTTCTTCAAGTATCAATGATCCGATTTAGACTCCACAAAGAAAAATTTTGTTATCTTTGGTGCCATGTTCTTTGAAAACTAGAAAGCCATGTACCTGAAATTCTTTCAGTCAGAATACTCACAAAATCAGAACCTGCCATTCAATCCTTTCAAATAAAACTCATTCCTTGTATCAATGGTCATGGATTTCATCTTTTATCTTTTTGTTTATTCAACAAATATTTGTCCATCACCACACCTCCCTGTGTGTCAGGCATAGTGATGGGAGATGGGGATATAATTAGGATTGTGTCCCCACGGGACACCTGACAACTGATCCCACTAACTACTGCCAGCCTGAGTTCCCACCTTCCTCCATTCGATATTGGCTGTAAATATATACACACTTTCCATCAGTCATCTTCTTTCACATCCTCATGTACAAATTCTCCCTCTTGCAGAATCAGCCTCTCTCCAACGAGTATACATTAGATTTTTCTCTTTCAATATTTGTTTCCCTGCAGCCTCATATATTAAATGTCTTAAAAAACTATGCACACAAAGATGTGAATGCAAATGTTTATAGAAGCTTTCTTTATTCATAAATTCCAAAAACTAGAAGCAACCCAAATCTCCATCAATGGATCAATAAATGGTGGTATATCCACACCTTGGAACGGTGCTTGTCAGTATAAAGGAGAACAACACAGGTGAGTCTCAGAAGCGTGCTGAGTGAAAGAAGTCAGGTTCAGAGGTTTGTATACTGTGTGATTCCATCTACATGACAATGTGGGAAAGGCAAAACTATGGAACTGAAAACAGATAAGTTGAGGCTGGGGGGTGGGGAGAGGAAACTGACTCCAAAGGAAAATTTTGGGGTGATTTAAATACTCTGTATCTTGGTTATTACGTGACTGTATATGTTTCCAAAATGCAATGGACTGTATGTTCAGAAAGTGTGAATTTTATTGTGTGTAAATGATACCTTAATAAACCTGACAGCTGAAAACTCCTGGCAGGTTGGTTTTTGTTTTTCAACACACACACACACACACACACACACACACACGCACGCACGCACGCACGCACCCTGAAAACAAGAGAAAAGGAGAAACATGAAAAGACAGGGGAAGAAGAAAAGAGACTGATATGATGGGAAAGGGAGGAAGATTTTTGTTAAGATTCTTTGATAAAGCAATGTAATTCCTAGTTTAGTATAATGTTTAACTGCCTAAAATTGCCAACTACATCTCAGAGATATGTTAGGGGAATAAAAGATCTACCATAAAATTTGAGAAGGTCTCCAAAATAAGAGTACATAAAACATTTAAAATAGAAGTTATATCATTATAGAATAAAACAAAGAATTGATGGCGCTCTCTCCACTTATGATGTAACTAGAGGCTCAGAGCACGAAATCATGCAGGTAGGGCTCCTAGGCCTTGCCTGCAATCAGGGCCATCTTCTGCCCATTCACCAGTCCCCAGGTCAAACGCCACCTCCGCTGCTGGGGCGGGTAGGTCATAGGCGCACCCCGCAGCTTCCGTCAGCGTCACAAGCCCCAGCAGCAGCGGCAGCACCCACGTGAGCTGGCACACATGCATGGAGGTGAAGTCGTCAGCACCCGCTTTCCTGCCAGTCTGAGTCCCTGAGCAGCCGGGGATGAGCTGGAGATCCCAACGGCCTGACAGCCAGCCTGGTCCTCCTGCCACCCACCACAGTTCCCTCGTTCACCATCGCTGATCCATCGGAGCCTGCGGGCCCAGGAGAGGGACCAAGAGGTCAGTCCCCAGTCCCACCCTGCCACCACCCACCCGCTTCTCTGTGTGGTTCCCCGTTTGCCTGCGGGTGGGGGTAGGGGTGGGAGAGGTAGTGGAGGGGAGTGACAGAGAGGTGGTCAATGCATCTCATGGCGACTGGTGGAGTGGTCATTCCGTTCATTACGCTTATGGTCCCTGGTCTTTTATTATATAGGATTCTATTATGAACTCCCGCCAAGCCAGAAGAAGGCTTGTGCTCGTCTATGTAGCTGCCTTAGAATGAAACAGGTATATTCAGGCCACATCCCCACCCTTCACACACATTACCTGAAAGCCAAGGAGAAAGCACTGGCCAACTCTTTCCCCAGCAACACTCTTTTCAGAGACACGGCCATACACAGGCATTATCCAGCTCAGGTCATGGTCAGCAAAAAAGAGGGAGTGACTTGTGTTTTTGCCATGTAGAATGTGTGATTAAAATTAATATATGGGATTATACTTGAAATTAACGTGGTATCAGATTCATTTTTCAATCAGAATGGGAAGCCACACTTGCAACACATTTGGGTTAGTTAATATGCATGAATCCAAAGATAGTACAGAAGATCTTGGTACTGAGGCAAATGATGGTAACTTAGCTCATAGAAAGAAGTTGGCTAAATTATGAGAAGAGCTGACTTCTGAAAGGGCAAGTCTGTACTGCCCTTTCAGAAAACCCATTCCCCCCTCAATACCATCTCCTACCTCAACCCCAAACCTCTCTTTTGAACACCCCCATCAGTGTTCTGGCTTCTTGCCCAAGAACCTGAGAATGAAAAGATAAACAATGAGCTTAGTGTACTTTTCTAGGTATAAGTCCCCTTTCTTCTTCATCATGGGCTCAGGGGCTCTGCTGGGGATTAAGAGACCAAACCAGAGGGAGTCGGACCTCCGTTACCACCATTTGTCCACCATCCAGAGCTGAGTGGTCAGTGCCGACATGTACACATAAGGAACCGGTGGACATTGAAATTGGGTCTCAAAAGAACTGTTGGTCCAGAAAGAAACTCACTACAGACCGATTTATTTGCCTGTCAGCATAACTATTATTGCTCGTCTCACATTCAGTTCTTATAAGTATATCTCTAGTGACACATGATCTCGCTCATCTAGGGGAAATGATGAACAACATAGACTGAGGAACAAGAACAGAACCAGAAACAAGGAGGCATCGATTGGACTATCGGGCCTCAGAGGGAGGATAGGGGAGGGTGGGGGGAGGGGGGAGAGATCAACCAAAGGACTTGTGTGCATGCATATGAGCCTATCCAATGGTTAAGTTCAACAGGGGGTTGGGGCATCCGTGGGGAGGGGTGTGGGATGGGAATGGGGGGATGAGGACAAATACGTGACACCTTAATCAATAAAGAAATTAAAAAGAAAAAAAAAGAGTAAGGATCTAGTATTTTTTTTAAAAATATATCTTTTTATTGATTTCAGAGAGGAAGGGAGAGAGAGAGAGAGACAGAAACATCAATGATGAGAAAGAACCATTGATTGGCTGCCTCCTGCACACCCTCCCACTGGGGATCGAGCCCGCAGCCAGGGCATATGCCCTTGGCCGGAATCGAACCCAGGACCCATCAGTCTGCAGGCCGACGCTCTATCCACTGAGCCAAACTGGCTAGGCCCAGTATTTTTGATAGAATTGATTTGAGGGCAGTATCATAAGGACTTAGTGGGAGCCACAAGAATAGGGGTCCCCTTAGGTCCCTGGGGCCTGTTCCCCAGACTTTGGCCATGCTGTTTTCACATATGGGAAAATGCAGGTAGAGTTTTCTTTCCAATCTTAACATCCCCTGGTTAAATCATATGCTTGCATTTCTCAGCCATTTCTGTACAAATATGTTTTCCTAATGAGACATTATATTCCTATGAAATCAAGCTGCTTTTCCTAAAAAATAATATCTTGTGTGTTTTTTAAAAAACACAAACCCTTTTAGTTTGTGGACAATAACATTATGTTATTTTAAAAATAGTACATGATGATACTCCCAAATGCTGGCAGCCACCAATTACACTTTATTTGTGTTCCAAAAACACATTTTTGGAACATGGTTCTGCATAAAATTTACAACATGTGATAGGTTTCCAGGCTAGCCCATACAATTGTGCCTAATTGAATAAAAAAAACCTATAACAATATAGTTGTAATGATAAACAACAACAACCGAAAGTTTTGGAAATTATTGAGATAAAATGATAATTTAAGAGAAGAAACAAAGCCCAGGAAGATTGCAGAAAAATAGTACCAGCAATTAAACACATCAAAATAAATAAAAATCCAAAGAAGCATTTATCTCAAACATGGGTAGTTAAGAAAAAGAGAGTAAATTGAAGAAAAAGTTTTTAGATTGAGTTATACGGATATTCTGTGTGAGTTTCCAGGTACTTTTGGAGGTTGAGAAATTAATGGCATGGTTCTTTATTGAATGACATTCCTATCTAAATGAACAGATTTCTGTGTGCTTCATATTGCTAATATTAGGCTTCATAGGGCTCACAGAGGGGAAGGTGATAGAAGAGAAAAGAGAAAAAAAGAATGGTTTTCTTGAGGCAGGAGGAGCTAGTGGGTTTCTTGCAATCTTTTCTTATTGTATGAAAAACCCCATCTTCTCACACATTTCTCCCAGGTGGGCTCGTTCACACCCATGGATTGATTTACTGATTTTAAACAGATGACTCTCAACTTTTTGTTCCTCAAGCTCCCCTCATCTTTCTGAACTTCCAACCTACCTTATGCCTCCCAGTGAGTTGTCCCATGGATGAATCAAATGACATTTGTCCAACAAGTACACTCCTTCCCAATCTCACCCAAGTGTTCCTTCCTAACCCAACTCACGCACAGAACACAAAAGAAAAGAAGCCCTCCTCGTAATTGACAGCACCCGTCCCTGTCACCTCCCCAGCCACCTGCGCCGGAAGTACTCAGGTCACTCCTTCCTGGACACCTGTGTGTCTGCCCTCATAGCCTCTCAAACTTCCCTGTCCGATGTCTCTCAGCATTGTTCTCGAAGTTCACCCCCAGCACTACAGCAAGAATTACTAGTAAGTTCTACAGCCATGGCTCTCCCTGCCTGCAGTCTTGCCCCTTGCAGTCTGTTTCCAGATTGCCAACAAAATGACTGCTGCTCTGTTCTAAATCCTCTGGGGTTCCTCATCATGCACGATAGGGCTGCCCAATGGGAGACCATCAGCCTCAAAGTCAGTGCAGGGGTGTGGGAGGTGGTATAAGATCGGGCTGGTTAAATTGCAGCGTTCTGGGCCCTGCTCTGGGACAATGAAATCTGAATTTTGGGGGGAAGGGGAGATGGTAAGAACTAGTTTTGCATTTTTAAGCAAGTAAGGTGTGTTTTTTTTAAAATGCACTTATGGCCCTAGCCAGCTTGGCACAGTAGACAGAGCATCGGCCTGTGGATCAAAGGGTCCCGGGTTCGATTCCAGTCAAGGGCACTTGCCCGGGTTCTGGGATCGATCCCCTGTAGGGGTCATGCAGGAGGCAGCTGATCAATGATTCCCACTCATCATTGATGTTTCTATCTCTCTCTACCTCTCCCTTCCTCTCTGAAATTAATAAAAATATATTTTAAAAAATAAAGAAAAATGCACTTATGTTTGAAAACCACTGATTTAGGAAATGACCTTCACCCCGTTGGACAGGGCAAAAGGTCATCCACGCTCCTCAGCCTATCCACTTAGAAGCCTCGTTTCCTTCCACTCCACACTTCTCTCTCCTACACACACAGGGCTGTTCCCTAGAGATTCCTTTGCGTGTGTCTGAGCCCTGCCTGGGATGCCTCTCTGGCCTCCGTTTCCCTGGTGAATACCAGCCACCTCTCAAATCCCAGCAGAAGCTGGCACACTGAAGCAGAAGGAAGGTAGTTATTTGTCCCAAGGCTTCTGAGGGAGCCCATGGCAATTCTTAGGGTGCATTTTAACTGCCATGTGCTACGTCTCCTCTGGCTTTACCACCAAAGGAATCATCAGAAATTCTCTCTTCCCCAATCCTTATTTAAGAGTAGAACCAACTATCCCATTAAAAAATAGGACATAAAAATAAGCTCATACCTGCCCCCACTGACATTTACATCAGGCCCATGTCTGAGTCACGTGGAAAACAGACTTATTAAAATGGCTTTGTAAAAGGAAAAATACTCAAACAGTGAGAATAATCATTATTATTTGTTCTAAAATCCTAATGTATACTTTTCCATCCTTTTTATTTACAATATAAAGTGCTTTTCTCAGTAAATCAACAAATATGAGTATTCATGTCACCAAGTGCTGATGATTAAAAATAATTACTTTAATGGTAGCTGGCCTGGTGCCAAACACGATCAGGTTTTGCATTTCAAGCATGATCTTGGATAATTTACATCTCCTTTTGCACCAATACCCAACCACCCTTAATGGGTTCTATTTTAGATTTTATGAATTAATAGAAATTTAGTGCCTAATTCCCTATATTACAATCCACCATTGGCTTTTAGAATCCACAGAATTATCTTTTTTTCTTTAAAGCAGGATGGCTCAATGTCACATAATTCTTCAAGTTACTTATTTAAAATGTGTAGCTGTCTGCTTTCTCTGGATGTGTAGGAATGGGACAGAATAGAAAGGCAAAGCGGGTCCAACTCTCATCTTGTCCCAGGGACCTCTTATTTACTTTGTGGAGGACCTTTCTGGCCAACTCTGCACTGTCTCCTTCACAGACAAAGCCCAGGGTGTGTGTGTGTGTGTGTGTGTGTGTGTGTGTGTGTGTGTGTGTGTGTCCACTGCTGGCTACACTCCCATCCCTGGGTTGGGAGAGCCACTCCTTCTGTGGTCTTATGCTTTGCCTACCAAAGAGCACCTTTCTCTAACTTATGATTAAACTACAAATTCCCCAAAGACGTTGCCTTCTTCTCTCCCCTGCCTATGGCCAGGTTACTTCAAAATTAGTGGCACATTGCTGATCTAAAAGCAGTTTTCAGGTTACACGGGGAATAAAAAGGAAGAAAACCACAAATTCTGTAAGCAAGGCTATTCCTAATACACAGTGGCAGATTAAAGCTGGGTTGTGAGAATCCTGGAACCTATTATTCAGGCCCATGACTTATGTAGGTCAGTGTAAATAACCTCAGGCATAAAATGGTTAACTTTTATGATGGGTGAGGCATCCAATTTAAGTAGATGGCTCAACATGCTTTACTGTGGCTTAAGTCAATTTTTTTTTTAAGTCAATTTTTGATTGAGAAAATGGTATAAAGATTGGGGTAACAACCGAATCTCATTTCTTGTTGGTGAACAGGAAGTCTGTGGGATCACTCGGACTTTCTAGGAGTGCCAATTTTGCTAATTTCAACCTTATTTCAATGTCCTTTTTGTGTACTTTGCAGTTGGGAGAAGCTGCTTTGGTGCCTTGCTACGGATGTGTGGTCTGAACAGTCAAGTATGTCAAATATATGGTCAACTGGAAGAGAACTGGTCCTGCTTCATTTTCAATAGTCTTACTACACTATTAATAACTACTATTATTAATATCTTTTAAAGTATATTCAATTAGAACAAGATTCAAAGATATAGCAAGTTACACTGATTAGTAAGCTATCTGCTAATTTTTTATTCATTTGCTCTTATTAATTATTGCTTAATATAAATGGTTTTAACCAGTGTAGAACACTTCTTTCAACATATCATTCATAATTAAACAAAATAAAAACATTTCCAGAGGTATTTCTCTTAAACCAATTGATGACAATAACTTTATATGTTTAGATGTTGGTTATATAGAAGGAAATAAATTTGCATATATTGTCTTGTTCAAAATCATACTGCATTTGGTGTTGGCTGCTGTTTTGCTTCTACGATTTTTCCTGGACAATACATACTTGGCTGGCTACTCCTATCCATCAATACCCAGATATCTCCTATTTCTCCGACAGTTCCCGATCAGGTCATCTGCTAACCTTTGGCACTGGTAGATGATCTGATGTCTGGAAACCTAATTTAACCAATCCTGTGGAGAAGATGGCATTATTTGAAGGCCTCTTGCCTTGATCATCAGGTTGTATATATTACTATGATTAACTTCCTTGATTGATTGTACTCTTTTATAATTTCTTCTACACTATTCTGAGAATTCCAGTTTTCCTGATTTATACACTTGGGTATGACAGAGATAGAAAATATATTAAGTGATGGGATGTCACTGATCTGCTTGAACTGGTGATGTCTGGTTGTGGACTAGAATGAAATAATTCTTCACCTGCTCAACTCTCATCTTTAGCTCTTTGCCCTTGGAATATTTCATTATATTGATGAATTTGCACTAAATGTTCCTGTAGTAATCATGATTTTTATAGCCTTCTTTGGAAAATCTTTTTACCCCACTTTAATTTTCTTGATAATATTTACAACTGCCCAACATTATTTGTTTGTTCATTGTCTGTTTCTACCATTAGATATAAGTTCCATGAGAGTAGGAATTATACCTTTGACACTTAGAACAGTGCCTAGGACTTAGTTGGCAATCAATATATACTTATTGACTACACTTGTTGAATAAATGTTGAATGGATAAATTAGCCATAGGCAAGAAGGACTGAAATACTTAGGAAGGGATATTACTGATTTACCAATATAATATGCTGATATTCATTCTATAAAAAAATCTTCAGGACTAACATATTTAGGATGTTTTGCCATAGTCTCACTTGATATTGGGAAATGGATGAGGTATGGTAGCATAGTGTTTAAGGGCATGGATCTGGATTCAGACTGCCTATGTTTGAATCTGGTTTTAACTCTTACCATCTGTTCAAAATTTCTTACAAGTTCCTTAATTTATTTGTAACTCAATTTAATCTCTTCAGAATGGGGATGATAACAGTGCCCCTTAAGGATACTCAAAGGGTTGTCATGAAGATGAAATAAAAGAATATATTTAAAGCTCTTGCAAAAGTAATTTGCTCATGGTAAGCACACAATAAGGACTATGTGGTTACAAATAACAGAAAATGCAACTCAAGTTGACTTAGTTGACTTAAATGAAAAAGGAAATTTATTGTTTCATGAACTGAAAAGTTCAGAGGCAAGATGTGATCTAGTATCTATAATAATATATAATAATGAAAGCATAATATGCTAATTAGAACGGACGTCCTTCCGGACAAAGCCAGGGCTGCGAGGGAAGCCCCAGTCCCAGGTGCCAGAGGGAAGCTGGTGCCAGCAGCCGGAGGAAGGAAGGCCTACACTTGCACGAATTTTGAGCTTTGGGCCTCTAGTGTATTAATAAGGACTCTGCTTAAGTTATTTTTTGTTTCCTTTTTGCAATTCACTCCATCCCTCCCCCTTCCCTTTGGAGACTTTATACTTTACGGAACCAACGTGGTGTAATAAAGTTTGACCTTACAGACACATTGTATATGACTAATAGGAAGAGAGAGTCTCTTTAAATAGCTTCCAAGGAAGTTTGAAGTAGTTCTTACCTAGAAGCAATAACTCTGATATCTCCTGACATCTTTCTGGGAAAATTCTATCACATGCCCACATTGACCCAAACACTGTGGCCTTTTGGACTGGACATATTGATTGGTTTAAACTAACCATATATAACTTCCTGGACTGGAGAGAAGCTTAGCTTGCATTGAAGCACTTGGACCTCATGGTGGAGGAGTTGAAACCAGACCAAAACTGGGGCACTATTAATAAGAGGAAGGAAAAATGGATGCCCCAAATAGCAAAAGTATTCTATTGATGAATAAACTATAGAAAGCTTCTTTAATCCTATTGATGCTATAAAATGGGCAGAAGGAGAAGAAATTTTATCACCATCACCTTCACAAAACATTTATTTTGGTGAAATGGTTTACCTGATGCACTATAATGGATTGAGTGTTCATCCAAATCTTGCTAACATTTTTTTTTCACTCCAGTCTTTCTTTAACAGTTCTTCCAGCCACACATACAATTTGTTACTTTATTTTTTTGTATTTCCTTGTGTACAATATGAACAAGAAGACTTAATTCTTTATAATCTTAAATTATATTCTCAATTTTATGAAATAAAAGCATATTTTGCAATCAATTCTCTCTTATACAATAATAGGAAATGAATGTAAAGTGGCGAAATGATACATTTCATGTGATTTTTTTCTCATAAATCTTATGTGACTGTCAATTTGCAGAGGATATTGAAATATAACCATAATTTTACCACAGTGACAAATGTTTATGACATAGTGCCAAGCCTCTTGTTTTGGAAAATGTTGAGGCCACTTTTTATTCTTGGTGGGTTTTTTTGTTTTGTTTTAATGATATGCATAAAAGACACAGCTTTTATTGTAACCTTCTGTATAAAACACTATTATTGACATCTAAGGATTAAGTTTTAATTGAAGTAAGATTTCAAATGGTCTATTATCTGTGATCCCAATATAATGATCACAAAGACATCC
This sequence comes from Eptesicus fuscus, assembly GCF_027574615.1. NCBI lineage: Eukaryota > Metazoa > Chordata > Mammalia > Chiroptera > Vespertilionidae > Eptesicus > Eptesicus fuscus. Next base: position 39,044,913 of record NC_072488.1, on the reverse strand, counting down.
TAGAGCAGGCAATGAAACAGATAAATATGTTGAAAGACAGCTAACAGCTCCATTTAGCTCACCCATGCTTGCCAAACGTGACACACACAATTTAGCCCAGACTGATGGAAAGGGAACATAAAATATAGCCAGATTGTGATACTGCATGTTTCTCAGATGGTATTTCCTTGGACTGAAAGTCAGGTATCTGATATGTCTAGACATGGTATTCCTATAGCTGTAGAAGGGTGTTTTGCCCACACATCATATTTTATTTTTTGCTTTAGTTTGGAACTTCTTTGAGAGCAGAGCTGATGGAGAGTCTCTCGTCTATGCAGTGTCTTGGAGGAAATGAGTGCTCACCTGTCTCCAGCACAAAGAGAGAGTGGGGAGATATCCATGACTAAACCCAAACTAACTCCTAGGGGAGAGGTGAGAAGTGGATCCAACAAATATTTAACAAACAATATTAATTGGAGATAGTTATTGCAAATGATAGGAAGTGAAAAGTTTGCTATAAAAGTGGTGCCAATGATGCTTTTAGTCTCTCGATTTGTTTTAGATCTTCATCCAACAGTTTTACCCGGGGAACATGCCACAGAGAATCTGAATGGTGTGAATTTGAGTCTGTGTTCCAAAGTGATTCCATAACCTGGATTCCAATAGCCCAGCTATTTTCAACCTTTTTTATCTCATGATAAACATAAACTAATTACTAAAATTCTGCGGGACACCAAAAATATATTTTTTGCTGATTTGACCAAAAATAGGTATAATTTTGATTCATTCCCACTGGATGGCCATTGTTGTGTTGGCTGCTGTATTTTTTTTTTTAATTTGACAATCTAAGGAAAAGAGTTCAGTGCCCCTGACTAACGAGTCAGGTATTGCAGGTATTTTAGACATACTTGAGGCACACTGAATGAAAATTACTGCAATAGCCTATACATGGAACCTGAGCAAATCTTGTTATATGGAGATTCTGATTTAGTAGTTCTGATGGAGGGCCTGAGGTTCCATATTTCTAATAGGTCCCCAGTTGATGCTGATATAGCTGGCCCAAGACCACATTTTGAGTAGCAAAGAGTTAGTACTTATGAAGGTGTGAGACTGAATTGGCAATAATTCTCCTGTTCTTGGCATTTTCCTTTAAATTAAGACCCTTACTTTTTTTAACTCTAGTTTGTCCAGTCACCTGACAGAGGGATTTCTCAAACTTTAATAAGTACAAAGAATCACATGGGAATTCTTTAAAAATTCAGATTCTTTGTCCTTTACAGAAATACTAATTAGGTAGGTCTAGAATGGAGCCAATAAATCTGAAATTTTTTAACAAACATTCCCCCCTTCCCATCCCCACAATTTTGATGCAGATGGCCTTTAACTCAGGCTTTGGGAAACATTGAGATGAATAAGTTAAGTAGAAACACCCGTTTTCTACATAGCTCATCATTCTTAATCATCAGCGTGAAGGATGCCAACTAAATAGTGACCATATTTTGTAGGAGCTGGTAATGAAGGCCCAGAATCACTTGGGTTGGTCAAACTACTCTCTTCAGCCACAAGGACATGCCCCAAGAATGCTTCCCTGAGTGGAGAATCCAGTACATATGCTTTTGTTACAGGAAAACTTCAATAAATAATAATATTCAGAGAGCAAATGATATGGGGGCATATGGATACCATTTATTATTGAATTGGGTAAGCCAAGGTGCCATTTATCTGGGTTCTTCCTCTTAACAAATGGCATCTTCATAAAATGAAATGGTGCTACAAGGCCCCTGCCCAAGTAGTAGCACTCTTGCATTTTCTTTTTTTATTAAAAGCTTTTTTTAAATTATTATTTCAGAGGGGAAGGGAGAGGGAGAAAGAGACAGAAACATCAATGATGAGAGACAATCATTGATTGGCTGCTTCCTGCATGTCCCCCACTGGGGATGGAGCCTGCAACACAGGCATGTGCCCTGACTGGGAATTGAACCGTGACCTCCTGGTTCATAGGTCAATGCTCAACCACTGAGCTACACCGGTCAGGCAGTAGCACTCTTGTTTTGAACCATCCAGCTCCCATCAGGCCTATAAGAAAATTAGCCATATTAAAAAAATACCCAAGACTAGGAGCTTATACAACTGGTTTTCCAATCTGTTTTCTTCCCAGAGGATGTACAGAGAACAAATAAGCAAGGCCAGCATCATTCACTAAACCCTAGAAATAAACTGCCCAGGAGTTACCAGGAAAAATCATGGAGAACTGGGAAAAAAGAATTACTGAGATATATGATCTCTTCATAATAGAGCTGAGACCAAGGAAATGTCCAGGTTGATTTCTTGAGATGCTGGGAGGTGGGGAGGTTTTCTGCCATAAATATTTCTTAGAAAACCAAGAGTCCAATTTGCTTCCTGCTCAAACAGGCAAAATGCCACTCACCTCAAGCATATACTAGGCAAAGCAAATGGGTGGAATGTGCATTTTCTTATTCTTATACCATGTGTGTATCATCAGAGCTCTTGGCTCATTCACACATGCTCATATAATTATTCCTAAATGACCCTGTTGTGTTGAAAGCTTGCTAAGGTTGTGGCAAAATGATGAAATGAAATCTGTGCTGCCTAGGGGAAAAACACTAGGGAAACAAAAATTTTGAATGCAAATTTTGTGTGTATGCATTTTTTGTGCTGACTATGTGTTGGAACAATGTGACTTTTGCTATCAGGATAAATGGCAATGTGCCAGTAATATTTGAAAATAAAATTGCTAGGAAAGTTATTGCAAAATGCAGACATGCATCAGCAAAATTCTACTCTTTCCACTCCCAAGGCCTCGGCCACGAGGCAGGCTGATTGGATATGGTGATAGAGGATCAAAGGGATATGCAGGACAGCCATCTCTGACCTTTCCAAAAGAGACAAACACTCAGGGTTGCATGGAGACATAACAACGTACAGTGACATGGAGACTTCTGTAACAAGACACAGATGTAAACAACCAAAAACGTGCCCAACTTTGCTCCCTTGATTAGTGGTGTTTTCATCCTTTTTTTCCTTCTCCTCGAACTAATTGTTATTCTCTAGTCTTATGAGAATCAGTGGGATTCTTAAAAGAGGAATTCCATATCTTTGACATTTTGAGACCACGTCGTCTAACCTCTATGGTTAAGACTGCTAAAAGCTGGGGTTAAGTGGCCTGTTCAAAAATCACTTCAGTTAATTGATTGTAGAATCAGAAAGCTGAGGATAAGGCTAGACCAAGCATGTCAAGCTCAAGGGCTAACATGGGCCAAATAAACAAGGCATGCAGCCTGCGGGCCTCGAGTTTGACATGCTTGCTCTGACTGATACCTTCTACGTTGGTTCTTGCCATACCCATCATATAAGGAATAAGCAGGGCTTGTGTCATCCTGGTTATTTAACCTTGACACATTCATTTGGAGGCTGATAGTTCTAACTTGTAACTCCTATATCTTCAGACCCTGGCCTAGAAGAGAGTAAAGAGTCAGAAAACACTTCTTACAATGTTTGCTGAACAAACGACTGAGTCTTGTATATCATTACCTACTCAGATTTTCTGTACATTTTTACATCAGTGTATGGTTTTTGAATATAAACTGTGATTTAAAAATAAACTGTCATTTAATTTCCATTTTTACACACACTGCAATCAGCAATAGCACCACCAATGGCATCATCATGATGATTAATGCCAACAGAGTCTACATTCAAAACCATTCACATTCAGTTTTCCATTCCAGGGGTCAGCTTCTCAGAATGGCCAATTACAAATGGCAAATAATGCCTCATAGGGCAATATTTATATGGAGACCTTAGAATCAATTTTCTCCAAAGGTAGTCTTCCTGATTGGATTATTACTTGTGGCTGTGGCTAAGATCAACCACCACAAATTATGTGAGATCTATCTTTTTCCTGCTGTACACACACACACACACACACACACACACACACACAGCACAAAACATGCCTGTGTATGTTCTAATCATTCTGTTTTCAGTTCCTCTTCTTTTTAAGACTGGTGCGTATTTCTAAAAATGCGTAATTATGTCCTGCTGCTTCTTCAGTTGCCTTTCTCATGCTCCTGATAATTTCTGGCCAGTGCTATTACCTCATAATCCAGGGCCTGCCTTGTTTTCCTCACTAGTGGTTGTACAAGAGCACAGTTTTAAGATAGAAAACTAATTAGTGCAGTTTTTCTTCCTTTGAGCTCAGAAAAGCCCCATCAGGATTGTGGAGCTGAGTCTCTATCTCCAATAAAAGATGTCTCCAGTATCTTGCACTCTTTTCCAGGTTCATCCAGCTCATTCTGCATTGAACGGGAAAGTCTTTAACTGCCCTTGGTAACTTTGTTTTCCTTTCCTATTGGCCCAGAGCATGGGATGTGCTCTTCCAACTGAGCCAAATAAAACTGTGGAAAAAACTGTGTGGAGAGTGGGCCCCATGGAGAGGAAGGTTCTCAGTTCCCCGCACCTTCCTATAGCTCACATGCTCTCCTGTGTTTCTAGACTGTGTGTGTGTGTGTGTGTGTGTGTGTGTGTGTGTGAGTGTGTGTGTGTTTGAGGGAGGATACTAAAGCAAAAAGGGGGTAGACTGAGATTATTTTTTATTTGTTGACATTTGATAATAATGTTTTGGCCAAATTTACACAACTGTTAGAAAGTAATTTTGTAGCCTACAACCCTCCTTTACCAAGATGATGCCTTTTATGAGTCAGATTCACTATCTGAAGACACCCTTATGATCCTCTACGACGCTGATTAGAAACTCCAACAGAAAACAAACAAATAAACCCATAATCCCTATGGATATGAAGAATAGTAACCCGAGTTAGATTTAAAATGCTAAAAAAAATCTTTAAATTCAATTACTCAGTATCTGCACCTACCCATAATGTACTGTATGAAAACAAGTGTGTCTGCAACTCTGCACATATCTGCTCATCTCTATGGTGACATCACATCAGTTTTTACTTATCTGTCGACAACTGAGTGTTCTCAGTATCCCAGTGCAGGTTCTGATATAGAAAGCCGAATGCAGAAAAGGGGAAATATGTGGTGAGGGGCCCAGCAGGTCTGATGTGGTGCAGCTCGGTATGCAGGGGAGCTGAGGCCTAATGAAATCCGAGAGCTGTTTCTACTCAGCTTCCTTGAAGTGCTTCCTCCAAATCATCTCATGGGACCCTTGGACCAGAAAGAGATGGCCTTGACTCCCACCTACTTCTGCTTTGAAAATGTAAACCTAAGGGGTCCCGGATGGCCTGGTTGTGAGAGGCTGCATTTTTTTGTTTTTGTACTTTCTTTTGATGCCAAACGAGTCAAAAGAAATGGTGAAAGGAACTCTGGGTTCTTTGTGAGGCTAGCACATTCAGGTTGGGACAGGCAGCTTGTGAAGTACCCGCCCTCTGGAGCACCATCTCCACCCTTAGCAGAGGCCTTGGGACTGCTTCAGGTGCACGGCTTTGGATTAATTCATTTCTGGACTTAACTCCTTTGCCCGGAGAATATATGAGGCAATCGTTGCTACCCACCGTGATAAGCCAGCGCCCTAGAGCAGTTGGTGACCGCTGCTCCAAATGTTTTCCTTAAACCAGTGGTCGCCAACCTTTCAGACCTCACGGACCACCAGTTGGTGACAGCTGCCCTAGAGAGCATTTCCTAACCCAGCTCCACCCTCCCTGAGGAGGACTTTAACCCTAGAAAGTTCCTTGAAGGAGCCCCAAAGGAGGCCTGAAAAGCCACCACAGAGAGAAATGATTCTAACCTACTGATGGAAGGCCATCTGGAAGGACTGTGCTGTAGTAGACACTCCTGCCTCCATCTTTCCAGATGACTGAAATACACTTGATGGATTTAAAAAATAAATATATTTTTCAAAGCCCCCTTCCCTACCTCCTACCCATCCACACACATTTTTCCTGTTTTACACATGCACGTAAGTGCATGCGCGCGCGCACGTGCGCGCACACACACACACACACACACACACACACACACACACCACTACCAGTGCCATGTAGCATAATTGAGCAGATCCGAACGTAACCCTGCCACACCATTTGAGAGCTATATGGCCTTAGATATATCATTTGATTTTGCATGTTTCAGATTCCCCAGGGGAAAAGAAGAAATACGAAGGGTTCCCTCATATGGGAGGTTGTGGGGGTTAAAAAGGAGATGACATTTCTCACCTAGAATTTTGCCCAAAGATGGGCATTCCATAAAGGCAGAGGTTGGTCAACCTCCCCCCCATCCCCACCTTTGTTTCTCCCTGAATGAATCCTATATGTTGCCCTCACAACCTCTCATTTTTTAAGGTCTTCATGCTCATAAACTGTCCTTTCCTTACATCTGAAGGGATCCTGCCTCCCTAGACTGCTTTAGTGACCCTACAGCCCCTCAACTGCCTGTTTCTATATGCAACCGCTGGATTCTTCAAAGTCTTCCTCCTTTCTCCCTCAGTCTCTCCTGCTCCGCTTATAAAGTACCCAGATGAAATGGCATGTGGCTAGAAGCCCTTTCCTCAGCAAGACAGCATTCCCTCTGGACCGCGTGCAGCCTTCTGAATGGAGTCCTCACAGACCACAACTGAGTGCCACAGAGGGGCTCTCCCAGCAACCATTCAGCTGCTTCCTCTTTGGGGCCCAGGGTCTGTGCTCCCCAAATGGAGATCCCTTTGATTCAAAAAATTGGAATAACACCTATTTCAAATATATTATTTGATGAAAGCAGATGTCAGCAGATACTGCCTATGTAATTGATATTTGATTTATTCAAGATTTATGCATGCTGTGCCTTAGATTTATTAATGATAATCCCCGGCTCTTGTGTTTAATATAGTGGAACCAAAACATAATTTGCTGGGATCAGTCAGAAATGCATCAAAGTGATTAACTCTACATGCAAACCATTATCCAGTGACATCCCTACTGTGCACAGTGCAAAAGGAGGCAATAATACAGTAATTGGCTTCACTTATGCAAGTTAGATATTTGCCATGATTGCTAGTAAAATGTGGTCCCTTTTATCTCTGTTTCTGCATCTCCATATCCCTTGTCATCCTTTGATGCTCCTTTTGCAGGCAGCCTTCTCCTGAACTGAGCAGGTGTGCACACACGCCTACACAGCATCCCACCCCAGCAATTATGTGTTAAGGAAGGTGCAGAGTCTTCTTGCTAAAACAGACAGGAGGGTAACTGTCCTTCTCAGGAGGCCCCTGGTGGGGCACCAACTCTGGTGGGGATGAGGGACCACCTCTCGCTCCCAGGGAAGTGCTAGCAAATGAAAATCATATCCCAGCAATACTCTTTATCCACATCTGTCACCTATATCAATACCCATACCAAAGGCTGAACACCATTGCCATTTGGAGTAGACACTTGTACTTTATGCAAGCAATCACTAAGATACCTTTTTTTTGGGGGGGGTGCCTATTCATTTATGTTTGTTTTCTGTTTTGTTTTGTTTCAGCTAATTAAAACTTAATTGGATGAACAATCCTTTACTATAAGACTATTAGAAATTCATTCAAGGGGCTCAGCCCTCAGCCCTGGCTTCATCCAGAAGGTCATCCAGAAGGTCGTTCGGCTGTCCAGTCTAATTAGCATATTATGCTTTTATGATTATAGATGTCCTCCCCCTTTTTTGTTTTAAATGTTTTTCTCTTATGAGTTGTTGATAATAGAAGATGAGAGTAGTTTTGATTTTAAAAGTTTGAAAGTAAGAATAATATGCATGTGTGGATATTATTCAAAAAAATATTCCAAGTATATGAAATGTGTGAAGTAGACTCTGTTCTGTCCTCTAGCTTTAGTCCCTCTCCCCAGAGGTAAGCACTGTTCTAGCTTTCAGTGCAGCCTTCCTGAAAATGCAAACAGTATACCTACACTTATATGCACCAGGTGGTTTTCATTTAATACTGTATTTCAGAGATGTCTCCCTGTTTGCACCAGGAGAGCTATCTGATAGCTTCTGTTGCTATCTATCATCGTTTTTAGTTGTTTAAGGTGCTGCTTGGCCTGGAGATGATTTCTATTTGAAATCATTTACAAATTCCAGCCTGTGAACTGGGTCCACATAGAACAAAGTAGTATCTTGTGAGGACTTACAGCAAGATGGAAACAGGTCTGCATCCCATGTACTGATAGAGGAGGGCATTTCTGATTCCTGTGTCTAATGCCAGGTTTATATCAGGGTTCTAGTGCATTCAGTAATACAGTGGTAAACACTGCTTATACCATCTACCTTCATGGATCTAACATGATTCACAACTAATTTATTTTTTATTTTTAATATTTTTTATTGATTTCAGAGAGGAAGGAAGATGGAGAGAGAGAGATAGAAACATCAACGATGAGAGAGAATTATTGATTGGCTGCCTCCTGCATGCCCCACAATGGGGATCAAGCCCACAACTGGGGCATGTACCCTCACTGGGAATCGAACCATGACCTCCTGGTTCATAGGTCGACACTCAACCACTGAGCCACACCAGAACATCCAGAACAACCAGTCCCTATGATGCTAACTGACCAGGGGGCATACGCTCAATGCAGGAGCTGCCCCCTGGTGGTCAGTGCGCTCCCACAGCAAACCTCCTGTGTCTGGCCAACCTCCTGTGTCTGGCCAACCTTCCCTAGTCCCTCCTCATGGCTGGTCAACCTCCCACGGTCCCTCCCCCCATCAGATAGGTCCTGGATGGCAGCCGGCAGCCAACAGCCGGCAGGAAGGCCCCCCGGCCAGCAGCTGGAAGGCCCTGATCGCCAGCCAGGTCTAAGGACCCCACCTGTGCATGAATTTTGTGCACCAGGCCTCTAGTTTAAAAATAAATGAGCAGTTGAAAAAAGGAAGTAGAATATATAGGGACAGCTCACAGGGGCATTCTTAATGTCATTAGGAAATTGCACTGAAAATCCAATGGATATCTTTGCATGTTTTCTAGTTAAATTTCCCCCCAATCACAACCATCAATTTCCTGTGTTCTCAATGCACTCTACACAGACATCCAGGCTCCCTCCGGTCATTAAGAGCACAGCTACTCTCCTTGCTCCTGAGCTGAGGACATGGCAGTTTGCTCTCTGGACTCCTTTCTCTGACTACTACACAGAAGCTACCCCTGCTTCAGCAATCGGAGCAATTCATTTTTCCTGTCCTAAGAGTTAATTGATTCTTGCTTTTGAGTGCTATGCACTATGAAAGCTATAGCTTTGCTGGGCAGCAGTCTATCAGATGAGGTGCAGCTGGATTCACTTTGAAAGGCTGCCATGGGCCCAGCACAACCAGAGGGCCCTAGGCCTCAAGTCTGAACGAAATTAGAACAGAACTAATAGAAGCCTAAGGGAGTGGTTTCCAAATGTACAGTGTGGCTGCCTATCTTCACGGTCTTCAGACTCCCAGGAGATAAGGGGGCTGTTGCTGGTAAAGAGGGGAGGGACCGAGAGACAGTTGGCAAGCTGATAAGCACCTGGGTGCCAATCCAACTATATATGCTTCTTCTGAGAGGCAAATATGTCTGAGGAAGTGTAGATTAGGAAAATGATGCATGATGCTAGCAGAGTGCTTGGCACCTGATGGATAATGATATCAGTATTAGTAACTTTAGTATTCAGCAAGATCCCAACATTCCAGCCACTAGCAGTTTTCTCAGGGAAAGCCTGCAAGGACTTGAGACACCTAAACTATACTTTGGAGCAGTGGTCGCCAACCGATGGTCTGCAGACCACTGGTGGTCCGTGAGGTCCAAAAGGTTGGTGACGGATGCTCTGAAGGACATCTGACATCTACCAGGCCACTGGCTACTCACTGTCTACTGCCATAGTCTTTAGGCTCACTACCCCAAACATTCTCTTGTGCTTCCTGTGAGCCAGTGAGTGATATTGACAATCCCAATAGACTTGTTTTACTGAATGCAGGTCCAATATCTAGACGAAAGGGGTATAATAAGGAAGAAATGTGTGGAGACTCTCAAGCAGCAAATGCTTAATTTACTTCAAATTACCAGGGGAAAGGCTGGCTAAGGCTACTTATCATATTTTCCAGTGTATAAGATGACTTTTTAACCCAGGGAAATCTTCTATACACCCAGTCGTCTTATACGCCAGAAAATATGGTAAATTTTATAAGACATCAGTTCCCCTCCTGGAACTGGGTCCTTTCCTTCCAGAGAGCACTGTCCATGTTCAAGTTATTGAAATGACACATGATGCTGAGTTTGGGTGCTTTAGGCTTATGAAACCTCTTTTACTTCCGAGTCACTCTTCAACTTGAGGCAAGTTGGTAATTTGGGAATACCCAAGATACTCAGTTGTGTCTGCACATGCTAGGATATCAGGATGAAAAGATGTTCATGGTTCTTCTGGGCTGCAAAGTCACAGATGGTTGTAGAAATTAGAGTCTGAAGAGATTTTAGAAAACCTTCGACTTAGTGTTTTGGTTTCCAAGTTAATTCCTATGCAGGATACTAATAAATACAATTGATAAAAATGCAATTACTCTCATTGGAAGGGGAGAAGAGAGCTCCCTTCTGGGAAGCTCTGGGATTGAACCACCTTTGAAAACCACATCTAATTTAATTTTCAACCAACAGGAAAGGACTATAAGGCAGGGAACCTTGAATCATGGTCTCCTGAGCACAGTGTCAGCCTCAGCTGAGAGCTTGTTAGAAAGTCAAGTTCTCAGGTACACCCCAGACCTATTGGAGGTGGAGTCCAAGCATCTGTGCTTTAACAGTCCCTCTAGGTGATTCCGATGGATGTTCACTCAAATTTGAGAGCCAGTCCTCTACAAGCCTTTCAGTGAACATCGCAGGCTCATATAATAAAATTCAGCTTTGGTAGATGGGCAAGCCCTCAACAAATCTCACTGAGATTGTAGGATATGCACCCTGTCTTAGGAGTGGTTCTCTTCTGCTTCTACATTGTAGTAGCATTGCAGAGAGCTCTATTGTACTTTGGAAACAATTCAAAAGGTGGTCCTTTAGACCAATGGCTTACAATCAAGAGATCCTGATCTCTACAAGAGATTATTTTAAATGGATTTGGCTATTAGCTCAAACAGTTGCAATGGGGTTATATCCAAATATATGCTATTTCACAGAAACTATAATTTGTCAGTTATAAAAATAGAGCACACCTTAAGTTTAAAGAGTGAATTTTAGTTTTTCAAACATGTTTCCCATGCACTACCTCATTTTATAATACCCTCTCCTGGCACCCTCAACTGCCCTGTTTCCATTTCTAGGCGTGAAAAAAAGTGAAGAAGAGAGAGGTTAGGTAAGTTTTTCTAGACCACACACCTAAATGGTGGGAGAATGAATGTTTAAATCCCCTTCTGATACTAGTCCATTGTTTTTCTGATGTTCTAGGAAATATATTAGACAATTTCCTAAGATGGGAATTTACAATCAGATCAGTTTCCTCTATGGAGCTTCATTCTTTCCTCTCTCTTCTGTTGCTCACTATTAATAGTAATAAACTTCATAAAGGGCCTAAAATGGTTGAATTCCCACTTCAGTGATTAGTTAGGGAGCTCCCTGCCCCATCTTGGTGACAGGTGAGATGTGAGGTGTCATAACTAAGGCAACTGTTCCCTTCTGATCCTACTGGTGGGCATCTGTTTCTAGTTGTAACTGGCCAAACACTCCCTTTGCAGGAAAACTAATAACATCTTAACATATGGTCTTGAATCTGGGTCGTCTAATGACCTTGCCTGGAGATTAATTGAAGGTGTTAATGGCACAGTTCCCAGCCAGGAATGTCAAAATATTGGCTTGGCCTCCTATGTACATGTTTTAAGAGGATTTGCTATTGATACTGAATAGGATTAACTTTAAATATAAAGAGAAATACTATAACTTCAGCCACCACCTGTGAAGCAAGTTTCTGTAGCTAAGTAGTCTGGATTAGTACTCCAAGCAGGGTGCAAGATAATGAATTTGACATCCCATTTTGACTGCCTGGGAGAAAGTCCCAGGATACAATCTTCTTAAGTGAAGGTATCATGGGGAGCTAAATTCTTCGGAGGGTGAAAAATTCATTCTATGACCTCTAGATGACTGTGAATGGAAAATGCCATTAGAGATTAGAGTTGATTTATGGGTTCTGTACTATTACTGCCCCCTCCCCAGCTCACCCACACAGGAGAAATGGACAAAAGACCAGTGAAGAGAACTGTACTTTGAACTATATTTCTTAAAGTATTTACATAGAAATGTATTCAACTGCCAGGAAGTTTTGAGCTTAGTTATCATAATTCTCATGCCTTGATCCAGGTACAAACTACCCCCTTCTCTCGAACGGTTCTATTCTCTTTCCACTTTAACTACTCTAGTGCTCGTGTGCTTGTGTATGTGTGTGTTTAGTATAATTCACCTTAAAGGCTTCTTGCGGAATATAAATTATAAAGACATAAAAGTAAACATAGAATAATCTCCTTTCATGCATATATTTACAAACCCATAAACTCTAAGGAAGAGTAAATTGCATTTTGAAAACAGTGAGAATTACTTTTACTGGGCTTTTCTTTGCTCAGTTTATTCAGCTATTTTGGCCAAAGGAACCATATAAAATATGTCAAAGCCAGATCAACTGCTGGCTAAACAACTGACTAGAAAGTAAAAATTATTGATTCAAACAGAGCACCACCAATGCAATCACGCCTTAGGGAACAGACCCTTGAAATCACAATTTCGCAAGTCTTTTCTGAGGACTAGTTCTTGGAGGATTCCTGCTCTGTGCTGCTGCAACATTTGGTACATACAAGTCTCTGTGTATCATTGCATAGTCTTTGTGTGTATTTTCTCTGTTCCCATTTGTCTGGACAAACTGTGAGCTTCCTGAGGGTAGACCTGGGTCTTATCTTTTTAATACCCAATGTTTCCAGCAATGCCTGACATACAATACTGAGTACATAGTTGTGTGGAAGAATAATTCTGTGTGGTATACAAACAATATCTTAGATCATACCATCTTGATCGTAAGATGATTATAACATATTTGTGGTATTAGCACTGATTTACCTAAAACAAGCAGAATAGAATTAATCCATAGTATTACTGACCACATTACACATTTGATTTCACAAACTCACTAAAGCCAGCCAAGTAGTTTATTTAGGTTAACCAATAGCACACATTTGTGCTTGTTGAGAAACATTTTGTAGCATATGAAAAAAAACTCTAGATGCTTAATGAATCTTTCTCACAAACTTAGCACATTTTGTGCTCGTGTGTACTTGTGCCAACAAGATTCCACATGTGCATTCTGATTTTCCCTAAATAAAATTTTTCAAATTCTTAAAAAAAAAAGAAATGAAAGCTGAACCCACTATGTTCAGATGAAAGAAGTAGAAAATGGAGTGGACCAGCTTTATCTAATTTTCTAAATTGAATAAAATGAAAAACAAATAAATGGATGATGAAAAGCAATGTATGTCACTTGGTTTTCCTGTTGGTCAAGCCACTCAGGTAATTCAGTTGGGCAGGCTTAAATTCCTTGCACATTTTGCTTTCAAGATTAGGCAGAATGGCCCACGATCCACCAGCAGCCCATGGCAGGGAGAGCCACACAGACCATAAAACCAAGGAATGTTGAGTGGGACGTTCATTGGCCTGGGAATCTTCGAGCTGGGAAACACAAGTAGAGTTATAAAGAGATGATGCGGCCCTGGATATCGCCAATGCACTGTAGCCTGTTTCCCCTCACTCAAAGGAGGCGATGCAGAGATAGCTCAGTGGAAAAAGTAATTAGTGGTAGGGAATGAAGTTCCTTACTTTCTTTCCTGATTCTCTCCCTCCCAACCCTTTCAAGTCTCCCTTGGGTCCAATTTGGGAACTCTTGCAAAGGCTAAAGTCCAGCAGTTTAACAGCTATTAAACACGGTCGTAAAGTGAAGACGCCGCCCGCGAGTTGGGCTCTTGGCAGCGTCAGAGGACTGTGGCAAACAGCACAACTCCTTTGCTGAAAGGAAATAATGCAAGACGAGAAGGGAGGGGCTGTGGATAAACCCGAATGGGACTTGGAGATGACAACCAGTGGAGCATACTAAGCCTCTCTGGCATTGCTATTTAGTACCTGTGAAGTCTACCATGATGCATTATTAAATTCATGTATTATTGAATCATGAATCCTTGTTCCCTGATAAGAAATGGAGATGATTTCTTCATTTAAATGAAAGCCCTGCCTCCTTATTTAAATAAAAATGCATTCCTGGTTGCCTAGCATGCTAATCAGAAAACTGCATTAAGCAGGTAAGGCTATATGAATTAAAAAATAATGAAACAAGACTTTCCAGCCAGACATTGTTCCCTCGCCTGCTTTTCAGGACAGCAGATTTCCTACTTGGAGTTGATAAGACAACGGCAAATGAAGATAACAACATGAGAGGGAAATCATTCACTCTAATGGGCTCCACCTGTGCAGACTTAGCTCATTTACATGGCTGCAGAAAAATTAGAAATCATGCGGCAATTAGTCTGTTCTAGATTATGCAGTGTGTCAACTGATACCACTCAGGAGAGCACTAGCACTAAAATGGTTTCAGAAGATAAATCTACTCTCCTATACAAACAGTTTTAATTACCTGGAAAATGACATTGCCCATTGAGAAATCTCCATTGTGAACCCGGGCTGCTCTCCTGCTATTGGATTAGATGTTGGGACATTCCAATGTTTATGTAATTGACTCAGATAATATTGGATGACTTGTTGAAAATGAAATCGGGCCTTTTGTTTGGGTCCCCAATTGTTCATCAAAAACCCCTTTACTGTCTCCTTCAGAGTTGGTCAGGAAAGGGATGTGTTAGATGTGTGTATTTGTTAAGGCTTCTGTTTACTATTTAGCTCTATAGGCCTGTACAAATCTGATAAACTTATTGTAAAATAATTTTAAATATTAAGTTGGAGTCATCAGGTCTAGCAACTGTAATTCCTTATGACTAAAATGTTAAGACCTTGAATATTTTTGGATTCTTACTCAAGACAGCAGGATAAAATTTTTCTATTCATTTTGGCCTTGAAGTATATTAACAACTTTCTTAAAAACCATTAAAGTACCTAGGGAAATAATATTCATGAAAATCCAGCTTTTGCATTTATAAAAGATTGCTTAAAGGTTTTGTTTTGATTTTCTTATGTACAGGAATGCTTGTATAGTCACACATACTTTACTTATTTAATCATTATTTTTTGTTTGTGTAATATTTTATTGGGTTTGGTGGAAATGCAATAATTCAAGGTTAACAGAAGCATCCTGTAAGAAAGTTTTGGTCTTTGGGTAGAGGTAAACTCTTGGGATAATGGCAGAATGTTTGTCTTCTGCCTGTACTTTTAGGGAAGAGAGAGAGGGTCAAGGGCTCTTTTGGAAAATAGCAGGTAAACACATAGCATTGTCCGCTAAAGTTTGTTCCCAAAGCAAACACAGAAAAATAGCTTCTGGTTGGTGGATGGGAATAGGAGGAGGGCATGCCTTAAAAGGCAGGCAAATGTTCACCTTTGGTGACAAAAACCGGGTCCCTCTTACCTACAAGCAGAGAAGGCAATCCTCTAACCCAGTGGTTGGCAAACTGGGATAGGGGCTTAATCACAAGGAACAACAACAGCCTGTAATTATTGGGATCGAGAGTCTAGGTCAGTGGTCGGCAAACTCCTTAGTCAACAGAGAGGCAAACCGTGGCTCGAGAGCTGCATGTGGCTCACGAGCCGCAGTTTGCCGACCACTGCTCTAACCTAAATGGGATTTCAGCCAGGGGAACCACCACTGGCCCAGAGAATTTTCCAAACTTGTTCTCTGAGATCAAGCTTAAGATTCTAATCCTGACTAAAACGACAGTCTCCAGGAGCACTTGGAGTTTCCGTGGACCAGCTTTCACTTTTTGTCCCAGAAGCATCAGCCTCGTGAGGTTTCCTTTGACGAAAGGCTCCCCCAAGGACATATACATTTAGCAAACACTGTATAGCCTGATCCTGAACAACGAAATAAAAACAGTGCGCTGCAGGTCCTACAGCACAGAAACTTGTGGAACCCTGCATTTTGCAGACTCATCTGAGCACTACAAATACTCCTCCCCACCCTTCTTGTAATGAAGCACTCATTCACATCCAGTATCCAAAACTACTTGGGGTCACACTCCTGTAGTGCACAATTGTATTGCCAGAGCAGGCTTTGCCTATGGACAGGACGCTAAGATGTTAGGGTTGTAGTTTCTGGTGCCAGGTAGCAAAGAAGCCAACTTCACTGGCTGCACAGATTTTCTGAATCCTTTGGCTTATTCCAAGGACAATCTCCTCCCATCTCAACACCTACATATGCACACACATACACACACAGGCACATGCCCAACCACATACAAAGACACATACACACACCATCCCAGCTATATCAGGTTCATCAATGTCCAACCCAATTTTGCATCTGAAGTTCCTTATGTGAGCCACTGAACAGAAGATGTTTTAAGCAACACTTTTATCAAGGCTAGTCCTTAATCAGTACCTAATTAGGAGAGAAGTTAATGTATAACCCACAATGAATACCTTAAGGCAGTGGTCGGCAAACTCAGTCAACAGAGCAGCAAACCGTGGCTCAGCCGCAGTTTGCCGACCACTGCCTTAAGGCACTAGGGCATCATTCTCTCATGGAACCAGAGTATAGTGGCACCCTAGCAATATTTTTAGGATGATTCCTTTTTTTCTGGCAATACCTCTTTACTTCACCTTCCCTGAAACAGAATGTAAAATGTCATATGATCTTGAATCAAAGAAAGATGGGCCTTTTAATCTGGGAGGGATCTTAGAAACAGTGTTGTTCCTTGTCCTCATTTTACAGGTGAGGACAGTAAGATGCAGGAGGATGACCAAGTTGTGTGGGGGACACATTGAATCACGGATGCAAGAAGGTTGTAGCTCAGGTCTTTGGACCCAAGAATGGAGTTTGTTTTGCTGCATCCCTGTACTCGGTGGGTGCTGAAGCCAAGATTCTCTGCATTCACTCAGGGTCCTTCAGGGGAAGAGAGGGCAGGCTCATTCAAAAGAGTTCTAGCCACAGACCTGTGAGTTCATCATCTCAGAAAAGTAGGTCACAAAGGGCCCTGAGCCTCAAAGAGAGACACTGACAGCACTGAGAGGAACAAGTAGCCGGAAAATCCTCAGGGGCCCTGTGGATGTCCTAAGAACTGGGTGAAAGGCAAGTGAGTCAGTACATTGTGGCACCACAGTCCCTGAAGGAGCATGAGTGTGGACTTGTCCTGGAATAAGAGGTTCCCTTGCACAGCGTGAACAAAGCAGCCACCATTCCGTTTCTAGAAAGATGTTTATAAACAGAGTTCTAGCTGGAGAGTATGAGAATGCATGGAGTCTCCAGCTAGTCTCACATAATCAAGGACTCTCCTCACAGCCAAAGTGGGGAGTCAACATTAAAAAGCAACATACAGCTCTAACTGGTTTGGCTCAGTGGATAGAGTGTTGGCCTGTGGACTGAAAGGTTCCGGGTTTGATTCCGGTCAAGGGCATGTGCCTTGGTTGTGGGCACATGCCAGTAGGGGGTGTGCAGGAGGCAGCTGATGTTTCTCTCTCATCCATGTTTCTAACTCTCTATCCCTCTCCCTTCCTCTTTGCAAAAAATCAATAAAATGTATTTTTTTAAAAAGCAACATACATATCTTATAAGATAGAAACCCAGGCCTGAAACCTATGTTTATGTTGACCAATGTCACCCCAATCGATTTAATAATAATTAAAAAAGCAACACAACAGCAGCTAAACTTTATTCTTCTTCATGCATCTATTTGATGGAACATGGAATGTGAAACAACCGCTAAAAATGATGGCTATTCTTAAAATACTAGAATTGGATTGAGAAATAGTTTTAATCGTAAGAACAATGGAAGAAATAAAACAGGAAAATATCTGTGGGTTTGATTACATAAGATGTAAACTATTTGTGTGTTAGAAAATGTAACAGAATCAAAGGCAAACTGGGGATGTGATTTGTCATCAGTATCATAGGCACATGTTTGAACATCTTGTTTGAGGTGGGAAGAGGAGTACTCCGTGCTTTTGGAATAGGTAGCATTAGCCACATCATCTGTACATAATCCCCATAGAAATGTGTTCTTGGCCGTTAATGTTCTTTGCTCTTTAAATCCCCTGAGGTGACAAACATGTCCTCCCACAGTTTCTGGGAGCCACTGTTGATTACAGTTACTGGATGCTCTCCATGGGCTGCAGGGGTATTTATAGCATGTTTCATCATATCAAAGCGCTTCTACTTTTCACCTGCTAACTCTTATCTTCATTTCCTCAGTCACTTCAGTGTAGGCACTTGCAGTGACCTCAAAATTTGCATTTAACACCCTGAATGATACCCTGCTGCAGGCCCAGTGCCAATACTTACACCCCCCTTTTTTTTCAGTCATTATATATCAAAGCGTCTGCAGAATACAATACATGACAGAGCTGATAGAATGGATAAAGCCATGCCTTTGAAAATACACTAGAATTAGTGAGCAGGAGTTGGCTAAAGGAGTTCGCAGTATGCTGCCCGTAGTATACGGTATATTCCACTGTACATACCACTTTCCACTGACTAAGGAGCCTAGTAGAGCACTCAAAACATGCGACTATTAACATATGGACTGTTATCGGTAAGCCCAAGGAGGTTCAGGCCTTCATCCTCTTCTGTAACTCTGCTCACTCCATTGGTGATCTCATCCTGAATTATGGCTCTAAATACCAGAAAGTGATGACTACTTGGAAATGTATGTCTCCAGCCCAGACTTCTCCCCTGAACTCCAGACTCATATATCCAACTGCCTGCTTGACATCGCCACTTGGAAGTCTAATAATCATTACAGACTTTCAGGTCCCAAATGGGACTCCTGACCTCATATATGCACCCCTTTCACTCCTCAAAAAATGGCAATTCCATGCTTCCAGTTGCTCAGTTCCCTCTTTCGCATATCCCCACCTCTATTTGAGCAGGAAATCCTGTTGGTTACTCTCTTCAATATAGCCACAATCTGGCCATTTCTCACCACTTACCCTGCAACTCCCCTGGTCCAAGCCGCCATCATGGATCACCTCAATAATTGCAGTGGTCTCTAACTGACCTCCCTGACTTTGCCTTTGGTATCTTGCAGTTCATGTGCATCTTAGCAGCCAGAAGCTGTAGTGTCAGACCTTTAACAAAGGCTTCTCCTGTCTCTCAGAGGAAAAGCTCAGGTCTTTCCAATGGCCAGGAGACCTTACCGATCTAGCTCTTTCACATGATTTTATAGTCACTTCTATTATACTCAGCTCTGCTTAAGCTATACCGAGCTCCTTGAATGTGTTTTTTGTGTTTTGTTTTGTTTGTTTTGTGTTGTGTTTTTGTTTTGTTTTGTGTGTTGTGTGTGTGTGTGTGTGTGTGTGTGTGTGTGTGTGTGTGTATTTAACATGCCAGGCATGCTTTCCCCTAGGGGACTTTTTTAAAATTGTTTTTTCCTTTTCCTGGGTCATTCTTCCTCCAGATACCTGCATGACTAACTCTCTCATCTCCCTTAAGCCTTGACCTAAGTGATGCCTTCTCAGTGAGCTCTTCACAGACCACACTATTTAACACTTAACCCTCATTCTGATACCCCCCTATTTTTTTCTTTACTTTATTTTCACCCATAGCACTTATTCTATGTGAAATGATAACTTTACCTATGTAATGTCAGTTTCTCTGCTCTAAAATGTTAGCACAATTCAGGTAGAGATTTTGTTTTTATTTTCCTACTGTTATAAATATAACTCAGTGACTGGAGCAGTGCTTGGAACCCTAAAAAATATTTGTTGGATGAGTGAATAAAGGAAAGAGAAAAACATTTATATTTGTGTTTATTCACATAAGATGATATGGTCACATAAGGTATCTGGTCTTACCTAGATGTAAGGATAGTGGGAAATAGAGCTTAGCTGTGTGCACAGGAGGCAGAGTAAAACAAAATTCTAATGACATAAGCAGTCTTTATGACATATTATTAGATCATATAAATTGATAAGATGAACAGTAAGTCCTTAATAGATCCTGAATAGGCAGCTCTACAACAGGAAATCTAAAAAGTGAATAAACATATAAAAGAATGTGTAACCTGAGTATCCTAATCCTAATATATAAAAATCCAGGGTCTGTAACATCCAAAACAACTGAAGGCCCTGCACCGGGCCTAAACTGGCAGTCGGACATCCCCCAAGGGGTCCCCAATTGAGAGGGTGCAGGTTGGGCTGAGGGAAACCCCCCTCTGTGCACAAATTTCATGCACCAGGCCACTAGTTACAAATAAGAGTGCAAGTTTAAATAATATAATATTTATAGAAAGTTCTTTTCTACTTTGCTGAGTTTTTGTAATGAATAGTTGTTAAATTTTGTCATGCTTTTCCTGCATTTATTGTGATAATCATATAGGTTTTTCCCTCCCTTAGTTTATTAATATTACTAATTGATTAACTTCTGAATGCTAAAACAACCTTGCATTCCTAAGATAAAGGGATAAAGTAAACTTGGTCATGATGTACTATTCTTTTTGTATATTTGCTAATGTTTTTAAAGGATTTTTGTGTCCATGGTCATGCAGTCATCCTTTTCAGTATATTAGTCTCTGAGTTTCAACAAACACATATAATTGTGTATACAACAATACAATTGAGATAAAGAACAATTCTATCACCTCCAAAATTTCTCCAGTTACTCTATGAAGTCAGTGCCACACCCTGGCAATCACTGAGCTAGTTTCTGTCCCTGGAGTCATTTTCCAAAATGAAATAAAAATAGAATCAGGCAGGATATGGGCTTTTAAGTGTGGCTTCTTTTACTTATCATAAAAATTCTATTAGAAGTTTGATAGGTATTGTATTTAACTTATAAATTAATAAGGGTTCTGTTGCCCCTTGTACTACTAGTATATTGAAATAGTTAATCTGTAAACATACAGTCCAATTATTCAGATTTGATTATATATTCTCAAGACACTAATGAATAGTATCAAAAAGATATTATGTATATTTTCTAGGATGTTTTCTATATACTTTATAGTTTTAATTGCTATTGTAAATGGTGTCATACATTCTTTGTTTTCTATTTCCTTATAGTTAATACAGAGCAACAAAGTAACATTTATGTCTATCAACAGTTTATGATTTTACTATGTTGATAATTTATCTTCCCCATATATTAAGCTTTATTTCTTCCTTTGTGCCCTTGCTCTTTCTTTTTTCTTATTTGGAATGTTTGGTTCTCTAGTACTATACCAAACAGTAGTGGGAATAGCAGGTTTTCTTATCTCCTTCTTGTTCTTAAAGGAAATGGGTGTCAAGTTCCTCCTACAGTATCACATGGACAATTTCGGGTTTTTCAGTCTTTATCAAATTAAGGAGGGTTCTTTCTTTCAAAAAATTATGACTTAGATATAATTGACATGTAACAAAGTTCCTTAATTTTATATGTATTTTTAAAAATAATGACTTTATTGAGATATAATTCACATATAATAAAATTCACCTATTGAAAATGTACAACTCAATATTTTTAATGTATTCACAGAACTATATGAACATCATCATAATAAAATTTACAATGTATTTGTAACACCCCCCCCCCCAAAAAAAAATCCCCTACCCAAAAGCAATCTCTCCTCTTAGATATGACTATTTCTCTCCAAATCCCCAGGCCCTGGCAACCGCTGATTTACTGTCTGTCTTTATATATTTGCCTATTTTTGACACTTCAAATAAATGGAATCGTACAATATGTGGTATTTTGTGACTGGTTTCTTTAACATAAAGTTTTCAAGGTTTATTCATATTGTAGCATGGATAAGTATTTCATCCTTTTTATTGCTAATTAGTATACTATTATATGAATATATTACAGCTTATTTGTCTATTCATCAGCTGATGGACATATGGATTGTTTCCACTTTGGGCTCTTCTGAATAATGCTGTTATGAACATTTGTATGCAAGTTTTTATGTAAACACGTTTTCAATTCTCTTATTTTCAATTCCACCTAGGAGTGGAATGGAACTCTATTTTTAACCCTTTTAGGAACTTCCCAAATGTTTTCTAAATGGCTGCACCATTTTACATTCTCACTAGCAGTCTATGAGGGTTCTAATGTAAAGTTCATATGGAGTACCAAAAGACCCAGAATGGGCAACAGGATTTTGAAGGAGAAGAAAAGAGGCGGAGAACTGACCCTACCTGATTTCCAGCCTTACTATAAAGCTATAGTAGTCATGACAGTATGATACTGGTGAAAGAATACACAATAGATCAGTGTAGAAGAATAGAGAGCTCAGAAACAGACCATCATAAATATGCTCATCAGATCTTGGACAAGAAGCAAAGGCAACACAATAGAGAAAAGATCATCTGGGACAACTGGACATCCACATGCAAAAACCAAAAAAACACACACAGAGAAAAAAAGGAATCTAGATACAGACTTTACACTCTTCACAAAAATTAACGCAAAGTGGAACACAGTCCTAAAAGTGAAATGCAAAACTATAAAACTCCCAGAAGATAATATAGGAGTAAACCTAGATGACCTTAGGTATAGCAATGACTTTTTAGATATAATACCAAAGGCACAATTTTAAAAATAATTGAGAATCTGGGCTTTATTAAAATTAAAACGTTATGCTCTGTGAAATACAATGTCAAGAGAATGAGAAGACAAACCACAGACTGGGAAAATATATTTACAAAAGACACATCTGATAAAGGATTGTTATCCAAAATACATAAAGAAGTCTTACTGGGGGGATAAGGATACATATGTAATACCTTAATCAATAAAGAAAAAAATGTAGTTACAAAAATAAAATAAAAAACCACCCAACAATAAGAAAAAAGTCGATTAAAAAATGGGCCACCTGGCTGTGGTGGTTCAGTGGATTGAGCATCATCCTATGGACCAAGAGGTCCCAGGTTCAATTCCCAGTTAGGGCACATGCCCAGGTTGCGGGCTCGATCCCCAGTAGAGGGCATGCTGGAGGCAGCCAATAACAATTCTCTCTCCTCATTGATGTTTCTATCTCTCTCTCCCTCTCCCTTCCTCTCTGAAATCAATAAAAAATATTTTTTAAAAAAGGGCCAAATATCTTAGTAGACACTTCATCAAAGAAGATACATAGATAACAAAGAAGCATATCAAAAGGTGCTCCATATCACATGTTATCAGAGGAATGCCATTAAAACAACAATGAGATACCACTACACACTTATTAGAATAAACAAAATTTAGGACACTGACAACTCTATATCCCGGTGAGCACCCAACCCTTCTGGTATCTTTGTAAAATTTGCTTTATAACCTTTCTTCAAGTTAGCCACTTTAACTATGCCATTAATTTCCTGTTGGGGCCATCACTAAATAATTGGGGAGGTTATAAGAAGTAGAGATGCCCGGGGGCTTTCAAAAGCTCCCAGTTAATTGTAGGTTATAGCTAGGACTGAAGATGCCTGCCTCAAACCATAATGATGATTTGTGTTATTGTTGGATCACACACACACACACACACACACACACACACACACACACACACACCAATAAAGCCTTTACCAAAAATTGAGAAAATCTCATGAACTGAGCAGGCTCCATTCTGGTGATGTACGGTTTTTGAAAACTCCCAGTCAAGCTGACATTCCGATTGATAAATGTGCAAACACTTAGAATCCAGCAGCCTTGTAAACACATTCAAAATATTTACTTTCATGCTGTTTCTTTCTTCTTCTTCTAACACCCAAATGCCAATTTTAATGGAAGCCACATCTCCACATATTGATTGGTTCATCTTGATTTTATTAAGGTTTAGTTTGGCTGCCCAGGAAGCTTTTCTAGTGTTTGAAACATTTATAAAAATGTCTATTTGGGAGGGGCTAGGAGGGAGATGAGGTAGGTGGGGGCAAAGAAAAAAAAAACCATCACATCTTGCCTAAAGTAAAACACAGTTTGTTGCCAAGATTTCATTAATTCAATAAATAAAAATACAAGTAAGTTCCAACTTCAACAAGCTCAAGTTTCCCTCCTAGCTGTGAAACCACAGTACCCCAATGGCTTCTAAATGTGTCAACACATGACCTTCCCATCCCCAGCTCACCAGTGGGAGAATATGATTTATGAGCTTGTCTGACCATCCCTGAAAGAGGTTTTAAATATTTCACTCTTTTAATAAGTGTACTCCCTTCATGCAGTGGTAAATGATTGTGGGTTCTTAGAGAAAAGGGTGAGTTTTTGGAAAAAAAAAAAAAAAAGATCTAAACTTGGAAGAGATCTGCAAGCAGCTCTGTGGCACCTTATGGTGTGTGAGCTAATTACTTGCCCTAAGTTGCCTAGTAAATGGTCTTTGTTTGGGAAGGTTAAGTTTCATCTCTGTTCCAAAAACTCAGAGTCAGACAGGGAAGGGAAAAAATGATGGTGTCTGTGGTGAGGCTGGCAATGCCGCCCGCCGACTGGTTGTTTGGAACGGGTTTAGAAGATGTGTTATGAGCCATGGTAAATGTGTGCCATTTTTCATGAATGAAGTCAAAGGATCTAGCAGGTTGAGCCCGAGAATTTGGATTTGGCTGTGGAAAATACCAATGAATGTGTGAGCTTTGCATCCTCTGCTGCCCGGGATCTCCTACGCTTCTGGATGGAGGAAGACGACACTCTTTTTCAGACTGC
Organism: Eptesicus fuscus; assembly: GCF_027574615.1. NCBI lineage: Eukaryota > Metazoa > Chordata > Mammalia > Chiroptera > Vespertilionidae > Eptesicus > Eptesicus fuscus. The sequence continues at coordinate 39,020,248 of NC_072488.1, read as the reverse complement.
CAAACACAACAGAGTTAGATGAGAAATTTAGCTCACTCCACTCTAAAATCATTTTTATATAGAAGAAAAGTGAGTTTGAGTTGTTGAAGTCCCACAGTTTAGAGGTTGTTATTGGGGAATATGAATGTTCTTTGAAAACATTAAGTCAAAATGGTGGCATCTCTTATGAGAAAGAGGAAGTGACCCTAAAAGAAAGAGAAGGTGTAGTACCTTTTCCTCGAGGTCTTTTTGTTCTGATTTCTGAGAAATTTGTGTTCAGTGGGAACTGAGGATAAACCTAACCCTCCTCGCCAAGTTTCCCAATAATGAAAACTCAGTGTTTGAACAAGTATAAACCTAAAAAGCAACATTTCTTATAAGGACATGGGAGTATCTCTTGGAACTCAACAGTCGAACGGGAGGTCAATCTTAGGAGAGACCAGAATCAGGAACCAGAAAGTCATGAAGGACCAAGGCACCTGCTCTGTCCATCAGGCTGTCTGCCTCTGAGGTCTCCAGCTTTAACTTCTCACTCCATTCTGTTTCTCTCCTTTTGTCCTGCAAACTGGCTTTCGCTCCTTATTCAGGTCCAAAGCTGAAGAGGACCACTCCACAGTGATGTCTTCTAATCCCAGATCTACAGCTTTGGACTTCGAGTGACCAGCTAAGATCACAAATTAACTATCCCTTAGGGCGGGGGTGAGGAACCTTTGGCCCATGGACCATATAAGGCCCATGAAATCATTTGGTCTGCCCTGCCAAGGCATTATGGGTGAATTAATTAAATGTCTGACCAAAATAGCAGGCTAATTTTTAAGTTGATAACTTTGTATGGCCTGTAAATGATGTTATAAATATCCAAATGGTCCTTGGCAGAAAAAGGTTCCCCACCCCTGCCTTACAGAGTGCATACCACTTTCTAGACTCAGTGTCTAAGTAATCTAAATGTTGTATTAACTCATTTAATCCTCTTGACTCACCTATAAGTTTTATTCCCATTTTACAGATAACAAAATTGAGGCAGATAAATTAAGTGACTTGTCTAAATTCACATAGAAATAAGTTATAGATATGGGTTCCAAATCCAAGCAGCTTAGGTCCCGAGTCCATGCTCTTAACCATGGCCATTCTGCTCTGAGTCTCAATTCCATTCCTTGGTTGAGATAATGTGGTTGGTATCTCTTGGACTGGGTAGGCATCCCTCTCCAATCAGCACTGTCCAGGGTGGTGATGGATGGACCTAGAGAGGTGATGGATGGACCTGAGGAGGACTACATGGCACATAATGAATTATAGGGCCCATCTCATTACTGGTGAGAAATCAGTTTCCCAGATTGGGGATTCATCTTCCATCTTATGCTACAGAAATGAATGTGCTCTCTGAGCCAAGTCATGGGTCAGTATAGCAATATAGTATTAAAGGTCATTAAAATTTGTAAGGCACAGAGGATTTCCTGGACATGTTTATTTTCAACAAGGCAACCCTATATCTGACTGGTTATTTTCACTTTTTTCTAGAATTATCTAGAGATGGAGATTTTAAATTCCCCACATGGCAAATCGGCCATGTTCCTACAGAGTTCCTGCTGGGAGTTCTTCTCCCAGTCTAACCTAAATGCCTTTAATGGCAGCTGAAACTGATTTCTTAGTCTTGCTCTCAGGGTAAACTTTGCACAAAAAGGAACATGTGAGGATATTCTGAAGTAATTCTGTTTTTTGGCAAGTGTCACACTGACTTAATTAGAAAATTTTATCAAAAGACTAATAACAAAGGCATTTAAAATTCTTGGAATTGTGTGTCTGTAAATAGTATATATATATATATATATATATATATATATATATATATATATATATATATATATCACATATAAGTGAGGAAAGCATTCCAAATCTGAGAGAACATTGGCTCCATAACAGAAATGGGGTAGATAAAACTGTGAATTAAGAAATAGACCTTTTTTTGGTACATATTTCTGACCTTCACCCCATAAATGCCCTAATGCATGAGGCATTGGCCCATGTGGAAATTTTGATTCATTCAACACTTTCCTAATACAAAATTCCATTGAATATATATAATATTATAACACAGCAAATTAACAAACTACAAAGAAAAATAAAACAAGATAAGCTCATTTTATTCTAAATTATCCAAAGATGTTTTCAGCCTATTCTCTTCTTTCCAAAAATTCTCAATTTTTGCTGCTAATAATCTTTTCACCCTTTTCAGACCTCAAGTATTTGAGCAGTCCTCATCTCTCTTTCATTGCAGCCAAATGATTATTAGCCAATGAATTACCCCCATTCCTACCCCTCAACACACACACACACACACACACACACACACACACACACACACACACACACACACACTTCTTGGGTCTATTCCTTGCCATATTCCCTGCAATCTTGGATCTATTCCACTCCAGGCTCAACCAGTAACAATAAGCAGCCTCTGAGTCATCCTTAGCCTTATTTTCATTCTTAGGAAACAACAATGGCAGTCAGCTTCCACAGGTAGCACTTCTGCCATGTCTATTCATCATGGCTTCTCATTACCTGTAGAACCAATGGAAGGTGCCCTGTGACCTCTCAAAGGTCCCCATCTTAACTACAAAATTGTATTTCACTCCATACCTCTACCTATGACATCACTCCAGTTCTGCGGAGCAACCTACTTTCCCTTTCAATTCCTCTTGAGTATCCCATCTGACTTCTGAATGATACATAGCAGGGATTGTTCAAATGGAGGAACTATAAACAGTTCCCTTTTTTCTATTTCCACATAATCTCTGGTTTCAGACTCAATTAGCAACTCTCTGAGATAGGCGGGGTATGCATTATTTTTATTGCTATTTGACAGATGAGAAATATGAGATCATTGAATTCCAGGTCCATTCTACTCCATATCTCCTACTAGTAAAATTAGAACCCATTTCATAGGTGCCAAAGCCTTGGTCAGATGCTCTAGAGATCGTGCTAGAAGGCTTTACCTGGGAAGATGGCTACAAAGGTACACACTATAAATATTTGATTCATTTATTCCACAAATATTTACTGAGCTCGTGTGCCAATAACTGAGCTAGTGTTTAGGATAGTTACATATTTCCTTCCACCTTTCTGGAGGTATTTGCTAAAGACCTTGGCAGGAGTTGGGGACTAAAAATTTCAAGGGTATTCAGTGAGAAACCACAGCCAATCCCTCATAGAGAAGGTTCAGTGGTCAAGACCAAGCAATCTTACCCACAGAGTTATCTGATGTCACTGGTTTCTTTTAGATATTTCCTTCACCTCTACCTTCTCTGTAAGCCAATCTCTCTCCCTCAACACTCCCTGCCTCTCACTAATGCACAGGGTTTTCCCTGCCTTCATCCCTTTCACTCATGAAGAAAGCTCACTGAACCAGCCAATCTAGAAGCTCTTCCCTTCCAGGGAATTTTCCACAAATGGGGCAATATTTAGTTCATATGAATTACTAGCTGAATTGCAAATGAATTTTCCTTGGTTGGGATGGTAGCGTTTGGCTGCAAGGCAATGTTTGGCTGAAGGAAGCTTTCCCTGAGGGGGCTCCATATACAATAGGTCATTTCATTATAACGATGAGATGCCATAGGAACTTAACTCTTGTTATATCAATTAGCTTACAGTAATATTGGTTTCACTGTACATCATTTTGCTTAATGTTGCAGACCCTATCCATAAGTGAGAACTTGTTGTACCTTGTAGAGTCCACACCATTCTGCCTACTCCTAAGGCCAGCCCTGAAGGAAAGTTTTGGTGTACTCTGAACAAAAAAGGAACTAGGACTCAACCTGAGTCATCTGCAAAACTGACTCATGAGATTTGTTTTAAACCTTAATCCACCTCTAGCCCCAAGCTCTCTGCCATCAGTGGAGAAGCACTTTTCTTCATGATTCAGCAGGCTTAATGTGAACACATGTGTCTTGACTTTCATTTCACGGGACACAGTAGTGTAGTGTAAGAGGGATCTGGCTGCACAGCTGGTGCTATCCTGTGTGTGTGGATGGTGACTTTGGAAAATACTAGTACACTCTTCCTGGGAATGTGGGGAAGGACCACACAAAGAAGGCACGGTTGAGGCCAGCTGTGTGAGCTGGTGGGTGCAACATACCAGGATGGGGAATCAGAAGACCTGGCTTTCTGTCTCTGCTCTATTCCTTCTGGGACTGACCTTTCCAAGCACTTCTCTTCTCTGGGTCTCAGGTTGATCTCAGGGGGCGGAGTGCCCCAAACTCTTAAGTTTTTCTGCAAATTCTTAGATTCTGGGATTCCTTGGACTTTTCTCTTAATCTAGTCTTTATGATTCTGGTTTCTCTTTGTGAGGAACAAGACCCAGCTGTGGGAGGCATCAGTGAGAGACAACAAGTCAAATCTAGGGTGCAGGAAACAGGAATGATCCATGCACTGTGCACCAGTAGGGTCACGATTCTCAATTTTCCGAGCCTGGCAGGTAACAGGTAACATATGATGTGCTAGATCTATTGCAATAGGAAATTGTGAAGCTTGCTGTAAACCAGAGAGGGCTTGCCTCACCTAAAGGCACTGAAACCCATGCTTTTTAAGCATAGCACCTGTCAAACAAAACAAATCTATGGACTGGCTTATTCCCAAGGTCAGTCGGTCGGAGACCCCATACTATCTCTAGAATTAGAAAAAAATACTTTTTTGAGGGCAACCAACTTGTCACCAGCCAATAAATGTTTCTTTTCAGAGCTTCAAGTCAGTGGATTTCATTTCAATCAAATGCTTTCCATGAAATAAAAACAAAAACAAAACAGAGAGACAAACAGGATGGGCTGGGCAGGAAAGTGCTTGAAAACTTACAACCCATCTGTAATCACACTAGGCTCCAAGGCTCAACCCCAATGTTGGTTCTGCTGTTCAATTGAAAACCTTGTCTGCAGCCAAAATGATTCCCAACTGCTTTCTGAACTGTGCAGTCCCTGGGAGCTGGAGAGAGTCACATGAGAGTGTGGCTTTTCAGATGAGAACAGCAGGCAAGAAATGGAGACTTCTTGCTAAGCCCCATTAATATTTTAATAGAGCAGTTCTCTTTGAAAATGTTTTATTCATAATTGACCAATTGTCATTAGATATAGTTACACTCCGTGGCATCTTATTAGAAGGAGCTTGTTTGAATCCCCCTCCCCAAGTATTCATAGTAATTCCTAACAGATGATGTCATAACAGGCCGTTACAATCCATAACATGTAGATACCATTAAAGCAATGTGTGTGCCTTTTTGATACTGAAACATCTAACTTTATTATGAAGTTCGCTATAAAACCTGCTATGATGTATTTAATAATATTAAAGCGTTTATTCTTTATTATTGAAGTCACACTGCCCCTGGGATGCCTGTTACTCCTGCCACAAATGAGAATTGCCAAATCTATCAGCTCGACTTTTAAACACTTCCTTAAGAGATTTCTTTCTTTCTTCTTTCCTCTTCTTCATTACTTTTCTTTGCTATGAAAAAGCAGATGTTCTAAAGTACAGTAACTGAAAACCAGCAATATATGCTCAAAGGCTGAAACCTAATATTTACAATAAGCTGATCCAATGAGAAATGTCTCCCTGGTGACCCTGGTCATGAAGTGGGAACCCACGTGGTCAATGGTCCCGGCTGAGGCAGTTGTCATTTATCAGAAATCCGTGTGCTGTGATTCTCAATTAGGGACTTTCCTGACATCAGCAACTCTCCATCCACTGGATACAAAAGTCAAAATAAATATGAAATCCATCCTTATTGCATCACATTCCAGTGGCTTTACATTTTCCATATAGGGCAGTTACTATGGATTCCATAATTTATGTACGGAGATTTGGTTATTTGGAGGGTGGTGGACATATTTTGTCTTTATCACTTTAACAAACATTAAATTTCCTAATAAATATCTAAGATTGGAAACACTGTCATAAATATGTATTTCTAATTCCCAATGAGAGCTATAGATGTTTATATGCAGACCAATTGCAAAAATAAGAGAAAAGACTGGTATTCCCTAGAAGAAACTAGACAATTCTGACTGCGGTAGGGACTTGACTAACTGCTAACCCTGGACTTCTGGGAAATGGATGAATGTTGGGGAGAAATTAGAGCCTCCTGCAAGAGCTTTTGGTCCAAACGTGTTCTGCATATTCCATCAGTTACAGATTAATTTGATATAACAAGATTCTCTTTTAAAATGCAAACATTCCTTAGAAGATTTGAGCCCGTGGATTATTAGTTTTTGGTATAACTTTCCTTACTGCAGTAAACTTTAGAATATCCTCTTTAATTCAATTTACCAAGCATTTTAGTGAGTACCTATCAGGTATAAAATACAGCAAATGTCCAAGTCCTCTTAATTGCTCCTCAGAGGAGAGACTGCAGGTTCCCAAACAAGAAGTTTTTTCAAGTACCTCAAAGTAAAAGGCTGCTGGCCTCCCTGCCCTCCAGAACCCTCTGGATTTTTCTTATTGCTCCCATAGCCTGTACCCAATGAGACACAGGATGTCCAATTTCTTTCCCAAGCCTGCCTTTTCATCTAGGATTTCTTAATCCCATGACTCCACATGCCTACTCTTGCTCTTCTGGAACCCTGCTTGGGCCAGAGCCCTGGGCTCAAATTTACTAAGAGGAAATGCTTCCATTTATTCAGATAGAAAAGCTCCATTTCTGTATCCAGCACTACTCAGCCTCCAGGTTATTGTGGAGGAAGCACTTATCCCCGCCCCCCCCCCCCCTTTCACAAAACCATGAGTGGGATTCCAGATAGACCAATCCCTGTGGTATTCCTCCCACTCCTCACTTACCGACCACCTATGATGCTACTCCCAAAGGAGTAGTCAATTAATTGATTGTGAGTAGTGGGGGGAAATGGGCAGATATGGCCTAGGCCAGTGATGGACAACCTTTTGAGCTTGGTGTGTCAAACTTCGCCAAAAAACTGAGCATAACTCGGGTAGTGTGTCACTTTGAGGAAAAAACATGATTTCGCAAATGTTTCATCCTCAGGAGCAGCAAATGTTTCATCCTCAGCAGGCGGCCTCAGTGGCCACGTGTTATTAGAAATGGCTACGCGTGTCAGTGCTGACACGCGTGTCATAGGTTCGCCATCACTGGCCTAGGCCTTTCTTCTCTCATTCCTCTGGACTCAAAAGAATATATCTATATCTTTGGAGCCTGGAGTAATGGGCCTACCCTGGAGGTGAGGCCTGTGCATTAGGAGAGCAGGTCAGATCCATTTCAGCATAGTGTTAGCAAGTCCATTTAGCCCCACATCTAAGCCATGTCCTTTAATCCACCTGTAATCAGTAAAGGGCTGATAGTTGGATCTCTACTTGTCCAACCTCTCTGCCTACCTCTCATCTGTTCTGCATTTGTGCAAGGAAGAGGGCTGTTGGTCCTTGAGTTCCCTAAAGCCTAGCATCTTGGCACATCCTATGCTATAGGTGGTACTGGCTCCATCCTGGACTCCGGTCTGTCTCCTGTAGCATTTACTTGGAGACACTTTCCTAAAAAACAGATGCAAGCCACCCTGAAAATTCTGACAAGTACACTCCATCCAGTACCATTCTCATGGGAGAAATGCTTCTTTTTGGACATGGTAGGCAGAGTAACCTGATTAAATCCTAACTTATGAAGCAAAACTGTATTTCCCTTCTCAGAAGTGTTTGCAGTGATTTGAGTGGAGATTCATATGAGGAATCAGCTAACCCAAAGTGATGAGTAGTAATGGTGACCTGCAGGTATACCTGAGCCAGTTATTTGGGGACAAATCTAATCACCCTACATTAGGGATGAAAGCTTACATGCTCATAGAGACCATGCAGGTAACATAAATGATTGAAGCTTCTGAGTATAAGGAAACCACTAGCTCAACTATGATGATAACAAGTAACTGGTATTTGGCTTTGGTATTATGAAGTAATACAGTATGGAGGTTCCTCAAAAAATTAAGAATAGAGCTATCATATGACCCAGCAGTCCTTCTGGGGATCTACCTGGAAAAATTTAAAACACTTATGTGTAAAGATATATGTGCCCCTATGTTCACTGCAGCATTATTCATAATCGTCAATATAATCTAAGTGTCCCTCAACAGATGATCGATATATATTCAGCCATAAAAAAGATGCAATATTTCCATTTGTGACAACCTGGATGTATCTTGAGAATATTACACTAAGTGAAATAAATCCGATAGAAAAGAACAAGAATTGTATGATTTCACTATGTGTGATATAAAAAACAAAAAGCATCGAACAAACAAACAAACAAATGAACGAACTCATAGATACTGATAACAGAATGGTGGTTACCAGAGGGCAAGTAAGGTGGGTGGAGGATGAAGAGGACAAAGGGGGTGAAATATATGGTGATGGAAAGAGACTACATTTCGGGTGGTGACCACACAATGGAACATACAGATGTCGTATTACAAAGTTGTACATCTGAAATTTATATAATGTTATTAACCAATGTTACCGCAATAAATTTATTTTTTGTTATTACTTAAAAATTTAATCTAATTTATTGTTGACAGAATTACAGATGTCCCCTAATTATCCCCCCTTAATCCCCTTTCTCCCAGCCCCTGCCACACCTCAGGCCTTCACCATACTCCTATCTGTGTCCATTGGGTATGCATTTACATATAAAAGTTCTTTGGTTAATATCTTCCCGTCTCCTCCCCACTCCATTCTAAGATATGTCAATCTATTTCATGCCTCCATGCCTTCTATTTTTTGTCATTTTATTATGTTCATTAGATTCCACATATAAGTGAGATCATGTAATATCTGTCTTTATCTGACTGGCTTATTTCACTCAGCATAATACTCTCCAGATCCATCCATGCTGTCTCAAAGGGTAAGAGATCCTTTTTTTAAAAAGCTGCATAATATCCCATGGTGTAAATGTACCACAGCTTTTTTATCCACTCATCTACTGATGGGCATTTGGGCTGTTTACAGATCTTAGTTATTATAAGCAACACTGCTATGAACATGGGGTGCAAACATTCTTTCTGATTGGTATTTCGAGATTTCTAGAATATATTCCTAGAAGTGGGATTGCTAGGACAAATGGTAATTCCATTTTTAATTTTTTAAGTAAATTCCACTGTTTTCCATAGTGACTGCACAATATGCATTCCCATCAGCAGTATACTGGGGTTCTCTTTTCTCCACATCCTTGCCAGCACTTGTTGTTTGTTGATTTATTGATGGCAGCCATTCTGAAAGGTAATGAGGTGATATCTCATTGTGGGTTTAATTTGCATCTCTCTGGTGATTAGTGATGTTGAGCATTTTTTCATGTCTCTTGGCCACCAGTATGTCCTCTTTGGAAAAGTGCTTATTCAAGTCATATGCCCACTTTTTAATTTTTATAAAAAATGAAAAAACACACCCCAAAGATGTAATATAGAGTGGAAAGGACTCAGGCATATCAGATGCTGTGGACAAATAGATTCAGTCAGTGTGCAGCAATAGAATATGTTTAAATCCTCTAAAAAAAAAAAAAAAAAAAGGCAGCTTCTACTCAGTGCCAAAACATTGTCGCCATGCAGAATAGGGGTCATGGATCTTTTGAATTTTCGACAGAAACAAGTGAGTATGTAGATTTTTATGTAAAAATGCACCTCCTTTCAATGCCAGCAATGGATTCATTAAGAAATCAAGATCAAATAACAAAAACAAACAACCCTGTGTTGGCTATGATTGTGCAGGAAGTGTGAGCCTGTCCTTGGGCCCAAGGTAGCCTAAGGGTATACTTTGCCCCTTTGGCCATCACTGAGCCTAGTCTTCCCTCTCCCCTCCCTTCCCTCCTATCTATTAGTTAAAATCAGGCATTCCTAATTCTGATTTTTAAAAATCACCATGAAACCCTTCAAGGAAATGAGCTTAGACTCGTGTTCAATAGAATGAACTCTGGCTTGCCTAGAAAAGGCTTGTCTTTCAGCCATGAACAGCTGCTGATACCACCTTTAATGTGAGATATAACTGATGCCTTCTGATGTTTCTTTTTTAAAAAAAGTTGAGTTATACTAGAGAAAAAAAATGAATAGAATGATTACAATATTCAGGCTTTTCAAAGCACACAATTTCCCATCAGAAACTCTAACACATTTAAAGCCTAAAGCATCTGAAAAAAATCTGGGAGCAAGAATATATCTTTTAAATTACAGCCTTTATCAGCATTGTGGGTATCTTTCCCTGTAGCCCCCCTAAGGTTTTCCCCTCAAAACTTTGCAACTTCCTCCTCCTTACAACCACTTACTCCTCCAAGATGAAATGGGTTCAATAACTTGGTCCCAGTAAACATTTAGAATGTTTATCTTAATAAACAAACCTAGGAAAAGGTGAATTCCTCCACTCCACTGGGTAGCCGATGACAAGGCCCTCTAGGTTTCAGAGAACCACAAGGAAATGCGGTCTGTCTGAGTGCTGAAAAGGGTCCATGTGTGTCTAACTGGAAGCAGGCAATACTCTTTCAAGATCTCATTAGGGGCCTGGTGCTGTTTGCATAAGAGGCTGGTCAGCCCCACAGTGTGGGAGGGGTCCCTGCTGCAGAGGGTGCCAGAGTTTGATGAAAGCAAAAGCACAGTGATGTCTTGATTCCTTTGCTTTCTCTTCGAAATCCCTACCAGAGAGGCTTTCATGGCTTTTGTAGAGATTGGGTCCTTGAATATGTTAAATTTATGGGGACAAAACAAGCAGTTTGGGGGTAAGAATCAGATACATTCAATCACATGACTGGGGATCAGGGCTGAGGAAGGCGGTCAGAGACATAATCATTGACTGGCTGGGGCTGGATTCTTTTGGACCTTCATAAGATGAGTTGTTTGGCTTAATGTGCCAGCCTATTGGTGTTCAAGTGTGTATTACTGCTCTCAGAACTACTGATTAGTGGACGTAATTTAGCTCTTGTGGAGAGCTGTGCTGCTTTAAAATGCTCAATTCTTCAGATGCATTTGTTTGTTTCAGAAATTGGTTTCTGGATACAGGACCCTCTCTTTTCAGCCTTCCTCATGGGCAAAACGGCTTATAATCCAGTTGCATCTGAGCAGGTAAATGCCTGACTACCCCCAAACCCAGAAAAAACATGGTGCGGAGGAGGAGGGACTTCAATTCTTTTCAGTTGAATTCAATAATGATTCAGACATTCCAGTCTTAAAGGAGTAGATAGCTCAGGAAACAGTGCATCATCATACATTGAGTTTGGTGGTTACTCAGAGTGAACATGCAGCCTGGATTGCTGGAACAACCCTAATTTCCACCTTTTACCCTAGTGTACCTGTTACTCAAAGAAGTGCACCTGTCTGGGCAACAAATGACACGGTCACCAGATGTGAGGAGAAGAGGGATTCCCAGTTTTTCCCCTTGGTTCTGATTATTTTCCCAAGAAAGGTGCTCATTAATGGTTCCAAGAAGGTTCTTGTAAGCCCTTCAGAAATGGTTCCAGTGTTCTTACCATCGCTGGCTCCTGAAGGAACAGAGTAGCTTTGAGTAGCTTTGTTCTACAAGTATAAATGTCCTATCTCCCCCACGCCCCTCATTTTTTGCAGGTATCAGAGTAGGAATGTCAGATTTAGCAAATAAAAATATAGGATGTCAAGTGTTAATTTCAGAAAAACATCAAATAATTTTTTTAGTATAAGTGATTTAATTCACCAACCATAGTGAACTAGGGCTGCCTACTCACAGGCATTCCTTCCCCAAAGTTGCTGACAGGGTCTGGACATCAGAGGGGGCCCACGGGGAGCCTCTAATATATTCCTCTCAGACTCAAAATCTTTTTCTTTTTTTCTAGGTGGAAGATAAAGGTTTGCACAGAGAGGTCTGTTGCTGGAGGATGGTGAAGTGAGACAGTGATTTTCTGGGAAGAAGAAGAAAGATAACCCTTTAAAAGAATGAGTAGTTTCTTGGAGGTTTCCAGCTCTGCCTGGAACTCTCAGTCCTTTGCCCTCATAAATCTTCCCTCTGGCACTAGAGCAGGGGAGTGTGGAAGACCTGGGGGGCACTAGAACCATGGCCTCCCTTCCAGGTGGGTTTGGTGAGTAGCTTCCCTCTCCATCCTTACACACTGTGGTGAGAGTGATTTGCATATATGGTTGTGTGTTACAGCTGCCATTGCCAGTTTTAAATTGTGGTGGATTCCACCTTAGGATAGATTCCAGGGCACAGGAGTTACCTTGGTGAAGCATACAGGAAACCATACACACACACTTGTTCACGAAATAGATCTCACACCTTGGTAAAAATCTGGGAGGAGAACGAGAGAGAAAGAGAGAGAGAGAGAGAGAGAGAGAGAGAGAGAGAGAGAGAGAGAGAGAGAGAGAGAGAGAGAGGAAGGAGGAGGAGGAGAAGAAGAGGAGGAAGGAGAAGGAGAAGAAGAAGGGGAGGAGGAGGAAGGAGAAGGAAGAAGAGAAAGAGGAGGAGGTGGAGGAGAAAGAGGAGGAAGAAAGAAGGAGGAAGAGGAGAAGCAGGAGGAGGGGGAGGGGAAGGGATGGACAGGAAGAGAGGGAGGAGGAATAGGAGGAGGAGGAAGAATAGGAAAGAAGAGAGGAAGGGAGAGAAGGGAAGGAAAGAGAGGGGGAAGGAAGGAAAGAGGGACTTCGTTTTATAGATTTTTTGAGGAATAATAGGGGTACCAAGGCACCCAATAGATGAATACACAATGTAAATACATGTATATTATAAACATAACAGCATATATACCCTTCTGTAGTACTCAATTACCAAAGATTATATGACAACAACTTCAAAGGAGAGATCAAGAAACTAACTCATGGACCAATCCATCCCACTGTCTGTTTTTATAAATAAAGCTTTATTGGAACACACCATGCCCATTCATTTCTGTATTAACTATGGCTACTTTTGCCCTACATAGGCAGAGTTGAGTAGTTACAATAGATATTGTATGATCTATAAAACCTAAAATATTTACTTTCTGGCCTTTTTCAGGGCTGATGCCTCCTCTGGGGCATGCCCTATAAATCAGAATCATAGAGGCCTTTAGACCAAGTGACCCACACTAGCAGTCTTTACTCCTGCAAGGGTGTGACACACACAGGGGCTCCATCATGGGAAGGCCCAGACTGCCTCCTGATTTTGGGATCTCTGCCTGCAGGTACCAGGTTCCCTTCATGAAAAAGTTGTGTGTATATGGTTTCCTGAAAACTACCTCATAGTTCTAATCAGCCCTCTTTTCTGGATAGGCATCATTATCTATTTTCTCACATAGTTACCTTGCAGAAAGAAGTGGCAAAAAGCATGGCTACATGGAGTTCAGAAATGGCCCTACCCACCAGGCTAATTAGAGTCAGGGGAGTGGATCCAAGGACTTCTGGGAGAGCACTGTGCTGAGAACCAGAGGAGCTGCACTGAATTTGTCCCACACCCACCAACTCCAGAGAGGACCATCTCTCACTCTCCTCAAAGGAAAGCACTGGTAGAAAAGAGATGGGGGATGAAAAGAGCTGGAGCCAGTGCCTCACGAGGCGAGTTGCCTTCAAGTCTGGCTGTGAGCTGAATAGAATCTGAAGCCCCATGTGCCGGGACACACTTGCTGAGTTCCAAAGTACAATGGATGTCCCAGGCTTTATACATCAGCCCCTATTTCACATATCTGTATTCCTTTCACTGAAGTGACTTGCTAATATGCCACTTGGTGGGACTGTGTTATTGCTTTGTAAGATTTTTCAGATGAGAAAGCCCACAAATCAGAGAAAATCTTGTCAGACCTTGTGCTGAAAGTTCTGGTTCATGAAGTTTCATCACCAGATCTAGAAACCAAAATAGGACCTGCATCCAGGAAAATGATGAAGTGAATAAAGTTTGATTTCCAAACCCTTTCTCCCTCTTTCTCTTTTCCTGTGGCACAGCTTTCCTTACCATCAGACCCCAGAGCTTCCAGCATCATCATAGGCTCACTGGCATGGGTGTTTCAGGTCAGTCCTGGGGATGAACTTGATGTTGAACTTTGGGGTGCTGATACTAACTTCAATCTACTAATAGAAGGATGTTTTATTCCATGGAGAAAGTGGTGGAAGAAACTGAGGGGCAGAGAGGACCACACCACCATGAGAAACCACGACATGCAGTCGGTATTCATTCTATCGACAGCTGGGAAGGTTTGGAGAAGCCTTGCTCAAGGCAGACTAATGTGAAACTGGAAACTTTAACTAGTAATGGGAGGCAAATTCCTTGCTTTATTCTTCAGTTTAGTGTTAAAAAAGTGATCCAAGAAACTTTTTTTCCAGACTCTCAGTTTCCACCTCTATGTGCTGGTTACCACTGAGGAATGAGAAAGACTGTAGTGGGAGATGCTCACTCTGTTCTTTCATCTCCAAAGCAGCACCATGTGACAACCAAGATGGGGATCTGGATGTGCCCCAGAACAGTGGGTCCATTTCTCTCCAGCACCTGTGTCTCCTGCTTGCAACTCCATGATCTAAAGTAGTTTAAGAGAAAGTGACCCAGGGATGGGACTGTCCCCAGAATGATTACATCCATCAGAAAAGACTTGAGATGGAAAAAACTGCTGGCCCAGCTTCCACTCTTGGGCTTCCTCCACTGTGCTGGCCAGAGATTTTGGCCAGCGTTCATGGTTGAAGAAAGCCAGCTCACTGTATGTCAACCGTACAATCTCTGGAACCCACAGGTCCTCTGTCCCAGCCAGACACATTTGATACTTCCAGCCATTCTCAAGGTCTAGCCCCTCCCAATCCAACACTCCAGGCTGGCTGTCCTACAGTTCACACTGCAAGCCTAGAATTTTTGTCCTTTTGGCACTGCTAAGGGGAGAGGTGTTGACAGGAAGCCGGAGCAGATGGGAATGGGATTCCATTACTTTGTAAATATCTGAATGGCATTTCTTTTTAATGTGATATGAGAGTTTGAGCACGTTTAAAAATTTCCCTACCCTAATCATAAAGCCTGTTTTTATTAAAGGCGCACACACCTCGCTGGTAACTGGCAAGGTTTTGGCTCGGAGGTTGGTTTCTGCGTGAGAATTCCATCCTGGGCGCTGTTTTAGGTCTGTTGGTAACTGGCTTAGCACTTGCCAGTTTCCCTCCCTGGGTAATGACAGAGACACTAACACAATAGCAAAGCTGTTAATCCCAAACATGTTACTAAAAAGGCAAGCTGCCTTGCTAGAGGTTGAGAGAGGTTGGGGAGACATATGTGGAAATGCTAATATGCGAGCTCACACTCTCATACCCATGGATTTGCAGATAATGAGGAATGTCCTGCTTTTCTCAAAATATCACTGTACTTAATCAACTCAGAGCCTGCTCACTGATCACATGCCATCAACTGATGTTTGGCATTCGGGAGGTGGTATTTGGAAGGTAAAGAGCAAATGTGGATGAGTTCACTCCATGGAAGGCACCCAAAAGATTCTTGTGGGACTCAACTTTCCTCATTTTGGGCATGTTTCTCTGTGTATCTATTGATCTTTTGAACACATGGTAGATTCTGTAGCTATTTACTCATGAAAAGAAAATCAATAAGTGTGTGAATAAAAACAAACCTTTCTCAATCTGGGCTTTAGTAGCAAAAAAAAAAAAGAAAGAAAGGAAGAAAAAGAAAAAGACTGGCTATTGTATAATTTGGTCCAAATGTAGTTTTGGAAGCAGGAAGTGGCCAAGTTCAAGTCTGAGAAGGTGGAAGAAAGGAGAGAAGTCATGGAAACGGATTCTATCCTTTTCCCATAGAACAGGTGCAAACAGCTGTGGGGGAACTATTCAAACTTCAACTTTGATTTGAAAATAAAACTTGTACTGTGGACAACTGATTTAATCTTTGCATAGCTTCAGTCCTAACTCAGAATATCCTTGTCCTGGGTATGCTTGAAATTTGGTAGAACTCACCCTATGATAGGTTTGGTGATGGCAGAGGTGTAATCGCCGACCTAAGTGATACATCTTGCTTCACATATTGTTCTGGAAAGCCATAGCAATTCCTCAACTTAGCCATAAGTCAGAAAACTTTGGGAGCTTTAACATAATATCATGGCCTGCGTTTATCTCTGTGGACTTGGTTTCAATTAGTTTAGTGCAGGCTCCTGAGAACTACAGTTTCCAAAGCTTTTCAGGTGATTCTGGTGCTGAACCACATTGGAGAAAATTTCTGTTTTCCAGACTTTGGTATTTCACAGATGGGTTAAGTTATTTTTTAAAAGGACATTGACTTAGAGTTGTCAACAGTTTACTTTGCCAAGTAAGGAAAAGGGAACTATCTGCTATCACCACTGTTTCATAAAGAAAAGAGCAGATTAACACCAAGGAAAAATTTGGAAGGACAGACCTTTAAACACACTCAACGTTCTAAAAACTCACTATGTTGCCATGCCTGTGTTCATAGCAGCATTATTCACAAAAGGTGCCAAAAGATGAAAGTAACCCTAGTATCCACTGACAAATGAATGGATAAATAAAACATGGTATATACATGTAGTGGAATATTATTCAGCTTTTAAAGGACGGAAATTCTGACATATGCTACTACATAGTTGGACCTTGAGGACATTATACTAAGTGAATAAGCCAGTCATAAGAGGACGAATATTATTTTATTCTATGTACATGAGATTCGTAGCCAAATTCATAGAGACAGAACAGAGTGTGGGAGTTGTGGAGGGTGGGGAGTTATTATTTAATGGGTATGAAGTTTCAATTGGGGAAGATGAAAAAGTTCTGGAGATGGATGGTGGTGATGGTTGCACAACAATATGAATGTACTTAATGCTATGGAACTGTGCAGTTAAAAATGATTAAAATGGTCCATTTTATGTTACATATATTTTACTCCAATTAAAAAAAATCATAAAGTTGTCTTTGTTTTTCTCATTTTGTTAGGTAAATCATCATTCCAGAGCCACTGCCAGAGGAAGTAGTCTCCTATGGCTTAGAGAGAGCATCAGGGCCTGTGAGTGCAGTCACCAAGGGGCCCCTTGTAGTCATGACAAAAGATTTGCCCCCAGACAGGCTGCAGCAACCTAACCCAGGCTGGGTGATGCAGAGACATTTCCCCATTATAAAGCACATTAGCCACACCCCTGGAGAAACTAAATAATCCCCTCAAACAGGGACTTGCCCGAGGCCAGAGGTCAACTTGTCCTTGAAAGTGCTTGATATGTTTTATGGGCAGAGATGCCTAGAGGATGATGCACCCAAGAAAGCTTTCAAGAAACCAGAGATTTGGCCCTAAAATTGGTCTGAGTATGCAACAACAGTGGGTGACACCTCATTTTTTCTTCACAAATAGAGCAGCACAGAAAAGGATTGCATAGAGGTTAAAAGCAAAGCAATTTGATACCCACAGGAAGCCATTCATAGCTGAGATGTTCTCTGAGACAGAGTTAATTGTTGGTGAAATGATAGGATTTCACAAAAACCAATATTGTTGTTTATTATGGTAGTTGTTTCTTATTAATATGTATGTGTGTGATGTACATATATATGTACATATATACACATATGCAATGGAGGTTTATGATGACTGGTTAGCAAGTTTTTCAAATTCAGATTAATCTGTTATTAGTGATGCAGACCCTAATAGCCTACAAGGTGGGCCATGTAGCTGGAATTTGTAATCATGGAATTTTCGTACTGCATTAAGAATCTCTGTGGGTGATAAGAGAGCACTGAAATAGCTAGCATTGCATTGATGTTTCTCACTCTCTACATTTGTTTAATTCCTTTGCCAGAGACACATACTTAACTTGTCTTGGTAGATTTTTGTAATGTGTCTTTCAAATGGAAAAACTATATTAAAGCATTCCAATTTTATCAAGTAGCAAAAACACCCAGGCTGTTGGCCAGAATGTGCATGTTTGTTACTGCATTCCATACCCAGATATCTCAGGGCTGGAGAATAATAACAATTTTCTAAAATGTTATTAGATCCATAATTCTGGCAGCAGGTTAATTCACTTAGCCGTTTCCATTAAAGCAATAATTATTGGCACATAATCTTAGGAATCATCACGCATAGTGGTAATCAATTCCAGGTGAAATAAAAGGCGAAGTCTCTACTGTGTGTCATGCTCTGTAATGTCTTACCTTTGTCGAGCACTTAGAATCGTGAAAAGTCATCTTCATTATTGCATTTGGTTCTGACGGAACCCTGTGAAGTGGAAAAGCAGGTTAACATACAAGGAAACTGAGGCTCGGCAAGATTAAATGATTTGTTCAAGACCTGGAAGTTAGTAAGTGATGCAGACAGAAATGAAAGCCAGGTTTCCTCAAGCCTATTCCAGGCTTCTCTGTGCTGCCCCACATTACCCCTCCCCATTGTCACCACTCATTGTTGGTGTTTCTCTGAAATTACTCTTTATTATTCCTCTGTGTAATTCCTTGTGCCAATATGTGTGGGGGTTTTTTTCTTCCTGGAATGCTCTGCAATCTCACTAAGCAACATGCCATGTGATTCAGTTCATTTTCATAAGCTCCACTAACTTGGCTATACCATTCAGTCCTGCTGTTTTCCCCTTTACCAGGGATAGCTGCGCATGACTGTTTCTTTCAGGGGGAACAAATGGAAGCAGAAGCTTCATCTCTGCCCCAGTGTAGGCAGTGTGACATGATGTGCAGGGAAGCCTACAAGTTGAGAAACCTGAATTCTAGTCTTGGTTCTGCCATCGACTAGACATGAAATGTTGGACAAGGCATTACACCACCACAGGATTAGCTTCCTACAAAATAGAAATTGTAATGCCTTTCCTGAGCTTCTCAGAAGCCTGAGGTTAACAACAAATATGTGAAGAATTTGAAAATAATTAAACTCCTTAGTAACATAAGTATTGCCAAGTCTTTTTAGAATTCCTACTAACATTAAATGTGGGGGGTGGGTAAGGCACTTCCCAATGACTGTCCTGTGTCAAAGAGATTTTGATTATATTACTGTGTGTCTGTGGGGAGGCGAGTATAGATGGGAATAAAGGAGGAAATAGGATATTACCTTTCATCTCAGGGATCGAATGCCCTTGGAATACATACTTAGTTTCAATTCTCTAAGGAATGCTAGTTACCCAGTTTTATAAATTCTGGGCACCAGAGTAAAACAGAATTTCTCCATTTCTGGTATGTGCAGAAAAAACAGAAATACCTGGATTGATAGTTTAACATGGGCCTTGGTGAAGATAAAAATAAAATAATCTGAGAATAATTAAATAATAGAGATAAGAACAATACATAAATATTTATATTGAGTGAACTGATTCCAATCTCCATTTCCTGCTCATTAAGGAAGCAGTACTAACCTTTAATGACTATGACTGGAGGAATCATCCTTTAGCCTTTTCGCCATGTCCCAGATCTTATTGCTTCAAACCTTTAGCATTTAGATGTCTGGGTTTGTTTGTTTGTTACTATAAGTCTCTTTATCACAGAAATAATAGTCTATCTGAATTTTCCACTTTTTAAGAACTAAAACTTTACCAATTTACACCTATGAAAAGTACCACCTCCTTCCAACATTCCCTGCAAATAATGACAGCTTGACTATCTATACTAATGAAAGGGTAATATGCTAATTAGACTGGGAGACCTTCCAGATATACTTCTGCACAAAGCAACGGTGGCAGGGCCGAGGTAGAGGCAGTTAGAGGCCAAGAGGGGAGGGCAGTTGTGGGTGATCAGGCCAGGATGGGACGGCAGTTGTGGGTGATCAGGCTGGTGGGGGGCGGGCCATTGGGGGTAAGCAGACTAGCAGGGGGGCCAGTTGGGGGTGAGCAGGCCATCAGTTTGGGTCAGTTGGAGGTGATCAGGACAGCAGGGAGGGGGAGCAGTTTGGAGTGAGCAGGCCAGCAGGGGAGGCAGTTAGGGGTGAGCAGGCCAGTAGGGGAGGCAGTTGGGGGTGAGCACACTGGCACAGGAGGCAGTGGGGGTGATCAGGCTGGCGGGGGGGGGGGGGCATTTGGAGGCGAGCAGGCCGGCAGCAGGGGGCAGTTGAGGGTGAGCAGGCCGGCAGACAGAGTGGTTAGGGGCAATCAGGCAGGCAGGCAGGCTGGTGAGCGGTTAGGAGCCAGCAGTCCCGGATTGCAAGAGGGATGTCTGACTGCTGGTTTAGGCCTGATCTCTGTAAACTGGCAGTAGAATATCCTTCAAGGGGTCCCAGATTAGAGAGGGTGAAGGCCAGGCTGAGGGACACCACCCCCCCATGCACAAATTTCGTGCACTGGGCCTCTAGTTTATTAATAAAAATGGTTACATGTTACTTTAGCCCTAGCTTTTCAAATCTTCCTTCTTTCTACTTTATTCTGTGTCTTCTCTGCTACGTGGTATTGGGAGGAACATTTTAAGTCTCTTTTCATGGAAAGAATTATTTGCTGCTTAAAAGTACCAGCTGCAAAAGATTCCGCACTTCATTGTGCCCTATCACCTCCTGTGTTACACAGTAAACTCCCTTCTGGCACTCCTCACTCAGAAGTAGTGCAGGGATGTAGCGATTTCATCACCTCATGTTCACTATTGTGAAGTTTCTGCTATTTCTCTCAGGGTAGATCTGAACCACAAGAAGAGAGCCCTTTAATGGCCTGGGGTTTCCTTGGGTTGAGATTCATGTAAAACATGGGCCAAGATTTTTTCTCTCTAATCTCCATCCTTCTCTTCATAACGTAGCTGGAAAGAACATTCTCTCTGCCCCAGATCTCCAGACTGATGCTATTTGTCTCTACTATTTGGATTAAGAACAGGTGAATTATCTGCAATTTACTGCCCTTGTCTTCGTGAAGGTCTGTAGATAACAGAAGCACTGCATTTTCCCTACCCATCAGACCACAACAAAAGAGTCGTTCAATAACACATCCTTTCTGGGCACTTCCAAACAAAGGATTCTCTCAGGAAGAAAAGAACCCTAAACAATGCCTCATTCAAAAAATTTAAGATTGTATTATTTGACCTCTGGGTCTGATACCAAGATTGTGTAACTCTAGGAAAGGCAGCCATGAGCAATCTGCCACAAATTTGTTTTTAAGAACAGAATGATCTACAATGTGATGGGGCAGGTCCACACTGCACTGGCTGTGACCTTCCTCCAGTTGGCTCATAGCTACTCTCTTAGGTTGTAAGGACCAAAATAAAAAAATCTCTGACACTTCTGTGATGTCCTACCTTAACATCCTAGCATCCTCAGAAGCAGATGACAGAGGCTCAGAAGAACAGCAAACAACCTAACATGGGCAAAAATAAGATTGTAAGTAAGAGATGATCTGGGCCCTCAATGAGCTGTTCTGCAGCTACACAGAAAGGTGAACACAATGACTTGTCATCACTGCTCTGGAGCTTGGGTCTCTAGGATTGTGAGACTGTGACTAGGGCTGTGCTAGAAGGACTTAAAAATTGACTCAATATCTACTTCAGATCAGGTAATTTCTTGGAGTTTCAGAACTTTCCACTGTAATCAAAATGTCCTAAGAGGTTCAAGTGATTTTCAGACTAGGTTTAAGAGGCCCAGAACATGAACTGACTCTTTTTTCAGAAAAGTGTCCATGGAATGTTCCTCTTGAGGGAAAGAGGTCAGCGCTCCAGATACCCTATGATAGAGCAACCAGATACCTTATTTTTCCATGGATGCCTGTGGTTCACACTTGTTGCCCTGACTCAATAATGCTTGCTCTTTAATTATGAAAAGTGTCCCAGTTTGGTAGAAGAATTATATGGTCACCTTAGCTATGTGATACTTGGATTTTACTCTCCAAAAGGAATAGGTTCATTGATCTTGTACATAGTTTGTCAGGCAAATTGTGTTTGTGTATGAGGATCCATACGTGAAACCCTCTGTTAAGCAGCACTGATACAGTTTTAAAAGAGAGAGGATTCTTGCCCAGCCGATTGAACCAAAATAGATGAAGCCCAAGGGAATGTATGCCAAATGTTTCTGAGACAAAATTTTCTCCTCACCTTTCTCTTCCCTTTACAACATGAACATGGAGCCAGAGAATTCTGATAAAAGAGATAGCTGGAGAGCCATTCATTACCTATTATCTGTAGACCAAGAACAATATAGCGGTGGGCAAATGTAGGCTTACAGTTGCTCGTATGGAAAATAATATAATATTTAATAAATAATAATACAAGAATAACACAAGAATAAACTGTTTTGAGTACTCACAATTGTAAGACTACTTTTGCCGACCCTTGCATAAAACTTTAAAAGTAAATGGGAAGGAATGAGAACACTGCAGATGTGTAGAACAATGAATTCCATTGCTTGAATGCCCAAATCCAATAAATGTTGCTCTCATGGTATTTCAAGCCAAATTAATGAAAGAAATACCTTTTGGTGCCATGTATAATCTCCTATCCCTCACCCCAGAACTCCCACGGATGCAAATACATAAGGTCTTGTAACAGGACTTTTCTCTTCCTTCAATTGTGTTCATGTCTAAAGATGACTGACATTAACTGAGAGTTTCTTATTTCTCAATATACTTTGAGTTGATACATCATAAATTTTTATCACTGGACACAATTCTCCATTTTTGACACCAAAGTTTGAAAAATTCTTTTGCTTTTCATCTTGTTGTTTTACAATGTTAGAGTTGTAACCTTTACTTCATTCATATGTCCCATACCACCCCCGAGTTCAGACTACATGGCAAAGAGAGTGAGAGAAACAAGCAGAAGAAAGGCGGTTGGCTCACAAAGCACCTTACATTTCTGGCCTCAGGTTTAGAGAACAATGACTCGAAATTCTGGGTCATAATTCACCAATCAGGCTACATATGCAAATGAGAACATCCTGACTTGTCCAAAAGAGTTCCGTAAATAATATTATTCATCTCCTAGAAGCAAGCCATATTTTTACTGGACTTTTTACTTCAGACCTGCATTACTAATGAGAATATATATATTTAAAACTCTGTTATTTATTCCCTCTGCTTAATATTTCAATCAAACATACATTTGCTGTATTAATCACAGAACATGATGGTTTTAAAACCTCAGAAATCATTTTAATTGAATACCTCATGTCTGTTTAATCTAAAGTTAATAAAACCTCTTTTTTAAAACATCATTGTATCCAATTTTAATTTCTTGCTGTAGGACATTCACCCCTCTTTTCCTGAATCATTTTTTTCCAGAGTCAGTCATTTAAAAACCTCTTATTTTATTTTGAAATCAAAGTTAGATTCTTTTTGTTACTAATACTAACCTGATACTTACTTAATATCAATGCAATAACCAATAAAATATGACACCAAAATTTTTTTTAAATTCTTGTCTGATTGGATTTAACCTACCAATCCAATTGAGGGTTTTGTGGGTTTTCTTTTGTTTGTTTTTTTACTATTTAATTGAAGACCACAATTAACCTGGGTTAGCAGTAGGAAGAGAAAAACCAACAGTCCAGTTCAAGAGGGAGCAGAAAGCAGAAGCAGTAAACATTTTTTAGTTGTAAACTTGCCTATAAATAGGCCATAAATCTCTAAATAATATGCAAATGAACACAGGACTTTAAATATTCTTCTCCGACACTAAGCAGCTGTTTGACTCTAAGCAAGTCCATGTGATCTCTTCAGGTTTTGGTGACCTAATACACAAATTAAGGGGATTTTTGGACTTTTCATTCAAACAGTATTTTCTGAGCACTCACAATGTGTCAGCAACTGTGAGAGGCCCTAGGAATTCAATGATGAGCAAAAAATAGGCATAGCCTGTTTATTGTTCTACATGGAGCAACCCTTTAAAGGGAAATATGGTTAACTATGAAATAATCACACAAGCAATTGTAAAACTGCAACTGATACATGTGCTGCTACACAAAGGGACATGTGGTGTGAGAGTCTAATTGAGGGGAGGGGTGAGTTGGTAGGAAGAGTTGTTGAGGAGAGATCTAAAAGTTCTGCTAGGTGAAGTGGAGGAGGAGAAAACGATAGCAAAATGGAAATAGTATGTGCAAAGGTGAGTGGTGGGAGGAAACAAGATAAATACAAGGGACTAAACACAGGCCAGTGTGGCTGGAGCCCAGAGAGCAAAGCTGAGTAGGATGGATATGAGGCTGGAAATGTCAAGTAGGAGTGAGACCTTCACATGTTACACAACTTTGGCGCCATTGTAAGGTCACTGAGGGATTTTAAACAAAAGATGACCTGATCTGAATTAAAAAGTTCTGTGCCACACAAATTCCCCTTCAAAAAAGAAGAATCTGCTGAGAGTCCTTCCAGAAGACAACCCTCAGTTATCAACCCCCTTTGGGAACTGCCTGAACTGCAGAGCCATGGTGGCCATGGTTATGCCCCTCTCCAGGGCTCACACCCTGATCAGTGCAGGGGTGTAAAGGCCCGGGGTGCTTCTGCCACCTTGGGACAGCTCTGAAGGCTCATTCCATCTTCAAAAGTCCCCACAGTGTTGGCTGAAACTTCAGTTGAAACTTCAGTTGAAACTTGCAGCTCAACTACTCCCTCTACCTAAGCTTACTTCCCTTCTTCTCCACAAGAAACACTGTCTAATTAGCTTCTTGAATTCTAATCTCCATTGTGAGTCCTTTCCTTAGAAACCCAACCTGTGACAGTCTGGAAATCATATGGAGAATGATCTGGAGAGTGGTTGGTGATAGAGTTGGGTCTAAGATGATGGAGAGAGACATAGGGAGAGTGGGCATATTTAGAAGACATTTAGGAAATTTAAAAAAATAATGGGAGTTGGTGATGAAGTAGATAGAGGGAAGAGTGATGGAGGAGAGTTAGAAAGCAAGATGACTCCTTGGTCTCTGGTATGCACAGCTGGCAACATTCAAAAGAATCAGGTGTGAGGGGAAGAACAAAAATTTCCTCTCTTGGTGCTTGTAGAGCTGAGATATTTAAGAGTTCTGAAGAAGGAAGGGCATTGTCTGTAGAATCTAGATCATTGGAATATGTGTCTAGATTGTAAAGGAAGTCTAGTTGTAGATGAAATTATTTAGGGAAAGGTATCAGACTGTGAAGAGAAAAGGGTCTAAGTCTGGATCTAGCGGAATTCCCACACCCCCATGAGCTCTAGAAGCAGATTTCATACCCTTTTAGAAGTAACCACCTGTTTGAGAATGAGGATATTAGGGCCTACTCCCCAGAAAAAAATCATTTTTTTCATATGCAGTTTGTGCACTATTTCTGGTGGTCCCACACCGCTAAGGTTATCCCTAAACCCCTTAGTGATCCACAGTCTCTAGTTCATAAACTCATACTCTAGAAAAAGTCTCTGCTTTTGTAATCCTATCATGTCCGCAGCATTCTTTTTACAAACTGTGTTTTAATGTTTTAAGGCTCTAGCTGATAACCATTTTTATAGTCCAATAAGGGTTTTTAAGAAGCACCACATACCTGAAATATCTGAACTGCCATGTCACTAAGCAGAAGTGGTGTTTACATTTATCAACAGTTATATTCAGAGCCGCCCTGGCTCAGAGGAAGGTACTGGGTTTATGCAACAGAATAGGAATTGGAAAACTTATTCTGCAAAGGGCCAGATAGTAATCATGCTAGGCTCTGTGAGACACATATGATCTCTGTCATTTGTAATCTTTCTTTAAAAGACCTCTTTCAAAATGTAAAAACCACTCTTAGCTCATGAGGCATAAATAGTCAGACTGTTGGCCACCACTCTTGTTTGCTGATTCCCACCAGAGAAGATAATCATCTCTGCAGTCAAACCAATTAGAACATTTCTCCTTTCCCTGAGCATCCTAGCATTTGACCTTGGGGATAGATAATCATTAACCTTTGAAGCCTCTGTTTTCACATGTGTAAAATATATAATAATATCTGCCTTTTTGGGTCGTTGTGAAGCCTAGAAATAGTCAATACCCATCCATGTACCTGGCATAAGGAAGTTGCCCCATAAATGTATGTAGTGTGAGACCCTGAAAATGTCTCACAGGCTGCCATTCTTTGCTTTTGTGATTTCACCTAGTTGCTTCAGCCATTGCTAACTTACCTCATCCACCATGTTGCTGCTTTTGCCCCTCAAAAGTTATATGTCCCAAACCATTAGCTTCACACTTGCTATAGTATTTACTGTATGAAAGTTACACCCATGAAGGCAATATACTTCTCTCCAGTCTACACCACATAGAAATCAGTTATTTTCTGTGGAGAGTGGCTACAGCATTTGGACAGGTTCAAGCCTCAGACTAATGAGAGGGCACTGTCCTCTTGTGGCAAAGCCACATACAAGTCCCAGCTTGTAGGGCAAAGCCCTCCCAGCACAATTATAGCCAAAGGCTATGGTTGGTATGTAAACTTGACCTTATAGTCCGACCTTATAGTCCTAGGTAGCTGCGGAATGTGGGCTTCAGGAGGTGCAGCAAGTGCTGCCAAAACAAAGCTTGACAGAGTTCAGAGAATTGCAACAACGAAAGAAGTAGATCTGAAACTCACAAGAACATTATAAACATCTTGACCACTCCCTTGTTATGCTTTGTGTGATCTGACTATAAAATAAAGATTTGGCTTACAGGCTGTGTCACTGTGTCCTCATCCAGGTGCAGTGATCCACCTGTCCCCAACTATATTCTCTTGTGTGTTGTTGTTTTTTTTCCCTTTAATCCTTCACCTCCTCAGGTTCACCACTGGCTGTGCTGGACACAGTTCAATTTTCACAGATCCTGGCACAATAAAGGGGGATTGTCCCATCCCATATCAAAAAGAGTCTTCCTAACTTCTGCTTAAGGTCTCAGAAGTCCAAAATCTCACCCCTCTTTCCTGTCCCAAGGGTCATGGTCTTAATAAGCCATCCAGACTTGTTTCACCCTCTAGGGAAACTTCTGTTCTCCATCAACATATTCTACCATATATGTCCCTCCACTTCACTGAGCTACAGATACTATTCAAATATTAGCTGTTCTACCTGTTCCTCTAGAACTAGATAATATGGGATAAAACCCACAATTGCATACTCTTTGGATGGGCAAATCCTCTCAAAGACTTCTGTGAATTCCTAGGAATAAGGAAAGCAGATTTTTATTTTCGGAGTCACTTTAGTCTGTGGGATCTTTCTTCTGCATATACTTCATCAATGAAATTGTGAAATTCTTTTATACTACATAAACACACAGAAAGTATTTGTGTATCTAATAGATGCAAATAAAGATTTGGAGAATTGTAAAAAGAGTTTATATTGTAAAAATGAACACAATTTTAAATGAAATATTAGATACTATCATTCTTAAAATTTGCTTTGCCCCATTCCCACGTAAAAATTTTGCCATTTTTTTCAATCTCACAAATAACTCAGGTTCTTGCCATGTCCTCTTCCCTCTACCTCACTTCTCTACCCATCTACTTTCTTCTTTTCCCTTCTGCTCAGAAATAAAACACAAACTTCTTTTAGTCTCTTGTACCGAGCACTTTAAGAATCTTCTTAAAAACTTTGCAGCTGCTGCCCTCAGAATGTCATCATCTATCCCAAATGGCTTAATAAGTTATTTTCCGAAAACAATGAGTATTCCCTGTCTCAGAAGAAAACATTTTTAATGTACTCTCCTACATATGCTATCCGGTTGAATTACCTCTAACTTTCATTTTCAGCCATTAATACTTTAGCTTAAATCAGTTAATCAGATGAGTTGAAAGGAGCAAGAACCAAGAAAACAGAACTAAGAAAGAGTGTTTTGTTTGAGAGAAGAGGACCAGGGAGAAAGCACAGAGGACAGGTTTTTGGAGATGCAGGGCTATGCTACTGGGGGCTAGTGGGAAAAGAGAGACAGAACTATATAGAAGAGAATACAGGAGAGCATGGAAAAGGAAATGTGTCTATTTCACCTGGGGCAGGACCTCATTTTAGGTGCTACAAAAGTATGGTTAAATCCTCGGGTAGATCACACATGAGGACAGGGGAGATCCTCCTTTATGTGGCAATAACTACAGAGAAAAATCCATGACTGCATGTATCTCCTGATGTCACAGCTGCTCTGAAAGCCTGCTTTGGCTCTGCCCTGCATGGGTGTGGGGACCCAGATGATGAAGGTTAGAACATAATTGATTACTGAGGCTGTAAATTGTACAACTCTAATGACGCACCATTGGGGCAAAGAGGGCTGGGGGCCAGGGTGGAGGCCATTTTTTGTTGTTGTTTTCTCCAGTCTGCTTTGGAATTTTCCCATATTTCTCTCTCTATATATATCACAAAATTAGCATTTTCATATGTCATGAAAGTTAAAGCAAGAAGTGGGAAATTCAATTGTTGAAGAGCAGAGTTCTCTAATTGCACCCTTCAGAGATTCCCATTACTTTTGGGAAATGTGCATTGACGAAGAGTTTATTGGTGGTGTTTCATGTCTAGGGCTGGCTTAATTTCCAATCCACTCTCCCACCCAGTGTATCTGCTTGGTTAGGGAAGCTGCCACTGGCTTCAGAGGGTACAGACAGCAGAGCAAACATGTGAAGAATGGAGCCAGCTCAATGATTATTTTTTTAATCATCTTCCCTAGGTCTGTGTCATCACTGCAGAAAGTAAGTTGCTTTTGGGAAAGTGATGCATTAGCAATTCTTCAAAAGAGCTAGGAGCTGGAACTGGAATTTTTACTGGAAGGAGTTTTTCATAACTAAGCTGCTGTCCCGTTAGTACCCATCTATTTTCTGAGACAGTGTTGACTTTAACACGCAGCTTTGCAAGACCTTCCCCAACACTAAGCCACACACACTGGTTAGCAAAAGAACAACACTCAAACTCACTCTTACCATAACCTTATGTAAAAACTCATATCTTCTCTACTATTATCTAGCAAGGTCTGGGGAAACCCTTATTTTCCAAGCATTAAATGCCTTTGCTTAGTCTCTGGAGATTTCCAATGACAGCAATGCCTTCCACTGTGACCTAACAGACCATGCTATATACAGGTCTTGGTGACTCAAGGATCTCACACCTAAGCATAGTAGATGGGATGTAGGAAAATGCCCACAGCGGCAGCCAGGTCCTTGATAGCGCAACAACAGCAATGACTGAATGACTAGAAAGACAAAAGGTTATTTATTTTCATGAAACTTTTCTCAAACTTCTAGCAGAGAATTTGGAGTGAGAGTAGGGAATGAACTGAGGAAATAGGGAACATGATGCCCAGCCAAGATCCCTAGTTGAGGTCCAGCAGAGCTCATGGGCCTGATGCATGCAAATTGACCATTGACAAAGATGTCAGGAGAGCTTCAATTTTATGGAGCAATTGGCATGATGCTAGATGGAAATCAATACCTGCAATCCAAATTTTGTATTTTGTGTGTTGTCAGTTGAAGTTTGATGTCTGTTTCTTTCTTGGACTGATTTTCTTTCTGCAATCAGCATGATGAAAAAGAAAATAATACTTATAAATGAAGTCAGCATATAGTACTAGCTGAGTTGGAAGAAGTTGGCAGCTGCAGAAATTCTGTTTTCACTTTACATTAAGTGGCATTAATTACACTGCTATGTAACTAAGTATAACCACATGGACGCAGATCAGGACTCTGCTCTTGTTTCAAGGCCACTGGGGTACAAGTGCGTGGCTATCGGGTGGGAAGGCCAGGCTCTCTTGGTCATCTCTCAGCAAAGACTGTATCATTTAGCCCCAGGACCTCATTCCAGGACAGAGGAGTCAAGTGCCTCCCCTTGGCCAAGAAGTGAACCAAGCCCGGAATTAGTCCAGAGGCACCTGGTCTAAAAGCCATTGCCCCTATAGCCCAAAGTGTGAGGTATGTGAAATGTGTCCAAGCCAGAAACCTTTCTCTGCAGGACTTAGACTTGGCTTTGAAAATGAGGTCACTACCAAATTCAGACTTTCAGATTTTCCCACTAAATCCAGCAGTGTTACAGACCAATGTAATGTCCAACAAGAATGGCTGGTTTATGATTCCACTTGTGAATGAGGTGACACAGGCTCTAGTAATTCCCATCCGGGCAATGGGAACTTCTCAGCACATCCCTGCTAACCAGGACATCTTGACAAGGGAGAAAGAGCAACATGTTAGCCTCCCACCTACCATTAACCAGCTATGAGGCCTTGGACATGGTGAACTTTTGACTCTCTGACCCTCCCATGGGTCATGTGTAAAGTAAAGATAGCTCAGCTGCTGAAAAGTAAGAATCTAACTTAGTAGAACTCTAAGCTCTTCTCAGCTCAACTCTGGGATTCAAGACATACTTCCTGTGTGTTTGTGAGGACAGAGACCTTTATTTTATTTCCTGAGTACTTGGTACATGGCAGGAACTCATTCATGTTGGATTGAATAAATAATTAAATAAGAATAATTATAATGTTCAAGAAAAATGTATTTTTGCAAGTAATTCATAGTGAAGCTACCCAATAAACATTTTTTTTCTTGTGGCAAAGAATGAGATTCAGCAAGATAGTTCTACATACCAAGGGGCCCAGCCAAGGGCAAAGTTTTCAGAAATATTGAGAAAAAGGGCAGGTGGGGACACTCCTACCTTTCAAAGAGCTTGGGAGCCTGAGAACATAGGCAGGTATGTGATCACTCCCCGAAAAGCCAGGCTGTCTTGTTTGTGCAGATTAGGGAAGACTTAAGGCTATCCAAAACAATCATTTTGTAGGTATGAACTTAGCTCTTCCCTCTTCAAACCTTTTAAACCAATGGCTCTATAATATCAGGAGAAAGATATTCCAAGACCATAGGGAATTTTGAATGATGTGAGTGCCGGCAAGGATAGATGGAGACTCCTCCAGATGCACTGGAGGTCCTTAAAGCTATGACCTGACCTGTGAAAGGAAGAGGGGATCTGGTCCCAGACAGAACACAGGAGGCTTGCCCATCACCTGAGGCTACACAGGGTCCAGGGAAGTCCAAGGCAGTAGGGTCTTGTCTGGGGAAATGAGATTCAGTAGATGGAGGTAAGATATCAAAGTGTATTTCACTCCGTTAGTGATAGAAGCTCAGCTATCATGGATTCCTTGGGGACCCATTTTACCAGCTTTCTACCACAACTATATTTGGGGGTTATGTACTTCCTATGCTAATAGTCAGATATGCAAGTCAAGAGTGGTGTAGACAGGGCTGCTGCATACTCTGTACAGCTTCCCCTGACAACAAGGCACCTAGCCTAGGAGGTAAATAGGGATTAAAATCCAGGCTGGCCTCTACTCACTAAGTCATGAACCCCTGTGCTGGACACATTGTTCCACAGTTGGGTACTATGGCTAAGCCACTCATTATTGGAGTTGTATCTGCCCACAGCAGTTTTTTGTTTTTGTTTTTAATTTGCTAGGTCAGGGGGTTATATGCTGATTATTCTCCATTTCCTTCTCCCCACTCATTGTTTTTCTTTGCCCTGCTCTGTGCCCCAGGTGGTGGCCTCCATACAATGCATCTGAAACTTTCTTATCTTCTGGACTCCAGTGGGGTTTGGCCAACTGGAATCACAAGTAGGAGATGGGAAAGGTGGGAGAAAAGAGAGGCCAGGTTATTTATTTTCTCCATCACCACCCTTCCCCTTCCCTGCTCCCATGCATCACCCTTCATCCCTGTCCCATTATGGTTCTGACAGTGCCTGTGATACTGCCTGGCAGTCCCAGCTCTCACTGGGTTGTAGTAACACTGTTCCCTCCTTAGTCCCTCAGCTTCCACTGCTGCTGGTCCCTGAGTGCCTCATCAACCCTTGTGGGTTCCCTTTCCTCTGGCCACACCTCTGTAAATGGTCTTGTATTCAATTCTGATCATTTGAACCCTTTGACTCTGTCATCTTTCTGGCTGGGATGCTGATCAATATAGGGAACCATTTCCTAATCCGCAAAGGTGGACCATATAGACTAGCAGAGACCAATGACACTTTGAAAATCAAAATAAATATTTGCCACTCACCTAGGGATCTCTGAGATTTTTACAACTGGTGCACTAACAGAGTCAGGAGTGTTGACTAAATTATGCATTTTCCTTACTGCTTTCAGGACTCTTTGCATTCGGGCCAGACAGTGCTTTCATTGCTCCCTTTGCTCCAGACTGAATGCTCCTCACGCTTCTTCTCACGTGTCTTTGTGTGCTGTTCCACTACCTGAAACCCCTTTCCTCTCTTTGGAGATGGTATATGATAGAGAATAAGATTTTTTTTGCTCTTAAATTGAACAGAAATTGATTAGATACTAGCTCTGTCAGTTATTACCAATGAAATTGACTTACTGATCCCAATTCTTCACACTCTTGTTATAGACAGACACATTCACACCCTTGCCATAACCTTAAGGTGGATAGCATGGACTTCCTTGCTATGCCTTGAATTTAGAGTTGGCCATGTGACTTGTTTTGGCCAATGGGATATCAGTACATGAGACTTGAAATGTACTTGCAGAGTCTGGTTTGCCCTTTTGTGGTACATCATGAGAAGAACATGTCCAGTTAATTGTGATTCCTTCAGCCTCAGCCCCAGAAAGAGTCATATGATGCAGATAACATGTACCATGTAGCCACGGTCCAAGGAAGATCTGGTAGATATAGCAGTTAGAATTCCAGGCCCTGAGAGAGGAACCTGGAGAGCAGCCTAGCCCAGCTGAGTTACAGCCAACTACAGATCCATGAGCCTGAGAGCAAATGATTATAATTTCAGACTACTGAGTTTTGGTGTGGTTTATTATACAGCATATTGTAGCAATAACTGACTAATACCTTACCTACATAAACTTGAAAAATAATTCAATTTCTAAGAGCTTCAGTTTCATTCTCTGTAAAATGGCAGTAATTATAATAATACTTGTTTTATAGGGTTATTGTGAAGATTAAACAATACACATAGAGTAGTCTGCACAGTGCCTGGCACAAAATAAATTCTCGAAGGGAGATCATTATTTTTCTTAGTGTGTCATCACTGGAAATCCCAAGTAGCCTTCAATGTTAACTCGGCTGTTCCTTCATATATAACGTATTTGCTGAGCACTACAGCTCCCACAATGATCTCCTTTCTCTGAACTTCCATTATATTAATTATCTATATAATTAATTTGACTTCATATCTATTTTTAATTTAAGTTATGTGTGCAAAGTACATAATTCAAAATACTTTCCTTCCATCAATGAAACCATGGTCATAGAGAATTACATATAATGAACATATGTGGTATGTCAAACTCTGTTAGGCACTTCCCCTGTCATTTAAATTTCATAACAATCCTATGAAGTTAATATTGTTATTCTAATAAAATGCCTAAATTCCTTGGCCAGTAGTAGTAGAGAAGGGTTCAAACATGTGTCATTTTGCTGCAAAGCATCACTAACTCTTCAGTTTATTAGAAGAGATGACACATAACCAAATAACTATAATTCGAGGTAATTATATACATCTGATTATTAGGAAAATTGTGTGCTACAGATGGACAGAGATGATGGGCAGCAACTTGGCACTGGCCTTGAAACCAGGGAGACCATGGCATAACTCTCTGACAAGTGTTTATCTAATACCATTAAAAGATAGATACTATACCCTGGGATATGAAAAGTAACTCAACTAATCCTTATCTGGGTGTGTGGGTGTGTGTGTGTGGGGGAACCAGATTCTAATAAGTGATTCAGATCCATTGAAAGATAATTTCAACATATTCTGGAAAATGGTGAAGCTGTGAGTATCATATTTGGAGAAAGCTTCCTGGAAGGAGGAGGACTTAAGCTCCATCAAGTTAGTTGATTGAAGAAATAACGGCAAGGCCTTTCAGGCAAATGAAATAGCATCAACAAAAACTCTACCTACATAGTTATGTATGATAGATCATCTGTGCACATGTCTTTGACATGTTTTGTTTTAATTTAAATTCTTTGTTTAAAGTATTACATAAGTCTCCTTTTCCCCCCATTGACCTCTCCCCAGCTGCCGCCGCCCCCCCTCAACTCCCCCACAACCCTGCCTCGGAATATGCTCTCATGCTCCCCACTCCCGCCCCTTGTCTGTGTCCATTGGTTATGCTCATATGCATGCATACAAGTCCTTTGGTTGATCTCTTACCCCCTCACCCCCTGCCTTCCCTCATAGGTTGGACAGTCCGCCTGATGCTTCTATGACTCTGATTCTATTTTTGTTCATCAGTTTATGTTGTTCATTATATTCCACAAATGAGTGAGATCATGTGATAGTTATCTTTCTCTGACTGGCTTATTTCACTTAGCATAATGCTCTCCAGGTCCATCCATGTAGTTACAAATGGTAAGAATTCCTTCTTTTTTACAGCAACGTAGTATTCCATTGTATAGATGTACCTCGGTTTTCTAATCCACTCATCTGCTGATGGGCACTTGGGTGATTTCCAAATCTTAGCTATTGTAAATTGTGCTGCTATGAACATAGGGGTGCATATATCCTTTCTGATCGGTGTTTCTGACATGTTTTTATTGTCAGTGACCTGAGGAGAAGAGCTATGCCTCCTTTCCAACTCTGCCTTTTCCATACTCCATTCAACCCAAGACTGAGACATAGGAGGAGCACAATAAAAATCTTCTGTTTGATTCAATGAATGCCTCCTGCTCTCCCTGGGAGATACAGAAGGAATAAGTGGAACCATGGTCAACCTGACTTCAAGGCCAAGTTGCTGCCCAAAGAGCAGAGATGGAGCATACAGCCAAAGGCAGGCACTATTTTCACATGGCAGAGCTCATCAGTGGTGTGATTGGAAATGGAGTCCAGGTTGGCTGATGCTCTATTGACGTTAGCACCCTGTTTCTGAAGTCCCCCTCAAAGCTAACTTCAACACATTCAGGAGACAATTTCAACAGAACACTTGAAGGACATGAAAGCAAAGCACTCCCTTAATTTCAACAGGAGTAAACCAGAAACATGTGAAAAAACATCTTGTTCAGATCGCTTGTTTATAAATCTTTGCTTTCCTATAACGAATACATCCAGTCATCATAGCCTTTGTTCATTTGGAGGATTAAATAACCTCAGTCATCTACAAAGGAGAAATTATCTTTAAATTATACTTGAAAATTTCTTTGACTTTAGGGGGGATTTGATTTTATAATTGTGGATTGTTCTTGTTTTTGGAGCTTTTACAGATAAAAACTGTCCATAGGAGGTAATTCAGCAAGTTAGCTAGCCCATTGCCAAGCAAAACTTAAGTCCTTATCAGCTGTGGGAAGATAATTCAATTTGCCTTTAAATGGAATTTTTAGAATGGCTTATAACATATATCAAAATTATTTTAAAATCTGAACTAGAACACTGTGGGAACCTTGATAAGAAATGTGCAGCTGATCTGCAGTTCTGGGAACTGAAACTATGTTCTAATGTTGTTTATCTTTTAACTAAAGTACTAAGTGTCTCATTCAAGTGGCAATAGGTGGCTAATCCTCTATAAAAGTTCTGGGGTGGATTCCTTGTAAATGTGAGTTATTAAGAAGAAAATGTTACAGGCTTTCTTAGGAAATCAATACTTCATTATGCAACAATTGGATCTGTTCCCCCATAAGCCCCAGCAGAATGAAAGAGGTCACTGGGTGAGACGGTGCAAATGGTTCCTTGCCTGACCTGGAAAATCTTCTAGAATTTGAGGCCTAGTAAAGTGCTGAGATGTCGTTAAAATATTTTCACAAATACAACAATTATTATGGAAACCAAATTGCAAGAACATCTGTCTGGATGACACTTTGGCCCAAAGTTGGATCTAAACCTGGTAACAGTTATAACTGAAACTGTGGCTTCATTTTTCCCTCAAGATCTTCGATTTTTCCTTGCCTCACAGAGCAGTTTATTTTTCAAAGCTACAGCAGTTAATTTTTGTTTTCCTAAACCTTCCTGGGGCAAAAATCCCAGCTCTTCCAGTTTTCTACCAAGAAGTCATGGAAGGCAGGCAGGAAGGAAAGGAGACCTCAAGGAGATAGAAGGTAGCTCAAAAATCACTCTTCCAAGAATTTCTGGGTCACTGTCTAATTGCTACGCCTATTGGCAGGCCTCGGATTTAAGCCTTCTCTGACTTCACAGGCAGTTCTTATTCAGCATCCAGCCATGTGTGAAGACTCGAGGCACGGAACATGGAACCCCCCAAAAATCCAGCCAGCTCCACTTAAAGCACTCAGGCTGGGAACTGTACCATGGCAAAGTACCCCAAACAGTTGTTTTTCCATTATGATCCTCAGCCTGGCATTTATTATCATTTTTTATTGCACACTTTTAAGGGCAATGGTCCATTTTACTTAGATCATTAATTTGCAAAAATCATGAAATATGAGCAGAGATGGTATTTTTTATGGCCATGCTACACCTCTCTAGGACCCCAAAGGAAATGAGGTGTGCGTCTGAGCACACTATGGGAAGAGACCCTGGGACCAAGAGCTCCATATTTTTCCAAAAATAGAAAAGCCTGGAGTGCTTTCCCAGGAATAATGCAGCTGGATGAATGGAGATGTGCATAAATAATTGACAGCCTGAATAAATGTGTGGACAAATGAGCAGTAGAGTGAGACTCTGACCAGCGCTGGGGCAGAGCCAAAAGTCCCCTGGATGTGGAGTTTGGAGATCTTGGATCTAGTTACTTACCAGCTGTACAAGTGCTGTCAGTGAATCTATCAGAATGTACCTCACCTTTGCATCTGTAAAATGGTAATAATAATAATAATAAATAATACCTATCTCATAAAATTGGCAGGGAGCAGAGCCCCAAGAAGTAAAGTCTATAGACCCTTGGTTTAAATCTGAACTTCTCTCCCTTGTTTGCCCTGTGACCCTAGGCATCTTATCCTCTCTACATATGCATTTCCTCGTCTGTATATTGGGAATAATGTACTAAACTCCTAGGGATATATGTGAGAATTTGATAAAGTAATACATGCAAAGCATCTTGAAGAGTTTCTGGTACATAATAGGCTGGACACATTATAATACTACTTTGGTAAAATAGTGTTACATAGATACACTCTATATTACCTTAATTATTATTACTAGTGGCCCAGTGCACGAATTCATGCACATTGAAAGGAAATTAATTAGAAGAAATAGTTTAATATCACTATTTGCCATTTCTCTATAATAGAAGTGTCAACCAAATTCACGATCGACAATGACAGATGGAAACACATGTGTGCAAGTGGTGCCAGTGAGAGCTTTATATGTATCATGCATGTGTGAGTCAACTTAGCCTTTTAAATATATATAGAATAAATTTGCTTAATTAGACTTGCTTTCTGATTTAGCTAAGCTTTTTCCAGCCCAGTGAAGCACCCCAACTTCTCTTTTAGGTAATTGTCAGCAACACAGCAGTAAATATCAACACAAAGCAGATTATTATTGTAGATCACACAGGGCGAACAAAGGGTACAATATTTAACTGCAGCAGTGTTTGACTATATTCTGTGCAGTGAGAAAACCTGAAGTCATTTTCAAGGTTCACCATTTTTTACTTCTTTTCAGTTGGGTCAAGTGAAAAGCTTTCTAAGCTTTCTAAATCACTGTTTTATGGTTAATGAAAAGAAAATAGGATTCCACCAAGTCTCCTATCTACTTACTCTAAGACTTCAGATGAAGTACAAGAAAATGCTTCCCAGACATTTGGTTAAACTGTAAAATGTTTATAAAGCAAATCGTGTTCCTGGGCTGAAGAAACTTCAAGGAGGCTAGTTGCTAGGGAGACAAAACCAGGTTTTACTACGTGATGTCATTACCTGGTGCCCACAGCCACCGTTTCTGGGCTGGGCTGGGCTGGGCTGTTGGCCGCATTTTGCGCCATGGCAGTGTTGGCTATGATTTGGTGGGCTGTTGCTCTGGGGTGGTGGTGGGGTCTGTGTCCCACTTGGGGGAAGCCAAGTGTTGCTTTGTAGGCACCAGGTCCACACTGCCATTTCTCTGTAAATGGCCAGTGTGTGTCATGGCAGCTCCTGCGTTGAGCATCTGTCCCCTGGTGGTCAGTGCACATCATAGCAATCAGTCAGGCAGGTGGAGGCACACTTAGCATATTAGCCTTTTATATAAATAGGCTAGAGGCCCAGTGCATGAAATCCATGCATTGGGAGAGGGTCTCTCAGCCCAGCCTGCCCCCTCTCACAGTCCGGGAGCCCTCAGGGGATGTCCTACTGACGGCTTAGGCCTGCTCCCTGTGGGAAGCGGGTCTAAACTGCAATCTGGCCTCCCTCTGCGGGCTGATCAGGGGAAGGCACCACCCCCATCACCCCGCTGCTGCTGCCACTGCTGGCCGCCACAGCCACCAAGGTGTTTTCATCAACACGGACTCCAGTCCCTTCACCATGAAAAAATGACAACTTTCTTTAGGCATTTTCAAGATCAAGATATCTCTTTCATAGGATATGATATTTCTTTCTTTCTTTTTTTCTTATCCTCACCTAAGGATATTTCTCCATTGATTTTTAGAGAGCATGGAAGAGAGAGGAAAAGACAGAGAGAAACATCAATGTGAGAGGGATACTTCGATTGGTTGCTTCCTGCATGAGCCCTGACCTGGGCCCTGGCCAGGGAGGAGCTTGCAACCTAGGTACATGCCCTTGATCAGAATCGAACCCAGACCCTACGGTCCAAAGGCTGAGGCTCTATCCATTGAGCCAAACTGGCTAGGGTAGGATATGACATTTCTTAGCCCCTCCAGCAGCAGACCTTTGTTTTTTTCCTCCAGGAGTGAGGTAGAAAAACCATAGATCACCTTCTTGGATTCTTATTACTGAAGTTATCAAGAACACTGAGAGTGGCATACAGGGAGCTTAGCCAATGAGCTGTAAGAAAAAGTGTTTCCTCTGTAGCTCACGCACAGAGGCGGGCCTGCTGGGGCACTGTCTCCCAGTGGTGGTGGCCTGGGCACGCCCCCTGCCTCTCGGCTCCCGCTCCCTCTTCAGGCCTACTCTGTGCTGCTCTCCGCAGATCTGCTCTTCACTGTGGCACTGGCAGGCCCTGCTCCACCCTGCTCTCTGCACACCTGCTTGTTGCCTGCACCATCCATGGCATGCCTCACCGCGCAGCAGTCCCCTCCCCCCCATCTCATGTGCAGCCTATAAGAGGTAATATGCAAATTTGTCTGGTCGTGATAGTTACAGCATCCCGGACAAATTTGCATATTGCCTCTTTATAGATAGATAGATAGATAGATAGATAGATAGATAGATAGATAGTTAAGAGTATATAAATTGTGATTCTCAGTTGTAATCAAGAGGGTCAAGTCTAACAACTTAAGCAGAATGGGATATTAGAAGATACTAAGATCATAGAATCCTTAAATTAATCAGGGACCCAGGCTGTTCATTCAATAGCCAGAACCAAAGCAGCCAGAAATAAGACCCAACTACACTCCTGGACTATTACAGTGAAACACCACTGTCCAACTCTAGGCGCTGACCACTGTTGAGACTGAAATCCAAAAGCTTTCCCACTGCTATCTGAGAAAAAGTCTTCAGACCCAGAAGATCCAATTTTCCTTTGTAGAGCTGCTTCCTCTTATTTCTCCAAGTCACACATGGGATGGCTCTAATTGGTAGAATCAAGGCTATTTGTCTGTATTCTAGCTGCAAGGAAATCTGGCAAATGTAGATTTTAGCTTCCCAGTCTGCACAGCCTAAGAACACTAAGACAAACTAAGAAAAGCTAAAAGAAAGTTGGAGTGAGTCAACCTACAATGTCTGCTATGAGGATTTTTAAATAAATATAGGTCTAGCAGCCCTTTTTTGATCTAATAAGGTAGAAGTGGTTTGTTTTTGGTTTGCTTTTCAGAGATTAGATAGGAATGTCCAAAGATAACTAATAATTGTGCTTGTCACACTATTGTGTTTCCACTAAACATAAGCAGGTAGAACTGACCTGTGACATGGGGAGAAGGTGGTTCTTCTACCAACATTCTGAGCTCTGTGTAGACCAAGGTAGTCCTTTTGCATCTTCACTTTCCAGAGGAGTAGATGTAGACTGGCATGATCTGAAAGGGCCTGGACTGAGGTTCATACTCCTGGAGGAGTAACCTTGGAAACTTCAAATGCACAAAGTACAATGGTCTATGAAGTACTGGCTGCTTGAAGTTATGAGGATTCAGCAAGCCTGGGGACCATCAAGGACCATTAATGCAATTAATCATATTTTGAATCAACAAAATGGTAATTACCTACAAGGCATGGGTTAGAAATGGTCTGAATATTGATAAAGATAGAATCAAGAAATCTGGCCTCTAGTTCTCATCTATCACTGCCCCCTACGTGAACTTCTTTAAGTTACTTCAGCTCTCTGAGCTTGTGTCCTCATTTAAACTCTCCATTTTAAATGAACTTTACATTTTAACATTCTACTTTCTATGCTTTGATGTGCTTACATATTTAAATATTTCTTATCAACAGAAATAATTATTCCTTTCAAGTTTTACAATTATAAGTCTTGACCCAAAGACTACAGAAAACAAAATGATATATAATCATGCTCTTTTTAAATTTATGAAAAGCAAACTAATTATTATCAATGCAAAAAAAAAAAAAATAGGCCAGCCTGGTCATATTCACTGTTGGTGAATTTATTTTCAGCCAGTAAACTAATTTCAGTCAGTGAATTTTATTTTACTGCTTCAGAAATAACTTTTGCTGGTTTTCCTTCAATCAAGCCAGTGGACTAGCTACTTAAATGTGGAGATTGCAACCTCTCTGTTTCTTATTTAAGGTTAAATAAGCTTACATAGTATAACTAAGCATATATTTTGACACCTAAAAAGTAAAAAAAAAAAAAAAAAAAAACCTTCAAAAGTTCTTGTTTTAGAGATTGTTGCAAGACACGAAGTTTAACTCCATTCAGGTGGCTTAATCTTCAGATCATATTTAATCTTGCCAATAAGAAGTAAATCTAAGCCAACTTCTTCATTGTCTCAAATTCTACAAAAGTAACCATACTAAAGCAATAAGAAAAGTAAATGGTTTATATTAAATTGTTGGAAAGGGCAAAAATTGCTTGAAAATTACCTGAATATTGATATAGAGTCAAAAAATCTGGGCCTCTAGTTCTCATCTACAGGTGAAAATGTAGAGTTAGAATGAAAAAAAAAATTATCTGAAAATAATATAATCTATTCTGCTTATAAAGCCCAAGAGAATCTACTGAAAAACTGTTTTCTTCTAACAGAGTTTAGATTAAAGTAACTAACTGCTTACAAACAGTAATCAAAATCAATAGATTTACAAAATAAATTTTCGAAACATCAGCAATAATCAACTGGAAAATAAAATGGGAAAACGAGCCCATCTAACTAAGCACACAATTGTAGACTACCTAAAAGTAAACTTAATGAGAAACAT
Source organism: Eptesicus fuscus (assembly GCF_027574615.1). NCBI lineage: Eukaryota > Metazoa > Chordata > Mammalia > Chiroptera > Vespertilionidae > Eptesicus > Eptesicus fuscus. The sequence continues at coordinate 38,979,105 of NC_072488.1, read as the reverse complement.
GTATTTCATGCATAAAGCAAACTACAGAGCTTGAGCAAAGGATATGTACAAGAATTGGCAACTGGTGAAGCAAACTACATTCTTGGGTAAAAAGTTTCAATATTGCAAAAACTAATCGGTAAACATATTGAAATTCAACGTAAAAATTCTAACAGTATATTTGTGAGGGGTAAGGGGGGGAGGGGAAATGACCAAAATGTACCTACAGGGAAATACAGATAAAATATTTCACTCTGTAGTCTAGCCCAGGTGTGGGGACTAGACTGGAATGAGTCCTGTCCCTGACATTTAGAATTGGGGGGATATATTGCAAATCAATTCTCTTTCTTTATGGCTTCTTTGCCCCACTGGTAAAAAGGACCCATCATCACCATCCTCTCCTCCTCCTCCTCCTCCTCCTCCTCCTCCTCCTCCTCATCATCATCATCATCATCATCATCATATTCCACAGAAACAATGTACAAAAGTAGGTTGCCACTGAACACCACTGAAGCTTTACTTCCCAAGGAGTCTATGAGAACACTATTTATTATTTCCCTCTTAGCGATGAGGGTTTACAGGTGGAAATGGAGAGGTAGAATGAAAAGCAGGCTAGTTCAACTACAAAATCCTCAACAAACTGTTTAGCAATCACAATCAAGTGCTTCTAAATAGAACTTGATCTTTGCGAAGCACTTTCACATTGGTTTCCTCATTTGTACTAGTTGACAACCCTGTGTAGGTGGACTAATTCTTACACTAATTTTCTCCATGGAAGACTGTCACCAGGAGATTACCCTGGCTGCATGTCAGAATTTCCACTGGGGCTCTGCAAAGTCACAGATTCCTAAGTCCCTCCATTGAAACCTATTACATCAAAAATACCTAGAAATGGAGACCTGGAGTCGTTCTTTAAAAACTCACCCAGCTGACTCTCAAGCAGCTACACTGGGATTCCCTACAGATCAATGGTTCTCAAAGTGTGAGATCTCCAGCAGCAGCAGCATTACTCATTAGAAATGTAAATTATTAGGCCTCACTCCCCAAATCTACTGAATCACACTGAGAGGAATCTGGGTTTTAATACACTCTCCAGAGGTCCTTGTGCACACTATGGTTTGAGAATCACTATCTAGGTTAATCTGTTGTGATTAAGACAACAGCTTCACAAGTAGCTTAAATTGAATCTGTCACTTTCTTGCTATGGGATCTTAGGCAACTACTCAATATCCCTGGCCTTGGTTTAGACTTGTTAAATGGAGATGACAGTTTTTCCTTCACTGTTATGAGTTGGAATTAGTAAAAAATGAACACTAGTGTCTATCACAGAGTAAGAGCTTAGATAAAAAAAAGAAGTTCTTCATATTTGCCAATGTTATCTTCGATAAGGGTTTAATCTCCAAAATTTATAGGGAACTCATACAACTTAACAAAAGGAAGATAGAAAATCCAATCAAAAAATGGGCAAAGGACCTAAGTAGACACTTTTTGAAAAAAGACCAGAAGGCCAAGAGATATATGAAAACATGCTCAAAGTCAATAATCATCCAAGAGATGCAAATCAAAATGACAATGATGTACCATCTCACACTTGTCAGAATGGCTATCACCAACAAATCAACAAACGACAAGTGCTGGAGAGCATGCGGAGAAAAATGAACCCTCTTGCACTGCTGGTGGGAAAGCAGACTGGTGCAGCCACTGGCAAATAGTATGGCGTTTCCTCAAAAAATTAAAAATGGAACTTCCATTTGACCCAGTAATCCCACTTGTAGGAATATATCCCAAGAAAACAGAAACACCAATAAGAAAGGATATATGCACCCCTATGTTCACAGCAGCACAATTTATAATAGCTAACATTTGGAAACAGCCTAAGTGCCCATCATCAGATAAGTGGATTAAAAATCTGTGGTACATCTACACAATGGAATACTATGCTGTGATAAAAAAGGGAGGAATTCTTATCATTTGCAACTGCATGGATGGAACTGGAGAGCATTATGGTAAGTAAAATAAGCCAGTCAGAGAAAGATAACTATCACATGATCTCACTCATTTGTGGAATATAATGAACAACATAAACTGATGAACAAAAATAGAACCAGAGTCATAGAAGCATTAAACGGACTGTCCAACCTATGAGGGAAGGCAGGGGTGAGGGGGTAAGAGATCAACCAAAGGACTTGTATGCATGCATATGAGCATAACCAATAGACACAGATGGCGACGGGGGCGGGGGGGAGAGGGAGGTGAGGGCATGTGCTGGGGGGGGGGCAGCTGGGGAGAGGTCAATGGGGGAAAAAAGGAGACTAATGTAATACTTTAAACAATAAAGAATTTAAATTTTTTTAAAAAAACGAAGGTGTAAAGCCCAGGATTAAAGCTGTGGGTGAAATGAGAAAGAGTGAAGAAGAGGCTCAGAAAATGAAGTCCTCAGGAAGCAGCAATGGAGGTTTCACTGGAACATGAGACCAACAACCCTGCTCACATATTCTCAACAACTGAAGGGGAGAATGTGAGAATGTGAAGAACAATTTGAACAAGCAACCCACCAGAAGCCTGGATCCTGTCTTAGCTTGAAGGAGCTGAGAAGAGCACTGAACCACCTAAGTCCTAGTTGTGTGGCCTCAGGCAAGTCACTCAAGCCCTTTGGTCTTCAGTTTTCTCACTGAGAACAACTGAGATAATAATAAGAATCTGACTTCCTCTGGGTAAGAATCAAGCAGAGCTATTAGGTGTTGTTATACATTTTAAAAGTCAAAGGTCTTAGGCAAGTGTTCAGGATTATTACTATAATATCCTCTCCCAGTCTAAGCATCTCTTGACATTGAATTAACTCTTTCCGGTCTGGAGCAGTGATGTGATCCAGCATGAGAAGATGAATGGTGACTCTGAATTCCAGAATTTCACACCAAAAAGTCTGTTATCTAACAATCCCAGAGCTATAGAACCCAGCCATCATCATGAGGTGGGCCAGGCCAGGGGGGTTACCTGGTGTAGCTGGTTGGCCTAGAATGTGAATAAATATATGGAACACATACAATACATTTTTAAGAATCTTGATAAACCAGGTAAGTCATAGTAACAGCCCCAAAGGGAACCCTCACTTGTAAATGTCTGTTTAGGGACCTTTAAAAATATTGAACCAAGTCCTTAGAGTGTGTAATTAGCTGAGATCTCTTTCTATCCAGGGCCAGCTGTGTGACTTTTCTAGGACAGAGCAGGCAGGGCAAGGCCCACGGAGACCAGTTGGTGCCACAAATCCTATACAGACGATGACAAGAGCTCTTGCTATCAATGGCCTCGGAAGCTGGGAAGCTTCCTCCAGCACCACTGGCCTCCGTCCCCTCTCCGGGAAACTGCAGATGCCCGTTGTCCTTCCTTTGTGTCCTTCATCCAGCCCTTTAAGCTACTGCTGGGCACCAAGCTTTTCTGTTATACCTCCACTCAACCATAGGCTGACCTTTCTGCTTGGATGACTCCACGCTCCAGACAGCTTGAGAACAGTCACTTGTAGTCAGAGACACAGCTGGCTTCTTTACAGGCTGATTCCAGGAGCTCAGGCGGGAGAAGCACCTGCGGGCATTTTGCTTCATCACCACTTCAGGGCCTGGTCTGCTTGGCCCACAGGCCTGTGACCAGAATACCTCCCCTGTACTCCTCTGCAGGGTCAGTGCCCATGTGGTTTTCTCCAGCCAGCCCTTGACTGTGCAAAGACCATTTTATTCTGGGGAGAGCAGATACCACTACAGGTTGGCAAACACCTCTCTGTACCCTAACTCAACTTGCATCAGGCTTCAGTGGCCTCCTCTATGGTAATTTCCTAATTTCCTTCCCTTACCTGGGGACTAGGCTAATGTTCCTATTTACAAAGGAAGGTAGATAGCCTCTATTAATAAGAACCATCTGTCTGCTTCTGCAATCTGAATGAAGTTTTAAATTTGCTGCCTTGTAGACTTTCCAGGAATCCAGTCTGATTTAGACTGATCCACCCAATGGGAATCATTTTCAATGCTTGAAACACTCATTAAATTTCTGTGATCATGGAAACCCATGAGGGGCTGATAGTAACAGCAGGCCCTGTCCAGGTCTTACCTTTCCAACCTGCCCCTTCTTAGGCCACTTCACCCACACCTGAAGCCTCAGCTTCATGGTACACAAAGGAATAATTCTGATTTTGAAAAGTAGAATTGAAGCAATTCTAACACAAGATTCTGATTACCCCACATCATTCACTTCTACTGTGGCTCCTAACTTGTGTCCCTGTGTCCAAGGGAGGGCATTTTTCTTATTTCTGAGACCCAGGCCCTACTATGCCCTACCAGGTAAATGGGCCTCTGTCTGAAGTTATCCCCAGGTCCGTTAGGCCCGGTGACCCTCGTGTTTTTCTTCTTCCTCTCAGCAGTGGTCCTAATCCTGAACCTGAGTCTGGCTGGGGCCCTATTTTCTGAAAGACTTCTGTGAATTATGGGGCCTTCTCCACTTGACACCTTGCCATGTCAGTCAGAACCCATTGTGGCCTTCTTCTTCTGACGCCATATTTTATCCACCAACCTGGAGTTCTAGCACTTGGTCCATTCCAGTAGACAGGTCAAAGTTCAGTCCTGGCCTCTTCCAGGCTGCCCTAACTGACTGCTATAAAATGGGTTATACCCATCATAGCCTAAGACAGGACAATAGAGTATAGGCTTGAATGCTACACCTTCTGAGCAATCATGGACAGCATTTCATTTAGAAGAGATTTGCTGTGGCACAACATAGGCCCTGAAGAGATGTTGGAGGAGTAAATTAATGAATGGAACTTGTTTGCCCATGAAAGACTCTTGATTACTTAAGGTGGGTTCTGGAAATTTTAGGGGGAACACTTGGTAAAGTATATGATTGTCTAACCACTATGCTGTACACCTAAAACAATAATGAAATAATATTAAATGTAAGCTGTAACTGAAAAACTTTTATTTTAATTTTTTAAAAAAGCTCAGCTGTTACTGTGTGTCCCAAAGGAATCCTTTAGCTTGCATCACACGGAAGAGGATAACCCAGTGTTCGGACAGGGGCTGTACTGCTCAGGCTGCTCAATCAGCCCCCAGGTGTCCTTGAGGAGAGCCCACCCAAAAGCATGCTGAACTCTCCAGGCAATGGCCTGAGGACTTGGAGTTGAGGACAAAGGTCAGTGCACAGGGAACCTGGGAAATAGACAAAAGCTCATCCCAACCCCATGATCTGATGCACAGAATTAAAAGGACAGGAAAACCAGGGGCTCGTCCTTAAAAAAATAAAAATTAACTAGAAAGAAACAGCTCAGCCAGTCCCTACAACTAGTGTCAGAAAGTTACTCCTCTAGCAGCTCTCGCTCTCACTGTTGAGATGCAGAATGATGGGAATAAGGGTAAGGTAAGATAAAGCAAATAGAGAGATTTTCATATGCATCTAGGAGCCTCCAAGGCCCTGGAGAAGGGAGATTGAGGGGAATCTAATGCTGCCAAACTGATCTATGTTAATCCTGGTGATAAGCAGGCTCATGAGGGAAGGGGATTCCAAGGGCTGCTCTGCTTTCTTTCAACTCTAGTCTGAGGAGACGGTGAGCAGCAGAGGGAAGGGAGTGGGGTTCTTTCTGTCCTCTGGCCAGAGAGAACTTTATTTAGGCATTCCGAGTGAGCCATCAGTCAAGGAGTTAGAAACCACCAAAGTGTTAATAACAGCCAAGACTACTCCCCCTCACTATTCATGGGCATGCCCAGACTCTGAGAGGTCGGCCATAGCACTGAGTGGCCAGATAAAATTCAGGATAGCCAGTTCAATTTGAATTTCAGATACACAATGCATAATTTTTAAGTATAAGTATGCCCTATGCAATGTTGGGGACATGCTTATACTTTTAAAAACTGAGTTGTTGATCTGAAATTCAAATTTCACTGGGGCCCCTAGATTTTCATTTGCTAATCCTTGCAATACTACTCACAAGCAGATGGCTCACCCAACCCCAGAGGCATCTGATGATGTGACCAGCACAGAAAAGAGGACTCTGGGACCATGAGGAGCTGTGAAATCATGGAATCCCTGCTTCAGAGGTCACACGCTTACTGAATTTGACCCTCTTTTTTTTCTACCAATCTAATCCTCTCCCTGTCTCACTCCCTAGTTCGTATCCCATCACCCTTGATCACTTCCCAACAGGAAGATGGACTACCTGACTTAACCTTGGGGTTCCAGGCTAAATTGCAATCTTCTCCAATGATGTCATGCGTGCACAATTTGATTTTCCAGTTCTCAAAGACAAAAATTCTTCCTTCTACCTCCACTTCCTTCTACATCTACCATGTTCCTTCTAAACACATACATCCCACAGCTCAAGGCTTTGGCACATTGTGAGGGTTTAGTTCTGAATTTAGGAATGTTCCAAATAAAGGAACCTTGGAGGTCACCTAACCTCACTCCCAAAGTTTGCCCATAGGGAGATTGAGACCCAGAGAAACATGGCCCCTGTACGTGGAGAGGGAAGCACACACATTCTAATGTACTGGCCTCATGTGGAACTTTCTACTATATCAGTGCCTTGCACAATGCTCAGCAAACACCGTCATTCTCAGTAAATTCTTAAGTGAACTAATGAATGAATGAACAAACCAATGAAATTAATGCGGGATGAAGACTCGCTAACTGTATGGTGGCTCTCTCCTAGGGGAATGTCTTGGTTTCTGAAGTGGTCAATGTCAGCAATGAAATAGGGAATGTGTAGCATGAATGCCATTTTCTTCCACTGGACAAGGCTGGGTAAGTCTGGGTTGAGTTGGGAAATAACAAAATACAGCCTCCTTATTCTAAACTGCTGCATATATAACCACAGATACTCAAAGGAAAAAAAAAACTATTGTAAAATACGTTAGCTAGCTATGTGAACTTTAACAAGCTAATAATTGCTCTGACCTTTGGATTTCTCATCTGTAAAAAACATGAATACAATAAAAAGTTACTGCTACTGGGATAAAATAAATATCATTTTACTCTGCCAGGTAACTTCTCCTAGCAGATACTGAGTAAATGTCCATTTGGTTATTTCCTTTTCTCAAAGAGTAAACTGCCTGTTTAGCACACAGGTTTTGAAGCTGTCCTGGTTTCAGCAGGCCATTGGTTCTCCCAGTGTGGTCCCCAGCAGCAGCAAGAGCAGCACCTGAGACCTTGTTAGAAATGCATGTTCTTGGGCTTCAAGGCAGACTTACTGAATTAGAGACTTTGGACATTGGATCTAGTCGTCAGTGTTTGAACAAACCAATTAGGTGCTTCTGATGCACAGCCAAGTTTCAGAGCCACTGTGCGAGGCTGCTATTTCCAAAAGTCCATGTACCACACATCAAAAACACTCCCAAGTTCTTATTAAAATTGAAAATTTCTAGACCCTATCCCAGACTTGCTAAATCAGACATCTTGTGGGGGAGCATGGGAATCTTCTTTTTTAACATGTCACCCAGGTGATTCTGATGAACTTATGGGTCAAGAACAACTTGACGAATTGGTGTCAAAACAGCAAGTGATGGCACTTCAGCATGTGTGGAGGTCATATTTGAATTCCTGTTTCCTCTTCTTCATGACCCTGGAAACTTGGCTGGAGGGACAATGAATACCCAATGCCAGTTAGCTCTAGAGTAGTGGTTTAATTAATAGCTGTGTGGTTTCCCCATCACTTTGGGAGAAACATGTTAGTCAGTGATTGATGGGAACATGCCTCACAACCCAACCTGCTCTCCTAACCTGGAATGGCTCAGACCAGTCACCTGTCACCTTATTCCTAGGGGCAGAGCCCAGTTTTGTCTGATGGATTTTACACACACACACACACACACACACACACACACACACACACACACAGTCAAAACAGAATCCTGAGCCCAGCTAGTGTTGCTCAGTGGTTGAGTGTTGACCTATGAACCAGGAGGTCATGGTTTGATTCCTAGTAAGGGCACATGCATGGTTGCAGGCCCAATCCCCAGTGCAGGGTGTGCAGGAGGCAGCCGATCACTGAGGTTTCCATCTCTCTCATCACTGAGGTTCCTATCTCTCTCTCCCTCTTCCTTCTTCTCTAAAATCAATAAAAATATATTTTAAAAAGCAACAGTATTCTGAATTTTTTTTTCTGATTATGTAAGTTCTCACCTTATCTGGTGAGAGATTGTCAAGAGAAATCATAAAATATGCCCTCGGTACTAATTCAACACAACTGATTAGTTGCATGGAACCCGAAGGTACTGGGTGACAAGAAACTTAGCAAAAGTTTTAGTCAGTTTCTCTCCTCTGGAACTTAATTGTTGGAATGCCTTTTCTTTCTTTCAGATTGGCCATTTATTTTTTAATATATTTTTATTTATTTCAGAAAGGAAGAGAGAGGGAGAGAGATAGAAACATCAATGATGACAGAGAATCATTGATCAGCTGTCTCCTGAACACTCCCTATTGGGGATTGAGCCTGCAACCCAGGCAGATTCCCTGACTGGGAACTAAACCATGACCTCTGGTTTATAGGTAGATGCTCAACCAGTGAGCTATGCTGGCCCGGTAAATTGGCCTTTTCTTAGGGTGATAAAGAATGGTGGTGACAACTCAGGTAAGTTTCCCATCTAAAAATTCCTTCAATCCAATGACATAAATGCAAGTGTAGTATGAGCAAGTCTATTCTACTTCAATGGAATAGAACTGGGAGTTCTTTAAGCTATTTGGTGAAGGAACTCTATCACAGTAAAAAATGTTTTCCCCAGTATACTTTGAAAAATTTATATGGATGCTTGAAGTAGGTTTCCTGATCACTTCTGTTAAGTCTATAAGATCAATCACTGTGTCAATTCCAATTAAGGACAGATGTAACTAAGGTATAGTGTATTTATAATCAAGAGAGCCCCAGCCATCCAGTAGATGGTACTAATAATTTAAAAGGCAAGTTTTCTCCTAAGGCAAAAACACCAACACAAACTGAAACAAAAGAAAACAAATAAAAAAGAAAAGAAAAACCTACCATAGAGGTTGAACTCATAAAAATATCAGCATGGAGAGATTTGTGAAACACTGACTCTTGCAAGAACAGAAAGGGCTTCTTTATTGCTTTTTTACCTAGCTTCCTTTGGTAAATGGCATTCTGAGGAGTAAGCAACCAGACTCCAATGCTATCTTTCTTCCACGTGGGGCTCAACTATCAACCTGTAAAATAAAGTGATTAAGAACAAGGGGTTTAGCCTGGCCAGTATGGCTTAGTGGTTGAGTGTTGACCTAAGAGCCAGGAGGTCACAGTTTGATTCCCGGTCAGGGCACATGTCTGGGTTGTGGGTTTAATCTCCAGTAAGGGGTGTGCAGGAGGCAGCCAATCAATGCTTCTCACTCATCACTGATGTTTCCATCTCTCTCTCCCTCTTCCTTCTTCTCTGAAATCAATAAATATATATATATTTTTTTAAAAAAAAAAAAATAATGAGCCATAATGCATAGCAGTGACTCAGAAGTCAATACTTGACATTCCAGGAAGTGTTTGCCTACTGGCAAGGACAGAATCTAGAACTTACTTACATTTGTTTTTAGCAGTCTGTGGAGCAGGTATTTTAAATAATAATAATAAAAACGTTGGAAACTATCACTCTAGGAAAGCCTTGAAACTCTTAAAGTTCTTTAAAGTAAGTCTATTGTGATTATTACTTATCTTCCTTTGGGAATGAGAAATGGCAGAAACACTGGTATCAATAATAGCAACAGAAGTAATAGTAGTATCTTGAGCATTTGCTGACCAAATGTTGAACCAAATATGAACGCTGTCAAGACAATCCTTAAATAGGTATTACCACTTATAGATGTACATAAAAGTCCCAGCAAAGTTAGGTAATCTGCTCATAGACATGGGAGTTGAGCCCCAACTCCTTTCATTCATTATACCATTATGAACTGGATGCTTGTGCTCACCCAAAATTCATTATGAAATCCTTCCCCAATGTAATGATATTTGGAGGTAGGGCCTTTGAGAGGTAATTAGGTTTAGATTATGCCACGAGGCTGGGACCCTTATGATGGGATTAGTGTCCTTATAAGAAGAGAAAGAAAGAGAGAGATCTCACCACAAGCACACAGTGAGAAGGCAGCTGTCTACAAGCCAGGAAGTGGGCCCTCACCAGACACCAAATCTGCCAGCTCCTTGATCTTGATCTTGGACTTCCCAACCTCCAAAACCATGATACATAAATTGCTGTCACTTAAGCCACTCAGTCTATGGGACTTGGTTATAGCAGCATGAATAGACTAAGACATACCCTTTCCCTTTCTTTGACTATTGATACTATAATATGATGAAGAGTTTGCTAATAATGTTCTTGTCCATTTCCTATTGAATCCAAAGTCAAAACATCATTCATTCATTCACACATTGGCATTCATGTGCCATAGTACATTGGCTCAGGTGAACCTGGAGTCACTCAGAAGCTCTCATCACAATTTGATGTCCAGAGCTGTACCACTGTTGCTGCCAATTGCTGGCTTGGGGGTTTTCAACAACATATCATGTAACTGAGTAACTACATAAAAGATCTCATCTATAATAATAAAAGTGTAATATGCTAATTAGACCAGACATCCTTCCGGACAACCTTTCAGATGAAGCCAGGGCTTTGAGGGAAGCTCGGGTCTTGAGTGCCAGAGGGAAGCTGGTGCCAGCAGCCAGGGGAAGGAAGGCCTACTCTTGCACGAATTTCATGCATCAGGCCTCTAGTTTAAATATAAAACTTCACGATATAATTATCACTAAGCAGCCACTAGCTACCTAATTTCTTGTTGCTGAGGCCAAAGAACAAGAACTCTTCTTGCACAGAGAAGAAAAGGTATACAGGCCTATGAACTAAGAGTTCCCATAACACTACATCTCTAGTCATTCTTTCCTGCATGTAACCTGGTGAATTGTGATAGGTTCTGAAAGTTTTCTCCCCCTCTCGTCACCAACCTCCTAAATGGTAAAGTTATTCAACACAGGCTTATTTTAGTTGTAGCAAGGTTAAATCATGTAAGTATAGAAGGCATTCTATATCTTCAAATGGAAAACTATCTGCTAAAACAAGCTGCTGGCCTAGGCTTTTATAACTGGGCCCCAAAATAATATCAGCAAAGGTATGTGTGGTTCCTGGCTTCCTTGCATCCCCAATCCTATCCATTGAGTGACATCACATAGCCTTTTATCTGGCTTAGTATGAGGGTCCCTAAAACTTAGCTCCTGCCAATCTTATTAAGTAAGGAAAGGAGATGGATAACTTAAAAGAGCACAGGAAAATAAACACAATACTAAGATAACTCCAGAGACAACCTTTCCTTTATTTATAGAAAGTTGGAAAACCAGAGTCAAGAAATAGTTTGCCTTGAGCCAGTGGAGAAAGAAAAAGACTCATTCCTTCCCTTACGGGGAGTGTCTCTAGGCAAGACACAGCACAAAAACAGGAAGCGGATCTGAGCGGGCTTTTCCCACCTCCTCGATTCACAGCAGCATTTTTCTCCCCTGAGTAATCTCCTCAGGTGACTGGTGGTGAGGACTGTCCAGGTATCATGGTTGCTCAATGGAAACAGCCAGTGAGTAAGAGTGTTCTTCCTCGAAGTGTGTGGTCTCCCAATCCCCATGGCCATGTCCCCACCTGCTGTTGTTTCCCTTCTCTACTCCTTCCAGACTCTCAGTGAGTCACAAAGGGCTTGACCCAGGTGAACAATTAGAAATATTGTCATCTTATTAATTTAAAAAGCTCCCCAGGTGACTGTGATGTGATTCTGTCCTCCTGTCCACATATATGAGCCATTGACCTAGTTTCTGCTTGCCACCCTCCAACCCCACTCCCCAGAGAGAAGAAGCAAGTTGCCCAAGATCACACAGCTAGGTACAGGGTAGAAAGAACCCAAGACCCCTGCTTCCCAGTCCTGTGTTCTTTCTACCAAAGCATTCCCCGCTTTGTAAGGTAGGGGCTCTTAGCTGATGCCAAATAGAGAATAAGGATGCAGAAAGAGAGCATCCTGCAGGGTTCCAAGAAAGAAAAACAAAGAAACAAAACAGATTAGATATTGGGGTTGCTTTCTCTTGCCTCTGGGGCAATTGCAGCTGCCTATAAAGACTTGCAGAACCTAAGAAATGGGACTATGGGAAGAATATAGTCCAAGCACCTTCCTCTGGATAAAGAAATAGACAAAGCAGAGAGCCCCCAGGGGGGGGGGGGTCTTCTAGTCTTGAGAAGTCTCAGCTGGTTGAACAGGAAGCAAGGCCTTGAGCTCCTGAGTCCTCAGCCAGTCCTCCAAAAATTTCAACCACTTCCTACTCCCTCCCCACTGAGGTTGTATATGAGGTCTTTCCAGCTAAAGAAATGCATCAAAATGTCAGGAAGTGGAGCTAGAGATGATTTTAATGTTTTCAAATATTTCTTGTATTTTCCAAGTTTTCTTCCATGAATTTATAATGTTTTTATAATGTAAAAAAAACCCCCTTAAATTACTCCTTCAAAATAAGAATGCAATTGCTCTTAGCATAGTTCTTTGAAACACTCCCCAGCCCTCAACATTTTCATGAGTTCTTCCTGTGCTCCATAATGGCTAAGCGAATGATGCTTCATCAAATATAAAATGAAGGAGCAACAGGATGGTGGTGGATCTAAAGGAATGTGGCAAGTCTTCTCTGTTGCTAGCTTGGTTTCTTTCTAGAAGATTTTTCTGAGGCTTTCATCTATCTCTTTACCCCCTTCTCTATATTGAAACCCACTGACCCACTCTACACTGCCAGGTCTCAGGAGGATCAATTAATTCCTGGTTTTCTTTCTTTTTTTGAGGGGGGGGGGGTTGTTTTTTGGTATATCTTTATTTTAAGAAGGCAAAGCTGTGATTATTCAAATTGCATGGAATGTGAAACAGATGCCCCAGCCAACCAGCCCTTCCTTGCAATTTGGCCCTCAAAACAATTTTAATCTTCCCTTTTTCAAAACTAAAAGCTGAAGTGAAGGGATGTAAACATTCAAGGAGGTGAAATCTTAGCAGCTATTTTCAACCTGAGGTAATAGTTTCTTGAAGTTCTGCAAGCGATTTATGTCATTTATAAACACATTCAACTGCAGCTTGGCCCCACAGGGGCAGAGATGGATCAAATTTCACAGAGGTGGTGGCTTTTGTTGTGTGTGGGTTCCCTTCTGGAGCGTGTGATGCACTTTCCCTGGGATTCCACCGGCCTGGGACACGGTCATGGTGTATAGCAGGGAAGGGCTGAATGGTCCAGGGAGCCGCACATGAAACCCATGAGGACCCATCGCTCCCCACCCAAACCTACAGAAGAGCCTCTTTAGGGACTTGTGTCCTTGTGTATGAGGCCGACATCTGCTCTGAAACCAGAGGGAGTGATGTGGATTCTCTAAGTCAGCAGTCAGCTAGCCCTAATCCAGTGGTCGGCAAACTCATTAGTCAACAGAGAGGCAAACCGCGGCTCGCAAGCCGCAGTTTGCAGACCACTGCCCTAATCTATCTGCATTTTAGTGGAGGGCCCAGCTCTGTGTATGCCTCACTCAATTCAGAATGGATGATGACTTGGTAGCTTTTAATGCAATATTTCTTTGCAGGGGGGTAGGAATGGGTGATGGATCTGGAATTACAAACATAAATCAATCATCAACTGAATGCCAACAAAAATAAGAATTAAGAATAGTCATGAATTCAGGAAGCATGAGATGAATCTTTTGCCTTGTTCCTCTAAACACAGCTTACACAGAGCAGAAGATGTTCTCTCTGGGAGTCTGCCCTAATTTAAACTTTTGAATTATCTATTGGTGAAATACCAAAAAGCAGTTTTTAAAATATCCCTTGGCCAAAGGCTCATAACTGACAGTACCAGTTTTCTATACCTGGCATGCCCACTGCGCCAGGAATTACTGAAAGTGCTTAGGGACATCATCTTATTTAGTCCTTTGACATAGGCATTAGTCTATGGGAAAACAGAGGCCTCCACAGGCCAAGAAACTTCACACAGCAAACAAGCTACACAGCTCCTGCTCTTTTAATTTCCCCAGATTGCCTAATTCCAAATTCCTAGTCAGGAAGGTTAGCTAGTCATTTCCCTCCGGTCTTTCAGAAGGCACTGTGCTCTGTTGATAATCCTGGGTGCCGGTCTTCTGTGAAGTGTTTTCTCACTTGACTGTGATTCCTACTTTCCATTCCCATCTGAGCAACACACTGGAGTATGGCAAATTGGAGCCTAATGAGGAACCAATAGAGAATGTGCAGAAGCAAATTGCCACTAATTTTTTTTTACTTTTTTTTTATTGTTCAAAGTATTACATGTAGTACATATATCTCCCTTTTTTTCCCCATTGACCTTCCCCCAGCCTCCCCTACCTCCTGTCGCATGCCCTCATCCCACCCCCCGCAGTGTCTTGTGCCCATTTGTTGTGCTTATATGCATGCATACAAGTCCTTTGGTTGATCTCTTTCTCCCCCTCCCCAACACGCCCCTGCTTTCCTGCTGTAATTTGACAGTCTGTTCGGTGCTTTACTCCCTCTGTATCTATCTTGTTCATCAGGTTATAATGTTCTTTATTTTCCATAAATGACTGAGCTCATGTGGTATTTTTCCTTCATTGCCTGGCTTATTTCACGTAACATAATGCTCTCCAGGTCTATCCATGCTGCTGCAAATGGTAAGAATTCCTTCTTTTTTATGGCAGCATAGTATTCCATTGTGTAGATGTACCATAGTTTTCTAATCCACTCATCTGCTGATGGGCACTTGGGCTATTTCCAAATCTTAGCTATGGTGAATTGTGCTGCTATGAACATAGGGGTGCATATATCCTTTCTGATTGGTATTTCTAGTTTCTTGGGATATATTCCTAGAAGTGGGATTACTGGGTCAAATGGGAGTTCCATTTTTAATTTTTTGAGGAAACTCCATACTGTTCTCCACAGTGGCTGCACCTGTCTGCATTCCCACCAGCAGTGCACAAGGGTTCCTTTTCTCCGCATCCTCGCCAGCACTTGTCGTTTGTTGATTTGTTGATGACTGCCATTCTGACAGATGTGAGGTGGTACCACATTGTCATTTTGATTTGCATCTCTCGGATAATAGTGAATTTGAGCATGTTTTCATATGTTTCTTGGCCTTCCTTCTGTCTTCTTTCGAAAAGATTCTATTTAGGTCCATTGCCCCTTTTTTATTGGATCATTTATCTTCCTTTTATTAAGTTGTATAAGTTCCCTGTAGATGTTGTAGGTTAAACCTTTGTAAGTGATAACATTTGCAAATATGTTCTCTCATACAGAGGGCTTTCTTGTTGTTTTGTTGATGGTTTCTTTTGCTGTACAGAAGCTTTTTATTTTGATGTAGTCCCATTTGTTTATTTTCTCTTTAGTTTCCATTGCCCTGGGAGCAGTATCGGTGAAGAAATTGCTTCGGCATATGTCTGAGATTTCGCTGCCTGTGGATTCCTCTAGTATTTGTATGATTTCCTGTCTTATGTTTAAGTCCTTTATCCATTTTGAGTATTTTTGTGTATGGTGTAAGTTGGTGGTCCAGTTTCATTTTTTTTGCATGTATCTGTCCAATTTTCCCAACACCATTGATTGAAGAGACTGTCTTGACTCCATTGGATGTTCATGACTCCTTTGTCAAATATTAATTGAGCATAGTGGTTTGGGTCAATGTCTGGGTCTCTATTCTATTCCATTGGTCTATATGTCTGTTCTTGTGCTAGTACCAGGCTGTTTTGAGAACAGTGGCTTTGTAATACAGCTTGAAATCTGGTATTGAGATCCCACCTACTTTGTTCCTCTTTCTCAGGATTGCTGTGGCTATTCGGGGTCTTATTTTATTCTAAATGAATTTTTGGAGAGTTCTTTCCATGTCTGTGAAATATGCCGTTGGTATTTTGTGTGGTTAATGAAAGTGGAGTGGGGGTTCAGAGTGGATTCTATTGTTTTTCTGGGAAATACCCTTCCAGAGCAATTGTTTTCAAATGTTATTTCTGATTAATTATGTGCTATTTCCTCTCTCCTTCCTTTTCTCTCTCTTTCTCTCCCCCTATTCCTCCCTCCTTCATTAAAGACATCATAGATAACCTTTCCTGTCTCTCTCTCCCTGTATCTTAATTTTTCAGCTTATGTGCTGTTGAAAACAATTAGGAAAGATGAACAAGTAGGTGGATAATGTGGTCTAAAACTCTCCCAACGCTGGGAAGACACATCACCACCTGCGTTCCAGCTTTGGCATGTGCTTGGCAGCAAATTGAAAGACCCAGAGGTCATACTCAGGAAAGCAGAAACACATTACATTTTAATAATCACCTACCTTTTCAATAGCTTTGAGCTTTCAAATGTCACCTCCAGTTACAGAGAACTAAAATCAACCTGCAAGCCCTCTCCCTTTCCACTCAGCAGAAAGAACAGCAGACGACTGGGGACAATTGTCAGAGGAAAAGGACCAATAAATATGAGTTGCATGCTAGAAGCAATTCAGCAAAATCAAGCTCATCAACTTCCCAGCATGGATTTTATTTTATTCTAAATCAGATACTCATTAATGGGGAACATTCTTGGAATCATCATTTTATTTACACTAGAGAAATGCAAGACACATTGTCTGGCGAGGGAATGAAGCAGCCCTCTCACTGCGCAGTTGTAGGTATTGCCTTCTGTAGCCTCCTGAATTCTCATGCTAATGGAAAACACCCAGGCCAGATGCTTTCCAGTAACCAGTTAAAATGGCACTGGAAAGTAAACAAATTTTTTTTTTTAAAGCATAAAGAACCAATGGGATTTCAGGGAAAAAGTGAAAAATCGTACCTGCCTTAGATGTCAGAATCAAGCCCTATAGATCATGCTACGGAAGGGGATCCACAAGGGTTTGTGGAAGAGGCAAATCATGCCCTGGTTTGAGACCATTTATAATCAACCCCAAGCTAGTCTACAGGCAAAAAAAAAAAAATCCTCAGAGGGTGCTATACATGTGCTTTTTACTTTCCATGGAGTTATAAAGAGGAAGGGAGGCCAAGAGACCCCTGGCAAATCAGTTCATAGAATAGCCTACATGCCAACACCTACTATCCACTCTAGATGTTGAACTGGGTGAAGACCAAAGTCATAGTGGGTTTAGACTGAGATTCCTTTCAGGAAGCTGTGGTGTTTTCAGAGTTTTAAACAACCACTCTTAATCCTATGTTATAGTTTTACAGCATTTTCCAGTTCATGAAGTGTTAACTATAATTACCTCATGTTACCCTGACATCAACTCAGTGAGGTAGGTGTTATTAGTATCCTTCCAGAAGAGAAAACGTATTACAAATCATTCCCTTTCTCAATAATAAGTGACTTTCTTTCCACATCAGTGTGACTTTCTCAGAGACACCTTTGACCTAATTAACTGCTTTCTCTTCTCACTTCCTCCAGAACTTTCCTTCCTTGTCCCTCCTATCTTTGGCCAAGGTGATTCCTTGGTAATGGACTCATTTGTTGCTTTTTAATCTGACACCTTGACCCAATCAGAGAAAGCCCTCTGCACCTCTAAAAATAAATGAATGTCTGACAAGAAAGAAAAAACAGAAGGGAGGAGGAATGTTTCAGAACTTGAGGATTTTGAAGAACAACCCATGTACAGATGGTATTTAATATTCTCCAAACACCAAATGCTGTTTCCATTCCTGGCTTCTTGTTATTATTTCCTGGTCACTTTAAACTGACTTATCTAATTGAATAGATTCTTTGATACATATGTTGGTATTTTAAGTCCTGGTGGGAACAAGGCCTCCCATTTGTTTCAAGTTTTACTCTTAAGAAATGTTTTTAAAAACCTTGCTTAGAAAAGGAATCTCAGTCTAAACCCACTATCACTTTGGTCTTCACCCAGTTCAATGAATGATGCCAACCATTTCTTATGAAGAACGATTTCCAGCTGACTCCCTTCTCCACAGGGAGTTAGTTTAGATTCATGGAGGTGAGAGCCAGCAGACTGCCGGTAATATAAGTTCTAGAAGGTAGGATATTGAGATTTGGAGTCTGATGGCACTCAATAAAAAACACCCCTCTTCTTCACCCAAGTTCTGAATCAAAGGGAATAAGAAAAATGAGTTAATATATTGAGGCTGAGCCATCATCTTTATTGCAGATAAGCCCCAGGGGAAGGACCTAAACTTGGGTGAGAAGAAAGCAGGAATGATAACTTCCTGCAGACCCCTTTGTCTCTCCCCTCTAGGCCCCAGAACAGCAGGCCCAAGGTGACTGTAGTCTTCAGAGTAGACACTTTTACCCACATCAGTGTCTTAGACTGGTTCCAAAAAGAAGGGAAGGAGGAAAATAGACCAATAGAGCTCCATCCAGCCAAGAAACAAGAATCAGTGGCTGTGGCCCAGCAGTCCTGAACCCCCCACTGCTCTGTGTGGGGAAACCACATGACCCTTCTGGGCCTCATTGTCCTCAGCCTGGAAAGGAGTGTGTTGGGCTAGGGCAGTGGTCGGCAAACCATGTGGTTTGCCACTCTGTTGACTAATGAGTTTGCCGACCACTGGGCTAGGGGATGGCTGTGAGTCAGTCTAGCTCTGAAATGCTATGTCAGCCCTAGCAGTGACTCTGATGAGGTCCAGACTACGTTGCTTTCTTCCTCAAGGCACGGTCAGTTCCCTTCACTGAGGTTCATGGTCAAAGATCACACCCCTGAGACTCACCAATCATCTTGGAAGATGGCAACGGAGAGGGTGACTCAGTGCACATCTGTCCCCAGCACCAGAAAAAATCACTCCAAGTTCACAGGTCAGTGGGAGCCCCTCAGACCACAAACAGCACTTTATCATCAACATCAGTCCCTGAAAATATATGGGATTGTCTCTTTGTTAATGATCCCAATACAATACTTGAGAACATTATTATGAAGATTATGATGCAGCAAAGTGGAAGAAAAAGATGAAAAGAAATGCAGAAACCGGGGATCCTGTATTCCAATTTTGATTTGGCATTAATAAGCCATGGGACACTAGCATCTCTGGGTCTCTTTCCTCATATAGAAGGTGATGAAATCAGGAGTGGTCAAACTTATTTTCCCCTCTCTTAAAATAGAAACTCTTACATGGAATAGGAATCTATAACATGGATAAAATAAATATGCTCTGGCAGAGTGTGGGGAGAGAGCCTCAGACCCAACCCACTTGATTTTTTTCCTCCCCTCTGAATATTTGCCCAACCCCCAACTATGGCAGGCCCTGAGGTCTCATAGATCACTTGCCCAGGAAGAATTTTCTCTGTACCAGGCTGCATTGGGGACTAACATCGTATTCTGATATCAGATCCATCTGACAGCCAACATGGTCTTCCTAAAGCTGCATCCCTGATATTTCTCAGCAACAGTTAAAGAAAAACTGGACAGTATGTCTAACAGTGATGCGGGCCAGTTATCATCAGCTAGAACATAAAAACCACAGACAAAATATACTGGAGTGTTCTTCGCAAGACCCAAATTCTAGCTCAATAGGGAGAAAGGAAGAGCAGGGTAGAGCATGAAGGCACAGCACTATTATATAGTAATTTAATTTAAATGACATTCTCACTACTTTGTGCTGCACAGTCTAGATGCCAGGTATAGATTTTTACCATAGAATAGTGTGAGAAGGGTCAGGTTCTCCAGAGAGAAAGTGTCTCTCTCACAGGAAACATGAAGCAGTTTTGGCCTTCAGAAGAGCTGGCCCCATCCTTTGGTGGTCACCCAGCCCCCTCATATATCTCCTCTGCATGTGTTAATTCTTTTGAAGGTGATGGGGGTCTTTTGCATGGAAGATATATGCAGCTGGATGGCGGGAAGTGAGATCCTAATTATCTGCAGCTGACAACCTTTCAGGGCCCATTATAAAAGAAACGTCTGCACCAGCTGCTCAGAGCCCTATATCCCAGCTCCAGGGAGTTTGAGGGAGCAACAAGGAGCGATTCTAAGAGCCTGATTTATCAGGGAAGATTAGGAGAGTTACATCTATGGTCTGGTGAAACAATGACAGAGGGGGAGCAGGCTAATGGTTGACAAAGGGGCAGAAGAAAGAGAAGAGATTTATGTAGCCTGGTACGGGGGTGAGCCATTGGAGGAGTGACATGAAATGAAGACGGGAAAGAAAGTCCGAGTAAATATCAGGGAAACTTTCCTCAGTGATTTATTAGACAGATGAGCAAATCTTCCAAATGAAGCTTCACCACCACCCGAGAAAGAGTGAGTGAGCCTCCATAAATGTGTCACGGCCATTTGTCTCTGTCACTGTGGGACCCATAATGGTATCTACAAGGCTTTCCATCTTTCTCTTGAAGAGTGTCCTTAAAAGTCAGAATCAATCCTTTTTCTATAGGACACTGGGAAGTTCTTAAGGGACATGTGGCTCATGGCATAGCCACTTGCTAACCATCACCAAAACTTACTACCTACTTTATAATTTTCGGAGGAGTATGTACTTGTTCATGGTACCCAGCCCATGGGGAAGAGGGGGAATTTATGCTTGGGCCTGAAGCCAGAAAGATAATGAAAATTCAATGAGGTCCTCGCAGCAGGAGCACATGGAGACATTCTGGTGAATTTAACTGTCTGCAGATCCTCTATCTGATTCTCAGCTACACAGAGACCCTCTTATGTGCCACTTCAGATCCTCTCAGATTCTCCTTGTTCCAGATGCCACAGTACAGACCAGCTTTGCCTGAGCTCCAGCTGATATCACACAGGTTCCACCTGACCCGCCTTGTCTCCTGCTTGGGGATGCCCTGTTGCTACAGAGATGCAGGATGATTCAAGAGTCCACCATGCACCCACCCAAATGCAAGTGGAAGTGCTGGGCTGATGTACAGAAACATTTGAGCCATGAGAGATGGGAGCTGGCAGATCCAGTCCTTCTCCTTCTCCTCCCAGATGTACTGTATGGTTATGGTTTCCTGGGGGACAGTCCCACAAGATCAAGCAATCAGTCAGATGTAGCAGCATCTAATAGGATCAGACACCCTCAAATTGGCTCTCCCAGACTCACTCTCCTTTTCCCAAAATCCTGCTCCCTGGTTTGTACCCCCCTAACAAGATAATAGCACAATCACCTTTGGCTCAAGTTCTGCTTTCTGGGGGAACTCAGGCTTAAGATATGACCAAATGATCAGGGCACAAGAGTTACTAAATTGCATGAATAATGGCATAAATTATCTTTGGTTAATCCTCACTTGAGTGTATTTTTTCCATTGATTTTTAGAGAGGGTGGAAAGGAAAAGGGCGGGGCGGGGGAAAGATAGAAAGAGAGAGGGAGAAACATCAATATGAGAGAGACACATCAATTGGTTGCCTCCCCCATGTACCCCACCCGGGGCTGAAGATCAAACCTGCGAACCCAGGTACATGCCCTTGACTGGGAATCTAACCCAGGACCCTTCGGTGCACAAACCAATGTTCTAACCCATGAGCAACACCAGCCAAGGTGGCATAAACTTCTTTAATCATTTGGCCTGGGTTCCTGATCCAGACATTTATCCTAGGCATTGCATAGGCTTGTCCCCTCCCAACCTCAGCACCCCTGATGGGGCTTCCATTAAGGTCCACACAGAACAAGGATCCTCGTATGGGCCCCATTTTATATTCCAGTGTCGCCGCTGGCTTACTCTACTGCAGAAAGATGGCAAAGAGGACCTGAGCTCAGTCAAGTTGGATTTCCCACTCTGCCCCCCAACCCCATCAGAGCTGAGACATAATGTGCAAGCTAAGCCAGGACCTGGGGAGTTGATGATCAGCCCCTTGGCGGTAACCTGAGAGGACACTGACAAGCCTGCAGCCTTTCCATCCAGCTGTGAGGTTTCTCTGCCACAATTACTTTTGAGTCTATTATTTGTGTTATAGGCATGACAATTCCAGTCAAAAGCACTAGTAAATTCAGCATCCTGAAATGATCACTCCGGGTTGCCAAAAACCCAGTCTTTGGTGCTCCAAAGAGGGACTCTGTGACTCTATGTTATCTGTAAATGTTTTAAGCTTTTGTTGTTGCTTTTTTTGTCTTTAGTGTGTACTTTAAGTTCAACTATTTTTATGTCCCCACCAAAAAAAAAAATTCCTTAGTAACCCATTATGGGTTAGTGAATTCCCAAACCGTTCAAAAATACTTTAAAGTTCTTTTGGGACATAGCCAGATACTTAATATTGTATTACATTTTATAGTTGTCACTTAATCAAGCTATTTAATATTATAGTACATTTTAAAACTGTCACTTAATCACATTTTCTTGACCCTTTTATGGGAATTAAAGATCACTGTAGATAAAAAATGGCATGCTTTAGTTTAAATAGATTCAGTATGTCCAGTGTGACAGTTACTTCTGAGACATTAAAAGAATTTTCTGTGATTAATGTGACCCACACACGTTAAATGGTGTAATGTTCCATTTCTTCAGCCATTAGCGGAAACAGCATCAGACAGAAGGAGCCAAAACGTAGCCAACTGTATGTAAAGCCAGCGATGGGGGTGCCGGTGGTGGGGAGTTTAAAGATAATATAGAGCCAGGCAGGCTGAGATAAGAGAGAAATTTCTCCTGATTTAATATTTGCTTTCTCTGAGCATCTTGAGAGCCGAGTCTGAGAAACACAAAGGTCAGGCCCTGGCGTGGAGTGAATGCCTGTGGAGCAGGGCAAGCACTCTGAGGGGGCCTCCCGACAAGGAGGGAGCATCTCGGGCAGGCAGCTGAGTGGGTGCTCAGCGCTTATTAGAAATGATTGATGAACACTGCTTCTAAATTTAGAAAAGCTCTCTAAATGGACATTTACTCACAAAGGGGGGGAAAAATTCCTCTGAAAGGTCCATCCCTGGAACAGTTTTGTTTATGGCACTGCGATAGTTCTGGGCAATTAACCTAGAATTGCGTCACTGAAAGATTTTATATTCTTAAGTGTTCACTCATGTAGTTAAAGTAAATTATGTCCTTTTCCAAACATGTTCCAAAGAATTGTGCTGGGTTTTAAAAATCCTGGTCCCTAAATCCTCCTTGTTTGTTTAATTAATCTGAAAATCACTGCTCCTGCTTTGTTTCTTAATCACAGATCACACACACTGTATTTGTCAGCAGCTGCGCCTGAAAGCATGTCCCAGTGTGTTTTTCCTGTTTAATAGGAGCTGAATAATACCCTATTTAATCCATCAAGTAGGACATTACAGTAACATTGATCTTTTGTTTGACAGCAAATTTGTTTGATAACAGAATAGAATATAACGTAACCAAATCAGTGTCAGAAATGCATTTCAGAGAATCCAATTAAAAACACCCGTGCACACTCCAGACCCTGAGCAGTGGGGCGACGGAACTAGGCACCGCAAGACACACTGGGCAGCCGAAACCGGTTTGGCTCAGTGGATAGAGCGTCAGCCTGCGGACTGAAAGGTCCCAGGTTCAATTCCGGTAAAGGGCATGTACCTTGGTTGCGGGCACATCCCCAATGGGGGGTGTGCAGGAGGCAGCTGATCGATGTTTCTCTCTCATCGATGTTTCTGGCTCTCTGTCCCTCTCCCTTCCTCTCTGTGAAAAATCAATAAAATATATTCTTAAAAAAAAGACACACTGGGCAAGAGGGGAAACCTAGCCTTGCAAAATGCCTGGAGCTTCCCCAGAAGGCACAAACCAAGAACTCCATGCCCTAGGAATGTGGCCGTTTGGGCTGAGAAGAGTCAACCTGCTCCAAGGTCAGAAGACAGACCAATGACCCCATTGTGTTCCTCCTTTGTTGGTTCAAATGTTGTGACTCTTGGGGTCAAACATGCCAGATCCTGCCATCATTTAGTCCTCCCCCCTCCCACCCCGTTCCCCCTCCTGCCACCAAATAGTAAGGGCCCTTTAAGAATGCCATTGTTCACATCCCAGCATCCTTGTCCTGTGTAGGAGAGACCCTTTCTTTTTAGCATCCTTTTTCTCAGGGAGGAATGGAAATTGGTTCAAATTATTGTTTAAGACCCAATCATTATGGACTTCATTTAGAAGGACAAGTGTCAGCCCTGCTGTGTATTCACACACATGTTTATTAGATGTTTTACAAGTGAACCTATTTCCTTTCAAAACCCAGCACAGAACTGTAACAAAGCCTCTGTCTAGATACCAAAACTAGGTAACACACAAAGGGGAGGAAAGGATATGTAGCAACAAGCAAAACTTCCCAAATGCGCAGTTTTGAGAATCACCTATCTTGTCTCAAAAGTTGAATTGGCTGGGTTTCATACTGGCTATTCATAATACCACCTCCACCCCCACCTCCACCCCCCCCCCCCCACACACACACCCTTTGGAAAAATAATTACTGAGGTCAACCAGTTGTATACAAAATAGCCAGTTGCTTGAATAAATTAAGCCTTTTCTTTCTCCAAGATGATTTATGTGCAGACATGGACAAGATTGAATGTGCTGTCTCTCTCACAGAGAAATGTGCAAGTGCAGACACCCCATAAGCAATAGAGGGGGTACAGAGGACTCACTTCATGTTATTGGGGAGATGGAGGAAGACCGCTGTATTTGAAAAATCCCTAACAAGTAGCCATTGGAAATACCTGCACTCTCATTAAGAGCTTTCTATCATTTTTTTTTGTGTGTGTAGATAATGTAAATGTTCCCTCCTAATAAGGGCAAAATGAGAGTTCATAAAGGTGGGTTGAAACCTTCACTTGTAAATACAAGTTGAGAAAGCAAGAGAATGAGTATTATCAAACTTCTCAAGTCAACCCAAGTGCTGTGCTGATGGCTCTCTGGTAACCGGGATGTCAGGAGAAATTGTTCTTACATTTTTAACACATTTACATCTAATACTCCAATTTTCCTGGCACTTACACTCTGTCTTCGTCTCATCACCGAGGGGAAATATCCAGGATGATCTTGTGAATCTAAAAAGTTGAGGAGTCTTTGTTTTAATCCCTCCCTAGTTTTTGCCGCCAGCCTCTCTGGCTCATGTTATTATAATTCCTCCCCTCTCTCCATTCACTGCCTCCTTCCTTATTCTTTTGTTCTCTAATCTTCCCCTTTGTATTAATGAAGTCCTTTGTAGTTTCTCTTCAAATCTTTAAGTGGATTCCTTTGTGATTTCTGTTTTGTTTTTTTCTTTTACCTGATGGGGTCCTTTTAAAAAACCCATGAAAATTATCAATACTTCCATCCTCTCTGGCACCACGGGCCTTAAAGCATTCTATTATATTTCTGATCTGAAATGGCTTTCTCTTGACCCAGAAGTATTAGCAAATTACAGACCCCAAGCCAATCTTTTATGAATTAGGTCTGAGAGCAAGTGGTAGCCTTTCAAGTGCTTAACCATAGAGTCATAATCTTTATGACAAATCGCCTCTTGCTTTGCAGTTATGGCTAGTTTACTATGCATATGGCTGAGAGAGGGCCTCTTAAAGCGATCAGAGACTTCTTCTAACGCCCCCTCCCACGTGTCACATCACTCCTTTTTACTGGTCTTGTTAGAGGGACAGCATTAGCACCACAGATCACTCGAGCTTCCTGACCAGCTGCCAGGCTGTGAAGCACGTGAAATGAGGGTGGTTGATCCAAAGATATCAACTTGTCACTCTTGGTGATCATTCATCTGCAACCGAAATAGCCCATGGTGCCTTAGAGATCGATGTAGAGACCACCGCTCTTCAACATTATTGCCACTAATTATTAAGATGAATGCAGTGATTAATGGGAGCAATGCTTTTTTTCACTTTATGCAAATACAGAGCTCATGCATATACATGGTGAAGGGGGCTCACCAACCTGGTGCCCCAATGTTGCTGCTCAACCCCCTTATTCAGCTGTCACTGTGACCCAGGTGCAGTGACTTAGAGCGATTTAAAAAGAAATGCTAAAAATGAATTGTTGATCAGCAGCCTCAGGCAGCTTTTTGGAAATTCCCTTCCACAGGGCTGTGCTTTGATTAGGGAAAGCTCAATCAAGGCAATGACTAGGGTTATTAAGGATGCTGTGTTAGCTGCAGTCCTTTCAGTTCGTGTTGTCTGCAGGAAAGAGCTGGTGAGGAAGGAGAAAATGCGCTTTCGCTGTGATAATGTGGCAAACTGAGGCAAGCCTACCTCTTTGGGTCTTGGTTTTCTCTCTCTGGTACAAATGCGGAAGTCCAATTGAAGTAAATAAAGCCCCCTCTAACCTAAAATTGTAGGATCCTATAAGGCACAGGGTAAGTGGGATATGAACCTTTGGCCTTTTGTTTTCTACCTAAAATAAACACTTCCTGCTACAATAATCCTTAGGATAGCACATCTTTCATTAGTTATTATATTCTACAAGCATATATTTCATTCATTCAACAAATATTTCATTGAGCATCTATTTTGTGCATGATACAAAACTCCTTTTTCCTCTGTGAGAACTATATACATAATGGTAATCACAGTGCATCCCACTTATTTGCTATGTGTCTTAGGTGGAAGCTCTCCAGTGACTGGAGTTGAACCGTATTCTGCTTTACAAATCAGGTGCCTGACATGGAGTTGGCACTCAATAAATATTTGTTTAATGAATGAATGTTAGGCATTGGGAAAAATAACTATAAAAATATACTAGGCACTTTCTAGTACCTTACAAAGTGTGTGAAGCCAAAAATACACCCAGGCCAATAGGCAACAAAATGTCCCACAAATGAGGCAGCCACTGGTAGCTCTTAAATGATGAGTGTCATGTTGAAGGGGTGTTTAGGAAGAGCAAAACATTACTAAGGGATTTCAAAAGTGGGAGGCATTGTATGCCATTCTATAACTGGAAGGGAATGTGAGTGCCTGACCTCTGGCCTTCAGTCCCATGCACACAGATGACATCCCACCCCTTCCTAAAGACCTTTAGGTGGAGATTCCACATTCTTTGTTGTTCACTCAGACTAGCATTCTACACAAGAATTCCTTCTTACCATCTACTGAAAAGCCTTTCCTTCCACATGGACTTGCTTGCTAGATTGGGTGATGGCCACATGCTTTTCTGATGCTTGATGATATTACATCACTGCAGGCCCAGCAGGGACAGCTGATTTGACTAGTCACTTTAGAGACTAATTGTATCACTCAGGATTGCTGGTGGTCTGGTCAGCATCCTCCTCAAAAAACCAACTGTCCGGAGAACTGAATAACAAGTGACCAACAAGGCATTTTAAATCCTTTTCAGGTATCCTAGAGATAGAATTTCAGGCGGGTCCTCAATTGCAACCCTGGGCTCTGGTAATCGAATCCATTTAGGGATTCCTTTTTCTCCCCTAGAGAAATGCCGTATCATGGCTGGAGCAAGTGTTCTATAGCCAGGCCGGAATCTGAGTCCTGGTTCTACCCCATACTACCTCCACTATTCTCTCCTGCCAGGTAGAATACTTGTATATAGCGTATTGAATTATTTTGGGAAATAAAGGGGATAAAGTGGGTAAGATGCCTGGTACTCAGTAAGCCCTAGATAAATGAAACATATAAATATCATTTTTCCTTCTGTCTGCACTGGGTGGCCAAAGGAATAAGACTTAATGCTAAAATTGTTACCCTTAAAGGACACATAGAATATCTGTGGCTCATCTCCTCCTTTCCAGGATATAAGACACTCTCCTAGTGTGACCACAATTATACAAAGACTACATCAGTCATTACTGC
The DNA here is from genome assembly GCF_027574615.1 of Eptesicus fuscus. NCBI lineage: Eukaryota > Metazoa > Chordata > Mammalia > Chiroptera > Vespertilionidae > Eptesicus > Eptesicus fuscus. The sequence goes on along the minus strand of NC_072488.1, from coordinate 38,951,518 downwards.
TCAGGCGTTAATCTTTATGTTTAAAAAAATTGTTCTTCAATTACTGTTTACATTCAATATTATTTTGTATTAGTTTCAGGTATATAACACAGCGGTTAGACAAGCATATATTTTAAAAAGTGTTCCTCCTGATATTTCCAGTACCCACCTGGTACCAAATGTAGTTATTACAGAATTACTGACTATATTCCCTACGTTGTAGTTTACATCCCCATGACTGTTCTGTAACTACCATTTGTATTTAATCCCTTCACTGTTTTCACCAATTCCTCTCCCCTCTGGCAACCATCAGTCTGTTCTCTGTATCTGTGAGTCTGTTTTAATTTTGTTTGCTCATTTATTTTGTTCTTTAGATTCCACATATAAGTGAATTCTTATGGTATTTGTCTTTCTCTGACGGACTTATTTCACTTAGCATAATACCCTCTGGTGCATCCATGCTGTCACAAATGGCAAGATTTCATGTTTTTTTATGGGCAAATATTATTCCATTGTGTATATGTACCATGACCTCATTGTCCACTCATCTACTGATGGGTACTTGTGTTGCTTCCATATCTTAGCTATTGTAAATAATGCTGCAATGAACATAGGGTGCATATATTCTTTCATATTAGTGTTTGGGTTTTTTTTTTAAAATATATTCTCAGAAGTAGAATCACTGGGACATAAGGCAGCTCCATTTTAAATTTTTGAGGAACTTCCATACTGTTTTCCATAGTGGTTGCACCATTCTTTAGTGCATGAAGGGTTCTCTTTTATCCACATTCTCACCAACACTAGTTTATTGATTTTTTATGATAGCCATTATGACAGGTGTCGGGTGATATCTCATTGTGGTTTTAATTTGCATTTCTCTGACATTGAACATGTCTATTGGCCATCTGTATGCCCTCTTTGGAGAAATGTCTATTTAAATCATCTCTCATGGTTTTTAATTGGATTGTTTCGGGGGGGGGGGGTTGGTGTTGAGTTAATCTTTTCATTTTATCAACTTTTTGTCCTCACTTTCAGAATTTTGGATGGACAACCTAATTTAGGAGAACATCCATATAAACTGAACTAGAATGTGCTGCACAAAGGTTTGCATTTCAGAGGATACCATTCCAGCCACTGCTACACCGCGTGCCTGAACCTGCTCACCTCCCACAGCCTGGATCCCAGAGCACACCAGTTAATGCACATCAATGGCCAGGAGGACTTACGAGAATGTTGAAACCACTGCTGATGGATAAAGAGGGTAGAATTGGAAAACCCCAGGGAAATTTTTCACTGGCACACTGTCAGAATTGCTGTGATGGACAAAGGGAGAAGCAGGCCCGATTTCACAGTCCACTTCAGTCCCTGCAGACATCTGACTTCTCAAAGGGCATGAGGCTCAGTTATTACTCCACGACTGTACAATAGGAGGCCTGTCCCAGGTTTCTTTTGTCCACACACATTAACATGCATTTTCCATCATGTAAAGGTAGTATTTGTAGGTATATGATGGATGGCCTCCCAAGGACTTCCTGTGTATTCTTCCTATAGACAAACCCCCTGTGGGTCACATCTGTATTTGTCATGAGAAATCCTGCTTTCACTTCTCCAGCTCATTTCAATTCCTGCTACAGTAAGTGCTTCTCAAAAGACCGAGTCTCCAGGCCTCTGCCGGAGAATTTAGTTAAGTCTTTAATCCTGTGCTTGGCTTTGCTCCTGGTAGTCTGACCTTGCCATGTTACTAAACCTGGCTGCTCCAAGTGACGTTTGACAAGTGTTTTCTCTACAAGGGTCTCCACAGCAAGGCAGTAAAAAAAATATTTGGGCTTCTTTTCCCTTTTGCATGAAGATCTGGAGTGTGAAGCCCTAACTTTAAACACGTCACTTCTTCAAAGGGTCCGTCAGAATCATCAAAGGTCACCGCCTCTGGAGGCCACCACAAAGCCCTGCAGTCCATCACCTCACCCCAGACCTGAGCATGGCAAGGCTCAGGGAGGAACATGTTCCAGGTCCCAGGATGGCTGGTGGTGGAGCTGGGGACCACCTAAGTCAGCTGACCCTGCCCTGTTTCTCTTACTCCACAGCCACGGTCTCTCAAAATGAAGAGAGGGCCAGTCTATACCCACTTCCTCCTTTCTCCCTTTCTTCCTTTCCTTCCTTCCTTTTCTTTTTTTGATTGAATTCATTGATTTTATACATTTGTATTTAACAAATAAAACTCTGCTCTTTGCAAGCTAATTAGGGATTTTTAAAAATATGTGCACTCATGCCTTCTTCAATCCGTGGATGTCTCTCTGAGGCTGGGTATAGGACCTTGTTCAGGGATGACTTCTGAGTTTGAGCCCTATGAGGATACAGAGCCAGCAAAGTGACCTTCACAACTTGGTGCCCTGCCTCCCTCTCAGCCCTCCTGGGATGGGTTTTAACTGGATCACAGAGCTTCCTGTGTTGAAAAGAGGGGAAAGTTGAGACATAAGAGAAGGTGAAGACAAAGGGAACAGAAAACAAGAAAGTGAAGCAGAAAGAAAAGGAAAAAGAAACACCTACTTACCTGGCTGCTGTTATCCTCCTTTTTATTGCCAGATTAAGCACTAACAGGGGACCGCTAGAAAGAAGGGAATCAGGATTGGAATCTGTGGAAATGTGTGCCCCTCAAACATGTGTGAACTTGAAGTCCAGCCACACACATGAGGCAGGGCGAGGTCCTCTCCTCCTCAAATACAAGGTGAGCTGCTGAGTGGTGAGCGGAGGCTGGGTGGTCACAGAGCTCGATACTCACCAACTTATTTACTCCCAAAGATAGTCCTTCACCACACACACTCTTTATAAATAGGTCATATGGGCTCATTATATTGTCATAGATAATTGTTGGGTCAAACTGAAATGAACTTGTTAAACCACTAAGAGAAATTAATTTCAAAAGAAATGGGAACTCTAGCTACACCTAAGAAATCACAGAAAAACTCAGAGAGTAAGCAAAGCCCTCTTTTTGAATAGAACGACAGCCTTGCCGATGCATCATCCACTTTTAGAGAGTTGACTAGCCGGTTGGATGGTTGGATGGTAGGATGGTCATGGAGATGGGGGCCAGGTGGGCCCATGGAAGGCATTCTCCATCCCTACAGAGGGCGATGGGATACACAGCAGCAGGGGCTGAGTGATTGATCTTTGTTATCACTGAAAATCCTGGTCAAGGAAAAGGAATTTTATGATCTGCAGGAATGATATGAAACTAGGAGCCCTCCACTGAGCAGGAGCTGAGGACAAACAAACATGCACAAGTAACTCAACATGGAAATGAGATCAAGACATCTTGAGGAACATGTTTCAGGTCCCAGGATGGCTGATGGTGGAGCTGAGGGACCACCTGTCAGCTGACTCTTCACTGTTTCTCTTACTCCACAGCGAGGGCCTCTCAAAATGAAGAGAGAGCCAGTCTATGGAAGAAATGTGATAAGAACTCAAAATTGCTGCAGCATTTGCAATCTTTGAAAAGAGCAATAACAAAACAAAACAAAAACAAAAAACCATGGGGGGGATTTAGGAGAGGCATTCTACCTGGGAGGAGTCTTTTCTTCTGCAGAACATACTTGTGCATATTTGGTCTGAATATCTAAGCCCAACATTCCACAGAGAGTTCTGTAGTTTCTAACAAGGAATTTCTCTTTCGATATGGTTTGTGAAAAGCATTTTCTGCTGAAGCTAGAAAAAAAAGATCTCTTTTCTTCTAAAGGAGTTGATAGCTAGTGTCCCTTCTGACTCTAAATTCAATGATCTTTGAAATTCTAGTGCTTGTCCTGATTCACTATTATAAGCAGAGGCTGGGATGGAGGAGTCTGTTAACAACATAAATATTAAAATTGCATTGGTGTTCTGCATATCAATAGCATAAACAGTGCAACCTAAGAATTAGGCAAAGCACATTTTGCAAGTCTACACAGATGTGCAGGAGTATGTAAACTACTTTCTCTATTTCTGGAAGCTAAAGAAATCTCATTTGTAAAACAGTTTTTCGTTCCTGCCCTTTTCTAAGCACATCCCCTCCCAAACTTAAGCTGCTGTTCTTCTTACCACAAATGCAGTATTTCTGTTAATTGTTTCTTTCCTGCTGCAAAATGCCCAGTTCATCCCTATCCCCTCTTCTCAAGAAACATTCTGTACTTGATGAAATAAAAAGTTACTTTCTGTTTTTAAATGAAGGTTCAGTTAAATTGTAAGAGTTATTTCTATTTCCCCTTGATATGGTTTTAAAACTCACCCATGTTAGCCAAACTTTTGGAAAAACTATAATTAGAAACTTACCAGTATTTCAGGAAGATCCCAAGAAAGGTACTGGAACTTTATACCTGTGTGAGATATGCACAGTACAACAGCAAGCCTACTAAGTCCAGCACTGAGTCTAATTATGCATGTTGTGAATTATTAAGAGCATCTGACTTCTTTCATTTCCTTCCTACTTGTACCTCAGGTTCAACAAACATTTATGAACAGCTACTGTATATTATTGGTACTTATTAGGAACTGCCTCGTTTGTCTTCTCCAAAACTCAACATATGACTGCAACCCCCTTCCCAGGTGGTCAGGAGAAAGGAAGAAAGAAGTTGATCCTTACATAAATTTACTAGTTCTGCTGGAAGACGTGAAGAATCAGAAATCTAAACTAAAACTCAGAGCGAAATTGAGGTTTCTGGATTAATTGTGCTTATGTTCGCCCATAATGGGAAAATAGAAAGGAAATTGTATTTGTTCACTTAAGAGATAGGATATTCTTTGCAGAGATAATTCTCCAGGGCCAGTCTTTTTAATAAAGTTTTTGAAAGCAGACAGGCTAAGCGCTCTAATATTCATGACCAGACATCACTGAAACCAACCCTAATGTATGTAAAAGGGCCAAGGAGGCATTGTTTGAAAAAGTTTAAGAATAGTTTACAAATCAACTATAGTTTATTAGTTTCCATAGTTTAGGAATAAATATGAAAACCTCAGGACTAGATGTTTTCTAAGGTCTCTGGAAGCTCAGAGCAGCCATGATCCCATAAAATGAAGACTGGTATTAGGCCAATACATACTAGTTGTAAAAATATTGAAACACTTCTATATCAGATGTTGAACAGCTGTTGCTTTGAGTCCATTGATGCTTCCCCACCAACCCGACCTGTCACACAGCAGGAGACTTCCTGCTCCTATGCTATGGTCAAAGTCTACCCCATGATAGGTGTTAAATATTTTTAATATCACACCTGTAGAAGATTTGAGTAATACATCTATCTTAACTCAGAATTCTTAAGTCTTGAATAGTCCTTTGATGGTCAACACTATTGGTATCATATTATACCTACAAAAATATTTAGCACTTTCAGTGAAAGCATAACCATTTACTCAATCACAGTAAAAAAAATCAAGCTTGTAAGTTTCTTTTTCTTTTTTTTTTAATATTTTTATTGAGGTATTATATGTGTACATATCTTACTATTACCCCCCCACCCCACACCCACACATGCCCTCCCCCCCCAGAGTTTTGCGTCCATTGTTTATGCTTATATGCATGCATACAAGTCCTTCGTTTGATTTCATAACTCCCCCACCTTTCCCAAACTTTCCCCCTGTACTTTGAAAGTCTGTTTGATGCTTTACTGTCTCTGTATCTATCTTTTTGTTCACCACTTTATAATGTTCTTTACTATCCCTAAATGAGTGAGATCATGTGGTATTTTTCTTTCATTGACTGGCTTATTTCACTTAGCATAATGTTCTCCAATTCCATCCAGGTTGCTGCAAATGATGAGAATTCCTTCTTTTTTATGGCAGCATAGTATTCCATTGTGTAGATGTACCACAGTTTTCCGATCCACTCATCTGCTGACGGGCACCTAGGCTGTTTCCAAATCTTAGCTATTGTAAATTGTGCTGCTATGAACATAGGGGTGCATATATCCTTTCTGATTGGTTTTTCTAGTTTCTTCGGATATATTCCCAGGAGTGGGATTACTGGGTCAAATGGGAGTTCCATTTTCAGTTTTTTGAGGAAACTCCATACTGTTCTCCACAGTGGCTGCACCAGTCTGCATTCCCACCAGCAGTGCACGAGGGTTCCTTTTTCTCCGCATCCTCGCCAACACTTGTTGTTTGTTGATTTGTTGATGATAGCCATTCTGACAGGTGTGAGATGGTACCTCATTGTTGTTTTGATTTGCATCTCTCGGATAATAAGTGACTTTGAACATGTTTTCATGTGTCTCTTGGCCTTCCTTCTGTCTTCTTTTGAAAATATTCTGTTTAGGTCTGTTGCCCATTTTTTTATTGGATCATTTATCTTCCTCTTATTGAGTTGCATAAGCTGCCTGTAGATGTTGGAGATTAAACCTTTATCAGTGATAGCATTTGCAAATATGTTTTCCCATGCAGTGGGCTTTCTTGTTGTTTTGTTGATGGTTTCTTTTGCTGTAAAAAAGCTTTTTATTTTGATGTAGTCCCATTTGTTAATTTTCTCTTTAGCTTCCATTGCCCTAGGGGCAGTGTCAGTGAAGAAGTTCTTGTGGCATATGTCTGAGATTTTGTTGCCTGTGGATTCCTCTAGTATTTTTATGGTTTCCCGTCTTATGTTTAATTCCTGTATCCATTTTGAGTTTATTTTTGTGTATGGTGTAAGTTGGTGATCTAGTTTCATTTTTTTGCATGTATCTGTCCAGTTTTCCCAACACCATTTATTGAAGAGACTGTCTTGACTCCATTGTATGTTCATGCCTCCTTTGTCAAATATTAATTGAGCATAGTGGTTTGGGTCGATATCTGGGTTCTCTATTCTGTTCCATTGATCAATATGTCTGTTCTTGTGCCAGTACCAGGCTGTTTTGAGAACAGTGGCTTTGTAATACAGCTTGAAATCTGGTATTGAGATCCCACCTACTTTATTCTTCTTTCTGAGGATTGCTGAGGCTAGTCGGGGTCTTTTTTTATTCCAGATGAATTTTTGGAGAGTTCTTTCTAGGTCTGTGAAATATGCTGTTGGTATTTTGATGGGGAGTGCATTGAATCTGTAGATTGCTTTGGGTAGTATGGACATTTTAATGATGTTGATTCTACCAATCCAGGAACATGGTATGTTCTTCCATCTGTTTACGTCTTCCTCTATCTCTTTTTTCAGTGTCCTGTAGTTTTCTGCGTATAGGTCTTTTACCTCCTTAGTTAAGTTTATTCCTAGGTATCTTAATTTTTTTGGTGCGATGGTAAATGGGATTGCTTTTTTAGTCTCTCTTTCTGTTAGTTCATTATTGGTGTATAGAAAAGCCATAGATTTCTTGGCGTTAATTTTGTATCCCGCTACATTGCCGAATTCATTTATTAAGTCTATTAGTTTTTTGATGGAATCTTTTGGGTTTTTTATGTACAATATCATGTCATCTGCAAATAAGGACAGCTTCACTTCTTCTTTTCCAATTTGGATGCCTCTTATTTCTTCTTCTTGCCTAATTGCGATAGCTAATACTTCCAGTACTATGTCAAATAGAAGTGGTGAGAGTGGGCATCCCTGTCTTGTTCCTGTTCTTAGGGGAAATGGTTTTAGTTTTTGCCCATTGAGTATGATGTTTGCTGTGGGTTTATCATAAATAGCTTTTATTATGTTGAGGTATGAGCCTTCTATTCCCACCTTGTTGAGAGTTTTTATCAAGAAAGGGTGTTGGATTTTGTCAAATGCTTTTTCTGCATCTATTGATATGACTATGTGATTTTTATCTCTCAATTTGTTTATGTGATGTATCACGTTTATTGATTTGCGGATATTGTACCATCCTTGCATTCCTGGAATAAATCCTACTTGGTCATGGTGTATGATCTTTCTGATGTACTGCTGGAGCCGATTTGCTAGAATTTTGTTGAGGATTTTGGCATCAATGTTCATGAGGGATATTGGCCTGTAATTCTCTTTCATTGAGTTGTCTTTATCTGGTTTTGGTATTAGGGTGATGTTGGCTTCATAGAAGGAGCTTGGAAGTGTTCCTTCCTCTTGAATTTTTTGGAATAGTCTGAGGAGGATAGGTTTTAGTTCTTCCTTGAAAGTTTGATAAAACTCTCCTGTGAAGCCATCTGGCCCCGGGCTTTTGTTTGCCGGAAGCTTTTTGATGACTGCTTCAATTTCTTCCATAGTTACTGGCATGTTGAGCTGTTTAGAATCTTCCTGATTGAGTTTTGGAAGGTTGTATTTTTCTAGGAATATGTCGATTTCCTCTAGGTTGTCCAGTTTGTTGGAATAGAGTTGTTCGTAGTATTTTGTAACAATCCTTTGTATTTCGTCGGGGTCTGTTGTTATTTCACCTCTTTCATTTCTGATTTTGTTTATTTGGGTCCTCTCTCTTTGCTTCTTGGTGAGCCTGGCTAGAGGTCCATCAATCTTGTTTATCCTTTCAAAGAACCAGCTCTTGGTTTTGTTGATCTTTTGTATTGTTTCTTTGGTCTCTATGTCGTTTATCTCCGCTCTGATCTTTATTATTTCTTTCCTTCTGCTTACACTGGGCTTATCTTGTTGCTCTCTCTCTAACTCTTTGAGTTGTTGGGTTAGGTAATTTATTACCATTGTTTCTTGTTTTTTGAAGTAGGCTTGTAGAGCTATGAATTTCCCTCTCAGGACTGCTTTCATTGTGTCCCATAGATTTTGGATTGTTGTGTTTTCATTGTCGTTTGTTGCCATGATGTTTTTTATTTCTTCCTTGATGTCTTTGGTAACCCAGTCATGGTTTAATAACATGCTGTTTAGTCTCCAAGTGTTTGATTTCTTTGGGTTGTTTTTATTGTAGTTGATTTCCAGTTTTATGCCACTGTGATCTGAGAAGATACTTGATATGATTTCTATCTTCTTGAATTTGGAGAGACTTTGCCTATGTCCTAACATATGGTCTATCTTTGAAAATGACCCATGTGCACTTGAGAAGAATGTATATTCTGTGGCTTTGGGGTGAAATGTTCTGAAGATGTCGATTAATTCCATCTGTTCTAGTGAGTCATTTAGGATTGATGTTTCTTTGCTGATTTTTTGTTTAGAGGATTTGTCCAATGGTGATAGTGGGGTATTGAAGTCTCCTACTATGATTGTATTACTGTCAATCTCTCCTTTGATATCTTCCAGGAGTTTTTTAATGTATCTTGGTGCTCCTGTATTGGGTGCATATATGTTTACCAGAGTTATTTCTTCTTGTTGGATTTCTCCCTTTAGTATTATGAAGTGGCCTTCATTATCTCCTGTTATGTCCTTCACTTTGAGATCTAATTTGTCAGATATAAGTATTGCAACCCCAGCTTTTTTTTCATTTCCATTTGCCTGGAAAACCTTTTTCCATCCCTTTACTCTCAGTCTGTATGCATCCTTTTTTTTGAGGTGGGTTTCCTGTAGACAGCAGATATCTGGGTTTTGTTTTCTTATCCAGTCTGTTACCCTGTGTCTTTTGATTGGGGCATTCAATCCATTTACATTTAAAGTTATTATTGATAGGTACTTATTTGACGCCATTTTTATTCTATACCCCTGTGTACCTTCTTTGCTTCCTATTTCTTTCTTTTTTTTACAGCAGACCCTTTAGCATTTCTTTCAGTGCTGGTTTGGTGGTGATAAACTCCCTTAGTCCTTTTTTGTCTCTGAAGCTCCTGATTTCACCTTCAATTTTGATTGATAGCCTTGCTGGGTACAGTATTCTTGGATTTAGACCCTTCCTTTGCATGACTTGGTATATTTCATTCCATTCCCTTCTGGCCTGATGAGTTTCTGTTGAGAAATCAGTTGCTAGTCTGATGGGGGTTCCTTTGTATGTAACTGTCTGTCTCTCTCTGGCCGCTTGTAAGATTCTTACTTTGTCGTTGGTGTTTGCCAACTTAACTATAATGTGCCTTGGCGTCGGTCTTTTGGGGTTCATTTTGCTTGGAACTCTGTGAGCTTCTTGGATTTGTGTGGGTTTTTTCTTCCCTATATCAGGGAAGTTTTCTGTTATTATTTATTCAAACAGGTTTTCTATTCCTTGCTCAGTTTCCTTTCCTTCTGGCACCCCTATTATCCTGATGTTGTTTTGTTTTGTATTGTCCCGAAGTTCCCTTACGCTCTCCTCAATCTTTCTAATTTTTGTTTCTAGAAGCTGTTGTAATTGGGTATTTTTTTCCATCTTGTCTTCTAGCTCACTTATGCGGTCCTCTGCTTCATCTAGTCTACTCTTGATGCTTTCTATTGAGTTCTTTACAGCAGCGATGTCACTTTTCATTTCTTCTTGGTTCTTCTTCATTTCTTCTTGGTTCTTACTCATATTGTCGAATTTGTCTTCCATCCTTTTCAGCCACTTTATGACCATTTCTCTGAATTCTTTCTCTGATAGGTTGTTTGCCTCTAAATCGTTTACTTCCTTTTCTGGTGATGCCTGCTTCTCTTTCCTGTGGGGGCTGTTTCTTTGTCTCCCCATGGTCTCTCTTCTCCGGATGTCTGGTTATATAGATTTCTCTCTCTGGCGTTGATTTAAAGGTATAAAATACAACACAACCAGGCACAACAGACAAGGCACTGAACAGAATTGTATTCACGATATTAATAACCTCCAATAAAGGTAACCACCAGAGAAAGACAAATTAGGGAATAGGAGTGGAAGAGGGAGAGTAAAAAGAAAGAACAACAACGAAGAAAAAAACAACAACAAAGAGTGTGAATCTGAACTTGGGAAAAGAGCAGAAGGAAAGAAAAGAAATAACAGAAAAGAAAAAGAAAAGAAAAAAAAAGTAAGAGAGACAAGAATGATACTAAGAGAGAAAAGGGGAACAAACTATATATATGGGGAGTAAACTCCACTAGAACAACCACTATTCCCAGCAAATTCCAGCAACACGAGCCTGGAGATTAATACAAACTGCAACAGCAGCTAATATCAAGTGAGGCAAGGGAAAACAAAAGTAAAAAACAAACAAAAACAAAGCAAACAAAAGAACCAACCAAACCAACAAAAAGAATAATCTAAACAATCTCATAAAAAAGCATAAAAATTCAATCTAATCAACATTCAAGCAAACAACAACAAAAGGCCCGAGAGAAAAATAATTTTTTAAAGGTAGCGTAGAGAGAGGTTTGTATGGATTTGGAGCAGGGGGTTGGGAATTAGATATATAAGTAGGGTGAAGTTTTAGCAGGGAGTAAACTGAAAAAGCAGGGAAAATCTAAAGCCAGAAAGGGTTAAGATAAACTGGGACCAAAAGGGGAAAGGTTAGGAGAGTGATGGCATAATGTTAGCTTTGAGATAGGGTAAAGCGATTGTAAGGGAAAGATGCAAATCGAATGTAGGACACTAATCCAAAAATAAAAGAAAGAGAAAATCAAATGACATTAAAAAAAAAAAAGTAAAATAATAGTAATAATAGTGCTGATTGAAAATAAAAATGTAATAATTAAAAAGGTGAAAATCAAGTGAGGAAAAAGAAAAAAATATTAGTTTCTTAAGTAAAAGATGCAAAAAATGAAAATAAAAAAATATGAGAATAAAAAATTGAAAAAATTGAAAAAAGAATTGAAAATTAAAAAATAGGAAGACTAAAATGTGCAGTAGCGGCTGTCATTCACTTCCTCTATTATTCTGTTTGTTACGCCTTTTTCCCAGTCTGGGCGGTATTTCAGTTCAGCTTCATTCCAGGGCTCCTCAGTGTTGGAAGCCAGTCCTGCTTTTTAAGCCAGCCCTATCTTAATTTCTCGTATTTATTTTTGATTACACCAGAGACAATTAGCGTTTCAGCCCCTGGGTGGCAGTGTTTCTGAATTGACTTCCGGGCCTCTCTAGCTCTTTTTTCTTTTTTTTTTTTTTTTCCCCTTCTATGGCACTCACTACCGGTTTGTGGAGATGTGCGCCTCAGAGCTGCCTCTCTGATGGTCACACGCAGCTCTGGCCCCAGGTTCCGAAAAAACACCTTCCCCCTGCAGTCTTTCAGGGTTTCCACCTGGGTTTACCTCTGTATTGGGCTTAGCAATCAGAGTCGGAAAGAGCCCAGGTGTGCGGACCGTGGGTCTGTGCCCCAGACTAAGGAGCCTGCACTCCTTTGAAAATTCTTAGTCTGACCCTCCTCGTCAGATTAAAATGAGTTGCTTTCAAGAGGTCACTTCTGTTAGCAGCTCAGAAGACCCCCCTCCTCATTCACGGATCACGGCAGTTCCAACTGCCGCTGATTTTTCTAGGCACAGACCTCCCGGCTCCTGCAGGTCCTGCGGCTGCCGCGCTTCCCTCACCCAGCGCCTCCCTCACCCACCGCGGGGATCAGAAACCGCAGCTTATTTCAGACAAAATCTGACCTTTCCGTGGTGCAGTGAAGAGTTTCTTTGAATCCAAATGTTTGCGCTGACAGGGGACCGGTGGTCTGGTGCTCCCAGCAGTTCAGTGTTTGCAGTTGTCGCAGAAAGTCAGGTTTCCACTAAAATCCTCCTTTCCTTGCAAGATGGCGAGGCGCCGGCGAGCCCCGCTCTATGTAAGTTTCAAAGAGACTTCTTTATGTGAATTGCTTGCCTGTAACCAGAAAGACCCTTTCAGTGTTTTGAATATTGGGAGAAATTTGGAGATTCCCTGGTAGCCATAGTTGCAGAACTCTTAAAAACTATCTAACAACATGAACTACAAATTAAAGGAGAGATCATTTCACTGTATGTCTTCTGTAAGGCTCCCCTGGGACACTAAGGCAAAGATTAAATCTTAATTTTTGTGGGGTTTTTTTATGATTCAAGGGGTTGTTGGTGTGGGTTGTGCAGGTATACATGCTTGCTACACTTACAACACATTTATATGCGCGCACACACACACACACACACACACAGAGTATTTGCCTGTTGAAATACACAGGCTGACACTTCCACAGTGACCCTGCTACAGTACACTGACTATTGTGATTATGAAAATAGCCTTGGTTTCTAGCCTAGAAGAGATCATAGGGAGGTATTTTGGCAGAAGAGGAAGAACAGAGATACTACCCAGCCAGTCAACAAATACCTGCTTTTAGAGTGTCTATGTGTGCCAAGTACTTTTCCAGAACAGGATTCTCTGCCCTTAAGCAGTTTACATTCCAGAGAGTAAAACATTTTTAAAATTCAATAAACAAATTCATTTTAAGTTCTGGAAAGTTCTATGTAGAAGATGTATTAAGGTGAGAGAAAATAACAGAGTGATCAGGGAAGAATCTGAGGATGAAACATTTGAGCTGAGACCTGAATAAAATGCAAGCATGTGAAGAATTGGAGGAGTCTTTTAAGCAAAACAAATAACAGGTGAGAAGGCTCTGAAACAGCTGTGATTTTTATATGCTCGAGTTACAGAAAAAAGGCCAGTGGGGCTGGAGCACTGTGAGGAAGGTAAGACTCGAGGAAGATGAGGTCACAGCGTTTGGTAAGGAATTTTGCTTCCAGCAGTGTGGCAGATGAGCTACTCTGAAAATCCTACTGCTGCACAAGCCCTAGTGCTGAATCAATTACAACAGAATTTTTTGTAACGCATAGCTGAAATGGCATGGAAGTAAGGTAGATCCACATGGGTGAAAACTGCCTTGTGAACTGAAGCCACGGTGGTGAGCTAATGGGGAAGCTGGGTCTGCCCTGGGGCAAATGTTATTAGGAGTCTAGTGTTGTGGGGATTAATGATCACATGAGGGGACAAGAGACTAAACTGGGCACACACAGGATGGGGAGATGATGAGGCCCCCAGTCCTCAGTAAAAGAATAGGCTAGAGGAAAAGGGGGCTAGTAAATAGAAACTTGTATCTCTCAATTGCAATTCCATTTGGAGAAAAGAATAGTTGGGTTCAAATTTATCTTATCTTTTATAATCAGGAAACCTCAAATTAAATATTAAATTAAATAGCTCTATCTATATCTGTCTCCTTGGATCACTTTAATATGGAAAAATATAAAGAGCAAAAAATACAAATTTTTCTTAGAGAAATATATCTTCTATTTAGGTCCCTCAGGATCCTACTTCAGTGAAATAGGAGCTCTTGATTAAAAATTACTAAATTTCTAAGCAATCACGCTATTGAAAGCCACCAAAAACAACAAACATTTAGACTTCCAAGAACTTCAGATGATGAATTCCTAGACTTAGAATATAAAGTAACTATATATAAAACATTAAATAAATTAAAAATAAAATATAAAAATATGAGCAAAGAACAAGCATTAGAGTGAAAATTTGAAAAATAAGAAACAAATAGAATTTCTGGAAATGAAAAATATAATAGTTAACATTAAAAGCTCAATGAATAATTTTCTATTAACAAGTGACCTGGATTATTTTTTTAAAGGTCATATCACACACACACACAAAAAAAAACAATCAAAGGAGAAGGAATTGTTTTAGATTAAAAGTCTAAAAAGACATAATAACCAAATGCAAGTTGTAAACCTTGATTAGGCCTGGACTTAAAAAAATACTATAAATGATATTTTACAGCCAATTGAGGAAATATGAATATGAACTATGAACTAGATTAAGATATTAAATTATTATTAATCTTCCTTTTATAAAGATATAACCAGTGGGATGTTTTAACCAACTCTTTATATATTTATTTGTTGTCCCAGAAGGTGAGACTAGAGAGAAAGGGGGGAATTATTATCTGACACAGCTTTATTGAAATGTAACTCACACACCATAACATTCAACCATTTAAAGTATATAATCAATGTTTTAGTACATACACACACACACACACACACACATATACTAGTGTATATGTGTGTGTGTGTGTGTGTGTATTATATATATATATATATAGAGAGCTGAGAGAGAGAGAGAGAGAGAGAGAGAGAGAGATGCAGCCATCACAGTCAATTTTAGAACATTTTACCACTTGAAAAAGAAACCTCATACTCTTTAGCTGCCACCTCCCTATTCCCTCATTCCACCTATTTCAAGACCTAAGCAACCACTAATCTACTTTCTGCCTCTATAAATTAGCATATTTTCAAGGGTAATCCATATTATGTCATGTATCAGTATTTCATTTATTTTTATGGTCAAATAATATTCCACTGTATGAATATACCACAGTTTATCAATTCATCAGTTGATGGACATTTCGGTTGTTTTCTTTTTTTGCTATTATAAATAATGCTGCTAGAAACATTTATGTACAAGTTTTTCAGTTCTCTTGGGCATATAACTAGTAGTAAAATTGCTGAGTCACATGGTAATTATGTTTAATCATTTGAGGAATTGCCAAACTGTTATCCCAAAGTAGTTGTGCCATTTTACCTCTCCACCAGCAGTGTATGAAGGTTCCAATTTCTCCCTATCCTTTCCTATACTTATTATTATCAGACTTTTTTATTATAGCTATCCAAGTGAGTGTGATAGAATATATTTTTGAAGAGAGAATTATCTAGGATTGATGGCAGAAATGAATCCTCAAATATAAGAAGGAGAATATTCAAGTGAACATGAAATGTTCACTGAGATAGACCATATTCTTGGCATTAAGACAAACCTCAACAAATTTAATTGTACAATTGAAATGGCAGAATGTATGTTCTCTAACCACAGTGAAATTAAGTTAGGTCAATAGAAATAATATATTTGGAAAATGCCCAAATATTTGGACATTAAACAATAGACTTCTAAATAATTCATGCTTCAAAGTGGAAGTCACAAGAGAAATCAGAAAATATTCAGAATTGAATTAAAAGAAAACATAATACAACACAATTTTCGAGATGCATTTTACCAAGAAAAGATATATGGAGGGTAATTAAGCACACAAAAAGATATTCAATATCACTAGTCACCAGTGATATGCAAATTAAACCATAATAAAATATACTTCTCATCTATTAGAATGACTAAAAAAATAAAGCCCTGAAAATACTGGTACTAAGTGCTGACAAGAATGCAGAACATTGGAACTGTTCATTCATTGGAAGGGATAATGCAAAATAGCCCAACCACTTTAGGAAGCAGTTTGGGAGTTTCTTATAATTTCAAACATGCACTTACTATACAATCCAGCAATCTTATTCCTAGGTATTTACACAGAGAAATAAAAACATATGTATACATATATATCTGTATGCAGATATTTATATCAGCTTTTTTTCACAATCAGCAAAAGCTGGAAACAACCTAAATGTTCATCAGCTAGCTAGTGGGTGGATAAACAACAGTACTACATCTATATAATGGAACACTATTCCACAATAAAACAAAACAAACTACTGATACATGCAACTATATGCATTAATCCCAAATATATTATGTTATATGAAAGAAGCCAGACTCAAAATATAACATGCTTTATGATTCCCTTTAAGTGACATTTTGGAATAGGCAAAATTATAGGCACAAGAAACAGACCAGTAGTAGCTGAGGGGGAGGGGGAAACGTTAACAAGAGAACTGACTACAAAAGGTCATGAGGTAACATTTGGGGATGATGGAAATATTCTATATCTTGATGTGGCATGATTACATGACTGTTTACATTTATCAAAATTAATAGAATTGTATACCTAAAAAGGGCAACTTTTACCTTAGTAAGTGTTCTTTTAAAACATGTTAATGTGACCAGACACAGAAGAGATAGCTCCAAATAAGGGAAAAATAAATTAAAAACAAATAAACAACTCAAACAATCTAAGAAGAAAAATATGCATAGAAAATTTTGAACAGATAGAAGCAAAACGTAAGATTGTATAAATTAATCCAAATATAGTTATAATAGCAAGAAATATAATAAGCCAAATTAATCAGTTTTTCTAGAATTTAGCAGATTAATTTTTTAAAGAAAGAACAAAATCCAATCATATGACATTTTCAAGACACTCATCTAAAATATAATGGCACAAAAATATTGCAAGTAGAAGAATATAAAAAGTATTTCTACACAAATACTCTACAAATACAATGAAAAACCAAAACCAAAAGGTAAACTAAAAACCAAGTTATGTGAAGTCTTGTAAATCATGGCAAGGAGTTCATATTATACAGAGCTTGAGGCCATGTGAGGCAATGAAGGGTTTTAAGGAAAGGAGTGCTGTGATCTGATTTATGTCTTAGAAAGGTCCTTTTGCCTCCCCTATAAAAGGAGGAGAGGGAAGCAGGGTCAGCCATAGAGGCAGGAAGACCAACCATTCAGCATTGCAATTGTTTAGGCTGCAGGTGCCTTAGACCAGGATTATGAGAGTAGAAATGATATGTTCTGATTGGAAAGATGTTTTGAGGTGGAACTGATGGGACTTACTGATGGAAGTTGTGAAAGAAGAAATAAATTAACTAAGATTTTAGGCCTGAGCTACTGGGAGTCTGGTAATTCAATAAGCAAGTACTAAAAAGACTAGGAGTGCGGATGGTGGGGTAGCTTTAGAATTGAGAGAAAACAGGAGTTCCTCTTGACCACATTGATTTTATGATGCCTCCAAATATCCAAGTGGAGGTAGTGAGTAGGCCATTAGGTATGGGAATCAGAAGCTCAGGGATTTCAGTCTGGTATGGTTTGGACTTATTTTCCAGGGACCTGATGAGATCAGCAAAGAGACAGTGAGAGGAGAACAGGGCTAAAGACAAAGCTCTCAGGCATTTTAACAGTTAGAGGTTTAGAATTTGAGAGAAATGAAGGGATAGTAGAGCATCGAGGCAGAAGGAAAACCAGGTGAATGTGGGATTAGGGTAATCTAGAGAAGAGAGGATTTCAAAAAAGAGCATGTGGCCCACTTTGTCAAAGCACTGTTAAAAGTACAATGAGAAGAGCCAATGATTAATAATAAAAAGTAATTGTTGACCCCAAACAACAGCCATTTCGGGGTAAAAGTGAAATGTTTGGGTAGTTCGAAGAAAGAATGAGAGGTAAGAATGTAACTTTAGGAAGTACTTTTGGGAGGTTTTGATTTAAAAAAAAAAAGGAGTTTTAGTTTTTTAAAGAGATCATATCAAAATTTCTTAGACAAAATAAGGATAATTGAACAGGTAGGGAGAAATTGATGCTTGGGGAGAGAATAGTAATGATTACGGAACTGAAGTCTCAGAGAAGTAGATGATAAGTAGCGCCCAACGGCAGAAGTTGGCCTTAAATAAGGTCAGGCACCTGAGGTGGGAAGCTGTCAGTGTTTCTGTGAACTATTCACTGTGGCTATAGGTAAACCCAGATACAGCCAAGGGCATATGGGGCAGCTCATCCCCAGCATCTAGTTACAAGGTCTTTGCTGAGGCTGGGAACCCTGCATCTATCAGTCTTGCTCGTCTCTTTAGGCACCAGTTCCTCTTTGAAGTGCAGCCCAGCACTGAGCCATAGTCAGAGTGGAGTTGCTGTTTGGGGGTCTCAGTTATACCAAACCTGCCAAACCAATTACTTTCCCCTTCTTTGGGGAACCTCCTCAGTACCTCCTCCTCCCCAAGTTGCTTGTATTCCTCCCAGGGCCAAGCTTGCAAACAAGTTCATTCTGACCCTTCCTCCTCAAGAGCTATCCCTTCATCCAAGGGTGTGTGTGTGGAGAATGAGATACTGAAACCAGTTAGTCTGTTTCTTTCCAGTATACAGGATAGTCTATTGACTGGAAGGGCAGCTGGGCTCAAACTGACCACAGAATCAGTGGCCAGAAGGCATTAAGTGTCTGTTGTTACTATTCTGTAAAAACTAAAAATGCACCAAAGAAAGAAATTGTGATTCCGAGGTGAGGACCTCCAGTTTTGAATGTTATCTCATTGGGACATCAGCCTCTCATACCCTTTTCTCAGTTATTCTCTGGAGGATGGAGGCCACACCATCAAAGAAGGTGTCACAGGAACAGAGAGGCAGGACTTGGACGGCTCAGCTACTCCATCAACAGCAGCTGAAACCTTGTCTTCAGCTGACCCACAAAACATCCCTCTTGTAACAAGGACCCTTTCTTTTTCAGTATTACAATCTAAGTTTAAGTCCCAGCTTTCTTCACATTAGAGATGAAAGAAATTGTGGAACCTTTTTGGCCATATGTGGCCATGCTTGGTGTCATAACATGTGGTTTTTTGACCTCTACCTCCTCAGGGTTGGCATAATTTTGAGGTATACTAAATGAAACCAGGATTTCATCTGCATTTTTGACTTGGGTAAACTCCCACTTTTGCTATTTCACTAGATATGGAACAACACCTCTGCAACAAAGTCAGGAAGCTTCCATTGAGAGGTGATTGCCACCTGGCTCGGAGACCTGCTCAACCAGCCTCTCTGATCTTTGAGAAGTCTATGATCTCTTCTATGATATGTGCCAATTTATCCTGCTTTACATGGCTTGACATAAGCACAATCACATATTGCTTCAATGTTATGTAAATGCATGATCATTGTGAAGATATTTTAACATACTGATTCTCAAAGTTTGCTGCATGTTAGAATCATCTGGGGAGAACAAGTGCCTCAGAATCTCTGGGTCTGGGACCCAGGCTTCGATATTTTTTAAAGTTTTCCAGATGAATTCAATGTGGAACCAAGTGCTATATGAAAGTATCAGTGAACAAATGTAAGTTAAAATTTGACCCCCATGTGCAGCTTGCTACCAATGCAGATAACTGAGGTGACAAATGGATGAACAAGTTCTAACAACCACAAATTTCACACATATTCAGATAGCAACCCATATGTCACAACTTACTTGTCTGCTCAGCAATTGTACTTTTGTTTTATATGATTGCCACACACCAATTTCAGAAAACTTAAAATGTGAAGAAATATGGCTTAGAATTTGGGAAACAGAGTAACATTATTAGTAACCAGAGGGTAAGTGCTCCTGGAAGCTTTTCACCCATTAGATCCTTATTTTGACTTAAAGTTTGGGTTCTGACTTCAAAGTCCTCATTACTTCTTTCGGTCTGAGGGCCAAGGGCATCAGCATCACCTGGTAGCTTGTTAAAAGTGCAGAGTCCTGCCCCATTCCAGATTTGTGCACTCAGAACCCATATTTTAAAAACACCCCCAGGTGGCTCACGTGTACAGTTAGTTTGAGAAGCACTAATTTCAGGTACTACAAGAAGAAGGAAAGGTGGGTAAACAAAACCAAGTGTTAACATTTAACAATTCAAGAGGTTTAGATATTTTACAAACTTACTAATCAGACCCTTTAAAGCAAAGTGTTTGGATTCTGCTGCTCAAAAAGAAAAAAAAAAAGATCATTTTGTTGTGTTTTCTTCTCCTACCTCTTACCAGCTGTGTTAACAAGACACAAGTCCTTTATGGAAAGCTTTGAGAGGGCTCATGTTGAGCAACGCAGTGGAGGCTGATGTGCCAGAGTCTTTACATTATATGTCTCTCCTTCTGTGGTTCTGATTGCTAAGAACATTTACATGATAATAGGGTCTTCATTGCTTACCAGTCCAACTGCTCCTCCAGTTGATTACACACCTGAACTTACTATGCTCAGCTTGAGAAATCATGATTGTCTCCATGGCAATTGATGATTTCATAAACTCAGAATTAAGACCACAGGTGAACAGGGATGATGTGTTCATAAGCAGCAAAGCTCCTGTGTTCAAATAAATAGCCCTAGTAAACAGGAAAACATAAATACTAAACATTACATACACACACACACACAGAACAGGGAGGGTGAAACAGAGTATGAGGTCATCATGATTCAACATGGTGGTTTTCCAAAGCTGTGAATTGTCTCTAATGCCCCAAGGAGAAGACATATCATACTACCTTTGCACATGATTCTACCAAACCCAACTTTTTGCTTTCTCAGACATGAGGGACTACAGCATTTGAACCAAAGGCATACAGTTGCAGAGTCTTCAGAAGGGAAAACATGCTAAACTGCCAGAAGAATTACTTTGCCCCCAATATTCTGGAACAGATGGAGCACATCAACTTCTCCATGACCAAAATACACAATCATGACTGTGCATTTGTGCCTTCATATATAACATGTCCCTAAATATTAAGATGTTTCATTCAATTCAACAAATATTCCTCAGACACTTACTACCTAAAAGACACTCTGGTGGGCTCTTTAGGGAGCACCCAGATAAGTCATAGAAAATACTCACTGATATTTCATAGCATATTACATTACCATATTACCTGCCACATTCAATAAAATCCTTTGAGTCTAAAAAATACTGTGAATCTAAACTCATTCTATGAATCCAGTACTATACTGATACCAAACCAGACAAGACATTACAAAAAAGAAAATTACAAGCCAATATCCTTGATGAACATAGATTCAAAAATTCTCAACAAAATATTAGCAAACTGGATTCAAAGAATACATTAAAAGGATTATACACCATGACCAAGTAGTATTTACCCCTGGGATGCAAGGATGGTTCAACATCTGTACATCAATTAATGTGATACATCACATTAACAAAATAAAACATAAAAACCATATGATCTCAATTGATGCATAGAAAGTGTTTGACAAAATTCAACATCCTTTTATGGTAAAAACTCAACCAAGTGCATATAGAAGGAACATATTTCAACATAATAAAGGCTATATATGACAAATCTACAGCAAATATTCTCCATGATTAAAAGCTGAAAACTACTCCTCTAAGGTCAGGAAGGAGACAAGGATGCCCACTATCACCACTTCTATTCACCATAGAATTAGAAGTCCTGAAACCATAAAACTCCTAGTAAAAAGGTAGTAAACTCTTCAACACTGCTCTTTTGGATTTGTCTCCTCAGGCAAGGGCAACAAAAGAAAAGTAAACAAATGGGACTATATTGAACTAACAAGTTTTTGTACAGTGAAAGAAACCATTAAAAATGAAAAGACAACCTACTCAATAGGAGAAGATATTCGCTTCAGTGTTCCCTAACTTCATGATCATTGTAAAGATATTTTAACACAGTGATTCTCAAAGTTTACTGCATGTTAGAATCATCTGAGGAGAACAAGTACCTCAGAAGATATCTGCAAATGAAACATCCAATAAGGCATTAATATCCAAAATAAATAAGGAACTCATACAACTTAATACCAAAAAACTCCAAACAATCCAATTGAAAAATGGGCAGAGGACCTGAATAGACACTCCTCCAAAGAGGACATACATATGGACAACAAACATATGAAAAGATGCATACCATCACTAATCATTGGGGAAATGCAAATTAAAACCAGAATGAGATATTACCTCATACCTGTCAGAATGGCTATTATCAATAAATGAACAAACAAGAAGTATTGTCAAGGATATGAAGAAAAGGGAACCCTCATACATTGTTGGTGGAATTATAAATTAGTGCAGCCACTTTGGAAAACAGTATGAAATTTCCTCAAAAAAGTAAATATACAGCTGCCATATGATCCAGCAATTCCACTTCTGGGTATTTCTCCAAACAAAACAAAAGATTTGACATTGGGTGGTGGGCACACAATGTAATATACAGATGATATTTCATAGAATTGTATACTTGAAACCTATATGATTATTAATTAATGTCACCCCAATAAATTTAATGTAAAAATAAAATATATATATATATATATATATATATATATATATAGAGAGAGAGAGAGAGAGAGAGAGAGAGAGAGAGAGAGAGAGAGAAGGCTTCTCCCCAGAGCATGTAATACAAGAGACCAAAACTTAAGCTGCAATACATGTTTTTGACTGAGCCTTGAAAATCACACTCTATCACTTTTGCTGTATTCTATTGCTCACACAGATGAGCCCTGAGTCAAAGTATGAGGGGTTACAAAAGAAGTTCTAGGGATCAGTGAAGATCTTGGAGGCGTTCTCGGGTATTTTATATGTAGACCTTGGCTCCATCTACTGTCTTCACCAAAACACTTGATTGTCCAAGCCTAGAGATTACTTAGAAGAAGCCAAGCCACTGAAATTCATGAGGTTTTGTGATCCTAATGCTATCCACCTAGAAGTCTACAGTTCATTCATTTATTTTACTACATACTCATTGAGCATTTACTATATATTGGGCACAATTCTAGTACTTGGAATACATCAGTGAGCAAAACTAAACAATAGGCAAATATATTAACTCATCATCTGTCTTCTTTCTAGACTTTGAAAAGATTGATACCTTCTGATTTCTGGGCTTCTTGAAAGTCATTCTGTTAATTCTAGAACCTAGCCTTCATAAATGTAAAACCAAAACAAAAATAACAACTATTATTATTACATAAATAACAAATGTAGGACATTTACTATGTGCCAAAAGTGTGCTAAGCAGTTTACATTTATTATATTATGTGATAATCTTAACAACTCTATGAAGTAAGTACTATTATCATCAGCAGTTTTTTATTTGTTTGTTTGTTTGTTTGTTTTTGCAAATGAGGAACCTGAGGCTTAGGGAAATAACTTGTCCAGTCATACAGTTAGTCATACATGAAAGATCTGGGCCTCTAAACCTAAAACTGTCTTATAACAAAATCTGTTGAGGAATCATTCCCTAACACTGAGATGCAAATGCCTCCAGAGGCCAGGTAAGTGATATAAGGGGAGAGAGCCAATGAGACAGTAGGAAATAGTCGTAACATTGGCGAGCCATGGACTCATGTCTGTCTCAAGTCATGAAAAGTCACATATTTCTAAAATACTGCATTTGCCAAATAAAATACATCCCAGGTCCAGATTCAGCTAGCAAGACCAAGGTTCAAAGTTTAGGTATCATATGTTAAATTCAATTAATTTCTCAACCACAAGAATCTTCAACAATCTTCTACAGCTTGGTTTTCATCCAAAGTTTATATTTAAAATATCGGTTTCTCATGATGAATGAGACAGGGGAGAATAAACTAAGACTTAATTCTTCATTTATTCATTCAACACATATTTATTGAGAGGCTAAGCTCTGGGGTTAAAGCAGACAATATGACAGATGTCATTCCTGCTTCTTGGAAATTAGGACTAGTTGCTGAGCTTTCCATTGATACTTTAGGGGACACTCAATGTTTCTCAAACTTATTTTAATATTTTGCAAGGCCTAATGTTCCAAGGAAAAGACTTTGGGAAGTACTTTGCCTTAAACCATGAGATGCAAGATTGCAGCACATTAGGTAAGCAGAATTTCCTGGTTTAGCCAGCACAGTGATTTATAAAGCTTTTGGAAATGTCTTTAGGAAGGGCCTGTACTCTGCCGTTGGACACAGACTCCACTATTATCTATTGGATGGCACCTGTCCTGCTTCAAATATTTATATCACTAATGGCTACTGAATGGATTTGCATTTACAGCCCCTTTTCACAACACAGAATCTCTGCTGCTCTGAAATCCTCTTGGCATTTCAGGAAAAACTAAGAAAGAATGAAAATTGTTAATTTAAATATTCCAGGTGGAGATAAAGCCAGGGCAGTGACTGGAAAGCAAGAAGACATGCCAAGATAGAAAAACATCAGAGACTCCAAGAAACTCTGTAGAATCGTGGGAAATAAAAATGTTGTCATGGGAAAATGACTTGGGAGACAAATCCACAAGCAACAAAATGAGATCCATGCCATCCCAAGTACAGGCAAAACAGAACACCTCAAGGATATGATTACCAGATAAAGTACAGAATTTTTAGTCAAATTTGAATTTCAGATGAACATTAAATGCATAAAGGTGTGCCAAGTATTGCATAGAATACACTTATATTAAGAAATTGTTATTTAGCTGAAACTCAAATTTAACTGATGTCATAGATTTTTATTTGCAAAATCTAGCAACCCTACTCACGGAACAACTAGCCAGTGGCTTAGTGGCACCTGGTAGACTTTATTTTTTTCTAATGTGAAGGTCATCTGTGTACCTTTGATTCTGATTGTAAAGGCTGTGGATCCTGCAACCATTAAATATGCAGGGTGGCTGAAATCTGTTTAGTTGAGAACAGAATCAATGGGTTTGGGCCTGGGAGAGAACCTTACAAATCATATAGTCTCACTCTCTGCAGGAATCTTACAGAAGTGGCCAGAATAGTGAATTATAACCAGATTTAAAAATAACATTGCACAGGGGTTGGCCATAGGCCTCGGGACTTGTATCGTATGCCTAGACATAAAGAAATAGTGAGAGGCTAACTCTACAGAATACCAGCCCAAATGTTAGCCAAAAGTCAGAGGAAGAAAACTGTTGGGTAGCTTTTTTCAACATCACCAAATGTTTGCTATACTTTCTTCTACATACTTAAAAAAAGAAGAAAGCCTGCTGTTTAGTATTAAGTTTTACTATAAAAGTATATCTAATTCAACACACACACACACACACACACACACACACACACACACATCCAAAAACACAATCTTGGTCATTTCTCAGACCAAAGTTTCCCCATTGGAATGAAGATCACTGTTGCACTTTAAAATTAAGTTAGAATTCTTTGAAGAGAATTCTCATTATGGTGATCCATCATCCTTAAGGACTTTCAGAAACAAAAGGGAGACTTTCACCTTAGGATATTCCAACAGCAAAGGGTGAAGGTTGTGGAGTTTCCAGAACCAATTTTTCCATTTCTTATCCAGACAGAGGAAATGTATGGGACACGGGGGGCTATGTACCTTTGATTTCCTCTCTTCACTGATTGCTTTTGCCCTGAAGCTCATTTGTGTTTGTACATGGCTGAGCTTGAGGTGCATAGGGGTGTGTGTGTGTGCATGTGTGTGTGTATGTTTGAGTACACATATGTATGTGTGTGCATATATTGATTTGTGATGAATGCATTTGGTTCTACCAACTCATGTGATATGGAGACGTCTTCCTTTGCACTCCAGTTCCTTTGGTATTCAGGGGAAAAATGTAAATATTCTTATACTTGGGATGTGATGGTTAATTTTATGTGTCAGCTTGGCTAGTCCATAGTATCCAGATATTTGGTCAAACACCAGCTGGAGATTGGCATGAAAAGTCAGTAGACTTTGAGTAAATCAGATTATCCTACATAGTGTGGGTGAGCCTTGTTCAATCAGTTAAATACCCTAAAAGAAATAGAATGAGGTCCCCTGAGGAAGAGGGCATTCTGTCAATGGTCTGCCTTCAGCCAACTGTCCTACCCTGCAGATTTCACACTTGCCAGCTTCCAAGATCATGTGAGCCAATCAATCTCTTAAAATAAATCTTAATAAATCTCCAGTTAAATACACATATATACATACACATAGGTATTTTATCCAAATTTTTATCAAATAAGACAGCCAAATTCCTTTTTACATTATGCCATCAGTTTATGAAATCCTTCTAGAATCTTTTCTGAGTTCTATATGGCTTTCCGAGCTCTGTGTCTTGACTGACAAGATGCCTTCAGAAGCCCACCATTACACTTGGCCTTGCCAGAGACTTCAAGAAGCTGATGGGTGCCCTCTCCCCTCAGGAAGGGTGAATTCACCTACACAGGTCTTCTCCACCATGGCCTGGAGCTTGGGATCTAGTATCAGAGATGAGCTTCTTTGAAAAGCCAGCCAAAAGGCAAATGCTGCTACTCTCACTGTATGTGTGAAATTTTTGCACAGCTGCAGGCTTCAAGGGAGCCTCAATGAGGGAGAAGAGCAGCAGGCCGGATCCCAAACTCTCCAGAAACTTCAGGACACGCGGCTCTCAGTGCTGAACTGAAGACCCTCTCCAAGGACCATGGAGCCAGCTAAGGGATGAGTGGGGCTCTGCGTGCAGCCAAGCTTCCTCGGATGACATCGCTGTTACCCAGATGGCATTAAACAGTTACGCTCTGCTTCAAGGGAACTCTGAATCGCAGATGCCCCGGGTGTGTTGAAAATCCACCGGTAAGGTTAGCCCAAACACTCACATTCTGCTTTCTATGCATGGGTATCAAAGTTAGCGCAGGCCCCTCGACACCATAATCCATTATCAAAAACTGAAAGCAGCTGGTTGGATTTCTAAACTTTCTACACAGAGAAATGCATCTGGTCCCAGTTTGCTGCAAAGAAATCAGTTTTGTTCTTTCTCACAGACCAGCTACGGAAAGCACTGGGAGCAAGCAGCCTGGTTCCCCAAATATAGGGCCATCGTGCCGAGCTTAAGGCTTCATTCAGGCTGAGGAATTTTCAGCCCATCTCCACCTCGGGTGCCCTTCTGCCTCCAGCCAGGGCCTCAGCCAAGCAGGGACTCTGAACCCCCACCAGTTCAGAACAAGGAGGCTGGGAATTAGCAAAGCAGCTCCAGCCCCTCAGAGAAATCTCTGCACAGATCATGTGTATGAAAGGGAAAAGAAATCATTTGTAATGGATTGTCTCAGAACCATTTTTTTTACGTTTGTGCAAAGCTGAAGTATCGACTAACTTTCCGTTAATTTCAAAGGCAGGGCTCAGCCATAATTTATCCCTTTGATTCCACTGACCATCAGCAGTTGTGGCCATTTTCTGCCCGGCATGGAGAACAGTTAAATGATGATGTCCTTACCCCCCTTTGACTTCTCCTCCAGCCTGTTTCAGCAGTCTCACCCGGGCACTTCCTGTCTCCCCAGCCCCACTGTCTGGCACTTATTTCAGACAAGTCAATATGTTTAAATTATATCTCAGCTCAAGGTAATTAATCATAAAGCTTTATGCTTTGTAATGTGGTTTGTGTGTGTTTTTTTTAAACTTCTGGTTGGCATTCCACTGAATCACAATTAGAAAGGAAAAGCTATCCTTGATGTGTCGCGAATATCACATAAATGCCCAGGCTGGGACTCCTTCCTGGGCAAGCACAGGAGCACTTTGAAACCCTCTGCTCTTTTAGGGATCTAAGAGGGTCAAGGTGGCATTGTGGGAAATGTTAGGCAGATCAAAGGAAAGATCCATATGAGCTGACTGGATCCCTTTGCACAGAAACAATCTACTTTGAAAACATAAAAGTCAGGTGATGAGTTGTCTCTGTAATGCATTTTGCAAACACAACAAAGGCTCTGAAGTTCACGCATAATTATGCCACAGGACTGTATTGGACACACACTTCACTAAGATTGATAGGTGTTTGCTTCAGACGAGTTTTAATGGCAGCCTTACAGCACGTGACCTTAGTATTCAGTTTTATCATTTGTATCCAGTCCAAGGCGTGTGTGCATAAGATGGGATCATTCCCAACACTCTCGAGGGTCAACTGGTATTCAGGCTCCCATCCCTTAGTGAAGAATTCCCCATCCATAAAGTAAGTGAAGAGTCCAAGACACTTCACAAAGAAGGGTGGAAAGGGAAACCTAGGTTTCAGAAAAATGGGGCTGGAGACTCATTAAGAGATTCAATGTTCCAAAAAAGATGATTAATGTAGACACATTTCAGATTTTATAAAAATAATGCACACTGTTGACTCAGGGTGGGAAACAGATATTCTAGCCATTTTAAGTGGAAGAGACAACAGGGAAGGAGAGGCTTTCTAGATCCCTGGAGGGGCAGAAGGGGCAGGTGCCAGGCTGGGCTTTCTGGAATGACTTCCAGAACCATTTGATGCTGATACACACAGGGGATGAGGAAAAGCACAGAGTGGCTATTGCAGGGCAGTAGCTCATCTCTTTCAAAAGCATCTTGAAGTAGGATCAGTCCTGACTAGTTTATATACCATCTTCATGCAACAGTGACCTTAATATAACAACAAAAACCAACCAAACAAAAACCTCTCAGCCTAACAACATACATGCATGTTCTCCAAGGCCCATTTTTAAAAAATACATATTTTTTTTACCTATTTCAAAGAAGAAGCAAGAGGGAGAGAGAGACAGAAACATCAATGATGAGAGAGAATCATGGATTGGCTGCCTCCTGCATGCCCCTATCAGGGATCAAGCCCACAACCCAGGCATGTGTCTTGACTGGAATCAAACCATGACCTCCTGGTTCATGGGTTGACATTCAACCACTGAGCCATGCCGGATGGGCTCCAAGGCCCTTTTTTTTTGCTAAGATTCTGGCCACCCTGAGGTTGGCACTCTAAGTTACATAGGAAACAAAATTTATAGAATGTCAAAGGCAGACATTGTAGGGCGACTAACATGTATTATCTGCGCAGATTCCCAAAGAAAGCAAGCTTAAAAATGGATGGCTGACTACATTTTAATCATAGCCCTGGAATGAGGATAAGTGAGCAAGCGTTGATTAGCCTCAGCCAATATATTAACTACATCCTTGATTAAATCCTGGGACACAGAGTATAAAAATATTCTATGACAGTGGACAAACTAACACCCCCCCCCCCATTTTTGTCATGCAAGCTTTATTGGAGCAGAGCTACATCTTTTTTTTACCCATCTTTAATGGCTGCTTTTGCACACCAGTGGCAGGCAGAGCTGAGTGGTCATAACAGAGGTAGTAGAGCCCACAAAACCTATAATATTTTACCATCTGCCCCCTTTAGAGAAAAGTTCTCTAGCCTTTGGTTTAGGGCAGCAGGGACCACATAGATGAGTCACAGATGCTGGTTCTCAATAATGATACAGATTTGCTATGAACTTGTAGCTACCATACCATTCAAACACTGCGGCACAGTGGAGAATCATGTGTTCCACAAGTAAGAGCTATTTGATGTTTTCCTATCTGACAATGCAGCCCTGCTTCTCTGTTATCTTCTGGACTGAGGAGGAAGCTAACAAAAGGCAGGCAGTTGTTCAAAGGTTCTAGATTCAAAAGAGCAAGAAGCTTTCTGGATCAGAGCTGTCCAGTAAAACTTTCTGCAACGACAGAAAGGTTCTAAATCTGTGCGTCCAATACACGAACTAATATTTTTAATTTTATTTATTTTTTAATTTTAATTTAAATAGTTACACATTTCTAGTGGCTGCTGTACTGGACACTGCAGTTGTAAATCATAACCTATGTTCTCCTGATTGTTGGATCAGTCACTAACAACTTGTTAAAAAAACAAAAGATTTCAATGGAACTGATAGGGATATGAATAGATTCCCAAATCAATAAAGATCTCAGAAACATTTTATTAAAATGGCATCTGAGTAAGTCTTGTATAAATAATCAATATGTGGAAAAGACCCTCTTTTTTAAAATATATCTTAGTGGTTGAAAGTATTACATATGTCCTCTTACCCCCCTCGCTGATCCCCTTCCACCACTCTCCAAGCCCCTCCCCAGGCTTTCACCGTACTATTATCTGTGTCCATGGGTTATGCATATATGCATATAAGTTCTTTGAAAAAGACCCTCTTATTGGCAGCACATGAAATCTAAGTGTGAAGGCAGTGGAAGCTGGTAGGGTGAAAGTGAGCTATTATGCTTCAATGTTGAAGACCTGGTTTCTAAGGCTGTCAATCTCCTTCAGCATGAACTACAGGTCAAGCTTTTGACATCGTTTGTAAATACTTTAAATCATTTATCAGTTCTAAATATTCCTACTTACAACCCACATTCTCCTTTGTGGCTCACATTATATTTATTAGTTAGGTTTGGTTTTTCTATTAATTTAAATGTTGTTCTTTCTCATTTAGACAGTCAATTATTTGGGAAAAGTTACTTCAAATCTGTTCTTCACCACTGACCATTAGCTCAATAGAAAAACATTTCTAGGTTTGAACAGACAAAATTCACTTCTATTTTTCATTACTATATCTTGCATGTGAAAGAAACAGCTTGGAAACTCCCAACATACCCACTCATGACCAACTTAAAGGAATATGAGGAGCGACAACTCAGCTGCCAATTTGCCTTGTCCCAGACTCACACGTCTGTCGGATGAACAGGATATGGGCCACATTTCCCCAGCTGGACATCTGGGCCTTGCAGCTGCCACCAGGACCCCATGTGGCTAGGAATGTCAGCTTAAATCTGAGACCGAGTCAAGGAAAGGAGAAATGGCAGGAGCCTGTGTGGTACCTGAACATCCCATGTGAACACTTTCACCTTGTACCTTTGTCAAATCTCCAAGGATAAAATATACACCAGAGGCATCACCACGTCACAAAATACCAAATCACCATGTCTGGTAAGCGAACAACAAAATCTTGCCCCTGTGGCACTGAATACGTGGCTCTATCCAATTGTAAGGCCACTGGTTCCCACTGAAACTTAAAATCTAAGCAAGGAAAAAATGATTTGGGGCCTGATTATGTCTCAGGCCCTTTCTTTTTCTGCACAGGGACAGTGACAGGCGGGCAAGATTGAACATGGCAAAGCAGAATGATGCAGGCTCTTGAACTTCAGCTGACAATTACTGTAGCATTCTCCTCCAAGATAAGGACTTCTCAGGGGACTCTCATGCATTTAAGTCTCAAAACAATAGAGAAATCCAGAAAGCTCTAGAAAGTAACAATGGAAGAGTCCTCAACAGCAACACTGTCCACAGATGTTAGAACGAGGGAGATGCCATTTCCTGCCACCTGGATTAGATATCTAAAGAGCACCTACCAAGCCTGTCACTGATGACGTTATGCAGAGCGTAAGCCATGACTTGAAAGCAGTCAAGGGGATGGCTTCACTCCACAGCAGGATGGAACTTCTATCTTAGGTGTAATGGTAACTGTGGAAAGTCAAAACCACGAGTCCATTCGAGTTCCAATAATAAACAAAATGTATGTGCGATGAATGCAATTTCTGACTGTGACTATTTCTACATTCACCACGGTGGTGCAAGTTTCCAGAACGATCGTGGCTGGAATTTTGGTCTAAACTGATCAGTCATGGTCCCCAAAGTCACTGTAATCAGAGTAACCAACACTCCTGTGTTTCTGCCAATTGCGCTACTGTGTAGACAAACCATGGATGATCAGATTGGCTTAGCTGCGATTGGAATAGTCTCCCCTGGGCTATCCTGTGACATGCGAGAGGTCTTGTAATTTTTATCAAGGCAGAGATGCTTGCTAAATTCCAGTGCTACTGTAGCTGGACATGTTTTCCCTGGACCGTCACCCAGGGAAGTCCCTCAATGAGGGCAACTCTGGTATAAGAAAGAGCATTTAAAGCCAAATGACCCACAAGTCTCTTAACTCTCTGTGCCTCAGTTTCCTTATTTATAAAAAGCTACCTTATAAGTTGTTTTAGGAATCAAACAAGATTACATTGATGTTCCTGTTACATGCTGAGTAAAAGGTGTCACCCACAAAATGCCATAATCTTATGATTGCATTTAAAGGGGCTATATGATGTCAACCAAAAATTTATACCAAAACCAGTTCTTTTCAACTTCTCTGCTCTCTGGAGGTATACTGCTTACCTTCAGCCATTTCTTAAGCTCTGCACACAATTTTCACTCTGGCTGCCCCATCTTAAAGTGTGTGTGCCAAGTCAGCGTTAATACTTACAGGGATGAGGCTTGTCCCTGTGGCTCACTAGAAATTTATTTCCTGCTGTTGTTGCAGTAACTCCATTTTTCCCAAAGGGGCCATGATATAAAGGAAATCACTATGTAGCTAAATCAGCCTGCAGCTAACACAGACAAAATCCCCAGATGAACATTCAAATTCTAATCCATTCTACTCCTCCTTCTCCAACCAGCACCATCCCTACCCACCCTGTGCTATGGGTTGAATTGTGTCCCCTCCACATTCATAAGAGCCCTAACCTTCAGAAGCTCAGAGTGTGACCTTATTTGGAGATAAGATCTTTACAGAGGTTACCCAATTAAAGTAAGGTCATTTGGTGGGTCCTAATCCTATATAATAAAAGCCTAATATGCAAATTGTCCCCTCTGGCCGTCTTTCGACCAGGAGTTCGACCGCTCACTATGATCTGCGCTGACCACCAGGGGGTGGCATGGAACATGGTGGGCATTGGTGATGCCGTGCTGGCAGTGGGTGGCAGTGGAGGTGCTGCTGGACCCGATGGGCCCTGATGAGAGCAGGACCATGGCGGGATGGTGGAGGAGGTGAGCGGGCAGCGCCAGGTCAAGGCGGGTGTGAGCAGGGGCCCAATCGCCCCACAGACAGCGACCAGCAGCAGGGGGTGGGGTCGCAGCCCAGCTCCCAGGCACTGAGGGAGCTGGGCGGGGGGCCCGGCCCTGATCGATTGCCCCATAGGCAGGATGGTGGAGCAGGTGAGGGGGCGATGCCAGGCCAAGGCAGGGTGCCAGGCAGGGCTGCGGGGGTGTGAGGCTGGGGGCAAGAGCTGGGGCCCTATCTCCTCAGGCCACCCCAAGGGACCCCACCTGTGCATGAATTTGTGCACTGGGCCTCTAGTTCAATATAACTGGTGTCCTTATGAAAGAGGAAATTTGGAAACAGACACTCAAGGAGAATGTTCTGTGAAAATGAAGGCAGAGATGGGGTGATAATGCCACAAGCCAGAGAGCACCAGAGATTGTCAGTAAGCTACCAGAAACTAGGGGAGAGGCCTGGGACTTCCTCACAGCCCTGGAAGAAACCAACCTTGTCAGCACCTCGAACTTGGACTTCAAGCCTCCAGAATTTTGCTACAGCAGCTCTAGCAAACCAATGTACCCTGGAAGGGTTATCCTCCAACAGAGAGAGAGAGAGAAAGAGAGTGGGGGGGGGGGAGCATGCTGGGTTATCCTACAGGAGAGAGGAAAGGGAATGAAGAGAAAGAACTAACATTTCTTGAGTATACGTATCATTTTAGTTTTTTTACACTACGTTGTGTAATTAATATTCCTTATATCCCTACAGAGTAGGTATTCTGCATTTTGTAGATGAACTAACTAAAACTTGGAGAATTTAAGTAACTTCCCTAATATCCTACAGGTAGCAACTAGCAAAACTAGGGTATGGACCCGGACCTAGCTCTGCAGACCTATGCTGTCCCCACCTCCTCCCTTTGCCATCTGACTCTTGAAATAGGATCTCAGGTCATCCCTAGACATTTCAGAATTCCTGCTTTGTGTACTTCCTAATAGAAATTTGACGTCTTGATTAAACTGCTCCTTATAGTTACACTACATGGAAGCTAAACCAACTACAAAAGAGGTGACACTGTCTTCTGGTTATGCGATCATTTTCCTCAGAGTTTGAGGAATACAGAAGGCAAGGTTATCACCATGATGATAAAATGGGTAGACCACGAGAGAAGAGTTGAGGTACAGTTTCTGAGTGGCTGGAGTGTCACAATGTAACCTACAGACCTTTTATGTTAAACCCAGTGTCTGAATTCACCCACTCTCCACTTGGAATTCAAGTACGTTTTGCACTCACCATCCAAGAAAACATGTTTGCTGTGTTTCTGTTCTCTTATGTGTTAACTTTTGGGGTGGCTGGGAGGTGTTTTGAATCTGTAGAAGAAAGGGTAAGAATAAACAATAATGGCAGGTGACCTTTGGGTTAGGCAGCAAGGAATCTATAGAAACATGGAAGGAAAATGGAATCTGCAATGGCCATAAGAAGAAGTTGAGTTCAAATCCTAACTTCACCTCAGAGCTGGGTAATTTCACACAAGTAGTTTATAATCTCTCAAGCCTCAAATTCCTAATCTGTAAAACATAGTTAATGTACACACTTCATGGGGCACTCATGGGAGGGTTACATCTACCAGGTTTTATATGAGAATGCCCCTGAACTGGGAGGCACCCTCCAAATAGTAGTTGCTATGTGTTTAAGACTTAATAAGAGGCAGCAGAGCATAGTGGGAAGTTAAACTTAGAATCAAAGCCCTAGTTCTAAATCTGGGCTCCATTAGCCAATTGAAATATGTAAACAGAGGGATTAATTGAGATGATGTGGGTTAAGATGCTTTAGTACAAAGCTACTGTTGTAGAATGGGAGGGGGAAACAAACAAGCCCTTCCTGGGAAATGAGTCACCAGAGGCTTTCGAAGTCTCTGGATAATCTCTCTGAGCTCCTCTAAATGGACCAAATGAACTGGGTGAACTCCCACGTCCCTTCTCTCCTGGGTGCCTGTGGTCATCCCACGTGGGTGTGAGAATCACGGGTCTGACTCTGACTGCCTCTGGATCAACAAGACCCACCTGGTCATGGCTTCCTGGGGTCACCTATGGCTAACAGAGAAGTTACTGATAGGCAAGGGAGAGAGTGACAGGGCAAGAGAGAAGGCAGGCAGGAGTGGCCTTTCTTCATCCTCAGAGCCAGGGCATCCGCAGGTTCAGGGCGAGTATAGGGCAGTCCTCTGAAAGAAACAACTAGCCATTTGCACCACAATGCCAGACCCTTTGGGGAAAATTGACCAAAATGTTCCAGCTTTCAGCACGGAATATCTTCCTTGAGTAAGTCTGCACAGGCCTAGGCACAATGGGTTAAAAGATAAAGCAAACAGCATTCTGTAGTCTTACTTTCTTGTCCTTGACCCATTGAATAGAAAACACTTGGTGTGCATTAATTATTTCTAATTTTTTTAAAAAGTGGGCACAAAGTCAATAAAGCCTCAAATGCCTGAGCTAATTACCAGTAGGTGCACGTGACTCTTCCCTTTGAATGCATGTGTATTCCAAGGCAACTAGGGCACATCTGAGGCTGACTGGTTTAAAATTAATACATTAGGACCCTGGTTCTGAAAGAGTTAACTGATGTCAAGAGAGATATCTTTTAGATTCTCAGCTGCTTTTGCAAATAGTCTTGACACCACAAGAATTTCAAGTTTTTGGTTCAGAACGCTCAACCTGTGAGGTTATAAACTTGGCAAAACCTGTTCTGCCTTGGCTGTGCAGAGAACACATGCTATTTCGAAACATAAATCCACACAGCTCCGTTTACGACTCCTTAGGTTAAATGTTAGAGACGTTATAACAAACTGGAAAATATGTGTAGCAGGTAGTTATTTGATTTACAGGGGGAACTGTAAAGGGGCCCATTTGCCTAGTGTTTTGGAAGCTTTTTTGGGGGGTAGGGGTTGCGGGGTGGGGAGTTGGTCTCTGAGCCCACTGGTTTTACTGTCCTGATCAGGAGAAGAGTCCTCAGAACTGTCCACATGGGATCCATGGGATCAGTCACCTGAGGCTGACTTTCAGACTCTGCATGCTAACATTAAAACCAAAACAAAACTCTAGAAGTTCCAAGACCCCTCCGTAGGCCCCATGGTCCCTCATCACATACTGATGCACCGTGTTACAAATTTTATCTAATCAACCGACATTTTAAGGAGTGGATAATTCAACAAGAATAACAATGTGGTGACAGTTTAGCCTCCCCCTGCCCTTCATAAAAACACTACCTTCTATTTGGTCTCCACTCAGGTCAAGACATTTCACTAATTTGCTAGTCATTAAAAAGATATTTTTATACCCAGACTGTAATATTATACTCCTGAGTGATTATGAAAGCTCCCAACAGAATTCCAGACTCGAAATGGAAGGATGGGAAGCTGAACTGCAATTATGATACTTTAAGTAATTCCACAAAAGTACAACCACTGTTAAACAATTTATGGTCTTTGATCTTGTCACAGATCTCCAGAAATCTTCATATCACTCAAGCTAAATATTTCCAAACAGAAAAGGGATAGTTTCTCTCCCCTCTACCACCCACTCATCCAGGCTGAAGATACAGAAATAAAGTTTCCAGATGTTTGCTTTGAGAGGTCTGACCACAGGAGGGGCATTTCTGCCAGCCTTAAGGGGGGACCTGCCCAAACCAAACACCTTGCCTGGCATTGATTCTGTTTGTCCAATTTGTGTATCACTAAAAGTGTAACTGGGAAGTGAGAGAAGAGATAACTTTTAATTAATAAATCGATTTAAAGTTTTGCAAGAACCAGACCTGTGGCTCTCAAACCTCGGCATGTCTCAGAATTCCCCACAGGGCATATTAAAGGGCAG
This sequence comes from Eptesicus fuscus, assembly GCF_027574615.1. Lineage (NCBI taxonomy): Eukaryota > Metazoa > Chordata > Mammalia > Chiroptera > Vespertilionidae > Eptesicus > Eptesicus fuscus. The sequence continues at coordinate 38,914,988 of NC_072488.1, read as the reverse complement.
AGAGGCTGGCCCCAGCCCTAGTTTTTCTGATTCAGGAGATGTTGGGTGGGGCCCAGGAATTAGCCTTTCTAACAAGTTCCCAGGTGATACTGATGTTGCTGGTGCCCGCACTATTAGAGCTAAACCTATGGCTTCTGTTTCGTTAGACACAGTTAAATTGTGACCTGAAGGATGTGGCGTTCTTAGACTGCATCACAGCTGTGTCAGGAAATAAGAGGGGGGAAAAGGGCAGGTCTAGGTCACCCTAACACCAAATCAAAAGCTCACTTTAAGAAAACAACCCCTTCTTAGAGGAGCCTCTGTCTTCACGATGAGCCCTCAACCCCCATGACTGAGAGAACAGTGTTCGTCACCCAGAAGGGAAGCAGCCTGGGAACTGGGAAGTTTAGCATCAGGGAAAAAGGGGACCTAATTGTTAAAGTCAGCGTATTCATTAGGAAAATCTCATTTCACTTGAAGAGCAAAGAAAGAGAAAAACAAACAAAAAACAAACAAACAAACAGAAATAAGAGCTTATGATGGTTAAGGCTCTTCCTTCTATAACAAATGTTTTATCCTTAAACAGCTGTCATGTACTTCAGCTACTTAGCATTTACAAATAAGTTATTTTCAAATTCAGTTTGGGTTGTCTTCATTTGCAAACTTAGGCCAGACCTCCTTTGGTAATTCATATGACAGCAGTGATTGCGTGGAATTTGCTTGCTAGATTTGCTGTCTTAAAAAAAAAAAAAAAAGTGAGAAGAGAGGGTAGGGGCCAAAGAGATTATCAGGACATTATTTAACTTTTGAAACAGAGAAAGCTCCAACCGGATGATGAAATTTCACAGGCTCTCTGCTGATTTGTTTGTGAAGTCTGCACTAAGAAATCCTAAAGAAGGGTTAGGTGATGATATCACTGTTCTCAGATAATCCCCCTCAGTAATTATGCCCATTTTTGCCTCGGGGATCTAGAGAACTCACGCTGAAGCAGGTGGGCTGTTTTGCAATCATTTCCCAGATACCTGCAGCTGAGTCTATCTGGACAGGGTAGAAAAAGGAATACTTATTGGAAGAGAAAATGCTGAAGCCATCTGAAGGAATATTACAATTGTTCATTTATGAACAATCTTTAAAGGCTTTGCCCAGAGTGGAGGAAAAAAAGGTAACTGGATTATATTTGGTTGGTTTTTATTAAGAAGGAAATGTTATATTTTAGCACTTCCAAACAAAAGTAAACTACAGGGAGACATCGAAAGGCTAGGAAGCTGAGCTGGTAGTGGTAATAACATCAAACATTTACTGAGCACATATCTGACCTTCACGGCAATCCCATGAGGAAGCACAGGCCTGGAGAGATTGGGTAACAAGCTCAGAGTCGAGGGGTAGGCGGCAGAGCTTGCCTCTGTCTGACTCCAAGGCCCCTGGTAGGTCAGAAAGACTAATTTGCAAAATAAAACAAGTTGATTTTTTATAAAGTGTGGTTGCTATTGGGTGAAAAGGTGAAAAGATGCAAACGGTAAGCCCTTTGTCCTATCATGTCCATGGGTGGGATCTATAAAATGAGAGTTCCTGTCACTGTGGAGAAGGAACACCAGAGGTCACGTTGAGGGGGGCTACACTAGACCTGCCCACTTCCATTTGTTGTCATCTGAGCAGTCATTGTCTATAATTGTCCTTGTGTCACTCAATCTGCTGAAGGAACCAGGTGCTCTGCAAACCATCTACTAAATGTTCTGCCTTCCTTGGGATCTTATCAAACCCCTTTCCCAGACTTTAATAGCCCACAATGAGAAACCACTCAATTTATTAAAACACTGAAACTCTCTCAGCCCAGTAATTCTGATCATTTTTCAAAAGGCTGAAAATATACTTAGCATATTACAACTATGCTGTGGCTGATGTTCTCCTCCAAAACTGGCCCGCCCCACATGTTCCCCGTCTCAGTACATGGCCCCTCTCAGCATCTCAAGCCATAATATATGTCATCCTTGTTTCTTCCTCTGTCCCTCTTCCTCCGCATCTGACCCACCACCCACTCCTAAAAACTATCTCCAGGTTGTATCTCAATTCCTTCCCCTCTTCTCATCTCCATCACCACCTCCCAAATCCAGAATATTATCACCTCTCACCCAGCCAAGTCCAATCACCTCCTAGCTGGTTTTCACGCAGCAGCCAGGAGCATCGTTTTCTGCCCACTCTTCAGAAAATTCTTTTTCTTTTTAATTATGCAACAAGTACATAAATGTACAGTGGGAAGCTGAAAAGGCCCCCCTATACACCCCTTAAAAGATCCATGTCTTAACCCTGGGATTGTAAATGTGACATATATGGGGAAAAGGTCCTTACAGATGTCATTAAGTTAAGGCTCTTCAGATATGATCCTGTGTTATCCAAGTGGGCCTTAAATACCATTACTAGTGTCCCCATGGGAAAAAAGCAGAGCGAGATTAGATAGAAACAGAAGAGGAGAAAGTGATGGGACCACGGAGGCAGAGACTGGAGTGAGGCAGACAAGCCAAGGGATGCCGGCAGCCATAAGAAGTTGGAAGAGACAGGAAGGGATGCTCCTCAGACACACAGCCTTGCCAACACCTTGATTTCAGCCTGGAGAATCTGATTTCAGCTTCTGGACTCCAGAACTGTGAGATAATAAATGTGTGTAGGTTTTTTTTTTTTTTGCCACCAAGTTTGTGGTAATTAGTTACAGCATCCACAGGAAACTAATAACATACACTATCAACATAAAATTCAAAAATGATGTAGAAAATGATGAAATACTGGTACTTCTTGATTATACATTCTCCTCCTACCCATTCTACTTCCCTCACCTGGGATACCCAATGTCATGAGCTTGGGTTTTTATCAGTCCCATCTTTTTCTATGCATTATATACATGGATATACTCAAGTAAGATGTCATTTCTTTTTGTTTTAGTGAATGCAAATTGCTCCCCCAAAATGTATGGCTTAGGTCTATCTGTTTTTGAACTTCACATAAATGGAATAATACTGTGCATTACTTCTTTCACTCCACGTTAAGTTTTTGAGACTCATGCATGTTCCCAGTAGACTTACAGTTCATTTGTTTTCTCTATTGTAGTATATTCCATTGCATAAATGCAGCACAACTGATGCATCCATTTACATCTAGACTTCTCCTAGGAAAGAGTAGTGCCATTACAACAGTCCCTACTTGGAGCCCTCCCCTGGCTTCCTCCTACTATTTTAGTACATCAAACTCTTCCCAGAGTTCACCTTTGCCTCTCCCATCTCATCTCATCCCCTCTCCATGATCCTCCACTTTCTTTGGGCTCCTGGAGCACACTAAATTCACTCCTCCCTTAGGACTCTTCCTGTTGACCTTGCCTGGACCATTGCGTTCCCAGTTATTTGCATTTCTGGCTTCTTTTTATTCAAATCTCCTCAAATATCATCTAATCTCTGCAGCCTTCCCACGCCACCCAATCTAAAGTATCCCCATCCCCAATCACTTGCTCCAAAGCCCTTGTGTTTTATTTTTCGCAGTACCTCTCCCTATCTGTATGTGCCTGTGTATTTGCTTCCTGGTCTACCATCTGTCTCCCTATCCTGAGGGCATGAACTTGTCTTATCCACCAGTCTATGCCCAGCAGGTAGAACAGGGCCCAAGCAAGGAGTGGATGAATGCTCAGCATATTTTTCTTGGATGGATAAATGAGTAAGTGAGTGAATAAAGCTGTAAAGAAATCAGTACTTGAGAGTAGATTCGAGCTAACCAAACTTCATTTGCTCATTTATTCCTTCCACACATATTATCAAGTGCTTATATTTTAAAAGTCCCGAGTCCATACAGGTGAGGAGAAGACACAGTTTGCTATGACAATTTCTTGTTCTACAGATTTAGTCAGCGAGGGCTGATCTGTGGAATGTGAGGAGCTACAAGGGCGTTTATTGAAAAGGGGTTTTAACTTTGTCTCTAACTGTATGCTTCCCCTTTTCTGTGTTTAGAAGCAGGGTGGAGTGTGTACTCTCAGGGTGACTAAGCCCCTAGACTATTATTACTGAAGCAGGGGTGCTGGTTACCACACCAACCAGGCCTCTCCTTAGCCGGGAGGAGAGAATCTACCCAAGCCTGTCTGATTATTTGGGCAAGATTCCAACAGGTGGAGAGGCTGTCCCCAACCAGGCCTGCCTCCGAGAGAACAAAACATCATGGAGATACCAGACCAGTGTAAGGATTCAAAAATAGGCTAAAAAAATTTGCCTTATCATTTACTTCCTAAACTTTTAGAGCCTCTTATTACACTCTATGAATTTGATTTCAAAAATTTATCTAATTTTCATTGCAGACATGTAGCATTCATAATTCTTTCTAGAGAGCCCACTTTTTTAGACTTTATTTCTTCATTCTCTATAGCCAGAAAATACAATAACTGAAACCCATGCAGAAGAAAAACATAGCAAATGATTTTAGGGGTATCTCACATTCCCTTTCTCTAGAGTGTTTTTCTCCTTGCTTAAAAAAACAGTTCTCAACCATTAGGCTTCATCTCTTCGAACATTAACGTCAAAATCCAAACACCAAATGAATATGACAAAGAAAAGTGAAAGGGAACAGGTGCTCAGAAAATGCAGTAACTATGGGCGTCTTGGGGGACAGGATGACTCAGGAGGCTAGGCATGGATAGCAAAGCCTCTCCTGTCTGAACCACAAGTCTGAGGCCAAATCTCAGCGGGCACTACCACTGCGGGGCACACATTAGGTGGCTGGCTGCGTTACGTAGGTGAGGGAACCTATGGTGAGCACTGGCAATGCAGATAGAGGAAGCTGGATTCCAGTCTTTTCAGCACAGCTTACCCCATGCAGAACAAGAAATAGGATGGCAAACAGCACAATCACTATCCAAACACTATCACTGCCACCGGGGACCAGACAGAAACTTCCATGAGTCAGGTTGACCAGGTTAGGACCATGCCTATTTGGAGGGCTGATGTCCCTCCAAAGGGGTGGGGTCACTATGACCATCCAAGTCCACGTATTGCTAGACTGTCATAATTTCCAAAAGAAATCAGAAATGCAAAAGTTTTCTGAAATATTTAGTTCAAACGTTCGCAATACATTTGAATACCTTTTGGAATATTCTGTGGATCACACCAAATTTGTCCGTGGGTTCAATTTGGCTGGTGAGCCATCAGTTTGTAACCTCTCACCTGAGAGCAGTGGCCTCAGTGGCACCATTAATTTGACCTCTGGCATCCATAGTTCCCCCTTTCTTATAACAAATATTTTGAAACATTTTTCTTCCTTTCCTAATGTAAGATTTACAGATAGCACGACCTACCTATATATCTAATTCAAAAATTTAACTATAAGGTTCTAGCTATATGTAAAATATGGGTAATGTATCAAAAAACAAACAAACATGTTTTAATTTGTAACTGCAGAGACACAATTACCCTGGAAGGTACAATAAAATAATCAGATGCTTACCTCCTTAAGAGAAAATCACCAAGCATGCAATAGCTACAAATTGCTGAGAGGAATCCTATCTAATGAAAGAGTAATATGCAAATTGACCATCACTCCAAAACACAAGATGGCCGCCCCCATGTGATCAAAGATGGCTGCCACAAGATGGCCTGCAGGGGAGGGCAGTTGTGGGCAGTTGGGGGTGACCAGGCCAGAAAGGGAGGGCAGTTGGGGGGGACCCAGGCTTGCAGGGGAGAAAGGTTGGGGGGACCAGGCCTGCAGGGGAGGGCAGTTGTGGGCAATCAGGCAACCAGGGAGGGCAGTTAGGGGTGACTGGGCCAGCAGAGGAGGGCAGTTGGGAAAGACCAGGTCAGCAGGGGAGGACAGTTGGGGGGACCAGGCCTGCAGTGGAGGGCAACTGGGGGGGAACCAGGCCTGCAGTGGAGGACAGTTGGGCGGGACCCAGGCCTGCAGGGGAGGGCAGTTGGGGGGGACCATTCCTGCAGGGAAGGGCAGTTGGGGGGGACCAAGTCTGCAGGGGAGGGCAGTTAGGGGCAATCGGGCCGGCCGGGGAGCAGTTAGGCGTTGATCAGGCTGGCAGGTTAGGGGTTGATCAGGCTGGCAGGCAGAAGCGGTTAGGGGCAATCAGGCAGAGGCAGGCAAGTAGTTGGGAGACAGCAGTCCTGGATTGTGAGAGGGATGTCCCAGATTGGAGAGAGTGCAGGCTGGGCTGAGGGACAGACACACACACACACACACACACACACACACACACACACCCCTGTGCACAAATTTCGTGCACAGGGCCTCTAGTATAATATATTGGTTAATCATGTATAAGTGTTTTATCCACATGAATGTCCAATGGGACAATTATAAGCCATACAGATATAGGACAGGTCTCTGTTGTATAAGAATGTCCTTGCATTGCTGTTCCTGCCACTCATCACTGTGACAACCAAAATGTGCTTCCAAAACATTCCAAATGTCCCTTGGAGGGCAGTGCCACCCTGTTAAGAAACAATGACATAGACTGACCAACCAAAGGCTGACCAATAAATTTTAGTTCTCAACTGGCTGTACAACCTGAGACCATTTACTTAACCTCCTTGAACTTTCATCTGTAAAATGGGGAAACAATGATACCTACTTTATAGGTATTTATGTGGAAATAAAAAACTTTAATAATTTCAAAATGCTTAATCAAGCTCTAAGCCACTGTGAGCTTTGTGTGTCACTATTGGGTTAAAATCAGATGGTAGTTGCTCCAAGGCATATTTCCACAGTCTGAAACTATTGCTAATTCCAAGTGTTCTTTGGAATTCTAGAGTTTGTAAAGGAAGCATGTTGAAAAAGGCAAGTCCTATCTATATATATAAAAGGCTAAGTGACTCTCCAACCGGCCCATAGGCATGATGCACACTGACCACCAGGGGGCAGAAGCTCAATGCAGGAGCTGCCGAGCTGTGGTGACTTGGCAGCAGCAGTTCCAGAGAGGAGGGAGCCTGATTCTGGGGTGTATCACCCAAGAACCGCCCTCTCACAATCTGGGACCCCTCGGGGGATGTCGGAGAGCTGGTTTTAGCCCAATCCCGCAGGCCAGGCTGAGGGACCCCATCTGTCTGAGGGATCCCATTCACTCCAGATGCCCTTTGAGCCACTGCACTACGCCAGGTGCGGACGGCTGGGGAGGGACCATGGGAGGTTGGCTCCAGGGCGTGTCCGGACCTTTTCACCCAGTCCTGACCTGCCGGCCACCTTCTAATTAATTCCCTTTTAATGTGCAGGAATCCATGCACCGGGGCACTAGTAGAGATATAAGGCTTCACTATGACCCTGAACAAAGTTTTCCATCATTTTGCTGACTCTAATTCTAGTTAGAAGAAAGCCACAAAGATACTGGTACAAATTATACCACTCTCTCAAAAGGCGGAAGACAGTTGGGGTTAGGTTTTAAAGACAATGCTGGCTTCAAGTAATAACATTTTCCCTCTGTTTAGAGGACATCTGTCAATGAGGCACAAAGGTTTGACCTCAGAAGACCAGACAGAGACTTTTCAGCTCTCCACTTTATTGTGGGATAGTTTTTTAAAAGCTACTCCAGGCCAAACACATGGTAGGTTCTTATAACAAATCAGTACCCATATTAGCTCTCAGTAATAATCCCAGGCTTGATTTGTAGACAGAATTTGTCAGCCTGACCCTGTTGCCACCTAAAGGAGGTGGCTACTAGTGAGTCAGGCGTTGACGTTCTGTCTCAGGTTCTCGTTTGTCAGAGAGAAAGAGAAGGGACTGGATGAGCCAAATATATCTAGGATTACAAACCATCATGTGACAAAGTGCAGAAAAAAGACTGAGAGGCACCAGCATGTTTAAATAAATATCTGCAAAAATAAAATAATTGATTTCAGGGTATTGTAAATTAAAGATGTTTTATATCTTTATATTTATATTTTCAATTTTCCTGTTACTTCCTATGAGGAACTTAAGTCTACCAAACTAGATACACAAACTAGGGTGAAATATAGCAAATACATTTTCAGTGAAGTCACCAACTAAAATATGTTTTCCCCAAAAATCTAGGCCCAGTGCCCTACCTTGGTTTAGTTAGTATTAACCTATATGTTGTTCTCATATTGTTGAACTAGACAAATATGAAAGAATGGAATACTATGAGCTAAACCTAAAGCAAGTCACTAATTCATTTAACTCAACGCATGGATTTTCATGCTAAGAACAAACAAAAGCAAGCTACCAAACAAAAAAAAAAACATGTCTCTGACATTGAAATATTTTTCCTCTCGAGAGTAAATATCCATATTTTTCCTCACTTAAATGCTATGATCCAGTGATTAAAGAGCCAAAGGAGAGAATAACTTCCCTGGTCTCTAAAACGTTGATTAATCATAACTAAAGTTTTTCTTTCTCCCCATCCCCCAAAAAGGGAAGGAAAGTGACAACTTTAAAAATAACTAAAATATATGCTATATATATATATATATTAAAAGTTGAGGCAAACCCCCAAAATAAATAGACACAATTTAAAGAACTAGACAAAATACAGGGAGAAAAATATCTTCTAGCCCTGTGTTCATTCTTAGTAGCACAAGAGATACTTTATATTTTCTTGGCCATGTTTAAGCCATTCAAGCACCATTGCTATAACTTTTTTTTGTCACTTCATAACCTTTATTTCACAGTTTCAACTTTTAAAAGAACTTTTATTCATCACCCCAACTCAAAAACTAGTAGACACATTTTAAGTATGCTGCCACCAAGTGGCAGTCCTGTTCAGTCGCCTGAATCAAACAAAAACCTTTGGCTTTGCCTGCCATTCAGAAGTAGATCACTACTAACACCTTCCTCTGTATAGGGTTATTAGGCTTCTTTACCAACTTATTTTCCCATCACTGTCAAGTAAAAAACATTATTGCAGGCATCTAATCATATATTTCCTTGTCCTTTAGCATAATTTCTTTCAGAATGAAAATGCTAAGTAGAACAGAACTGTCTTCTATATATGAAATACCAATAGCCGTGTTTAAATGGATAATAGCAAAGATTATATTTTAGAGCAAGTTTTAAACAAAGAAACATCTAAGGTACAACTAAGTACCTTTTCACTAATTCTTGGCTTTTCTTTAAATAACCCCATCTGAATCGCTAAGCTTGACTTCAAAATCCCCTCTCAGCAATCTGTCCAAAATTGAGCTCCCTCCGATTCAAATAGCCCTCCGGGCTTTGCTAACATCCACATATTCCCTTGCTGTCTCACTAACAGATATTCTAGGTACCTCGTCCAAGCTGCTGGAATGAATTCAGTGCTCAACGCCTCTTCTTCCTTTCTCTTCAAGTGACAGCAGAGAGTACACAAGCCTTCTTTTCTATTTCTCTACAACTATAAGTAGTTCAGTTTCCACTTTATTCATTTCTGTCCCAACTTTCCTAATCCCCATGCAGCTATTTCCAATGAGAACATCTGGCAGAACTTGTTAAAACTAATTTCTATAGAGGACTTAATTAGTCACATCAAACTCTCGACTACCTTGCAATATACTCAGATCTTCCGGCCTTATAAAACATCTCACTGATACTTAAAACAAAAGCCTCAGAAACTACATTCAGAGCACCTAAATCACTCTTGCAGAGCAGAAGATATCTTTTATGACAGAAAATTATGTAATTTTTTGACAGAGATTTAACTTGGTTTCATGATAGGGGAATATTCCATATTGCTCTGGGGGTCTATTTTACAACCCATTCAAACTCAAAACAACTTTGTACATTACTTTTAGAAGAAAGTAAAAATGGAATAATTTTTAAAGTGATATTAATAAATTGGCCCCATAGGTTCTCCTTTTCTGATACAAAATGTCTAACCCTCTTCTTTTCCTTTTCTTTCACATCCTCTCCCCCCTCCCTTTCCTCCTCTCATACACCTCTCCTCTATTTAACCTTCTCAGTGCCTGACTTTGCCTGCACTTCTGCTGACTGAGCTCACTACCTAGCCCGCTTTCAGTCGTACTCCCGGGAGATAAAAGCAGCTTCCACATTCAGCATCGCCTGATATCTCTGCCTGTTCCCAGAGATTCCAGCCAGCCCCACTAACAGTCCTGCTCCATTGAGAAAAAGCCCATTGAGACCCAAATATATCTTTGAATTACAGAAGAATAAAGGTTTGATTCACTCATCAATATTTAAATCCTTGTATTTTTTTTCTCTCCTTCAGTGCCATTTCCACAGATCTAGAAGATAGGAAGACTGCCTTGATTCAAACTCCACTTTCCTGAAGTTTTTTGCCTGTATACGTAGGGGGTTGGAATAATTGAACTTAAAGGCATTTTCCAGCTTAAAATTAATAGATGCCATCCTTAACAAAATATATTCAAATAATTTCTGATTAAGAATAATAATACTTAATAGAATGCCATATATTGGCTGCCTGCTATGCACCAGCCACTAATAAACTATGTAATCACAACAATTAATATAAATTATGTGCCGGCCATGCGCAAAGGACTTGATATGCATTGTCCCATATGCCCTTCTGACAGCATTATGAGACATGTAATATTAGTATTCCCTTTTTGCAAATGAGCAAACCGAGGCATAGAGAGAATGAAAGACTTGTTCCAGGTCACACATAGTTAGTGAGTGGTAGAGATGCGATTGAGCCCAGTCAGTCTGACTCAGGTAGACAAGGTCTCAATCCCCACACTCAGAACAACTCTACAAAAGGTGGTATTATTATCACCACCTTGTAATGAATAAAATTTCGCATGGTGAATTACCTCCTAGAGAGTACCATCTAGTTATTAAACAGAAAAATGCAATGGTTTTTACTGCGGTTGGTTCTTAAAACTAAGAGCATCATGATCGTGTGTAAATTGATATCCAAATAGAAATGTTATGAAAAGAAAAATAAAACTGTAATAAGTAAATATCAACAGAATATTTTACTTGAATGTAGACTATAATAAAAATAGTGTAAAAACATGTTATAAATGTATAAATGTGTTGATGTCAAAACCTTATATGTAAAAATAGTCATTAGGATGTAACCTGTTTTTTTATTTCTAGAAATTCTTTTTACCAATCTGCTTGCTCTTTATTCATATTTTACTTCATCTTATAAAACATATTATTCTATAATCTGTGCCTGATCTTTCTAAACTCTGAAGGATTTTTTAAGGTCTTATTTTGCTATCTGTTGTTTCTGTTGGCTCTTGCTAATGGTGTCTTATTTCTTTGTATGTTTAATGATCGTTTATATTACAGAGCTAATTATACTTGTAGTTTTACCTGTAGAAAATCTTTGAGGCCTACAATGAAGGTGAATTCCTCAAGAAGAGATTAGTGTTTGCTTCTGCCAGTAAGTGGAAACATCACCAATACTGGTACCAATACTGGAAAACTTCAAAGAAATTTTATCAGCTTGAGATATTTTAGGCCACCAAGGAGTATGAATCTGGTCTGCAAAGCTTCATGAGAGATGGTTTATGGCTATCAACCCTCCCGCCGCCTTTAGTTCATTGCCAAGGTTTGGAAACTTTTCTTTGTGGTCCCCTGAGCAGACATAAAGATTGTTAGTTCTATTTTTAATTCATCTTTGCACTGCTGGTGTAACCCTCCCCCCAAGAGTTCCAGCTTTCTGGAGGGTCTTCTATTAGATCACCTATCATAGGTGGGCCCTAAGCTTTATCTTCCAAACCCCAAGCCCCACAAGGCCTTGAAAAATGATGATCATATTTACCCAGAAAATGCCCTCATGGCAGTAACTGACCTCCCACTTTCATCCAGTCCTATGCCCAAGTATTCCCTGTTTCCTTGCAAGCTTGTGCAAAAATTATAAAAAGACTTCTTAAAATAGGCCTGGGACCTATCTTGGTTAATGTCTCCTAGAGAGTCCCTAGCACTGAAGGCCCTCCACAGGCATACCTTGGAGATGTTGCAAGTTCCATTCCAGACAACTATAATAAAATGAGTATCACAATAAAGGGAGTTGTAATCTTTTGGCTAGTGGAGGGTTCTACATTCAGTTTGTAAAACACAACACCTGTGAAGTACAATAAAGTGAAGTGTGCCTATACAGGTATCTGTGAATAAGTACGTGGGTGAGTGACTAAATGAATGAATGAAATAAAGCCATGTTAAAAGAGCAATAGGTAGCCCCGCTGGCGTGGCTCAGTGGTTGGGTGTGGACCTATGAACCAGGAGGTCACGGTTCGATTCCCAGTCAGGGCACATGCCGGGTTGCAGGCTCCACCCACAGTGTGGGGCATGCAGCAGGCGGCCAATCAGTGATTCTCTCTCATCATTGATGTTTCTATCTCTCTCTCTCCTCTCTGAAATCAATAAAAATATATTTTAAAAAAGAATAAAAAAAAAAAAGAGCAATGGGTAGTGCTTAAGGCTGGAGCACACATAGTCTATAGGTCACCTGCACAGGATTACAGATACACTGTCCCTCTTGAAGCCTACAGCCCTGTGCCAGGTGGAGGCCTGGTAAACTGAGTTTGGGCTGAGTTTCAGCTCCCACTAGCCTTATTGACTGGACCCCTCTATGCAGTGAAAACCTGCTCAACTGTGCAAGGCAGCTCCGATTTCAGAGCACAGGTTTGGAACCAGATGCAGGGGTTCAAATCCTATCTTCTTTTTCTACTAACACTATGACCTTGGATAAGCAATTAAGTCTCCAGTTTCCTTGTAAGTAAAGTGGAGATTGGAGTACCTGCCAAATAGACTTGTTATGAAGATCTAATGAGTGAGTGCATGCAATCTACCACTGAGAATATTGTCTTTAGATAGTAATTGGTCAATCAATGTTTGCCATATTCCGGCATCACTCACTCGGGTCAGATTTGCAAAATGTATTTCAGTTTACACAATGCCTAAGAGGTAGTGTGCATGTGACTTTGATCTTCCAGTGGACAAGCAAGCACTGAATGTGGAGACTGCAAACCCCTTTCCCAGTGACAACTCTACCACACACCAACATCAAGTGACTTGGAGCACTCACTTAACCTTTGTGACTCTCAAGTTTCGTTGGCCCTTAAACTAAAACTATAAGGCCTTATAGCCTGGCTCTGATGTTTAAAGGAGATCATGTATATAAAAGTATTTTCTCTTCATTGTAAAGTATATTACAATCAGAAGGTACTGGAAATAACTGTAGGGCATAAAACGTAAATCCATTCCTACTTTTCTCCTATACCCATAGACATGGGAAGCATTCAGTAGATATCTGAATTAACAAATAAATAAAGTTGTCAATAGACAAGGATTTAACAGCATTTTTCAAAAGGATTTATGAGGCACCTGCATCAATATTGCCTGGGGACGTTGTTTGAAAATGTCCTGGGACGTGGGCTACATTAGTAGTTCTCAACCCCCACTGCACACTCAGCTGTCCTGAGGAACTGCAAACAATACTGAAGCCTGTGCCCCACCCCCAGATCTCTGGGTGTATTGGGCTTCAGAATTCTTAAAACTCCCTTGGCTGATTCTAATGTGTGGCCAAGGTTGAGAATCACTACTCTAATTAATTGAGCCTAAATGGTAAGACAGACACTGATATTCGGCAACCCCAAAGTTACCTCGAACCTCCTTCCCCCTTGTCACTCCCTTCCATGAAGGCTAGAAGAGATGATTCATTTTCTCACCTTTCACTAAAGTTAGGGGTGACAGTGTGTCCAGGTCTGGGCCAAGATCAGAGGTCTGCTGGTCAGAGGAAAAGGCTTCTTTAAGGCTTATCTTGTTCTGATAAAAAGAGACAAATGTGTCTAATGCTTCTTGCCTCACCCTCTTCCTGCCTTGAACACTCATGTGTGGCTGGACCTGCCATGAACTATAAGAGGAAGGCCAACCAAGAGGACCCCAGACGTGTCAGCCTTGACATTGTTGAGCCTCTGAGTCAACTTCAGCACTCACCTACTTCTGACCCTGTTATGGGAGAAAAACAAACTCCAAGATTGGTTAAGCCACCAAAATCCAGCTTTCTGCAGCAGGCAGATGAACACAATCCTAATTGACAGAAAGAGATCTTGTCTAGTTTCTTTTGCCCCAATCCCCCGAGAAGACGCTAATATATTAAACGCTTTTATGGAAAAGTGACTACAAGCTTATTTACAGAGTAAGCAGTTTGCATGGGAAGGAATGTGAAGAGTGGCTTACTTGAAGGTGCGGCCTCCTCTAATTAAAAACTCTCAGAGACCGTCCTACCTGTTGAAACACCCATGATGTAAGAGGGAGAAGGGGCTTTCATAGAATGATTTTCTGCAGTTTTCTTCCTTAATTGTGCCTTTACACTATTGCACAACATGTAGATAAAGGACAGGCATTAGAAAAAAAGTACACCCTCCGTTCCCAACCAGCCCTCCCCTCCTAACTTGGGTGACTGCTCAAGGAGAATGCAGGCAGACCTTGTGTGATTGTGCTTGACAAAGATGCGTGTTGTTGTTTTTTTAATGGAAGGCAAGACCCTCCACCAGCAAAAAGGTTACAACTTGCTTTATTGCAATGCTTGCTTTATTGTGGTGGTCTGACACTGAACCTACAATATCACCACGGCACGCCTGTAACTAGGTTTACCCTGGCTGACTCTGGCAGCTCTTTCTGAATTGCCTGGCAAGAGCTGGCTAGTAAGTGGATTCTTCTGCCCTCAGCAGCCTGGTCTTCCCACAAAGACTCTGGGTTCTATCAGCACGGGTATGTCACTCCTCTGAGCTGCTAACATTGCCTACAGGATGTCTGTCCTCTCTAGCAGGGTACCCTCATGACAGCAAAAGCCCCCATTCTAAACCACTTGGACAGAGGTTCCCCACTCCCACAACACCTCTGAAAAGGAAGAGAAACAGGAGAGCAGAGTGCCTTTCCTGGAGCATGACTTTTAGAGTGTCCAACAGGGCCCAGTCCCCGCAGGCCTCTCCGTGGGATGGCAGATGGAAGCGGTTGTGCTTATCCCATTGGTGACCCTCTGCCTACAAGTTCCAATGTGTATCTTACAACATCTGTAGTTCTTTCTTGGACCCTTCACTCCACACTAAACCACAAGGTTCCTGACACTAATTCAGGTTATCTAGGCTTCTTTCTCCCTTTCCCCACCTCTTCCCTTGGGATCTCTATTAGGCTAGCCATTCAACCTCTATTGCAAAATAATATACTACCTGAGATTTCCCCTACTCAGAAAAGTTTAAAGGCACTCTCATACTTAGAAAATACAAATTTTATGAATTGACATGGAAGGCTCACCATATTGTTAACCGTAATAAACCCCCCTCGTTATCCCCCACCACTCTCAAGTGAAGCAAACACAATCTGAAAATCCCAACAAGATTCCTGAAGTCAAGATAAAGTGCAAGGCTTGACAAAATTGTTTTAACTATTGGAATTACCTGGGGAAGTTGTTTAAAATACAGTCTCTGAGGATCTACCCCAAGTAAACTTGATCCTTCAGCTCTGGGATAAAATTTGGGGACTTGCCTTTTCACAAGCAGAAACTGTAATTTTTAATAGCTCAACCAAGTTGGGCAATATGACTAGTAATGTGGGAGAAATACCCTTCTCCTACCTTGCTGTGTTTCAAACCTACCTGTCCTTCAAAGCCTAGCTCACAGTTCCTGCCTCCAAGGACCTCGGACCACTACAATCCGTGGTGCTCCCTCCTTGTCCTGCACTCACCTTCACTTGTCACTGGGCAGTCTTTCCTATGACCCATGTTTCTGTTTAACCTTTCATGTGCCTGTGTACTTTAGCTCATTAATCTGGGGGTCCTTGAACAGAGGTTTGTATCAGAATTACCTGGGGAAGTGCTTTCAAAGTATAGACATCAGATGGCTTTGATCCTGTTGATTTTATCCAGAAGATATAAAGTGATGCCAAGGTAACTGTATTTTTAAAAAGCTCTCCAGATAATTCTGTCGAGTGCCCACCCTTCTTTTACTCCCCTCACATCACACTTCATTGGGAATTCTTGCACTGATTGTACTATGAGATCCTTAAGGGTAAGGATAGTGTCTGACACTTTCTAGTTTTCATGTGGCTTACCTCATCAGCTTGAGTTTGGTGAAATGATGTGCAATCAAGATGCATGGCCTGTTTAAATGATTGATGATTCATGGAAAAGAGTAAAAAATGGCCTCTGCAATGGCCAATAATTAATTTTTATTCCACTTCTATTCCTAGTCCATGCACTCACACTATACCTATTTGCTAGAAATTCTGAAATGTCTGACAAATCTACTTGTTCCATGTGTAGGAATGTGACTACTGATATTAAAAACTCATTAAGAGATGACATATACATTAGAGAGATGGACAACCTCTCACTTTTCCCAGAGTACCAAATCAAGGGCTCCCCCACCCATCACATACATTGGATAATCTGGAGTCATATCCAGAGGCAGTGTCAATGTAGCTACCATGGGGCTACCTCAAAGGTTGCTCTGATACCCTTCAAAAGTCTTCCTAACAGGGCTAAATTGAAATTTCTTTGACTCTTATATCCAGCAAGCAATAAAACCAAGAAAGAACACCACATTATGGGGTCAGTCCTAGCAATTAGATAGGATAACATGGCAGCTCAAATGGTACACTCTATAATTCCAACATTGTAGGAAGGTTTCTGCGTGCTGAAAATCTCTTCTCTCCGAGATTGTCAAGGATTCTGTTGCAGAAGTTCCTAAAATGCAGTGTGTTGCTAACAAACAGCAATCAGGCATAAAATCTCCTGGTGATTGATTTGTCATGTTGGTTTAAGGGATGTCGTCAGGGTTTTGAGGTAAAGCGGTGTACAACAAGTAAATTTTGACTAGGAGACACTGGTGAGGGCAGTAGGGCTGATTAAGGCATGCCAGTGAAGGTTCTGGCTGGCAAGGATATAAAAAAGGCTGAGAACCAGAAAGAGCTAGGGGAGGGAAAGAGAAGGTGCTGAAAGAAAGTGATTTAAGAGTTGGAGGGACATTAAGCTGGATTGTCATCATTCCAAAAGAATTGGGAACATGGATGTGACGTGTTTGAGATTATGAAAGCGGTGTTCTAGGAAACTGTGTAAATCTAATTCCCAGGATCTAAAAGGGACCAGCCAGTGTAAACCTCCAGATAGGAACAAAGTCTGACTCTTGTTCAGAAACTATTGTTTTAACTCACATACGCAGACTATCCACCACAGATGGGGTCATCCAGCTGCTTGCTTCACTCCAAACTTCTGCATTCACTCCTCTACACTACCAGGACACAATATAAGTGGACCCTCTCCTGATTGAACTTTATTCCTCAGTGGACCCATATCAACAGTTCAACTGGGCTGAACTCACATCACTGAAACTGTGTATGGAGGGGACAATTTTTTTTTCAATACTGTTAAAAAATAACAAATCCTTGCCCAGCCAGAGTGGCTCAGTGGTTGAACCATCGACCTATGAACCAGGAGGTCATGGTTCGATTCCCAGTCAGGGCACATGCCCCAGGTTGCAGGCTCGATCCCCAGTGTGGCATGTGTAGGAGGCAGCCAATCAATGATTCTCTCTCATCATTGATCTTCTTTTTCCCTCTCCCTTCCTCTCTGAAATGTATAAGAATATGTTTTTTTAAACAAACAAACAAAAACAAATCCTTGAAAAGCCAATGAAATAAAGAAAGGAGGAAATAGAAAGGGAGAGAGGAGAGACAAAGACAGAAAGAGAGAGAAGGAAGGGAAAAAGGGAGGGGAGAAGGGAGAGATTGAAGGAGGGAGGGAGGGAAGAATAAAACCAATACTTCAGTCATAGTATCTGTATGCTCTTGGAAGTCCCCATGGGGAGGACTTGTCATCAGATGTGTGTCTGAGTGTGTGTCAGATATGTGTCTTGGCTCTTGCTATCAAGAGCCAAGAGGCAGAAAGAAATTGATGTATGCAGTCTTTCTCATGGCCACTCCTTAGAGTTCTAGCCTTGACTGCCTTCCCCAAATCCAAATAGCCTCTTTCAGTGTTTATTAGCTCTAACAGGTGCTGTCAGGACACTACCTCTGCCAGCAAGATCTTTGGACTGTATGTGCCTGAAATCTGCCTGGGGTGCTGGAAATGAATGATTCCAGTAGTAGACCATGTTTTAACAGAAACCAGAATCCTCTAAGAACCCCAACTTCCCTGTCAAAGGAGGGTCCTATGTAAGCTACTACTATACCAGGCCTCTTCCAAAGAGAGCCAGAGAGAGTTAAGAGTTCTGCCTGCAAGTGTAAAACTTGGGGCCTCTGAGGGTTACTTCTAGGGGGAAAAACTCCTGAAGGATGAGAAAGGACTGATTTTTAAAAAATCTTTATTTATGTGTATAAAATCAGTTCTAACTGTGCTAATCTCTCATTGTGCCAATCTCTACAACTCATGCCCTTAAAACAGTTCCTTCACCTACTTACTATCATGACCTAGCACATACATTGTGAGATATAAGTCCTGGAAATTAACAATAAAATTAAAAAGCAAACTGCGCTGTCCATTTTGTCCAGAAGCTATGATCCACATAACATACAATGAAGTGGTTCCATGAATAGGCTTCAGGGTCATCAGATGTGTGTCTGAGTCCAAATTCTGTGGTTAACCAGCTACATAACAGAGGGAAAGTTCTATAAGATAGCTAATGCTCAGTTCTTCACCTATATAATGAGAATAATAAAGAGCTACCATATAGGGTTTGGGGATATATATCATTTCAGTCATATATATTACTAGAGGCCCAGTGCACGGATTTATGCACGGGGTTGGAGGGGGTCTGTGTGGGGGTCCCTCAGTCTGGCCTGCGCCCTCTCTCAATCTGGGACCTGTTGGGGGATGTAGCAGTGTGCCAAGTGGCAGGCGGCCAGGAAGGATCCCGAGCCAGGGCCGGGAGTCGCACCGCTCACACTCATCCTGGCCACCACCACTCGGTAGCACTGCCTCCGAGTCAGGAGAGGCTCCCACCGTTGCCGCAGCTGTGCTCACCAGCCATGAGCCCAGCTTCTGGCTGAGTGGTGCTCCCCCTCTGGGAGTGCACTGACTACCAGGGGGCAGCTCCTGCATTGACCGTCTGCCCCCTGGTAGTCAGTCCACTTCATAGCGACTGGTCAACGTGTTGCTCCAGTCGTTCTGGTCATTCGGTCATAATGGTCGCTTAGGCTTTTATATATATAGATGATGGTGACTACTAACTCTTGCTAGGTCTTGGAAGCCCCTTTGGCACACTTGGCCAGGAGTCTGAAAGCTTATGTTCTATGCCCGGTTCTGCCATAAATTAGCTGTGTGGCCTTCATTTTGTCCTTTCATCACCTAGGTTTTCATCACATTGATTCTTCTGTGAAATACATTCTGAGAGCTGAGAAAACTGTGATTACCATAGAGAGGTCACATGGGAGAAGTGATGCCTCCTGGAAATCTCAAATAAATATGATCTTGATGACTTTATTCAAAGATCCATTAGATATGAGTTAGACACTCCCAAACGTTGCCCAAAGAGAGAAGGCTAAGCATGGCATTTCCAAAATGTGCACACCACGTCCATCTCACCTGCTGGGCCCTTGACAGATCCTCCCAATTAGTAGTTGCTAAAAATTTGATATACTACCACCTGGCCCCCATTCTCCTGTCCCCACCTCCCAACCCCATCCCAGTGAGTCAAGACTTTCTGCAGAACTGGTTTGGTGAAGTTGTTGGGTGGGGAAGTTCATTCCAATCAACATTAGATGGTTCAAGGAAATTGCTCAGTCTAGCTTTAGGTGAAAAGTAAAGGTACTTAATAAAAGAACCCGATTTAGACAGGATTTCAAAACAGACACAAACATCATATCTCTCAATGATGAGAAAAGTATGAAATCAGAATCCCACTGGGTGTGGCAATATAAGGAAAGAGAAACAGATATTTTCTCTGAAGCTAAGAGCACTAGAAATCTGATACAGGGTGTGATCCTGAAAGTGGACTCTTCAGACCTGAAGTGTAGGTGCTCAGTAGATGTTTACCAGGTAGAGTTCAAAGCCTGAAATTTGGATCTCTCTATAAAAAGTATGCAAGGGGAGATAGTTCAGAAGTGACAATTTTTAAAGAATTCAGGGAAACTGTAATGAAAATGTATCTTGATATGTATCTTGTTTTGTTTTGTTTTAAAATATATTTCTTATAGATTTCAGAGAGAAAAAGAGAGGGAGAGAGAGAGAGAAACATCAATGATGAGAGAGAATCGATCGACTACCTCCTGCACGCCCCACGCTGGAGCTCAGCCTGCAACCCAGGCAAACGCCCTGACCGGAAATTAAACCATCGACAGTCAACCACTGAGATATGCCAGCTGGGCTGTATTCTTACTTATTTTAATCTTCCTGACCATATTAAAATCAGAAATCAAGAACTGGCAGATAATTCCAATGTTAATCTGTCCAAATTTCTATCTCCCTACAGGCAAAGAACTACGACCCTGAAAACATTAAGTTGAAGTTATATGGTCACAGCTGTAGCTAACAATGAATGGCAGGGGGATGTAGAAGGTACTAGGGTTGATGTTTTAGAAGGGCTCTTAATTTCTGCAGACTTCTTGTAACCATTTTGATAAACACCTGAAATAATTAGTATCAGTTCAGTTCTTCCAGGTGCTAGCCCAGATCAGTGCTTCTCAAACTTAAGTGTGCATCAGAGTCACCTGAAGAATCTATAAAACCACAGGTTGATGGGCCCCAGCTCCAGAGATTCTGACTCAGCAGATCTGGGGTGGGGCCTGAGAATTTGTAATTCTAAAAATTCCCAGGTGATGCTGATGCAGCAGATCTGGGAATGGCCTAGATCCATGGTCAGCAAACTGCGGCTCGAGAGCCACATGCGGCTCTTTGGCCCCTTGAGTGTGGCTCTTCTACAAAATACCATGGCCTGGGCGAGTCTATTTTGAAGAAGTGGCATTAGAAGAAGTTTAAGTTTAAAAAATTTGGCTCTCAAAAGAAATTTCAATCGTTGTACTGTTGATATTTGGCTCTGTTGACTAATGAGTTTGCCAACCACTGGCCTAGATCATTTCTTGGGGTCTAATTTTATATAATTGGTGGCTGCCTTGGTCCAACTTACTCTATCCAAGGCAGAGAGAGGACAGCTCTCCACACAGGTTGATGAATATAGTATCAATTCTGTGGCCAGAAGAAAGAGGTCCACAGCATAATGATGTAAGCAGATTTAGGGAAGCAATTCAATCACACCAGCCAAAAAGCTGAGGAATTGATGCATGTGTTTATCTGCTTTCAGAACTCCAAAATCTACAAACAGGCTTTGCCTCAACCCTATGCTGAACCCTATGGGGATTGGAGTAAGCACTATTTGTATCTTAGAAATAATATAAGGTTTCTATAAACGTCTCCCTCCCTTCTTTCCTTCTGGAATCACTGAGGGTTTTTTTTTGTTTTTGTTTTTGTTTTTTTAATTCTTTAACTGAATTAAATTGACAAAATTTAAGTTGGAACTCATATCAAGTCTACTTGCCCTAATAGCCACCATTCTGCTTCTTCTGAGCCTTTCCCTAATGGAAAGGGATGGAGACCCATCTTGGAATTTTCCCAATGTTCTACACAGTGGTAAACTTCGTGGCTCAGGCCCCAACTCCACCCTGTCATTAAGCAGGATTTCAGGGCCTGGCCAGCACAAACACAAGGACAACCATGAAAGTCAGAGCTGGGGAAACCATCCATCTCACTGTCAATGGCATGCATCACTCAGCTGCTTCTAGCCCTATATACACACATCATTTTGCGTGATTTATGGCCCTAATTAGATCCCAGTGGCAGTATTCCATCGGCTAACAATGCATATCCTAATCACCTTCTCTTCATACAAATGATTTCCTTAACTTTGTATGCATAAGTTAACAGCTTTTATTTTAAAAACTCGTGTTAACAGCTTTCCTGTAGTAACCAGTAGGGGTGCTATGATAAGAATCTAATTTGCTGTAAAAATGACTCATTTGTCAAATAAGCATTAAAATAATTGTTCCCCTTTTGACTGTTACCCTGCTGTTTCCAGTCATTTTCCAAAACTAAATTATTTACTCATTTGAAAGTTCAGCTGTGCATATTTTAATTGATATTCCCTCATAGGACTCATATTGTTAATGACAATAATTAACCCGAAAAGGCTGCTAAATAATTATGCTGGGAAGATATGAAGTATTTGCACAGAAAGTATAATCAGCGTTTGAAAAACTATCAAAATGTAAAACTTTCATATTTTATGGCAAATCACAGTAATAGTTCATAATCAAATTAAAAAGAGGAAGGGAAACTGTAGATTGTATGATTTGATGCAGAATACTTTATGTTTTCAATATAGAAATGTAGTCTAGCTAACAAGATTACTCTGTCATCTCCGTAAGCTCCCGCTATTACTATTCTAGCTAGTAATATAAATTGTTCTTCAGCACTTAGCATGGCTTGGAATGGGAGCCAACTAGCTCTTAATAATAATACCTAACACATATGCACTGCCTCTCTGCTAAATAAATCTCCCTCTGATGGGCTCAACAGGTTCCGTGCACTTCCAACAGAGACCCACGAAGTAGACAGATTATACCGCTTCCTCAAGAAAGCAGCTGCCTCTCAACTTGTCGGAAAGTTCTCAGCAGAATTGGCAAGTCATTCTCTGGGCCCCAAAAAGAGCACAATTCAGAAGGAGCTGTTGTCTCGGGAACCTTGTCAAATTAGACAAAGAAGGGACCACAGTGAGTCTTAGACTTGTTAATGTGCAGTCTTCCCTGACTAGTCTATCAGGTTTCCAGCCCCTAAAATCCCACAAGGCTGACATTCCCAATAGAGATGCTGGAGACCCTTCACCCAAGTGGACAGTTAGGACTTGTACATTCCTAGGAGTCTTAACAGAAGGGTCAGGAGCAGGCTATGTATGCTCCACAATGCTTTTCAACAAGAGCGGAAAGCAGCTTTATAAAACCAAGGAAGTGCTGGAACTTCAGTGAAGGTCTCCATTGATATACAGGGTTTGGCAAAAGTAGGTTTACAGTTGTATGTATGTGAAACACAGAGTTTATTCTTGTATTTTTATTAATTACTGTATTATTTTCCATGCAAACCACTGTAAGCCTACTTTTGCCCTACCTTGTATTGGTATTTGTCTCTCATATGGCAAGAGAAGGCAAAATGGACCTCAAGAAATGCCCTTGTCATTGCTTCAACTCCCTTTATTTTAACCTTACAGTTGATAGCACAGGTAGCATAATAATGTTGTAGTAAAAGTGATGTCAATACTTGATATTTATATAGTTCTATTTATTTTTGCTCACAGGTGCAAAGACTAATGCTAATGGGAGGCAGAAGAATAACTTACAAATACATGATCACATCTGACTTCCACAAATATCTCCTGCAGGCACTGAATACATGGAATAAATGGATGGGTGAGTGTGATGCTAATTATGCTTGTCATCAAGTAAAATTGCAACTTGCATAAAGAACAAGATATGATTTTAATGTATATCTAGATTGTTTCATTTGTCATTATCTATATCATGTCTTAAATGAGTATTTTTAATAAATATTAATTATGCAGCAACTTTGTGCTTTTCACTGGCAATTTAGTGGCCAACTGGATAGACAGAGGCCGTACCTTCAAGTTGCTTAATTATGGCAGTTAAACCAAAGGGTATATAAGTAAATTTATTTCTAGTCAAGAATGGTAAACAACATTTTTGATACAATACCTTTCTCCAAATCTGTAGAAATAACACAAAGTCATTACTAAGCTAAATAGTTAAACATTCCTGAACTAGGAATGCAAAGAGGTAATCTTGGTTGGAGCAATAGGCCAACTGGGCTCCAGATCTAGGTACAAGCATTGGAGTCAGCTCCATATAAAATGGGAGGTTCAAATTAGGGACTGAGCTGAGGCTCCCAGGTTGATGAAATAAACTGAGAGTGGGGATGGTAGACTACTGCCTTATTTTGCCTACCACTATGGCTATGGATCTAAGGAGAGGGTAGAAGCATATTCTGCTTTGCAAACAATAACTGAGTTAAGACATCCATATAGGCAGTTGCCTAGACCTGCCACATTCCTAATATCATCTTAAGAAGGAATACAACGTGATATTATTATGAGGTCTGACCCTGAACGTGGGGCAGAGGAAACAAAGGGTAAAGCACAGGCAACCATAAGGCCTCTAGACACGGAGAGGTGACAAGTGCGGCTGAGGGACAGAAGTATAGTTGGCGGCATGAGAAAGCACATGTAGTGCTAAGAAAGACATATGAAAAATTAGCACTAGGAAAGTGAATTTGTGCCAGATAACACTGATTTCACAGAACAAAGAGTTTAAAATAAGTTTATTTAAGGTACTCATTTGAAAATGAAATAACAGTCTTTGTTTAAAGGAGAACAAAAAATTATGAAACAAGAACAGGCAGAAATATAAGAATGTGTGAGTCTGAAAAAGAACTAATTAGTAATACTGGAAATAAAAATATAGTCATTAAAATTATAAAAGGACATTTGCATAGATAGATTAAAATCTAGACTGGAAACAACCAAGGGCAGAATTCTGGAACTGGAAGATATGATTAAGGAATCTGTCCCGTACGAAGCACAGGGAGACCAAGGTGACAACATGAAAGAGTAGCTAAGAGACACCGATTATAGACCAACATGCTCTAGCACAGGGGTCAGCACACTGTGACCCATAGGCCAAGTCCGGTCTGCTCTTTTGATACATACAGCTTGTGAGTCAGAATGCTCTTTCAGTTTTTAATGGTTATAAAAAAATAAATAAAAAGAAGAACAATATTTTGCAACCCACAAAATTTAGTTTCCAGAATCCATAAATGAAGCTTTGTTGAAACACAGCCACACTTGTCTGTTTTTATATTTGGTATGACTGCTTTTGGACTAAATGGCAGAACAGAGTAGTTGCAACAAGAACTGAATGGCCTGCGTGGCCTATTTATATTTACTATCTGGCCCTTTACAGAAGAGTGTGCAGCTCCTTACTCCAACATCCCAGTTTAAGGACGAAAAGAGGAAATGGCACAGAAGTTATATTTGAAGAGACAATAAATGACAGTTTTCCAGAATTAAAGAAAGCCTCGGCAGTGAGCGAGATTTAATGCTCTGCCTCTTAACTGTTCCTTATTTTTAGAATATTTATGGGCATTTGTTGGGCCATCACTGAGTTTTACAATCTAAGGTTCACAGCCAATTGCACTATTTCATTGAACTGACCAATTAATTAAACACATTGTCAATCCAGTCAACCATCTGTTGTTGGTTTACTAAAATTATTGTTATATTTTGCTCAATGGCATATGGAAGCTCAAATCCTATAAATCTCAAGAATTCTCTATGCTTTTACCCACCCATTTCGCTAAATTCCTGTCCTCTGCTGAGGCATCACTTCATTAGTTATCTCACTCACTCTATTCCTTCTGCCAAGCATGCCCTCCCCATAGTTCTTCATGTTGCTAGCTTTCAAGATTCAGCTTAGATATTATTTTGTTCATTTAGTATTAATTCTGCAAATATTGTCTGCCTTGTAGCAGGTACTAGGGAGACAAAGGTAAGCAAGTAATAACCTCTGCCTTCAAGGATCTTAACCGTAGTTTACACTCAAGCAGGTAAGTAAAATACACAATAATAAGTGTGTAAAATCAGGAGCAGAAGTACATATAAACACGTAACAGTTTGAACTTGTTGTAGTAAGATAAGGTTTCTCAAGACAGAAAGATCTTAGTTGGGACATTAAAAATGAGTGGGATTTAGCTGGACAAGGGTGGTGGGGGGTAGAAAAGAGAAATCTAGGCAATGAGCTACATGAGTCTCCTAAAATGGATCTAGGGCGATCAGATAAATAAAGTAGCACAGTCTTCTGCCAACTCTCTGTATGAATGCAAGAGAAGGAGAAATCCCACACAAGGTGCCCCAACATCTATCTTCACCAAATCCTTTTTTTAAGTTGCCAATCATGAGCAAAATAAAGAGGCACAAACTTCACCATCACAAACATAACTGTGCTCTGGTCAGGTGACCATTTCCTCTTCCAGATTAAAAGCTCCTCAGAAGTAGAAGTAGTGTTTTATTTTTTTCTGCACCTAACTGCACTTAGTGCAGTGCCTGGCACATAGGAGATATTTAATAACCATATGTTAAGCTGCAATGAACTACACAACTGTGTGATATTTAACAGTTGACCAAGTAGCTTCACACTAATTATCCCAGGGTTATACATATAATCTTTGCAAGGTAATCATTCTCATGCTCCCAAACAGTTAGAATCAGAATAATTATTTCCCTCACTTAACAGGTAAGTTAAGTGACTTGCTGTGGGTTACATAACTAGCTACTGGTGGAGTCAGGACTAGAACTCATCAAATTCTGGGCAGTTTCTGTCACAAAATGTTGTAGTCCATAGAGAAGAAATTCCTTGGTGGTTATTGAGTGTGAGAGAGAAGTAATGATAATAATGTTATGTAATACTAGAGGCCCAGTGCACGGATCTGTGCACTGGTAGGGTCCCTCGGCCTGGCCTGCAGGGATCGGGCCAAAACTGGCAGTCCAACATCCCCCGAGGGGTCTCGGAGTGCGAGAGGGCACTCTG
Source organism: Eptesicus fuscus (assembly GCF_027574615.1). Taxonomy (NCBI): domain Eukaryota; kingdom Metazoa; phylum Chordata; class Mammalia; order Chiroptera; family Vespertilionidae; genus Eptesicus; species Eptesicus fuscus. Next base: position 38,888,489 of record NC_072488.1, on the reverse strand, counting down.
CAAAGTTGCTGTTGCTCAGCAGCTCCTGCATTGAGCATCTGCCCCCTGGTGTTCAGTGCATGTCATAGCTACCGGCCGGTCAGCTGGTCAGCCAGTCGCTTAGGCTTTTATATCCTACCTAATAATAGACAAATATGCAAATTGACCATACCTCCAACATACCCACAAGCCACGCCCACCATCCAATCAGAGCAAGCATGCAAATTAACCCAAACCAAGATGGCTACAGCCACAGAGAGCAAGGTTTCCTAGGTAACAGAGGAAGCCAAGCTTTCCACCTGCCCTTGCCAGGCCTAAGCCTCCACTCAAGCTACAAAGTTTCAATTATAGAAGGTAAACAAATTCAAACAAATGGTGGCAGAATGGAGCTTGAGAGAGCAGGCCAGGGTTGCTGCCAGCAACAGGGGAAGCAAAGCTTTCCGCACACCCTGGCGGGGACCACCCGCTTAAGGCAACAAAGTTTCAATTATAACCCCAACACAAATGGCTGCCGGCCTCGGAGGGAGCCCCAGGCTTGGCTCCGCTCCAGACTACAAAGTTTCAATTGTAGAAGGAAAATAAATTCCAGATACCAGGGCCTCCGCTTGGGTTGCCAGGGGGTGTGGCTGGCCTGCAAACCACCATAGGCCCCTCACTCAGGCCGCCCCATGCCCCAAGGGAACCCCCACCTGATCCGGGACACCCTTCAGGGCAAACCAGCTGGCCCCCACCCATGCACCAGGCCTCTATCCTATCTAATAAAAGAGTAATATGCAGATTGCTCATCACTGCAATACACAATATAGCTGCCCCCATGTGGTCAAAGATCCTGCCCCCATGTGGACACAGGATGGCCACCACAAGATGGCCAGCAGGAGAGGGCAGTTGAGAGGCACCTGGCCTGCAAGGTAGGGCAGTTGAGAAGGACCAGGCCTGCAAGGGAGGGCAGTTAGAGGTGATCAACTCTGCAGGAGAGGGCAGTTAGGGGTGACCAGGCCGGCAAAGGAGGGAAGTTGGGGGCAAACAGGCTGGCAGTAGAGTGGTTAGGGGGTGATCAGTCTGGCAGGCAGAAGCAGTTAGGGGCAATCAGGAAGGCAGGCAGGCAAGCAGTTGGGAGCCAGCAGTCCTGGATTGTGAGAGGGATGTCCGACTGCCCGTTTAGGCCCGATCTGGGATCGGGCCTAAACGGGCAGTCGGACATCCCTTGAGAGGTCCCATATTGGAGAGGGTACAGGCTGGGCTGAGGGACAACCCCCCTCCGTGCATGAATTTCATGCACCGGGCCTCTAGTATATAGATAATAGTATTGATGGTATAGTAATGATAACATATAAGTCATCATCATCATCATCATCATCATTACTCACTGCCCTTCTATCCTATGCCAGGCTTTACCTATACAATCTTTAATACAAAAACAAAAACAAAAAATTCTTGTAGGATACCTATCATTATTCCCATTTTTTACATTAAAAAACTGAGACTGAGAGAAGCTAATTAATGTACCCGAGGTCAGAGAGCAAGAGACATTCACCAGCTGCAAATTCAAGTCTGTCTGTGACCAAGTTCTAAATTATTTCTCCCATTTATTCTGCCTCACAAATCATCTCAAGTCTGCCTCTGACTGCTATCTTGCCAGAATCTTTATACTGAGTGTTCTGAAATTCATGGCCAGAAAGGATTTTAGTAGTTTTGTGATATGAGTGCTGAGAGTCAACCATATTTACTGACCAATATTCATTATTATTTGGGGGACAAATTAGAAGGTGAACAGACAACAGAAAAAAATCTTCATTATTTCTGTCTTTCTCTAAATATCTAGTGAATTTTCACCTTGTGCTGGTTCCTGTTCTAGGCACTGGGGATGAAGAAGGGAATGAAGCGGACAAAATCCCCATCCTCATGGAATACCTATCCCAGCAAGTCCTTGTCCCCTGTGGTCCGTGACCTAGTCAGGGGAACCCCCTTCACTCATATAAAGACGCTCCTACCTCTAGAAAGGATGCTCATGCTCTCGGGCCACCCGGTCCTGAGGAGAGGCAGGCCATCTTGTAATCAGAACCTCCACAAGGATGTGCAGGGACTGGATTTTATAGAGCCTAGAAAATTGTACCCGCACGACCACTTGAGAGAATTTGCAGCCATCACTTCCATTACTCAGAGGGGTGTGCATATAAGTGAGGAAAGCAGATGGCGAGCAAGCCTCAACACACCAAGGCGGAACCACACGTGCTCAGAAGATCCACTGCTCTACTGACCTCAGCTTCAAGTTTATTGTGTGCTGAGCTAAGGGTTATGTTGAGATTGTGCCTCTCAGCCTCACTCATCAGGAATGGTTGTGTTTCCTTTTAAAAGGCCTTTGCCCACTCCTCCTCCCACAAGGCAGTCCTCCTCTTTGCCAAGCCTATTTTTACAGTCCGTCTCCAAAACAAGTGCAAAATAGTATTGGCCTCAGATGAGCTCTCCCTCTCGCTGGCCACTGGAACACCATCTGCAAGTTGAGTGGGAACAGTAAACACTGTAGGTTAAGTAACTCATTACTAATATTTTCCTTGAGCTCTGAAACTTTTAAAACAAACAACAACAACAATTGTATCATAATAACTTTCCAGAGGTTAACGGCCAGCAGGTGGTCCAGTTCAGTTGAAATGCAAACCAGACAGCTGTTTGATTATAAACTGTTGATTCTTATGGATATCTGGGGAAAACTTCTTGCCCAAAAAGGGTCTTCTCTTAAAAATCCCTAATGAAATAACACATAAATGTCAAAATGACAAAAATAAGGAAGTGTGTCATAGACTAAGCATTTTAATGTCCTTTCTGGCTTCCTCCGGAGTGTACTCTGGATCCAGCCACATTTAATGGCATAGAGTCTTAAAGAGGTGGTGCACAGCATGAATTTTTATGACCCAAATAAAACTTGGAGAGGGTCACTTTCTCTGCCATAGTCAGTGTCCTCAGCAGATGTGTGGAAGGCTCACGTTTCAAACCAGCCACCCACGCCAGCATTTTACCTGGACCCGGAGGCTACATGGAGTGCACATGTGAAAATGTAAGGAAATCCTGAGGTATATAGCATTATCCTGTCCATCTCCAAGCCATTAAGACATTTTGGGGATTCCCCTGGGAAGCCTTCGCAAACCTAAGAGAAAATTCCAAGGACTGATAAAATGGTCCCAGAATGGTGGATGAAAAGTTTCTAATCAAAACCTTACATTAGCACCATAGGGCCCCACAGATTGATGGCTACGACTGTTTTCTTCCCTTGATGATGAAATGAGACAAAAGGAAATCACTCCCTAAATCAGTATTTAATTACTGACCTATTATATTACAATCAGAAACATTTCAGAAAACGCAGAAAAGAAAACAAAGCTGAACCTCTTTATACTGAATCTGCAGTAAGTACTATAATGCAAAACCTTAGGACTCCAAGGAAAAGCAGCTATGCAATGGCAATCATCTATTTTTTTAAGTGAAAGAGATATAAGGAACAATAATGAAAAGTATAGAAGAGAGAATCGAACAGCTCCAAGTTTAGTTGTGCAATAAATTACCAGAAAGGTAAGGTTACAGAGTATGTGGGGGGAGAGGGAGTTTTTTGGTTTGTCCCACATTTGATGGGTTTTCTGACATGACCATATAAGCAAGAGGTGGTGCTGAGCCAAATCCCCCCAAACAAGAATGAGTAGCAAAAAAAAGAAAGGAAGCACCCAAGATGCATATCAGGCCTTGTTATTTTTTGCTAGTTTGTAGAAAGCGATGAGACTGGCTAGTAAGCCAGGACAAGCAGAATAGGGAAACTGAGACAGATAGCTGAAAGGCCAAGTAGTTTGCAGCCACCTAGTAAATCCTATCTTCCCTAACCAAGGACCCTTGAGAGTAAATGGTTTACACTTCTCCTCCCCAACCAGAGGGTAAATAGCTTAAATCACCCTTCTCTGGGAGATAGAAGAAATCCAATTAGTGCCATTTGTGCCAACCGAACCCAAGGACAGATGAAATTAAAGGAGTAGATATCATTTTGGCATATCAGCGGAAAATTGATGAATATTCTTTTGATCCTCCCCTAGGACCTTCCCTAAACTCTCAGCCTTTAAAAACCCTCAAAATGAAGGTCCCAGCATGTACTCTCCCTCCCAGGAGCACAACTGAGCCTGTCCTTTTCCCTCTTCTTCCCCCAAAGGAATGTACCTCCTAAACTCGAAGGGATCCCATGAGACTTGTAACCAGAAAGCAATCAGCAGCAGCTCATTCCTGGCTAAATCCCTGACCCTGTCCTCAAGGACCCCCTTTCTTTGACTTCTTAGTAAGTCAACGCAGCCCAGCCTAGGCTCATTTTCCCACCTAGTCCCTCGCCTGTTGCTTCTTCTATTCTAGGCCCTTCTTTGTTTCACTGTCCTCAGCTTTAATAAACATCCTCTAAAAATCACCTGGACTCGCATTGTGAAATCTTTCCTGCACAAAGTCAAGAACCTACACACTACCAGACAGCCCTAGGCAGACCTGCTCAGGGCCTGGTCTCCTTTCCAGTAGCAGGAATGAGAACGGTAGTGCTTCATTTTGACAAAATAGAGTCCAAAGCCTTTTGAGGGCATTTAAAAAAAAATTACAAATTTTTATTGATTTTACAAAGGATGGGAGAGAAAGATAGAAATATCAATGATGAGAAAGAACCATGGATCAACTGCTGCCTGCTGCACACCCCACAACATGATCAAGCCCGCAACCTGGGCATATGCCTTGACCAGGAATCAAACCTCCTACTATGTTGGCCGGGCCTTTTGAGGGCTTTTTGTACCATACTAGAACCAGCTTATGGATACTTCTACATTTCTGGAGGTTCAGAAAGTGAAACAAATGTAATTTAATAAATATTTATTGAGGGTCAACATATAATACACACTCTGCTAGGTAATGTGGGGCTACAAAAATCCAGACAGTTTTGACCTCAAAGGGCTTTCTATCACCAAAGAAAAATACCTGAATAACTAGTTAGAAGAGAAAACATAAAGGCACGAAGACTTTCTCTGTACTTCATTAGCATGTTTATTATACTTATATTTATTATTTAACTAGGGAGCTTCCAGGAATTCCAGATGGAGAAAATAGACTTTGAGCTTGACTTGAAAGTCTGAGAAGAATTTCATTCATGAAGGTTAATTCCAGAGTAAGCTAAGAAGCTTAAGATAAGTGCAGAGAGTAAAATTTGATACTAAATTTACCTAGTCACTGCACATTTAAAATTCTAAATATAGGTAATTAGTATCTCTATAAATTTTTTATTTTAAAGTGTTTTTATTTTTAAACATATTCATATGCCTTTCTCTCTGAAATAGTTACCTACCCTAGAAGTAAGCTACTGCAGGTCTATTAGCTAACTACAATTACTGATAATGTATCCATAGCCCTACCTCAAGAGGCGATGCCCCACAATTTGCATGTGCAATATAAATGTAGAGTTCAAGCTCTCAATCCTCTTTGATGATATTTGCATTTTTGGCATTCCCTTGCAGTACCTTCCTCACACAGTATGTTAAGCACCAGGACTCCATACTGCTCTCTCTTGTTTGTTTTGCCTTTTCTTTTCTACCCTCACTGCTTTCTAACTCCTCCCACAACCTGGCTTACCCCCCATTCCATCAAAGCCATTCTCTTATTGAGAACTGTTAACGCTGGAGATAGGAAAGACTTCAGGGAAAGTTCTGCTGCTGACCTATATTAGTTCTTTAGGGCTGCCATATAAAGAACCACAGATTGGGTGGCTTCAACAAAAGAAATTTATTTTCTCACAATTCTGGAAGCTACAAGATCAAGGTGTTAGCAGGATTGCTTTTTTTTTTTTTTTCTCCTTGACTTGTTGATGGTATGTCTCTTTCCCAATCTCTTCTTATAAGGTCACTAGTTACATTGGATTACTACTTCAAAAAGGTATTAGGGTTTAGGGTTCAATACATCAATTGGAGGGGGTGATACAATTCAGCCCATAACAGTACCCAAATCATTAAATTTCTCTGATTATCCATTCTCATCTCTGTAGGAAGAGAGTATGTCCTAGGTATTTTGAAGACATACAAGGGCATTGGTAGAGACAGTTACATTCCTACAGCCTATCCCTTGGCTACTTTCTATGGATATCACCAGCTTGTCTCAGGACCTGATGTCATCGTCAAATAAGGCATAAAACTCCCACTTGATACCAATGAGGGAGTTGAGACTCAGAAGATGATCTGATAAAATATTCACAGTTAGTTGAAAGAAGAGAGATTTTTCTCACTTCTAATGCAGTATCTTCTATACAAACTAGAGGCCCAGAACATGAAATTCGTGCATGGGGGTGGGGGGGGTGGTGGAGGGGGTCCCCTCAGGCCAGCCTGAACCCTCTCCAATCCGGGACCCCTTGGGGGATGTCCACCTGCTGGTTTAGGCCTGGTCGTCCCATGCAGCCTGCTTGTTCAGTCATTTGGTCGTCCCTCACCCCACTGCCAGCCTGGTCGTAGGCAGACATCTTGTGAGGGTATTAGGGTCAGTTTGCATATTACCTCTTTATTATATAGGATGGGTGAAAATAAGCCAACATGTCATCCCTTGGGTTTTAAAAGAATGAATTCTAACATCAATTTTCTAGATATAATTAACCCCAAAAGAATAACCCTAAGGGTGATAATTTAAGACAGATCTTATTAATTAAGTATCGTCATGGCATTTTTAAGATGGCCAGGGAAGTTCTGCTCCTCAAGAATTAAACATCCTTACTTGCTGCAGGATGGCTGGAATTTTACCTCTAGAACACAAGTCCTCTAAGCTAATACTTTGCTTTGTTTAATTTTATTAGTTTTGATTACGGAAATTCTCAAACATAACAGTAGAGAGGTTATATAATGAACCACCATGTGCCATTATCCATCTTCAACAATTATCAATATAGGGTCAGCATTATTTCATCTCTATGCCATCAACTACTTCCTTCATGGATAATTTTGAAGAAACTCCCAGATATCATATGTGTAAATATTCTAATATGTGTATCTTTTAAAAATATAACCAAAACATCATCACACCGTAAATAATTAACAATACTTTTCATATAAAGTAAACATGAAGCTTTTGAAAATTTATTCTCAGATTTCTAACAATAATTCTTTAATAATATGAAATGTCCAGTGTTCACAGTTCCCCTATTATATCAAAAAATTTTTCGACAAATTTGTTTGAATTGTTTCCAAGTAGGCTCCAATATATCACTTATCTATTGCTGCATAATAAACCATTCCAAATCTTGGTGTCCTAAAAAAACCATATATTATTTTGCATGATTCTTTATAATGCTCGGGTGATCCTTCTCCTGGTTCATGCAGCTGTATTCAGGGGGCATCATGCCTGAGCTGGAATAACCAAAGATTTACTCTGATGCTGATGGTCTTGATGAGGATCCCTAGGTGGCTGAGATCTCACTGTTTCTCTCTATATTTTTAAAATTTTGAAGCATTTCCATTCTGCTTTCCATAATAGCCAAGCTAATTTACAATCCCACCAACAGTGTACGAGGGTTCCCTTTTCTTCACATCATTGCCAGTACTTGTTATCTGTTATTTTTTTAATGATATCTATTCTAATAGGTATGACATGATATCTCATTGTGGTTTTCATTTGTATTTCCCTGATGATGTGCATCTCTTCATATGTCTCTTGACCATCTGCATGTCCTCTTTGGAAAACTGTCTATTCACATCCTCTGCCCATTTTAATTGGATTGTTTGTGTGTTTTTGGTGTTAAGTTGTATGTATGTATTCTTATATATTTTAGATAGTAAAAACTTATCAAATATATCATTTGTGAATATCTTCTCCCATTCAGTAGGCTGTCTTTTCGTTGTTGATGGTTTCAGTTTACGATTTTCTTTTTGGTATTTTATTTTATTATATTATAGTCCACTGGAATTATCTAATCAAATCACTGTTAAAAACTTAAGCTAATAGTTTTGATGAAACAGGACATTTTGACATGATCATTTCAAAACAACTCAAACTATTGAAGCATTGTTTTCAATATCAAGTAATATTTGCAACAGAAACTATGGATCCTCATCCCATCTCTGAAACACACCCCACACGGGATTAGGAATAGGGTGAAGTTTAGAAATGAGGTGTGTAAAAAAAAAATAATAATCTATTTTTTAGGAGGAAATATTATGTTCTTTCATTTTATTTTCAAAGTGAAAATTCCCCTAGAAGGAGTAATAGTCTAAGCTATTACTAACTAGTAATTTACCCTTTCATATTAATGGGCTCTGATAGGAAGAGGGAAAGAAGTCTGAAGTCACTACCTAACAAGGAAAAGGGAATAAAAAAAGAATGTGAAGGAAAAGGGGCAGAGCATGAAGAACCTCAGATTTTAACTCAAAAATCTTTCCTTCATCCAACTTTTCCCAAGAGTCACCTCTTATAAGGCAGCCAGAGAGAGGAGCGGGGGAGATTCAACAGCAGTCAGAATCCTTAAGCCTCCCTTAAATCACCAAATTGCTTTTGAGAGACATGACTTCTCTCCTCATAGGTACATTTCTGTTTCCTTCTCTTTTTCTCCTCCCCATTCCTCTTTTTCCCCCCTATGCTTTGGGCCACAGGTTGGCAAACTATAACCAAGGGCCAAACCCAACTGCCACCATTGTTAGTAAATAAAGTTTTACTAGAACATTGTCAGGCCCATTTATTTATGTATTGTCAATGGTAGCTTGCATGCTCTAATGGAAAAACTGAATAGTTTAGAAAGACACTGTATGAATCTAAAATTATTATTTGACTCTTTACAGGAAAAGTTTGCCGACATTTGCTCTAAACTATGGTACTCTAACTTAAACCTTCCAGGATATGGCTGAGACTTTCTGAGCTCGAAAGATTGCTAAGCTTTCATTTGAACTTGCCAGTAAGAATAAGCTCACCACCTAAACAGGATAGAATATGGATTCTAGAAGTTAAATTAAACGCAGGTTTAAGAGCAGTACTTGCTGGGAGTGATCCAAAGTAATAGGTTCAGTTTGCAACTTTTTGAGAATTTTGAAATGACCTAAAATTTTTCATTTAGGTACAACACAAACAGAATTACCCAAATATTTAAATTAAGGTGATGACTGCCCCAAGAGCCTAGGACTCCTAGTAACTATAATGAGTAGAATTCCTCCCAAAACCCCCTTTGTCAACCATAGTAGACATACACCAAGAGAAAGAAAGAAACCTCTTTGAGCCTCTAAGATGCTGGGGTTGTCACTCAACAGAATCTAGCCCATTCTGACAAGTATATAAAAATCCACACATGTGTACATGTGTAAAAATAGGGCAATTGTTAACAGTATACTATTAATTCTACAGTGACAATATTTATATCATTCTGATAATAAAAATTCTGATTTGGTTAAAATTTTTGATATGATTATACATATTTTTAAATATGTTTTTTTATTGATTTCAGAGAGGAAGGAGAGGAAGAGAGAGAGAGGAACATCAATGATGAAAAAGAATCATTGATCGGCTGCCTCCTGCATGCCCCCTACTGGGGATCAAGCCCACAACCAGGGCATGTGCCCTTGACCAGAACTGAACCCGGGACCCTTCAGTCTGCAGGTCAACCCTCTATCCATTGAGCCAAACCAGTGAGGGTTGATATGACTATATTGAGAGGTTGGAGGATGTGGGAGTAACTGTGATGATGGTTTAAGAGACCTAAATCATTACCTATCATAAAAAGAGCCAGCATATAATGTATAAAATTGATAAATCAACAAATAGTATATAAAAGATATTATTTTAGCAATATGTGGATTAATACCAGAAGAAGCAGTTTAGAGGACTGAAAGCAATAGCTTTGGGTAATGGAAGTGAGTGAGAGCTGCAGCAAGGGACTATTCTTTCTCATGTTACCTAGAACCATTTGATGTGAGCTATGTGCATGATATCACTTAGAACAAAATTAATTTTAATTGTGACTCCATGCACTTAGTTTTACTTGATATTTCTCTCCTAAAAAGAGCATAGGTTGGGTCCCCCTCTATTGGACTTAATTTGTGCCACAGAAGGCCAAGTTGTGTTTTTCTAACCCTACCCCTTGAGTCATCTCTTAGACTGCCCTGTGTTCCCAAGGCCCTGGGGTGGGGGGTAGAAGGTGTATGTCAAGCCTGAGCAAAGCTGTCTGGGCTCTCTTGGGAGGGCAACAGTGTCATCAAGTCTGGCTCATGTAAAAAATAAACCCCAAGCCTGGGATTGCTGCTGGGGAGAAGTTAGAAGACACCCACACACTTTTCTGGATAGATTATAATGCCTGGCAACAGCAAATACTGGTCTGAAATTATCCTGGTCTGAGAGTTCCATCTTTGTTCATAAGTTTACTCATAAATAAATATAAGGTCGGTCAAGGCAGAGTTTCAACAATACCCACTCTTTCAGTGGGCTGCATCTGCAGTGAGGTAAAATCCCAAAGTCCAAACAGCTCAAAGTAATCTGCAAGGTTGCAAGACGCCCCCTCCCATACTCCCGCTGGGAGAGAAGAGCGATTACCCATATAAGTGAAAATAGCAAGGCTCAACAAGCCACCCCAATAAATGGCTAGAAACATTCCAATAATGGTAGGTTGTCAGAATGAATGTTATTTCTTCAGAAATTATTGGAAAAAGAAATAATAACCTTACTACATGGTAGAACTATTCTAAGTGCTTTCTATATTACCTCATGGGGTTAGTATTATTCTGATAATCATTTAACAAATAAGGAAACTGAGGCATAGAGAGGTTAAATATCTTGCCCAAGGTTGCAGAACTAGTAAGCTGCAGAAGTATAATTCAAATCCAGCTATGTCACTGAACCTAGGTTCTAACGTGAATCACTGGTAATATTTTCAGAAAAAATCATTTTCCAAAATTCCACATCAAAGTTCTGCACCAGATAGAGTGGGGGCTGCTTTCAAAAATGCTGCTGCTACGCGCACTTCCACAAAGCGTGGATGTGGATGTGAAACAATCATCCCCCAGACTGCAGAGGTCTACTATTTATATGAAGCCATTTAACTTAATTACAAATAATTTAGGCTACAGATGGGAGCAAAGCAACATTAAGGATCTTGATTTTGAAGCTGTTCTAAAATAGCTTTTAAAATCTTGGAGGCAAATTGTCTTTCCAAATGGAAATGAATGTGTGATGCAGTGAGGTCTACGTTATTAACATCTTTTGCTGAAACCCCATCTAGTTCCTTTGTCATTTACACGATGTACAGTCTTTAATTTCAGCTCCTTGATCAAAGAGATGAAACCAGAGAAGCTCACTATTAAAATCAATGGCTGTATTTGGCGAGAGAAGAGCGGTGACATAATGCCTGTTTCTCACCTACAACAAGGGGAGACCAGACTCTGGTTTCAGGAAGGGACTCAAGCCCAAGCTCTAAAGGAGGAGTATAAAGTCTCTCTCTCTCTCTCTCTCTCTCTCTCTCTCTCTCTCTCTCTCTCTCTCTCTCTCTCTCTCTCACACACACACACACACACACACACACACACACACACACACACGATTCAGGAGAGAGGCTCAGTCTCACCCATCCCATTCCATTGTACCTGTGAGGGCTCCATTGCTGAATGCAGTGCCAGGAAACATGTTTTTAGGAATTCAGAGTATCACGTTTCATAATTTGATTTAAATCAATTATCCTATCCCTCCCTGGAACAGACACAAGTTCCAAAAATACAAAATGTAAATGGAACCAGCTGCAGCAAAAGCCTTTTGCCAGGATGGATTTCAGTCAATGTAATCAGCCTCCTTTTGGAAGTACATTATTGTTGAGACCCAGAGATTGCGTGCAACACTTCCAGTGTCCTGGGAGGGACCAGAAAGGTACCCAATTATGGGAGGGGAGAAATATAAGGAGCTAATCTCCTCTGTCCTGGCCTGCCTTTGCCCCAAACTCTTAGGGAAAATTACTTCACTCCTCGGGGGTTACGGAGAGACGGAGGATACTGGCAGCCTTCAAACACTAGCCTTAATTTATGGATATTTACTAAGCCACATAATCACCCCAAGTTATCCCATTACAGGGCTCAGCAGAGCTGAGATCTGCAGCCCTGGGTGTGAAGATCAATTGTGAAAGGTTTTTTGAGTCTGTGTAAGAGTGTTTATTAAAAAAGGCATGAGTGTACCCCACAATTATTTAGGCTCCCAACATGCTGCCCCACAAATGGATCCCATGCATAGGGTTTGGCATCCTTCCCTGGAAATCCTTCCCCTTAATTGATTTAAAATGATAATTCAATTAAAATAATTATTCTAATCAAACTTCCTATCTTTTTGGCAGGTTCTATGGGGGCCCCTGCCCTCAATGTTATTTTAGTCTTTTCTTTATTTGTTTTCTCACCAGGCTGACTTTGGCTCTCTGAATCTTTGGAAAAGTTTATGTCATTTGGTAATCGCTGCACCTTTCTGGAGCTTTCCACTCAAGACAGAGGGAACAAGGGCAACAAAATATCCTAGGAGACATCATACTTTGAATTTGAACCAAGTGTGGGCCAAGAAATGACTGAAGGTGGTATATGGACATCTCACCCATCCACTCAGCTAAAATGTAGGAGTGGCTGGCCAGGCTGGTAAAGCTGCAAGGGACGAATGGTAGTCCTATCCCTCTTATTCTTGTCTTGGATGACCTCACGTTTTATCCAGTGACTACTGCACTCTTGAAAAGGATGACAGTTGTAGCAGATCTCAGGATTTCTCATATAACTCTTCTAATTTTTTAAATATTAGCATAACAGTTATTTCTGCTGCACAACTATATTGACAGCTGGGTAGGGCAGATCCCCTCAGGCCTATTTTAAGAATGAGGAGAAAGCAATACAGTGAGGGTGGGTAGCTGTAGCAACAACCTACAGATAACAGTGAAAGGGCTGTCACTTTCCAATTGGAGAACCATACAGCCATGTGAGTAGGGGAAAAAGAAGCTACTTCTGTGTTTTAATTTTTTAGCATTAATAAAATTTGCAAGGACATTGGGTCAGCATGATTTGTACAATGGCCAATTTTTGCTTGAAACAGTGCTTGTCTGTCCTGAAGAACACTAAAGACTCCAGGTGGATTTCTGCCTGAGAGATGCCATCCTCTTGACCCGAATCCCTGATGCCTGGGAATCCAGCTGTGGCCTCTTCCACTTTTCAGCCATGCAAATGAGCGTGTAAAAAAAGATCTGCAATGGAAGAGACAGGCCCCTGGCTGGCACTACTCTAAACTGAACGTTGGACCAGGAGTCTGGAGATTTGATTCAACAGCTCTGTCACTGATTAGCAATGTGACTTTGGAAAATCCTTCGTATCTCTCTGGGTTCCACTAGACCTTCAGATTTTAGTATGTACTCCGGCCAAAAGTGCCTCAGTTTTTGATATTCCAATATGAATCCCATTTGAAAACTGTCTCTAGGAGAAAAACTGGGCTTTGACAAGGCAACAGGCCAATCTTGATTAGTACCTTCCTGGCAAAAACTTAAACGTCTTGATCCAAGAGAACTCCTGTTTATCAGCATAAGTGTACCTTTTAAAAATAATAATAACTGTGATGGGGTGCAAAATATACTTTGATGGAGTGTAAATTTAGCTATTATGCAAGTGGCAAAATGCAAAGCCAAGCGATGTCTTGAGCATCTCACCCTGCATCTACAGGCAAGGCAGGGCCTGGAAATGAAGACGAGGAAGGAGCCGTGGCCCACGGAGCCTGAGTGGAAGCCAAAGGAAACCTATGCAAGGTGGGGCCGCTGGTCCTGGGCCTCCGGCTGCTGGTCTATAGTGCTCCTCTGTAAACCCTCTTCTGGGTAGAGCCCGGCTCAGGATTCACATTAAAAGCCATGTGGAAAAATCAAAGGGAGAAAAGGGGGCTGTGGGAAAGATCATTAAAACATCATTCAAGAGGAAAGGAGGTCAGACAGAAAGTATCTTCCAACTTCGTTCTTTTCCAAATTTCTTCTATGCGGGACTACCCATTTTAGGTGAGCCATCTCTTCCAGAGGGAACCCCTTTGCACATATACACTTGCCCCATCACGACTGCATGAACAAACTGAAAACAAATGTTATGTGCATGTATTACATATGACCCAGCCCAAACTGCAAGTCCAAGGGAACCAGTCCAAATGCACTATTCTATTCTTTTATTCCTTTTAAATGTAATGTCAAATGTCTAAAAAGATTAAAAAATGACAACATAAAGAAAAAAACTTTTAAGAAAATAACTGAAAGAAATGGAACTAAATCATCTCCTAAAGCCTTTTCATGCATGAAGGCTACTCGAATAATGGTTTCTACTGCAGGAAAACATTTGAACAGCTGGTCATTAAATCAGGGATGTATCACCTGGGCAAAATGTAGAGCATACAGAGTCCTGGGTTGCCCTGCAGGTATTCTGGCTCAGTTTTCTGAGGAGAAGCCCGGGAGTATGCATTTTAAATAAGAACTCGGGCTAATTCTGACTTTCAGAACCACTGCCCTGGACAGTTTCCCCTGAAGACTAACTTATTATTAGTGATCAACACGTTTACTTGTGAGTGCGGTCACCTACCAGGACTTCTCAGACTAGCCTCCAATAGAATACTGGTTTAGAGAAACAAGCAGTGGGTTACACGGCCAGAAGGCCCAGATTATAGTCTCAGCTCTTTCACCAAAGAGTCGGATAGCCTCTCTCCTGCAGTAAAAGGAGCTAACAAATGCAGCTATTAGTATGTGGGGTGATCAACATTACAGCAGCAAAATCTGTATTTTTCTTTCCTAAACAATGCAAACCGGCAGCAGATACTATGATAATCCTGGTGTGGTGCTCTAGTCCCCTTTCTGGGCCTGGCATTGGTTCACCTGCTAGATGTTGGGAGGACATACCCAAATGGAATTCCTTACATACTCATTCTGAGGCAAACCAAAACACTGAGCAAGGAATGAAAGAACTAAGACATGCCCCCTTACCTTTCCTAAGGTTCATGTGTAACCTCACAGAATCCACTGGGTACCAGAACTCATTACTGGAACCAGGAGTCATTCTAGAATAGGGATCTGTAAAGCCCATACAGAAGGACTGAGAGACAGAGCAAAGAAAAAGACCTTTAGCATGGAGGATGTCTGGGAGATCTTTGTGGAGAAGATAAGTGATGGTGACTAAGGTCTTAACAAGACATGATCTTTGAGTTCATCAAAAGGAACGAGTCTTGGATTCTGGCTGTTGCTAAAAGTGGGCAGACTTCCTGGGAATGTGAGATATATTAGTCCCTCCTTAACTGGAGAGGTTCTTTTCTCTCTCCTAGTTGATCTTCCCAAACTAAGCTAATGCCAAGTGTAAACATCCACCTATACATACATACATACATACAGCTATTCATTCATTCAATCAACCTTTTATTTGTCCCATGAAGGACTGTGCTTTTTTTCACTGAGATGAAAATAAGATGAAGCCATGGTACTGCTCTCAAAGTTCACGAGAGAACCACACAGTTCATCTGTGAGAATTTCACAGTAGCCTCAGGTGCATCCCAGTGAACTCAGATTAAGTGACCCAGGAAGGTTCTCTGTCCTTTATATTTCTCTTTTTTCCGGATTTACTCATTCTGCCCAGTGGGAGAATGTTTGGAGAGGATTAGCACAGTGTTATGATTCAGGTGTGAATTTTGGAGCCCAATTGTCTGCTGGGAATCCTGGTGTTAAGTAACTCATAAATCAATGCCAGCTGTGTGATCCTGGGAACTGAACAGAACTTCTCCAGGCCTCAGTGTCTCACCTGTAAAATGGGGACAGTAAGTTAAGATATGTAAAGCACGAAGAAGTGCCTATAAACTCCGTGTGGGCACTATGTAGGTGTTCACAATTAAGAGGGTACCTCCTCCCACACCAGTCGTCAGATGCTAGAGAGCAGGAAATTTGTAGCCCCCAATCCAATTACAGATGGGCACCCCCACAAGAGCACCTATATGCTGAACACTCAATATATGCAATATGTGCATTCCATATGTGCATTTGTATGTGGGCTTGTCTGGGAGCGCTTCCTTTAAACAAATCTGCTTTCCTTCTGGCCTGAGGTCCATTGTCTTCAGTGACATGGAAAAAGCTGGTGAACACCCTCTCTACAATAATACTCCTAGCACTTCATAACCATCTCAGGTTGCCCATTAAGCTCTTCCTTTCCATGTGAATCTATTCTTCAACAGTGCCACACACAGTTGCCCTCCCAGCCCTTTCATCATCTCCCTTCCTTGGCCCAGAACCTGCCCCAATTCTCTGTGTCTACACTGCCCAGGGGAGCTCCGAATGGGACAAGCACATCCTTTTCTCCAAAACACCCTCTTGTTTTGGCCCGAAAAATGTTCTCAAGCATTTTCATTAAAATCCTTCTGAAAATAAGATTCCATATACTTTCTTACTATTTCCTTCACCTTAACTTGATGGATTAAGAGGCCCCAGATGGAAAGGAGCTGACTGTGTTCATACGTAAGAAAAGATATGTGAGCTGATAAAGATCTTTGCCCACTGTGACATATTAGAAATAGGCGTCATTTCCTGTGTCAGCTCCACTAGGTGTAAGAATTCTGTTAAGAAATGCCCTAGCTGGTTTGGCTCAGTGGATAGAGCATCAGCCTGCGAACTGAGGGGTCCCAGGTTCAATTCCGATCAAGGGCATATGCCCATGTTGCGGGTTCTATCCCCAGGGTGAGGCGTGCAGGAGGCAGCCGATCGATGATTCTCATCTTTGATGTTTTTATCTCTCTCTCTCCCTCTCCCTTCCTCTCTGAAATCAATAAAAAATATATATACTAAAAAAAAGAATTCTGTTAAGAAATATTCTGAGGTTATGTCTCAGTTCAGTAAAGGTGGGCTCTGATTAAATAATAGTGTGTGCCATGGGCTTAGGAGTTGGGAACAGTTTTGATATTTGCTATACCTGCCCTTGATCCTATGTCAGTCTGAGTACTAACCTGGTAAATTTAAACATGGGGCTATGTATATATTCTGATTTGAAGAATATAGTAAGCCCTTCAAGCCAAATATTTTCTCAATTATTTTGATTTCTCAATAATCACTTTTAAGATTAAAATTTTTCAACAAGGTCCCAATTAACCTTAAAATATGTCTCTTAGGAGGAATGACCTAAGCTATTATCAGCTTATCTATCACTACTCAATATCAGAATAACTAGCTGGTCACCTAGCAAGGGCCTAAGGGAACCCAGGGAAGTACGTTTTGACTTGGAAGATAAAAAAAGAAAGGAATTTGGAGTACAGTAAGTCATTGCTTAACATCATCGGTAGGTTCTTGGAAACTGCAACTTTCAGCAAAACAACATTTGACAAAACCAATTTCACCATAGTCTAATTGATATAAACACGAGTTAAGTTCCCAACGCATATTTCTGATCATACAAATATCACCAAACTTCTAAATAAAGACCCCAAAACACTTCTAATAGTAAACATTGAAATAAATGTGAGCCATACATACATTTGAGAAAGATGAATAAAAACAAGTAAGAGAATGATTTTCTAACCTACTTACTCTAATTCAGGGTTGCAGGTGTCAGGAGCCTGTCCCAGCAGCTCAGGACCCCAAGCAGGAGCCCACCCTGGACAGGACACCTTTCCATCTCAGGGTGCTCACACCCACACTCACACAGTCTGGGACAATTAGACACACCCGGTCACCTCAGGTGCACATCTTTGGGATGTGGGAGGGAACCTGAGTACCTGGAGAAAACCCACGCAGACACCAGAGAATGTGCAAACCCCACACAGACAGTGGCCCCAGCCACGATTGATTTTTTTTCCTCATTGTTACAACAAAATGATGTTGAATGAAATAATGTTACTTGAGGACCTGCTGTACTTTCCCAAAATACACACGCTGACAGAGTTCCACAGTGCAGGCTGGACAGTCATTATGGGACATGAGGTATTGGAGAGAATAATAAATGGAGTGTCACAAAAGTGAATTGGTTTCAGCAAGATAGAGATATCGGAAAAGTACACACCATCTGTTTCACAAATTGCTCATTCCTGGGCTTAGGGAATAATTCTAACTTTCCAAAGTGCATAAAAGATATGCAGGAGGCCAAAGTCATTAACCAACCAGATGAAGCAAACCACCTAAGGTCTGTGTGGCCTGCTAAAGAGAAGCCCAAGGAAGTGCAGGCATTCAGCTCAGTGTTTTGGTAAAGGGTACTGAGTGAAGAATTGCTAGTCTTTCTTCCCTTCTGGGATTTGTAGATCTTCTATTACTGTATTTCACCTGCCCTAAGGATGTTCACATATTAATAACTCTAACATTAGAATGCATTTTATTTTGTTTAATATATTTTTATTGATTTCAGAGAGGAAGTGAAAGGGAGAGAGAGAAAAACATCAATGATGAGAGAGAACAATTGATCAGCTGCCTCCTGCACACCCTCTACTGGGCATCCAGCCCTCAACACAGGCATGTGCCCTGACCAGGAAATCAAACTGTGACTTCCTGGTTCATAGGTCAATGTTCAACCACTGAGCCACGCCAGCCGTGCAGGATGCATTTTACAATCAACAGCACATCATAGTTTAATTGAGAATTTATTTTTTCTTCGTAATGGAATACAAAATAATGACATCTGTTACATTCCATGGCACCTTAGATGCAATGAAACATGCTATATTGGGAGGGGGTTTCATACATGGGAATATAAAAGAATTCCTTTTCATTGCTTCTCTGGGGGTCAGCCATATCAGTACAGCCCTCTAAGCCTCTGTCTTAAACCCAACAAGAGTTCGTGGAGTCCCTAAGATTTCCAGGCACAGTGATTATGCTGTGTGGCTACATGAAAAATCTTGTCAGAAAGGGAAAAGACAAGGCGGCCTTATTTATTTTAGTATGTCTTCAGCTATTTTCCAAGGTTTGTTCTTACTTCCATGTTGGAGGTCAATACCACTTTAGATGAGTGCTCCCCTTCCTTAATTCCCCAAACACACCAGTGAAATGTTAAAGCTCAGGAGTTTTCTATGTGGCCCTCTGTTTCCATTGGATCAGGGAACAGCCACTGAGGAAGGAAGGAATGCTTTCAGAGTGTCACTTACACCCCAGAGGCTCTGTACCACCCACGGTCTTCCCTCCCTGCCTCTCAAATGGATCAGAGCAGAATTAAATATCAAAACTCACTCAGACACTCCCAGTTTCTCCAGGCCTTCAGTCCAGCCTTTGCCACCTGCTGCGGAATACGGCTTAGCTGAGCTCTGGGAATATAAAATAGAGTTGCTATTGGTGCCTTGTCAATCAACATCCAATCCCACGCAAAGGCAGATCGTGCAGCCATGTGCCTGCCACATGTAGAATGTTACTCAGCCACCTTGGAGGTAGGGAGCCATTCCTCTGGAGGAATAATAGCCCAGACATTTGACTCAGTGATTCAAGATGGGGGAGAGAGGAGAGATGGATCAGCAATGAATTCATGGCAGGTATTAGTGTAACTCTAGCCTCTCCTGTCTTGGCCATCCAACTATGCACAGGGAAGAAAAAGAAGGAAGGAGGACAGATAATACAGAATAAAAAGGAGAGAAGAGGGCAAGGATGTTCTCTTCCAGAAGCACAGACAGGAGTACAAGGGGAGCACATTCGCTAAGAGTGCCACTTCTAAAAAAATTCTCAAGGTACTATATTGACATCTCTGTTGTTAAAAGAAAAATTTAAGAGAAAAGACAACAATATGAAAGCAAGGAGAAGCTAAGGGAAACCTCTGCAAGAAAACTTGGAAGTAGTGAGTAAGCTTTTCTCTTTCCTACAAATAATGGCACGTGGAAGCCATGGCTCTGCTTAAGGAAAGTGGCTCAGTCAGGAGCCAGGAGATGGTGATGAGGAAGGAGCTAAGCTGACACTCATCTTAGTGGACTTCAAGGCACTCATGCTCAGCCTCAGATAAAAATCAGAACTCTATTAGCTACATTAACTGGCTAACAGAAAAAGGAACATTCATAAATATGTGCTTGCCCTCCAGTGAATAGAAGGATAGAATAGATGTCTCTGTCTCTGTTTTCCTCTCCCTCTCCCTCTCCCTCCCTTTCTCTCCCTCTCTCTCCCTCTCTTAATTGGCCTGAATCAGCTGGGAAAGCTTTAAAGGAGGATTCTACCTTCCTGAAATCCTACCTATTTCCCAATGTTATTTCTTTTTATTACATTTGGTCATATCTATAGAGTATGAAGATACTCATTGATTTATCAAAGGAACTCCCAGGAATGAAACCATCTTCAAGCCGAGACTTCAACAGAACTGACAGATGCAGCAGTTCCCTGTAGAATACCTTACACATGCAGAGGAACCTGAATATTATTGTCCTAAATTATCTGGAATGAATTGCCCAAGTTCCCCCACTTAAGACAGATGAACACGTCTCTTTCTCTGGGAATTGTGTGAGAAGCAAACACACCTTTACTTGTTTGATCTATTCCTTTGTGGTTTTAAGTAGGAAAGAACAAGTAATGTATCCTCATCAAAAAAGAGTATTTTTCTTCTCTAATTGAAGAAGCTTAAGAAGAAATCCTTACCTGTGTACAGCTTCTACTGTTCCAAGCTCTCTCAACTGTTAGAGCATCAGATGCTCACAGGCATTAAAGCCCATAAATGAGACCTGTAGTTATAGTTATTGTAATGCTGCCAAGCAAACCAGCAATAGTTCTGTAAACATTACATCCCAGTTGTTCATAGCCTCAAATGATCTTGCTCTCATTCCACTGTCCTGCCCTTCCTAAAGCTTTTTTCCCATCCTGGTTAGTTCTTCCTCTTTTACATATTTTATTACTATTGTTGTACATATAAGTATTTGCTTTTCTAGTGACTCTGAGAATTTT
Source organism: Eptesicus fuscus (assembly GCF_027574615.1). Lineage (NCBI taxonomy): Eukaryota > Metazoa > Chordata > Mammalia > Chiroptera > Vespertilionidae > Eptesicus > Eptesicus fuscus. The sequence continues at coordinate 38,867,659 of NC_072488.1, read as the reverse complement.
TATTCATAAGATGGTAAGTCTCCCCCATAAGCCTTTCTTTCTTTCTTCTATAACTCCCTCTTTTGTACTTCTATAACCCTGATCCAATGATGCCTACAAATTTCACAATAGATTTTGTTTTGTTTCCTCTTCATGGCCCCCTGCTCTTGGCCTTATCCTTTAGTACTTTTGTTTTCCTCCTTATTTGTGTATTTACTTGCACTTCCTCGCCCTGGTTTTATTTCTGCTGTCGCAAAGATAAGTCAATGTTAGTTTCAAGTCATCAACTTCGAAATGGAAATTACTTATTTGTACAGAGAATCATTCCAAAATGTTTCTTCTTAAACTCATCACTCCTTTATTCATCACCCCTGTCACAGGATTTTAAAGTTGAAAAACACATATGAAATCTAATCCAACCATCACATTTAAAGATGAGTAAACAGTGATCTGAACTCAGACATCATCAGCTTTGGTCTTGGTCTTTGCAACATATATTGATGTTTCACCCAGTCACATCTCTAGTCCATGACCTTGCTTTTTCCCCTGTACTTTTCCTGAAAACAATGACATAAAGAAATCTTGTTGTCTACTATTTCTCTCATGCACCATTTTGTAGCTGCCCCTGAGCTTTGTGTAGGTGGCATCATTATCCTTCTTTGGCCTCTTGTCCTTCATCACTGGCACAGTGTTGATATAGTCATCTTCTCTGATTTGTACTATTTTCCCCCGACTTAGTTCACCTTTGTTTTATAGAGATTATTTGCTTTCTATTCTGGGTTTCCTCTGAACCTTCCTATTAATGATTTATTTGAGAATCCTGCCCACTCTACTAAAGTTTAAAGGCCTCACCATACTTTCCTTTTTGAAACAAGGAACTGTACTTAGCCACATACCATTTGCTCATCCTTCTCTCATCCCCCTCCCCCAAGTTGGTCAATGAACACTGGCAGTGACCTGCTGTCTCATGTACAAGAACATAGAAAGGCATCTGCCCCAGCCAGGAAATTAGGATTCATCCAGAGCAGGGAGGTCCCCGGATCTGTTCATTCACATTGAGCCTCAGTTCCTTCCGACTGATGTTTGTTCTTCCTTTTACAGCCCCAGCATCATTCCTTTTGGCAGAAGAGATGAATGTAAAATAGGACTGATGAAGTTTTCACTGTACTGGTCATTCATCAACAGGGCTCTGGTGCTGCCAAGCACCTGGCCAAAATGGTTTCTTTTCTTCTTATTCCATGCTTAGTTTTATTTATTTTTTTCATGCTTAGTTTTAAATCCTTTTCCCTCTGCTAAGCATTTTGGAAAGCCTCAGTTCACTTTGAGCTTCAGCTTTCTGGCTTTTTGAATTTTATTTTCACTTTCTTCTTTTTTTTTAATGCTAGACATTCTTAACTGTGCATTTTTGGTTTCGGGTTTATTCTTTTGAATTTTGTACATCTTTAACAATCTAAGTTCATTAGAGAAGGACCTGTGAAGCCAATCTGGATTCTACAGTTTCTTTTCTTTCTCTCTCACTTAGATCTATTATTCTCAAACCATCAGAATATAGCAGAGTAGAATCAGGACTAACTTAGCATTGAGTTTTTTTCACTTATTCTTAAGGTACTCATTGTAAACTTGATTCTAAAACATTATAGAAAATATAGGAAATCAAAAAAGAAAAAAGATTTAACTTATTCAAAGCTGGTCAACTAGGAATAATCATCATTGATATTTTGCAGTATATACTTGCAGGGTTTTTTTCCCCCTGTGCATTGGCCAAAAAATTGGGTCATTTGTTCATCCCATTTCACTGCCTGCTAAATCTACTTAACATTCTACTGTGCACATCTTTCTCTGTCACTGAATATTGTTGTACAACATCATTTTTAAAGACTATGTAATATTTCATTATATATATATATATATATATATATATATATATATATATATATATATACACACACACACACTATTATCAGTTCAACAAATGCCTTTTATGAGACTCAGGTTGTTTCCAACATTTGGATTTAGAAACAACTGCATAATAAACATAATTGTAGGGGAACCTTTGTGTATATCAATGATTGTTTCATTAGGACTCATTCCCAGAAATGAACTGCTAGGTCAAAGGGTATATGAATCAAATTTGGGAGATACAGACCAAAATCACCTTCCATCTGGGCTTTACCTTCTCTGCAAAGTTATACCATTTTACATTCTCTAGAGATGAGCACGTGTACTTCCCACAAACAGAACAATAGTAGGTATTACAATTTTTTAAACTTTACCCAATTTTATAGGTGAAAAATGATATTATTCATTGTTTTCAATTGCATGTATTTACTAGCAGGTAATGGTATTTTCATATTTACTGACTTTATTTTTCTGCTTTTGTAAATTATCTTCTCATATCCTTTGCACATATTCTTACTAGAGTGATTGTCTTTTACTAATATTCTAATAAAACTAGCTTATAAATATTTTATTGCTAGTTTTCACTTACTTGTAAACTTTCATTATTTTTTATGAAAAAGTAGTCTTTATTGAGTAAATGAAATTTATTATTCCTTTCTTACATATAATCTACCTTTGGTAATATGCCATAAATGTCTTCCCCATCAAAAGATGATTTTTTAAAGCATCCATATTTTCTTCTTATACTTTTATGGGTTCTTTTTCTACTTAAATACTGAATTCATATGGAACTTTATTTGGTACTATATGGAGAGGTCAGAGAGATGAGTTTTTGCCCCAAATGTTTTTCTCAAATAAGTCTTTCACATTCCTCATAAAGTTTGTGTGAACACAGTTTACATTTCTGGTTGCTATTATTAATGGAGTTGTCTTTCTCATCATATTTTATTATCACCAGTACACAGGAACTGCAATGGCTGTTGTGGTGTGCTGCTCAGATCCTGCTTCTTGGTTTGTGCACTCACTTCCTTGGTTGCTGAGTGTTGATGGATGACAGATGGAAGCTGAGTCCCTCTCTAGAACTCAGCTTCTCTAAGCAGGAGAGAGCTGCTGCCCAAAGTCACACTCCTCCCCTGAACAGTCCATGTCCAATGGCTGAAAGGTTAGGGGTATCTTCAAAGTCTAGACCAAGCACGTCAAACTCGTGGCCCGCGGGCTGCATGCCTCATTTATTTGGCCCATGTTAGCCTTTGAGTTTGACATGTTTGGTCTAGACTCTTTGATTCGAAGAAGGGAGTTTCTCAAGAACCTTTCCCGCTCCAAAGATCCCCCTAGAAGTGGATGTAGTTCTTGTGGCATCTGCATCTAACACCTCCCTACACTCCTGAGGGATTGATCCTAAGAGCATTCACCAATAAAGTTCCAACATGTAAGGCTCCATTTCAGAGTCTATTTCCTAGGGAACCAGTCCTAAAAGAGTTGTCAGGAGTGATCTGAGAAAGAAGACTGAATGCGGTTGTAATGCAGTTTGGGAACTGGATCACCTGCTAAGCAGCTAGCAATGAAGATCTCATCCCTTGTGGTAGCTGGAGCACTGAAAACTATAGGCTTGCTGCAGCAGTGCAATTGCTAAAACCAGTGACAACCTGGGATAGGATATCCTGGGAAGAAAATGCACTGGCAGGTGCAATAGCTTAAGGTTTGAGAGGTTCTGAGGAAGTACTAATTATAGGACAATGGAATCTAATGGCTTGCTGAGTGGCACTGATGCATTGGAGAAAGACAAGAAAGAGCTGAGGGTAATTAATCACTAATTGAAGGCTAAGTGTGAAAATCAGAGGACCTCCCTGGCAGCATGTAGAGAGGCTCTGATTCCTGATCTCCTGGGGGAGGAGGAGGTTAAGGATCAAACCCAAGACTTAATTATAAGACCAGAAAAGCTCAAGAGAAAGTTGAATTCTCAGCCCTGCTAAGCCTACTTTGCCAAGGTCAGGGCCCTGATTGGTAAGGAGTGGGAACCAGAAATTTGAGATGTATTATTTGGGTCAATACACTTGAAAACCTTTACACTCCAGATCTCCCTGACTTCTCTGAGCCTACAGAAGTGGCTCTCTGCTCCCTATTAGTCTAGAGCACCCCCTTGCTTAAAGACGATGTAGAGGCCTCTGTCCTACCAAGCAACATGTATCCCCCCTCAATTCTTCCCCCACCTTCCCTACTGGACAAGGGAATAATATGTAGGGTTAAGTCACAAGGTAACCTAAATGATTATGTGCTGGGAAGAGAGAAATTATATCCCTAAGATGCTATAAGACCTAGCCAATGTATACTGATAAGTCCTGGAGCATATGTATGGAACTGGACATTGAGGGAGCTGGAATAAGAGTAAGTGCAGAACATAAAGCTGGGCAAGGGAGAGTTTATCAGTGTGGGGACACTAACCTATAACACAGGATCTAAATAATTTGGCCCAGGAAATGATACTAATGCATTGCTAGGATTGCTCTGGGAAGATCAGAAAAAGAAACAGCCCATACTAAAAGAAGCAGAAATGGCAAATCTGCCTTAATAGATGGTAAAAGCCCAGGCAAGTAGGCATGCTACTGTGAATATACTATGTAGAGTCAGACAGTTTACCTATTGATTATGTTCTGTAGTAGGGTCCAGAAGACACCCCATTTACAAAACAACAGGTAATAATAAGGCATGGGCCGGTAAGAGGGGCTATTGACTGTGGCTGGAGCAGAGGAAAGGAGATGCTGTTAAAAACTGGACTCAGAGGTAGCAATGAAGATGATAGAATCAATCTACAGAAGCCTGGAAGTGATACTTAACTATCAAAAGTAAGAAGGGCACATGAACACAATGAGTTTCAAGATCCAAGTAGCAGCCAAGAGAGTCTGACTTATGCAGAACTATGTAGATGGCATCTCTATGGGCAAAAAAAGGGGGGAGGGGATAGCCAATAAGAGTATTGGGCAATCTAAACAACAAAAGAAATCATGGATGGATGATCAGGAGGCTAAGGGCAGATACTTCTAAAAGGGCATGATCCCTTGCCCAGTATCTGAGCTTGAGCTACTTTTCTAACTCAGAGGCCATTGACTCAAGGAGAGCTAGATACTCAGAAGGAAGGACCCTGCAACACCAAGGCAAGTATGCATAATAATTTCCCCAATTCTTCTCTAAAGAGACCCACAGCCACTTCGACTAGTAATCATATACTGGGGAAAGTGAAATAGACCAGCACTTCAAGGACTACTGAACAAAGGGTCTGAGTTGATATCTGGGCACACAAAACATCCTTATGGCCTCCCATTAGAGTGGAAGCTTATGGGATTTGCCAGATCAGGGAATTTTTTGAGATCCAAGGATGCTGATTCATGCCGCCTAAAACAAGGGACAAAGTTTTGCATCTCATGCCTCCTAATAATAATGAGGAAGTACAATGCCTGCTAGTCTAGGTTCTGGAAGCAGCATTTTCTATATTTTAAAATATTTCTCTTATTCCCCTGTTGCATGACATGATAGGCTACCAGTCTGGGGTAGTTCCAGAGATGGTCTCAAGACGGCAACCGGTATTCACCATCCTTCAGAAGTAAGGGCTGTAATTCATTCCACTTACCTACCTCTTCAAAGGCTCTCTTTTCTTTTTCATTAAAAACTTTTTTAAAAAATATTTATTGATTTCTTCTTAAGGCTATACTTTCTTTTTATCTCTTGAACTGAATACTTGGCTTGTTTATTTTAGTCTTTCTTATGTATTAAAACATTTGATGTTTTGCATTTTTTTCTTTGATTACAGCTTCAGCTACATTCCATTAGTTTTTGTGTATGGTATCCTCATTTCATGTCTAAATAATTTAGAATTTTATTTTTCTTTGAACTAAAATTTAAGAGTGCTTAATTTCATTTTTTAAAGTATAACTAAAATTTTCCCTTTAACCTATTTTTATAAGGTACCTTTCTCAAATTCTTATATAAATTCAGTAATCTAGTATCCTTGATTTCCACAACCAAACACATTGCTACATACAAATGATTTCTTAGGTTGCATTTTCACCTTTTAGATTTTACTTATTCTAGCTAAGATTTCCTTCTCTATTCTTAAAAAACAAAACAAAAACAAAACACAAACCTTCCTAGCATGTATTAGAAACCATCCTCCAACTTGCTACAGCCCAACTTCCCATTCATATTGCCAAGTTCAAACCTCAAACCAAGCTGCTTTACTGGAACTGTTACCACAAGCAAAATCCCTCCTAAACAAAGTTCCAGTGTTTTCTATACTTTCCCTTTCATTCATGAATAGAATGAATAGAGCCTCTGACCCTGACCTGCTCCATTAAAACCCACCACGTTCTTCCAGCAATCCTTTTCTCCTGGTAGGCCCTCCATGCCAAATTCAATTCCTCTGTAGCTCTGAACTTTACATTGAACTCCTTGCCTGCAGAAATACGTATGCTATAAATAGCATCCTTTCACTGAGTTCATAATCAGGATTCCCACACTATATTGTCTATAAGTTGCTGCTTTTTGCCTCAAGAGGGAGACCCAAGATTTAAATCTAGTATGTGCCCCAAAGGTTTATTCCTCCCCTCCCAGGAGCTGCATAAATTCTCTTTTCTTCTGAAAACTCAGAAAAACAAGCAATGCCCCCGTATATTTCTGCTTTCTCCCTCTGCCCACATTCCCTATATCCTTCCCATTTTGCACCATGCCACAGTTCTAGAACATTTTATCTTCAAAGTCCCAATATGAATGACCACTAGCACTCCCATGTTGCCACAACAAAGACAGATAAGAAAATCTCAGGATCCAGCTAAATTCCTATAGTTCTGCTCTTTAAGTCCTGCCCTCCTTAGGAAAACAAGTTCAGCCCAGCCCAGGCCCCAGAAAATAGGCAACCAACTGCCAAGACTTTAGTATAAAGGCAACCCACCATGATGTGCCCAAGTCCAACTCCTGCAAGGTGCATGCAGAGCCAACCTGAGAGACACATTAAAATGTCAAGACCTAAAATAGAACAGTGGTTTCCAGAGAACATGTGGTAGGAGAAGCAGCTGTCTATAGTCTGGCACAAGCAAATTTGGGTCTGATTGAACTTCTCTGTACCCAACTTTGGTGGTGGATACATAGGTCTACAAATGTGTCGAAGTCCATAGAGTGGCTCACCAAAAATAATGAGTTTTACCATACAAAAAATTAATAGCAATGCCAGAACACAGAAGTAGAGCTAGTGTTCACATGAACTGGGTTGGAATGGGAATAAATCAGGTAATATTGGCCACCAATGGCATTCAGTATCTCTGCTTCCCTTTGCTTATCAGTGAGAATATGGTGTGTGTGAATGGTGAGTTGACTTAAACAAATAATTGTTGAACTATTCTAGAAATATCTGCATCCTCCTGCTAGTATATGTGCATTTTTTTATTTGTGCCAGATTATGCATCTTATACCCACACTGCTTTTCCAGTCACCTCCATTTCCTGCTATCTTCCATTTGTACCACTGAGGTATCTCAAAGTTTTCCACTTAAATATTTGGAGGTTCTCTTGGCTAGCTTCATCTCAATATGTACTGCTCATTCACAGGCAAAGCTTATCTTATTCTTATAAGAACGAGGTGAAGTATGTAGAGTAGGTATTGTGTCCATCTTACAGATGAGGAAATAGAGGCACTAAGAGACTAAGTGACTTGTCCTAAACAAATGAGTAGCAGGGAAGTATCTGGGCTAGAATTTGTATCTCCTAACTTCTGTTCCAATTACAGTTACATTAACACTATGCTGAAATATGTAGACTTGTATTCATTCTCAATAGGCAACTTCAGATAGAAAGCAGTAGATATCTATGCTTCAGGTCCTACATAGTAAGATGACACAGGCATACACTTATCACTGTCTCAAATTAGATATGCATATTCTGTAGTCATGTATCCTCAGGCCACCAGTGTACTCCCTTGTCAATCTCAGATGACTGTTCTTAGTTTTACCTTCTACCAGCAGTATCCCACAGTCCTGTAACTTGGAGCTTCTTTTAATCCTCAGTATATTTTCCAGAGTAAATATTAAACGTGTAAAGTTCAATAATTCTTAGAGATGAGAAACAGTTAACAGAGCCTCTAGGAACAGCAACCTATTCTCTCCAATATTAACCAAGTTCCATGGCATTGTGCAATTGGCACAATTTAGAAGGGGATAAATTGTTTCTAACGTTAAGAATGTAAGGAGAAGGAGAAAAATCAAGCTTTGGTGTTGATCTCTTTTGTGTTTCAGCAGTATTTTATAACTATACCTCTACACAGCCCAAATGCCTTGGCAGAGCTACCTGTAAATGGCATGCACTGTACTTTTGTACATATAGCAAGGATGCATAAAAGTGCACACTTCCTGACATGTCAGGCCATTTGGTCTCATTCTGCCCCAGGATAACTTCTGGCCTCAGGGACGCATGGTACCCTGTGATAACACACATACACTTGTTTATACCTGCCAAAAAATACCCACTTTCTATCAGTTCTGGTGGATACAAGCATCAGAGAAGGGGGTTCCCAGATTTGAAAGCTTCTTGGGAGAATCCATTCTAGGATAGTTCACCTGAGACACTGATCTTAAAGTCATCTACTGAGCCTCCATGAGAAGGGAACAACACAGAAAGCTTTTATTCACGGATGTTAAAAAATAAGAATCCCGACCTCTGGGAACTTATGAACAATAGAGCAAACTGAGATACAGACATGTGAAAATTACGTGTTTCGGGAGTCAAGATGAAGATAGCCTTTCTGTTTGTACCCACAAGCACAAACACACATATATACATACTCACACAGGGGCTCCAGTGTTTCTCAGCATGACCCATCCTAAATACCTCTATTTATCCATGATAACTTCTCAATGTCATGGTCTTTATACTACTCTATAAATTGGAGAAAATCCCATTGCCTTGAGAGTATAAATGGCAAATTCCTGGAAAAAAAGGGCTACAGTGTTCTCCTTCTATACCCTCCTATTTGACCACAGCACTCTTACCTGCTGAACCCTACCTTAATCTGACATTCCTAACACACAATGCTCCAGACAAAACTACCATTAGATCTCAGTTGGCAAGAGACTAGAACTGTGCTTCCATACCTAAAGTTTAACTGCACGCATTTTGCTTTTTCTCTACTTAGCATTAATATATTGATTTAGTCATTCATTGATTCAACATATGTTGAACTCCTATTATATACTGTGCACAATGGAAATAAGGAAACAAAAGTGAGGTCAAAAAGCCTAGGTAGTCCCTAACAGGTTTGGCTCAGTGGACAGAGCATCGGCCTGCAGACTGAAAGGTCTCAGGTTCGATTCCGGTCAAGAGTATGTACCTTAGGCCGAAACCGGTTTGGCTCAGTGGATAGAGCGTCGGCCTGCAGACTGAAAGGTCCCAGGTTCGATTCCGGTCAAGGGCATATACCTTGGTTGCGGGCACATCCCCAGTAGGGGGTGTGCAGGAGGCACCTGGTCGATGTTTCTCTCTCATCGACGTTTCTAGCTCTCTATCCCTCTCCCTTCCTCCCTGTAAAAATCAATAAAATATATTTTTTAAAAAAAAAGAGTATGTACCTTGGTTGTGGGCACATACCCAGTAGAAGGTGTGCAGGAGGCAGCTGATCGATGTTTCTCTCTCATCAATGTTTCTAACTCTCTATCCCTCTCCCTTCCTCTCTGTAAAAAAATCAATATATATATATATAATTTTTTAAAGCCTGGGTAGGAGGCCATATCAAGTGAAGGTGGGAATGGAGAGACAGGCATAATTTGAGAGTCAAAATACAGGTGGATAATCAGGTTTGGAGAGAAGTTGATGAGTATGAGTTTGGGCATTTTTTGTTGGAAATTTCTTTATGATAATTAAGTAGAGACATCCATTAGGCATTTGGATAAAAAAGGAGAAAGGTATGGGTTGAATCTATAGATTAAGGAGGAGTCATCAGAGAAATTGTGTGGGCTGAGAAGGTTGCCAAGACCAAACCTAGAAGTACACCAGACTATAAGGATGAGGACACGGTGAGAAGGACACTGAGGAAGGTCAGGCAATTAGATGAGGAACTGAAAGAGCATGGAGCTCAGGTACCTAAAGGAGCAGAGATTTCCCTTTTTAGAAGCTGGAAGACATAAAACATTTTTCTTTCACAAATTTTCTCAATGAAACAATTCAAAATACTCATTGAAGGTACATACATCTTGAAGGAATCACTAATTTTACAAGACTGCCCTCACCTTCAAGAACCACGAGCCTAAGTGAGGTGTGCATATTAATGGATCTGACATGCAAGCATCTTATTGCTCACCAACAGTGAGTAATGACTGTGGGTTGATTACAAATTATTCAAGTTAATGGCATAAATGAACAATATACTACTTATGCATTTGCATTAAGATTGTGATCGTTTAGCCTTTAAATATGTGTGTGTCTCTATCTTAGCATGATGTGTGGTCAAAGGGAGCATTACCTTCTTGAAAGCATACACTGAAGCTTAAGTTTCCAGAATATGGTCAGGACCAAATGGAGTGCTTACTAAAGGTAGCTGAAAGCAATATAACTGGACAGACAATCTGAACTGTGGTCAAAGAAGGGGGAAAGGGTCAAAACTAAGAGCAGCGGTACCTGACAACGAGGTCAATGGGATGAAGCAAGGCTATTAAAGGATTAGAAATCAGGAAACAGGCAAACAGGTGAGGAAGCAGAATGAATACAGAATGTAAGGAAGCCTGAGCAAGGGTGCAGGAAGAAGGCAAAAGTGTCAGGGATGGGCTGAATGTGGGGCAGATTCCATGGCTCAAGTATACGCCTGATTACCTAAAGGAGTGACAGGATTGGGTCACAGGGTTAAAACACACCAGAGTCTGCAGTTTCAGCTTCAGTGGAGTCCTGATAAAAGAAGACAACTCTGTTTGACTGGCAACCAACTCCACCTGCCAGGTGGCAATATCCCATTTACCCTCTTGGGAGCCTTACATTGGCCTGTGATTGAGTCGGATTGTGACCAGGGATAGCCAGTTTCCCTTTGCCCACTAGGCAGTAATCACTGTTGAAGACGAGGTGATGTATTCATAAATGTGTGATAAAATGTTAAGTGACTGGCATTTATCTACATAATTAGATAAGCAAATGAATGAAATAAACCAACACATATCAGGACAGGTGAAAATTAGGTCATTAGGAAATGTTTCTTATTAACAGAGAGGGTATGAAAAAAGGGAGGGTATAGAAGACTCTCCATGGCTTTTCTGTTCTATTTCTTTCATTTATCTTTAATTTTTTTCCTTGCAGGTTAAAGCTGACTCCACATCTTAAGGGACCAACACAAGCCATCAAGTTAAATGATGTCCCTGATAGCTCTGTGGATCAATAGTTATATAGGCCTATTCCTCATCCGAGCTCTGTCAGGGCCCAAATTATACACTGTACATGAAAACCACCTCCTGGATTTACTGCCCCTGCACCACCCAGCCATGGCAGGTGGCTTACTGCCCTGCCTTTATTTCTTTTAAGCTTTAACTAAGTCTTTGCTACAGATTTTTCAACACTTTCAAAGTGACAGGGCCATGATTAGCCAAGTTCTCCTTCCTTCCACAGAACAGCAGTGATTCCCTTGACTTCCAAAAGTAACACTTTAATGCCCTTCTTCTCTCACAGAGGTATGAGAAATCTTCAAGTCAGAGCACACACAATCGGCAACGAGATTAAAACAGTATGAGGAAGCAGAAGAGAACTTGGCCATCTGCAGTGTTTTTAATGCTCCTAGGGTAACCCACTAGAATCTGGACCATCAGCATCTGTGGGAGAGTGACGGTCTCTAGTTCTACTTTGAGAATCAGGTGCTAGGTAAATCACTTCATTGCTCTACACCTTGGTTCTTCTCTCTTAAATGGGAATGATTCCACTTCCCTACATTACTTCATGGAGAGTATAGTCATCTACATCAAATAGAGTATACATAAAAACATTTCATACTCTTGGGAGGGAGCTATCCTATAAATTCTAGGTTTTATTGTTATTTAATACTAGAGGCCCGGTGCACGAAATTCATGCCCAGGGGGTGGGAGTCCCTCTGCCTAGCCTGCACCCTCTCCAATCTAGGACCCCTCAGGGGACATCCCTCTCGCAACCCGGGACTGCTAGCTCCTAACTGCTCACCTGCCTGCCTGCCTGATTACCCCTAACCACTCTGCCTGCCTGCCTGATCGCCCCTAACCCCTTTGCATGCCTGCCTGATCACCCCTAATCGCCTCTGTCTGCCTGCCTGATGCTCCTAACTGCTCCCCTGCCAGCCTGATCACCCCTAACCACTCTCCCCTGTCGGCCTGATCGCTCCTAACTGCCTTTGCCTGCCTGCCTGATCACCTCTAACCACCTCTGCCTGCCTGATCTCCCCTAACCACTCTCCCCTGCTAACCTGATCACCCCTAACTGCTCTGCCTGCCTGCCTGCCTGATCACCCCTAACCACCTCTGCCTCAGCCCTGCCACTGTGGCTTTGTCTGGAAGGACGTCTGGAAGATGTCCAGTCTATCTGGTCTAATTAGCATATTACCCTTTTATTAGTATAGATTTCTATATCTCAGATTGATCTGCTCTCATGAATCACTTTCTACCAAAATGGACTTGAGTAATATTGAACTGTTTTTTAAGCTTTCTAATCTCCCAATTAGATCAGATGTCTAGAATTATAGTCCTCCGAGATGATGTGTGAAGCATGCTTCAAGATATAGAGACTAACTCTTGTCTGTGATTAAGAGACAACATCACATGACTTTCTCATCAGAGTCCAGGGCAAAGAGGTTCTCTGGAGGTTAGTCTGGTAGCCAGACTAATGAGTGGCCTCACTTTCTTGAACTGTGATCTTCAAATTTGTACCAATTTGACCCATCTTTCTTATCTTCTTGTATGTGTTTTGGAAGCATTTCTGTTTAGTGAATAGCAATAATATCTACTACTTTAAGTATTTTAAAAAGCAAATAAGAGACCTTATTTTCTGTTGGTCCAATGTATGGATATGGTTTCAACATACATTCTCCCCATGCCTCATGCAGTTGTACTTTATTTTACACTGTAGTGCCCCATTAACTACTTGCTGACTCAGTCAGATTCTGTCTTGATAGCATTAGCTGTTTAACAATAAGTAAAAGAGATGCAGCCTTTAATTTCAAGCATAATTCTCATTAGCCACTGTACTCTTGCATCCAAATATATCAACTCAATGTTTTCCACGCCATCCTATTCTGAGTTCCTATACCCAAACACTTCACTGTGACCTGTCATTTTCAGCTCATTTTAACCAACATTGAGTTAGCTAATTAGAAACATTTGAGTACCCTCCATTTCTAAATCTGACTCATCTATAAAACTCTGAGGAAATGGTCAGTGCTGCTTTTGTATTTCCAGGCCCAGACAACAGTTTTGTGGCCCCAGATACAGGTCAATTTCTGAACGTTTGAATTTAACCAACATTCAATTTTGCAATCTGGGCAGAAAATGCATTGCAAACTTTCATTGACTCTCCTGCCTGTAGGACCGAAGGATCCTTCCCATTGCTCCTCACAGAGAGTCAATTCAGATCATTTTCCCAGGACTTGCTGGCACTACCTGGGGACCTAGAGGTCTGTATTGGGTCATTTGGTTTCTGCTGGATGCCCCATTGAGAATCAGCACACAGCAATGGCCCTCATCTTGTTCCTTGTATTATGTTGAATATATTCTCCTTTTTCCTCTATTTCCCTGGATTATTGTAAAACTCAAATGAAGTAATAGAATAATTACTAGCATAGAGATCTTTATAGAAGTGAAGGTTTCTTTTTATATAAATGGGAGGGAAAAGCCTTAAAAATTTAAATCTGTTGTTAATAACAATAGTAAATGAATATTTTATTTAGTTGTTCTTCTATTGCTGGGCAGCAGGCTCTTCAGAAGTGCTGGCACATGCCAGATGTTAGTGGTTCTCCACTAGTCCTCTAAGTTCAAAATATTTCCATTTTCTGACCACAACCCAGCCATTAGAATAGAATCTCTTTTCATCCTTCGGACTGATTTGCATTCATTGATACCCCACTCCAACTGTAGGTCATCTTTAAGTTTTGTATTCTGCTTAATAGCTACATCGCTGTGCTTTTTAGTTGGCAGAAATCTCAAAGTTACCCATGCACAGCAAATGGCTTATAAAGTCATATTGGTCTTGATGTCTGATCTTAAACCCAAAGTCAGTGCTATTTAGTTTTATCCTTTAGGGATTCAGTCCACAAGCAGGATTATAATAGACCAAGCAAGTCTTCCTGAAACAGTCACTGCTTTAGGAGTTCAGCCTTTAATTTGAAGGTACTTTCCCCAGCTGAAAGCTATAATAATGCTTCATTCCATCTGGCAACAAAACAAAGAGCTGTAGGATTTATAAACTGACAGATCCTCTAATAAGTGTGAGCGAGAGTTCAAATTTGCATTCTTTTATGTGACTGGATGACACATCTCATCACCTATCCTAACTTTGGGACCTTTATTAATAGCCAATTTGCACACATGCAATTGGTATGATGACCCAAATCATTCATAACCATGATGGAAAATGCTCCATAAAACAGTGACACAATCTGTCATCACCCAGGTTGTATAGATATGGCCAGCTGTTCAGATAACCTACCTGAACATGCTACCTCCTAATTTCTGAAGATTGACTCAGCTAGTCTGACAAGGAAGTTTGTGCCCTTCCTCACCAGTCTACAAACATCCCTGACACAACAACCTCGTCAATAAAGGGAATGACTTCCCCAAATTTTGACAGGAGACAAAAGCCAAGGGTGTTTCTGATTGGTTTAAAAGGATGCATGGAAAGGCCATGGTAGTAAATGATTTCCAAAAGAAATGAGTTTTGTGTCCATCAGACCAGGTGTGGTTTGTAGACATGGACTTCAATCCCTGTGTTCACATGTAAAGAGACATCCACTAGATTAATACTCCAACTCTCATGGACCATCCTTTACTCACAGATAGTCCACAGATGAAAGGTAAAAACTACTGGCCCACTTTTAAGTTATGAAATAACTACAAACCCTGAGAATTTAGTTTCTTGTTTCTTTTTCTCTCCTCTTCTTTGGACCAGAGTAATGCTACAATCTTAGATGAGTAAATCTGCTTTAAAAATGCTTATTTTCATTTAAGTAGGTTATCTTAGGGTCTAGACTGGGGGTAGGAGGACCAGCAGAGCATATTAGCAAGCCCATTTGGTTGCATATTTGTGTAACAATTGAAGTTAACCATTTGGTTTCCATTTGACTGGTTCCTATACTGATTTTCAGTTGGCTCTGAATTCAGGTAAGGAAAAGAGGGGTGCTATTGTATGAGTTTATTCAAGTCGCACCATGTTCTTTTGGTTGCCATAGGACTGATTTAACAAACTCACCATAACCGTTCACTGGCTTGGAAAAATATACTCATATAACAGTTAAATTTAGCAGTTGAGTGGCCATCCTCCAAGGAGTAAATCAAGGGCCTGACTCCTTCCATGCTCAGGTTCTGTTATCTTCCACATGTGATTTCCAAAGCCACCATAAAAGTCAATGTCCTTCTAGCAAGTCAGAGGAGAAGAGAACTTGGAAGATGCACGTAGGAGTATTTTAAGAGCCAGGCCTGGAAGTGGTGCATTACATTTCTCTTCACATTCCTTTGGCTAGAACACAGTTACATGGGCACAAAAGAAAGGCTGGGAAATGTATTTGAACTGTATGCTCGGAAAGAAAAGGAAATGGATTTGGTGAGCATCTAGCTGTCTGCTACAGTGGCAGTATTGGAAAAACAAAAGGCAACTGATTAGATATCTGCCATAGCAAGATAGTTCCATTTGGATGGAGATGCCTCAAAAATAAAGAATGGGAGCATTTTCCAAATAATCTTTTCTATCTACACTGTTAGTAGACAACCAGTCAAATGGTACAAAGACATGCTAACGGCAAACCTTGGGACTTACATCGTCTACCACAATCACGCACTGTGAGTCCAGTAACCACTTCTGTGCCATGCTACCAGCGCTGAGTATGCACAAGATCCTGGCACCCCTGCCTTCTTCCTGGATGCCAGCTTTTTCCCACCTTGCACTCCACTTCCCATCCCAATCTTGCCCAGCTCTTGACTTTTGCTTCATTCCTGGCCATGGTGTTATCCCTAGATATCCCCTTGGCTCTGACCCTTATATTGTTCTTTTGTTCACTAAGGCATTCACTCCTCAGACTGAGGTTTCTGGCCAATGAAGCTGACAATTCAGCCCATTTCTGGTCTGAATCAATCAGCCCAGACTCAGCACCAGCCCACAAAACTACAGAGGTTTTCCCACCTTCTACAGAAGAAACAGGACATGAATGCTTTAGGAAAATAGGTTGTTCATGACTTACAAATTCCCCACCCAGCCAGATTTTAAATTTTAGCTTCCAGAAAGCATTCTACCTACATTATCTGACTTCAATCTGATCCAAACATATACTAATCCAAAGATATTGGTACCACTGTCATCCCCATTTTATCCTATTTTTAGATGATTTTATTGATTTGAGAGAGAGAGGATGGGAGAGGGAGAGAGATAGAAACATCAATGATGAGAGAAGCATCTATTGGCTGCCTCCTGAATGTCCCCTACTGAGGATCGAACCTGCATCCAGGGCATATGCTCTCACTAGGAATCAAACTGGCAACCTCTTGGTGCATGGAATGACACTCAACCAAATTGAGCCACAGTGGCCAGGCTGACATCTCCATTTTAACAATGAGGGAAATAAGACTAGTGAAGCACAGTATCTTAGGAACATAATGCTGAAGGACTTCTGTTTGTACCCAGTTATTCCTGACTCCTAAGTCTAAGCTCTGGGAAAAAGCATTGTGTATACTTAGCAGTGATCAGGGTTTAAATGAGACAGAGGGTATACCTCTGGCTTAATGGTAGGTTTCTGGGTGATAGCTATGGATGTTGATCTGGTCCTGAGCTGTATAAGTGTCTCCCCAAAGAGATAACTATTAAAGAGCAGTATTATAGGCTAGTCCATTGACAAGGAATCCCAGACCACAGTCATAGTTCATGGTTCTGATTGGCTTTCCTGTCCTTGACCTTTTGGAGGATATGGTTGTTACCTCTTGGTCCAAATTATAACATATTTTCTGTTTATCAATCATGACTTGATTTT
Source organism: Eptesicus fuscus (assembly GCF_027574615.1). Taxonomy (NCBI): domain Eukaryota; kingdom Metazoa; phylum Chordata; class Mammalia; order Chiroptera; family Vespertilionidae; genus Eptesicus; species Eptesicus fuscus. The sequence continues at coordinate 38,850,577 of NC_072488.1, read as the reverse complement.
TCTGATAATGTGAGAAAATTTTCTCAGCCCCAAATGTCTGCCAATGATTCGTGGATGGCAGGTAAGCATATTAGCAAGCTATATTTAACACAATTTAAAATTTCATTGTCTTTCAGTAAAAGGCAGCTGTTTCCAGATGTCATGAATCAACCTTTATGTCTGACTGACGGGTGTTTGCAGGAAACATCTTGCAATACCATCACGTGTTATTAGGAGCTTCTAGAACTAGATTATTTGAAAGTCAGAACCTGTTGCTTTCTAGTGAATTGCTATTTGTATTGCTTCAAAATTAGGCTGACAATTCATGGTCCATTTGCCCCCCTTGGTTCTCACACGACAATGCTGTGGCACTAGGTATCAGGAACCTTGCAAACACTTGCCAACAATTCAATCACACATTGTATTTGAGGAACACACTCAGTGAGAGCTAATTGGTGCTATTGTCAAGCCCCAGAACATTTTATTTGTTTTTTCTGGAATTACTTATCATAATTTTTAAATCCAGAATTTCCTTCTACTCTTATAGTATTTTGAATACTGAATTAATTTTTGTGTACCTTTGTCAATTATTCCCATCAACTTAATTTCACGTAAGTCATTCAATGTAAGATACTAATTAGCTGAGCAATTTTATTGTTTAGTCTGTCAGATCCATGGTTATTTTTATACCACGTAAGTCTTCCCAGGCTTTTGGTAACTTTCCCAAATTTCTGTCCCTCTGTTTTATTACATTTCACTCTATTTATTCCTTTGTTGCTGTGATGTGGATTAATTTAAGTATTTTTTCCTACTGTTATAACAATCCAATAGTATGCAATTATTTTAGACCTGATATGTTATTTGGCTACTGAGGTAATGCATGATGGTCTAATTATTGTAGAGTAGAAAATTTAGAAAGTGTGATGTCTTTCACTAGGTCAGAGTATAAAAGAAATCCAAAGCCACAATGAACGTAATTCTTGTAAACAATCTTTGGGTGCCATGGTTTTCAAAACCTATCAGAATTAAGTTCAATATTTATACCTTTCCTTTTTTCAATGCTCTCTATGCTTATCCAAATTTCCATTCATTTCACCCAGAACTGAATTCTCACATATGCTGGTATATCCATTTCTGATTCAATAACTAGGCATCTCTTTACTATTTCTTTCAGATTTACCACATTTTACTCCGCCTGGCTGACAGTTCAAGATATTTGGTAATAAGATGTGGCTACCTTGTAGGTCTCTGCATCTCAATTCTCAATAAAGAAGTCTCCAATAACTGTGCATTTACTGGATCTTCCTTTAATGTCCGCTCAGCAATCTGGCTCGAGTGGATGAGTGATTCTGTCGGCCATTACACTTCCGATGGTCACAGCTCGCTGGGCTTGGGTGCACCTTCAATCTCTGGTTCCAGATCATCAGGCCCAGCCAGCCACTTGTAACTATTTCCAGTGTGTAAGGCCATTCCTGAGTGAAAAGACCATCAGTCTCTCCAGGGACTCACCTCTAATTCTCCTTTCCCTGACAGAGTGACTATTCTGGCCCCACAATGAGCTACTAAAACCCATGATGAGCTACTAAGACCTTTACGGGGTATCAGAGCCCATGAAGTAACTGTGGCACAGCTTGCCTCTCACGCACAAGGACACTGAGCAGGGTTTTGAGAGGCTTATAATTAGTATAATTGCTTTATTTTGATTGCTGAGGTTAACAACATGGGCAATGCCCAAGCACATTATCATCATCAATTGATGAGTTGGAGTTTTAAAAATCTGATTATATGACATGTGTTCAGCCATATCACCCTCGGCATTGCTCCTGGGGAATAACGAATACCTTGTTCCTTAAGATGCTTAAATAATTTTGCCCACGATGCTGTGCCAGGTGTGAGCAAATCTAAAGAAATGAGCCCCCTGAATATTCTGTCGTGAGGGTGTGTTTGTGCCAGCACGACTGCCATGTTACAAAGGCATCCAAGAGAGCAGGAAGCTTGTCATTCAGCTGATCAGGAATATGCCAGCAAGGTTCACATTTCTTTGTGACACAGTCAGCTACTCCCCAGAGAAAACTGACAAATGCTTCTCACCTTGACAAAATTTTGATAAACATTTTTGGTTGTCACAACTTGGGGGCTGAGTGGGAGTATGCTACTGGCATCAAGTGGATGGAGGCCGGGACGCTGTTAAACCTCCTATAACGCAGAGCATAACCCCCGCACCCTGGAAGAGGAGAACTGTTTGGCTCAAAATGTCAATAGAGACAAGGTTGAGAAAACCTGAGTTAGACCAAAGACATAGACTTTACAAGATAAAGTGCATAGGATTATCCAAAAATAATAAGCTTAAATAGTTCACCCATTCAAAACTATTCAAAAGGACACTAAAAGTTTCAAAACAGCAAGCTTCATTAGTTGAAGTATCTAAAAAGTTAAAAGATCTCAGCTTGCCTTTTAAAAGTTAAACATTTTAGGCATGCTGAAAACTCCCTGAAATTAGGACTTGACAAGATTCAAATGAACAATCCACTTTTATCTCAGTACTGAAGTCTCTTTCTCTCAAAGAAAGATAGAATGATGAATCACTTCCACCCCCACCCTAGGTATCCCACACATATACCAGGAATCCCTCATGAAATCATGCTGTGTGTGAAATAGCCAACAGGCAGAATGTTTTTAAAGGTGATCATGACCCAAGGTTATAAAACACAATCCCTACTCAGGAAAATCAAAAGTTAGAGGATAATCTTGTATTGCAAATTGACATATGGTTTAATTCATATTAAAACAGGTTATCTCTGCCTAAATTCTGACTCTTCCCAAAATTATTCCCTTCCTTGTGCACTGTAGCTCAAATAAATAAAATAAAATTAAGGTTAATTCTTGACCATTTAAAATATAATCTCACTTGCAGAGGTAGAGTTTTAATTATTCAGATCTTAGCATTAGGTCGTTATAAAATTGTGCTAGATTTCTTACATCTATTTCTAATAATCAAGGAAAAGATAAAGAGATGAAGCTATCTGAACAGGCCCCTTAATCATCTGATTTTCAAAAATTAAGGCATTTGCTCTGGGGGTTCATGAACCCCATTATCCTGGTGTCAGCTAGCCACACCACCCTGGGAGTGGTCCAGAAACCTATTCCCACAGAATATTTGTCCTTTATTAGCAGCCTGGGCTTGGCCCCAAACCCCAAGGTGGATCTCAAGCCCTGGTGAGCTCTGCTGCCTGCCAGAAATCTCCTTGGCTAGACTAGGCAGGCTGAAGTAGCTTTCTTCCCCACTGAATCTTACCCTAATTTCCACTTAGCGCTTTTTTTTTTACCCCAATTTATTTTTATTGTTGGAAGTATTACAGTTGTCTCCTTCCCCTCCCCCCATTGACCCTGTCCACCCCACTGCCACCCCACCCTTGGGTTTTCACCACACTACTGTCTGTGTCTATGGGTTATGCATATATGCATATAAGTTCCACCCCCAACCCTCACCTTCCCTCTGATATTTGTCATTCTATTCCATGCTTCTCTGTCTCTGGATCTATTTTGTTCATCAGTTTATTCTGTTCATTAGATTCCACATGAGTGAGATCTTGTGATACTTGTCTTTCTCTGACTAGCTTATTTTACTTAGCATAATACTCTCCAGGTCCCTCCATGCTGTCTCAAGGGGTAAGAGATCATACTTTTTTACAGCTGCATCATGTTCCATGGTATAAATGTACCACAGCTTTTTTATCCACTTATCCACTGATGGGCAATTGGGCTATTTCCAAATCTTAGCTATTGTAAATAGTGCTGATAGGGTGCATATATTCTTTCTGATTTGTGTTCTACTTAGCTTTTTAAAGGCAGTCGGAAGAGGGGCATCTCTTTCACAGTGGAAAGTGGGCACCTCTGAACCCTGGTCTTCTAAAGGACTGAGCATGAAAGAATAGGCTATACAGGGAGAAAGAGACAGACAGACAGACCCTAAAAGGCTTCCTCTAAGCATAAAGAGTCTTCATACAGCCCTGCCTTATCTCTCTAGACCCTAGTATCCAGAAAGACTAATGGGATAGTTTCCATGAAGCAGGTTTATTTACTCCATTCCAGATAAGGCTCTACCTTTTAGAAAATGAAACCTAGTGAATGCCCTCAAGCCTTACCAATCCATGCACAGCTGAACTCCTTCTCCTTAGAGGTGGGATCCAAGTAAGGTGAGGGGACTGTAACCTCTCTTAAGCACCATCAACTGAAATGATTAACAGGGCTTCAATAGAAGTATAGGAATGAGGAATCAAGTAATTCTGGGTTTGTGGGCTTTAAGAGCAAATAAACCAAATGGGGAAGTAGCAGAACCAGGAGGCAACATGAAAGTTCCAAGCAGCAGGAAAATGGGACCCAGGGGTCAGAAAGGAGTATGGAACATGGCTGTGAGAGAGCCAAAGACAAATAAGTTTTTTCAGGATCTTGCTTAGACCAACCTAATGTCTGAAGGTCTTTTCCCATTGATGGCTTCGTCATCAAGGTAGAGCTGCTGTGCAGGGATGACTCCTCATCCAACCAGATTTCTTACAGACATGTCCACACACATCCAGAACTTCTTACCCAAGCACCAAGAGTTTTCAAGTTGCCACGTGGGCAAATTTAAATCGTGGCATTGTATATTGTAGCTCCAGTCTAAGTCAGCTTATGGAAGATTCTGGGCTGCGTATCAGAGATTGATGAGTTATTGACATAACCCAAGACAGCCACCAATGTGGATTTATAGCCAAAGCTTCAGGAAATAAGATTGGCTGCAGCAAAAGGTAGGTATTTTGAACAGGTGGAGAGTTTCTGGAAACATTCAGAACAATTATTTGGTATTAACTGTACAATTATGTAGACCCTGCTTCAACATGATCTGTAGGTTTACGGTTGAGAGGTCATCCATGCTTGCTTAATATTTCGGACTGGGTGGTGGAAGGACCACAGTGTGTAAGTACAGCTGTTCTTATTTACCAAAAATTTATTTCCAGCTACTCTTGTTTGGTCCCAGAGTTGTGAAGAAGCCTGTTGTTGGACTAATTTGAGATTCATGAGTATTCTGCTAAAGAGGACAGGGATATAAAATCGCCTCAAAGAAACTGGCAGAAAAGTGAAAAACAAGGGGCTTAGAAAAATCTACCTAAAATACTCTATCCATTTTTATTGTTGAGGGTTTTGCCTTGCATGAGCTTAATTGGGCCAATGTACCATCCCGGTATGTCCTTGGAAGAGAAAGTCATAGAGGGAAGGTCAGCCAAGATTAAATCAGGACTTGCAGAATTACTGCATTCAGGCTGAAAAGAGTTAATTTTAAATGCTTTAGGTAAAAGAGCTTGCTAAGAACAGTAGTTGGGGAAGACATTTCAAAAGTAAATTTGCCCTTGGTATGAGGACACAAATGTAAGGCTGGCTACTACTCAAGAGTAAAGTAACTTCCGCTCTTTTCCTCATTCTTTCAAATTGGGGTCAGTCCTAGGGATGTGTCACAGCTCTAAAGATCTACATTTGTGGCACCAGTTGAATGGGGCACCTTGCTGGCAAGTCATGAAAGTAACTGGCCACCCAACAGAGCTTGTCTCTGGGTTTCAGAACCTGCCTTTATTCTCTGGCACTCCTCCCCCCACTAGTTTCTGTCTTATCATAGTTAACCTCTCCTCTTCCTCTTTTATCCTTTGTGTGTCCTGGGCCCTTCCCTGTGGGGTTGATTTGACAACAGCAGCCAAGCTTTAACTTCTTAATTTGTTTCACTTGGAGTTTACCATTATAAATCTTTCAGGAGTTTCATCTCACCTTATAATTCTGATTAAATGGCCCCTGCTTTAATAACAGAGATGTGTTGGATTCTTCATGTCTATAATGGGCCCAGAACTCCATAGAGGGAGGTTTTATGTTTAAGACAACAAAAATAACTCTCATTACAATTAATAAAAGAAAAATGAGGCTCCCCATGTCGAATCTCTATAAGTCTCTAGTATATTAAACATTCCGCAAAGAGATGTGCTGAAGACTCAGCCTGTTATGACCCCAGTCAGTGGGGCTGGGAAGCAGATGACACCAGGTGAGGTTCAGAGCTGCCAGTTGCCACAGCAACTTAAAATACCTCCTGCAGCACTCTCATTCCTATGTCAAAAAACCACATTCTCAAAGCAGAGAGGTGACAGAGGTCTCATCAGCTTCCCTCTGACAACTACACTCCAACTCACTGACCTTCCCCTCCATTAGGTGGACAGCTTGTGGAGGCTCTTCTAAGATATTCATTATCTTATTTAACCATAGGCTTGCTTTAACATGGGGCATTTTTTCCAAACAACAATGTGACTTTGAAATGAGGTAGACCATGGTTTGACTCTAGCCTCTCTCTATTGTGCTAATTCAGTGATTCTTGCTGAGCTGCTTAAATTCTTTAAACCTCAGCATCCACGCTTAGAAATTAGGACTGTGTATTCGTCAGACTTGCTGGATAACAAATAATATCAAAAACTCAGTGTCTTAAAAAACATTGGCTCTCTTGCTCACAGTTCTACCAGTAGTTGTAGGCAGGGTCATCAGGGCTTGGCTCTAGGCTGTGGGTTGGGTACACGTTTCCTTATTCTCCTTGGACCAGCGGCAATCCAGAGAATGTCCTTCTCATGCCAAGCCACCGGAATACAAAGGGGCAAGTCAAACTATTCAAGCACATCTAAAGATCCTGCTCAAGTCATGTCTGCTAAGATCTCCTTGGGCAAAGCAGTCACGGAAACTAATCTAAAGTCAAGTAGGAGGTAAGTGCACTGTATCACCCCTCCTCCCATGAAGTCTTTGTAAAGCCACAGAGGGAGTGAGGAATTGAGAGCCAATCTTCCACAACTGAAGTAACTATCACATAGAGTTGTAAAGATTAAATGAGATAAAAAATACATAAAGCCCAGGACAGAGTATGTGCTAAATAAATAATAGCTATTACTGCTGGTTAACAAATAGTATTTCTGATATCTATGCCTAGCTACACAAAAGTTCCAAAATGAGACCAACTGTTAGATATCACTTGTTACTCTTTAATGAATTTTATTAACTGTAATTACTAAAACCTAGCCCCAGGCTTGTGCTCCCTGTTGCTGCAAGACTCTGATGATGCAAATAAGTCAGGACAATCTACCAAAAGGTTTATACAAACTAAGAGGCTGAAGACATTTGTCCTTGGAACTGCAGGTTCCCTGTTCTGAGCAGCTTCCTCCAACTGTTCTGGCCTTATTTGACACCACAAAGAAGGTCTCCAAACACTCAGTTCTTGCCTCATTAAAAACCATTAGTACCTCTGAAAAACTGATGCTCCCTTCTCCCTGTATCCATATAGGGTCATGGAAGAGCAGGTATGGTGGCATGGTGGCTAATTTCTGTCTAGTCTTTTCTTATACAAATCTGTCTCTGTCTCCACTTCCTGTAAGAAAAAGCATTTCAATATAGAGGAGGGTATAATCTTAGGTCTCCAGAATCCACAACGCCTCCCTCTTACCCCATTTTACATACATACTCCTCTACTTTCCACCCATCCTTCACAGGGAAGTTCAACCCAAATTACCTAAAATATAGGGACAATTTGAGTTAGCAGGGACCTGAGAGGTTTCAGAACATATCATAGCACTCTAGAAATGCTTAGTCTTTGGACCTGAAATGATATTCCTGGGTTGAAATGGCCATTCCATCACCCCTTTGGTAGACCCAAGTCATACTATTTAGACTCTGTAGGACTCCTTTTTTACCAATTATAAAATGGGACTTAAAATACCTGCCTTGAAATATCACCGATGGGATCAGATGAGATAGTTACTGCTGAGAAAAGATTCATTGAGTGCTTATGTGTGCCAGATCCTAAGGATGAAAGACTTGACCACTTCCCTCCGAAGTTTACAAGATAGTCCTAGGAGCATAGTTAACCATTACTATTATCACTTGAATTCACCTAGTAGCAATATGCGAGTATTTAACAAGTGGCACCATACTACAACCCTTATACAGAAAGGACAAGCAGTCTTAGAACGGTAGCAGGTGCTGGAGGCCACCTACTATGCCGGGATCATGGGGAGTAATGGCTGGAAGGCCTGGGAGTGATCATCAGGGAGTTTGTGGCAGCTTGGCCACACAGGAAACTAAGGCAGCAACTACTTGCCACCCAGTAAAAGTGTTTTGACATTTTAACAACTGGTATGGCAGATATTATTATATTTTAAGTGATAAATGGACATACCTTATACTTTTGATAGTTCTTTTTTCTACCTAAATGTTACAATAAAGGAATAACGTTCTCTTATATATGTTGCTTTTTCTGACCAATGATGCAAGGAAAATTTACCCTAAGTGAAGCTGATATTCCAGTTCCAATTCTGAAATGTTCGTGTGAGGAGCCATTCAGCCACAGGATCACAGATCTCTCCCCAACCAACACACACAGGCCCAAAGCAGAATCAAATGACTCCGAAGTCAAGACTGAAGGAAGCATCTCTGTGTCACGTGTGCTTAGGGATTCCAAGGCAGTGTGTTTGGATGCTCCACCCTCCTGGAGGCTTCCTGTCCCATGAGGACTCCCTTTCTCAGAGAAGTCTGACGTCCCTCTGAAGTCCTCAAGCCGATAAGTGACAAAGAGTGGCAAAGAGGGTCGGCTTCAGGAAAGAGGAAACAAGTATAGAACTATTAAAGAACAGAGGAAGGACCCTCCATGATGTTCATCCAACCACAGTAAAACAATGCCTGGGGATAGCGCCAACCTTCTGCCAGTATCATGTGCTTATTTGGCAGCACCTACCCCTTCCCCAAAATACCGATGATTAAGGTAAACGAAGTAACATATTTCAGAAAATGAAAAATATTTCAGTCAATGAAAGAGTGAAGAATCAGAAAATTCCCATGCATGGTGGAGAGGATTCTTATAAGAATCACAGCAAGTGATGGTACATTCTTACTTCATTAGGGTTTAGGATCATGGTAATTCAGAGCTTGTAGAAAGCATCTGGTCCATTTAATCTGGAAAACTAAAGACCAATGAGGTTAAATGCCTTATACCAGTGGTCGGCAAACTCATTAGTCAACAGAGCCAAATATCAACAGTACAACGATTGAAATTTCTTTTGAGAGCCAAATTTTTTAAACTTAAACTTCTTCTAACACCACTTCTTCAAAATAGACTTGCCCAGGCCGTGGTATTTTGTGGAAGAGCCACACTCAAGGGGCCAAAGAGCCGCAGTTTGCCGACCACGACCCTATACTAACTGAGGATTCCTGATCCTCAAACCAGGAGCTGGTTACATCATGCTAACATTTCTTTCTCCCAACTGCAGAAAACAAGCGCGTACACACACACACACAAGAAAGACTCTGAGGAGTAATCAACACACCAGGAGACAGGCATTCTTGGAAAAGATTTGTGAAAAAAATATTCTCCAAAGAATATACAAACACCGACATTTAAGATTATTATTCTAGTTGCCAAGACAACAAAAGAACAAAATCAGAGAAAGAAATAACCAAGAAATATTCTCCCAAGTAAAACATCCAAACCACATTGAGACTAAGGATGAGGCACCTCTCACCTTGGGACTGTCGGCCCAAAAAAGACCCCTCTGATCACAGAAACCTGGGATGCCCACAACCCTGAAAGTACTACAAAGCAAAAATAGCACCATTAGTGTGCTGCAGAGCAGGGTGATCTGCTAATTCCATTCACATGTGCCCAGAAGATTTGTGTAGAAGGAAGCAATCCAAAAGCCATCTGCAGAGTTCATTTTAATAGCACTGAGGTTTGTGTGCATGTCTAATCATGGGATCAGCAAATTACATGCCTGGTGCATGAACCATATGACCTTTCTGCAATTGTGGAACAATTGAGTGCATTTGGGAGAAAACCTAAGAGTGGAAAACTCACCTAGCAGAAGGCCAGGTTGTAAAGCTGTTGCACAGGGCAGATGAGAAGCGGTGATGAGCAACGCGTTTTTGAGCATCTCCTAAGCCTGGGGCACTGAACTGGGCACTGGAGGAGAATTAATTTCCCCCCAAAGTCACTATAGAGGAAACAACATTATCTCCTTTAATAAATGGGCAGCCCTCCAAGGAGACTCTAGATGCTCGGCATCAAAGGCAGACTGGAGATTACAAAGAGGAAGTGGGTCTGGAAAGAATCTCCTTCCACCCGTCTACCTGGCTGTGCCCCCTCCAGGCTCTCAGACCTCATGAAATCATAATACCTTGAGGCCCTTGAACATTCAAAGGTCCTAGTAATAGACCAATACAAATTGCTTAAACTGACAAAGCATTAACAGGGTCACTGATGGTGAGTTAGAAAAGGAAGAGCTAACAGTTACACATCATCCTGCTCTCTCTTTTGCCTGGTCCTGGTTTCCACACCTCTCCCCAATACATCATCATCTCCACACATACATGCATGCACATGCACACAGAAAGTACCAGTTTGTAGTAATATGAAGGCCCGGGCAAGATTAAGTTCTAGAAGTCTGGTAATAGTCTATTTTGAGAAATGTTAGAAATGTCAGGAAATGAGAAGACTATACTGTTGGAGAAGCCTCTGGCATGAATTACAGAAATGCTAAGAAATCCTTTCTCCAAGAGAATACTCTGGAACTTAAAAAATACCTCAATATACAAACATTGTCAGCAATACAGAAGACTTTCCTCCTCTTTCTAATACTTCCCAAGAATAAACCCCTGAGGACTAATTTGGGGACATCTACCAAGCCAGATTTTGGGAAAGTCTGAGTTCCTCAAAAGCACAAACTGTATTTCTGTCATCTTTAAACATCAATGCCCAGCACTTAAGAGGTCTACTTAGATGCCTATTATTGAAATGGCCTACCCACTCTATATGCCCACCCTACAAAAAGGTATTCACTTCCCCAGTACACACGTCTGCCTCTTACCTGAGATTAGGCAGAGCTCAGTAGACCATCACTATTATCATTTACATTAATCTGGTGGAAATGTGTGAGATATTTAATAAGTGGCATAGGACAAGATCCCATTTAGGAAGAAATTCCTTAGAGCTGCAGTAGGTGCTGCTGGATGTTACCTCCTATGCCAGTACCATCCACCCATCCATTCAAAAGATACATATATACCAGGCACAGTTATTGGCACTAGGATATATCTATCCCACTGTGTTCTTCCTGGAATCCAGTCCTAATTTTGAACCAATCAGTAAATAAACAGTTATCCAAAGAGTGCCTGCCATGTGCTAGGGTATGTTCTAGGCATTTTTAGGGAAATGATGTAATAAATGCTGACCATGCAATCAAGAACCTACCCATTTAGTGGAGCAGCTGAGACTACACACATAGCAAAGGAAAGCTGGGCAAACAGCGGAATGAAGAGGTCCAAAGTGAGAGGAAGTCACTGAATACTTTAGTGTGCAGAGGAGGGAATCTGCTGTTCAGCCTGCTTGGGCCTGTTAGATCTGGGGCTTGGTTGGAGATGGCTCTCTGAAGACACCGAGACTTAGAGTTCTAAGCAGAAATGCGAAAAGAAGAAAGAGAAACTAACATTGGGCATGGCAATGGGCCTTCACAGCCCTTATTCCATGAGTGTCTCTCAGCAGCTCTTTATCATGAACTTTTGTCATTTTCTTAGGCTGCTCAACATCCAAGCCTCTCCCCTTCTGAGAAAGCCTTCACTGTCTTGCCCAAGAGGATAACATATCCCAAGCAAAGCTTAAATGTGGAGCTAGTGCACCAAGAAGAATGGACCTGAGAGCCAAGCAGTGTCCGACAGTTGGGGTGTCATACAGTAGCGCATGGAGAGTGGCAACATTCTAACTGGGCTGTTCCTTCAGCTGTGCCTTAGCTGAGGTTCTGACTGCTCTGCTTCCCTTGGTCTCAGCCCATTTTGCAGCCTGGTTCCTTAGCCTTCTCCTCAGTTCTACAAGTTATCTGACATCCTTCCAATTAATTAAGTTAACTACAGTTATTTTCTGCTGTTTACTACAGAGAACTCTTGACTAATACACCTGTGATACAGGCATCATTCACTGTATTTTAAGATAAAGAAAACAAGGCTCTGGGAAGCTAAGTGCACAGCCTATTATTGATAGAGGTGGGGTTTAAGCTCAGGTCTTCTGACTTCAAACTTAGGGATGCTTCTTCTAATTGATGTGTTAATCAAGACACCTCTGGTTGCAAGTGACGGAAAAAATACCAAGTGAAACTGGCTTAAGCAAAAAGAATATGAATTAGCTGAATCATTGAGATGTAGAAAGCATGACTGTCTCTATTCCCCAAAGGATGTCGAGTCTATCCATTGCTGGTATCTGCTCTTACCTATCTGGACGTCACTCCTAGGAATCTCTTCCATAGTGGTGGCCTTCTTAAGGCTTGTAGTCTCATAACCAGAAACCAGTAAAAAAGGAACTATTTTCCTCAAATGATTGAATGAAATTCTTGGGTTTGATTCTCACTGAATTATTTCAGTGGCCAGAGATGGTATATATTCCTGGCCAAGTCTGACTCACATGTGCTGCACCCCTTACCCCCTGCCCCAAACTCTGTAGTAGAGTCAAAATCACTCAAACTTTATAGGCTGACATCAGTGGAGTGATAGTTCCCAAGAAGAATCATAGTACTTTACCAGAAGGAAGATGAATGGATGCTTGGTGGCAAAACTACAGATGTTCACTGGTTTCTACTGCCTCTACAGTATGGGTGGCACTCATCTTTTCAGCCTTTTGCCATACTGCAGTAAAATCTTTCCTCAAAACTTAATCCTGCAACCAACCTACCAACTACAAGTTCTCTCTTTATACCAACTAAAAGTTTCTTCCAAATTCTTTTATACACATTACACATGCTAGAATCTGAAGTTACCCCTTCCATGGCCTTTGCATTTTAAATCAAAGCAGCAAACACCTCTGTAGGCCATCCTGAAAGCTGTACTAGGATGTTTAGAGAGGAAATTCAGAGAGTATGGAGAATTAATTGGCTCATTCATCATGGTTTTACCAGTCCCCTTAAATCCTATCACAGAGGTGGCCAAACAGTAGGGACTTGGCGCTATGGTCCAAGAGGTTAAGGGCCAGCGTATGTCCAAGAGAGAGCACCAGGGGTCAAAACGCTAAGGAAAATTATGTTCAAGCAGTATATAGAGAAAGCCCTGAGGTGGGCATTTAGAGCTGGAGCTTGCAGTCAAGGGATTAGAAAGCCATGGAACACAAGAGCAAGGAACAGTGAGAGGCACTGAGTATGGTTGATGTTGAAGATGGCAGGCAGTTGAAATGTTGTGCAGTAGGGTCATCTGGCTCTGCATAAAGGACCATGGGAGGCAGGCCACCTTTAAGACCCTGCCCAGTTTACTCCTTGGGTCTAGATTTTTTCCTGCCTGCCCTGACTCTAAAGTTTGTCCTAGAACTGAGCCTGTGCCTAGCAGCTGATCTTTACTTGAAACAGCAAAACTTCAATATTTACCAAACACATGTTAGCCTTTGGCTAAGAGCTGGTGACACCCAGGTAAATATGTCATTTTCAACCTTGGAAAATTTTTCTGAGGGTGGGAGAAGCAGCTGAGCTTTAAAAAAACATAATGATAGAATATTAGTTCTGTAATGGGAGGTTTATATAAGGTTTCCATAGGAACTCAGAAAGGGAATAATTAACCCAAGCACCCTTAAGGTTGTGGGAGGAGACAGTAAGTAATGAAGCTGGAGGGCAAGTTGGACCTGCTCCTCCATGGGCTGGCACAGGCTGAGAAAGGAGAAACAACAGGAGTTAAGGGTTCACTCAAAAAATAGTCCACACCATGAACTGAAGTCCCTCCCTAGAGCATGAGCCCTCCGTTTTGTATGCCTACTGCTTGGCATGGGGCCTTCTACCTAGAGGTGGCTCAATAATTATTTGTGAATTAAACAGTGAATGCTGTTTTGCCTTTGGAACAGAAGGTAGACCTGCAAGACCAAGGGACACTGCTTCCTAAAGCATTATCACAGCATTTAATTTCTCATTATGATTCTCTAAGCAGTTTAATTAATAATTGCTATGGGAAGAGGAGAGCAAAGTGATAATTAATAGCTATTGGCCAGAGCTATTGCTGAATTGAGTCCAATTATGAAAGGAACAAAACACACCCAAAAAGAAGCATGAATTCCAGGAGTGAGGAAAGGCCATGGATACCCAGGGATCTGAGGGATATTCTTCATCGGAGCAGCTGTAAGGTGAGGTGTGCTCCAAATAGAAAGAATGAAGAAATAATAAATGTGAGCATTTGTCAGGAAATGACTTTTTTACCATGGTCTGCACTTCCTGGAAGGGCAAACATTGCCACTGGGCTGTTTCCTCCCTCCCGACCAGCAGCACCGAATAAAACAAGAGCAGAGCCATTGTATACAAGGTACCAAATGCCCAGGACCCCAGCACTTCTGAGGTCAACGAATCTTCATGACTTTACAGATCTTGATTCCTCCTTTAAAAGGCAACATGATCATGGAAACTGCAGGACTGTTTATACATAAAGAACCTCAGAAAACACGTGTTGTTTGAGCAGTTTGGGTGACTGACCATTCCAGTGATCCCTGGGGTTAACCTGGGTGTTTGCTTCCACCACTGTCCCATCAGGGATCCTCCTGTGCTGCCTTTTCTATGCACACTTACCCTCCTACACCAGCTGGCTACTCTCCACAATCCACCTCTTTCCCAGAATATAGCACAACATGTTTATGCTTTCATTTATGAAGAGCCTTTTATGACTATAGGGTCCTTGGTATTAGGTACCTAAAATTTTCTAAAATTGAATCACTTTAGGATGCAGGTTAAATAAAATGTAAATATATAGGTTGTGATTTTTTTAGAGAAAAATCTGTAATTTATAAAACCTTATGCTAAAGAAGAAATTAAGAAAAGTAGGCACATGATTCCTATAAATCCTGCAAATAATAATAATAACCTGGGGAAATGGGCTGAAGAGGAGAAATGACATTTTTAAAATATCAATGATATCTATGACTTTACTCACTCACTGGTTGGGATCATTCTGTATTTTTAAAGTAGACCCTTTAAGAAAAATCCCTCCTTTTTTACCCCCTAGAAAATGCTGTTATTCTGAGAGTTACATGATGCAAAGGTGACATTCTGTGGCTGAACCAAGGAATTGCAAGGGTCTGATGCTTATACCCATCTCCCCTTCAGGTCTTCATTAACTTGTAGGCTGAAGGGCAAAGTTAACCTAATAAATGACTGATTTCCATTTTACAGACTAAACTGCAACGAATTTTCAAGTGTGAGCCTATCTGCCTTCTTTGCAGCTTAAGATCTCAGAGTCTACACCAATTGCTATTAAGTACTCCTTCACCAGAGGCACTTTATGTAGCAGAAAAAGAGGGAGGGTTGGAATCAGAAAAGTAAGTCCCAGCTCTGCTCTGCCTAGACGTTGTCTTGCCCTCTCTGGGTCTCATTTGTAAATTATGAGTGGTCATGCCTGCCATCTATAGACCATGGAAATGTGTTCACATGTGGGCTGTGGGAGACAGAAGGACATGATATGCAGTGGCGATGCTGTACCAAAACAGGTTTTCTACTTCTGAATGGAAAAGCACCTTCTTCTAGCTGTCCATTTGCAGCATCCATACCTGCCAGGTAGACTCCAAAGCATCATCGCCTGGTGCCTTTCACAGGTCTCTCCAATCTTCCTGTCCCCATTACTAATGTGAGTACTGGGAATGTCTCAAGCACATCATGAATATACTCTCTTCCTCTACAGAAAGCATGCTGCAAATGCAATGTCTAGTTCATCTCCCAGGGCGTAGGCTTCCAGAGTCAGTATGTTGATATGTCATTGGGTGTCATATAACAGCACATTGAACTTGAATCCAGATTACTGAACTCAGCAGACTGCTTCCCCCCAACTTTATATTCCAAGTCCCAAGGCAATGTTTGTATCATCTGATCCTCTTCTTTTTGGAGGCCAGGAACTATCAAAACCTTACTTGGCTAAGTATTTTCCAGAGTGTGGAGACTTACTTAGTCCTCCAGTCAACTGTATTTTGACAGACAGAAGTTTCATTTTCCAGATGTTCTGTGGGAACTTAGGATTTTCCTTTTGACCCTCTGAAGCAAAAACCAAAACCACTAATAGACTGAAACTCTAAATAGATTAACTCCCAACACTACCTGGCTCAAATTCATCTTTGAGGACTATAGTTGACCTTTCCCCTACTCTACTTCTTTACTTTTATTGGATGTCTACCTTTGAGGTGGAGACTTAACATCAAAATCTATGACTTATTTTTGCCTTTTTCATTTCTTTTGTTAGAAGAAGAGCACAAAGGTATATTGGGGCGAGTGGAGAGAAAGAGAGCAATTCATCCATTATTACCTGCACTAAAATCAAAGTAGAGTGAAAATGAGTGTGGTTGGGTTTTGTTTTTTGAACACTGAAGATAGATAAATATCTAGAGGGTGGGGTGAGATTATAACAATGGTGAAAGTAGGTAAGAACTGTGCTGACTTTGTTCTTATCTGTTTTCATGCATATTTTTTGAGGTTTTTAGTTATATTGAGAAATTTTCTCCCCATCTTCTAGAAAATGCCCAAATTTCTGCTCTTGGTGGTAAGCAAACACCTGACAACCCAGGAATTCTGATGGTGCACTAACAGAAGCAGCCTTGTAGCACTGCATGACTGAGGTTTCAGAACTTCTGGTCCCCTCAGTGAGTAGAGCTGACATCAGCTTAGAATAGAATTAAACACAAGTGGCCAGTGAGAATTCACTTTACATGAATCAAATTTAGAAAGAAGACTGGCTGCAAACAGGCCTGCACAGTCCTGGGTCTGAGGGTGTGCATCCCCTGTACATGCAGGCTCTTCAGAGGCTGCCTCCTTGTGTCTGGTGAAAACCAAAAGCCCAATATTTATGCACATCCTGTTGGACACCCCTCACTGCAACAGTCATGCCTTAAAAGATTAAAGCACCGATCTCTGGCGCTTTATAAAATTCCAAAGGGAACTTATCATGGAGTTCAAGGGTATTTGGACTGGTCATTTAGGTTTTGCAGGTCATTCGGTCTCTATCACAATTTTTGGTGCAGAGCATAAGCAGTCATGGATAATATGTAAACAAATGACCGTGATTATGTTCCAATAAAACTTTATTTACCAAAACATGCAGAGGGCAGACCGTGGCCCATTTGCCAAGTTTGCCAAGCCCTATATTAGAGAGCACAGACCTTCTCTAGAGGAGAAAGGAGTTTTCTAGAGAAGCAGGGGTTTCTATTGAGGCCTCGTATTTGGTGCTTCACACATTCATCAGATTCAAAGAGCCCCTGTGATCAGTTGGAATGCCTATAGCTGCAGGTATCAGAAAACGCAACTCAATGGACTTACACAAATAGCAATGTCTTATTCTCATGTAACAAGGCGTGCAGGGTTAAATGGTTGCTGCCACTGCTTGTTTGCCCTCCCTCACTGCTTCCTTGGGAGCAGGCTCTCTCCTCCACCATTCTCAATGTCTGATGCTCCAATGAGCATCACGTTTGACTCTGAGGATGCAGAAAAGGAGAAGGATGAAAGGATGGGCCAATCATAATTTCCCTCTTTTTATCCGAAAAGGAAAAGTGATCCCAGGAATACCTCTAACCCAGTTGATAAAAATTTTTCTACTTAAATCTCATTGGCTAGAACTACAGCATTTGGATAGCCACCCTTTCTTGCGTGAAAAAAGGGGGAATTTTGTATTTGCCTTTGGAGTAGAAAAAGGAGAGGGGAAGGGTATTGGGGGTGAGAACTGAGGCAGCCAAACTACACCTCTGGGTATAGGACACTGTGTTGGTGATATGAAACATCCTAAGGCAGAAGTCCAAGCACATGCTAACCATGGAGAGCTGTAAACGTGATCCTTAGGTTGCCTCTGTTAGGGGAAACCTAGACAACAATCTCCTGCTGCTTTTAATGGCCTTTATTGGTGTTGGTATTTTAGTCATATCAATAATGATCACATATCTACTAATCAATATTCCTATGAAGCAAATTTGTGACTTTCCCCCATCCTTGACCCAGGATTTTCAGTCTTACCTTGAAAATGGTATGACACATGACTTCAAACCACAATCTCATAGTTTAACTCATTTTAATTTCCATTGTTGCTTTTCTATTAACATTCTAATAGTTCAGGTTCAGAGGTAACCTTCAAAATAGTGGAGGTTTTTTTTATTTGTTTTGTGTGGGGGGTTTTTTTGGGGGGGCGGCGGGGGGAGGAAGAGGTTGCTCTGTAGGAAACAAACAGAACAGTTAAATTAAGAGTAGGCAGTTTTCTGGAAGGGTGATGGAAAAGAGATATCCAACCATACAACCCTGACACATGCACATAAAATGCCACCACATCTGAGTTGTATTCTTACTTTCAATGCAATGAAAATATACCCATGGTCATGAGAGTTTTGCAATGCGACTATAAAATGTAGATAATCACAATTACCTGCAGCCTGTTTTGAATAATTCCTATCAACTCATCTGATCTTTATAGTGTTTAGTGTCTACCTGTTTATGTCAAAAAGGAGTCTTACACAGAGAAGGAAAATGATTTGCCCAAGAGCTCACAGATTCACCCTGTGCCCTTGAGTCCTACGCCAGTGGACTCTCTATTATTTGCTTGCAAAATACAGAGAATTGGTTCATCTCCTTTTCAAGATCCTGCTGCATTTCCATGTCAATCTCTCACCGCATTGTGTAGCCTTTTAAAATATTTAAATAAACGCTGAACTTGCAATTTGCCACCTAAGATCCCTGTTCTCCTTTCATTCTGTAAATGAATGTGAGTCTGAACTGGTTCTACCAGCTCTGAAATACCTGTTTGGTCCCCATGACAATAATGTGCTGTCACTTTGAAAAAGAAACAAGTTGAGTCACCTCCTGGAGTTTTTCACTCTTCAGGTCCCAAACCTCTCAGATTAGATGAACTCTCTCCTATTTAGGAGCAAGGAGGGGTGGGAGTGCGGGGGAGCTAAGTTTCATGTCACAGTGCAACACCCCAGTGGAGAAATACAAAAGAAAAGAAAAAATCCTAAGTGGGTAAGAAGAATAAGGTGAGGCCAGGTTTCAGGGTCCCAGCCACACCTCAGAGACAAGCTGAGTTGAACCCATCCATGACTCCTTCCTAAAACACGAAAATTGCTTAGGAGGAGCCGCCCTCCCAATGGCAGCCCTGTTCTGGGCCTCAAGCTCCCGAGCCTGCTTTCCTAGCTGGTGCTTTCTCAGTGCATCCCATCCCCTTTGTTATGTTTTCATGTGGGTCCATTCAGCCCACTAAAGCCAGCTTTTTGCATAGTAAAACTTAATATGTTTAAGGACAAACAGTTGGAGGCCTGCTTCTCAGGGGCTGGAGTGACGAATCACATGAGGGGTATTTTGGCCTTGGGGGCTGCCGATTTGGCAGGTCCCTGACTGCAAGGAGAGACCAGCCATGAGCTGCTCACTATCAGGACTCCAGAAGGCATTGCCCTGAGCTCCAAGGTGGAACTGTTTACCAATACCATCATCTCTCCCCAGATGCAGTTGCTACTGCAGCTAATTAAGAGAACAATTAAGACCAAGGCAATCAGTCAAGTACACAGACCTCAGTCATCTTCCCAGCTCTCAGATGCTGTGCTGCTCCCAGAGGGCTGAACCATACTCAGTCATTCAGAAAATGACAGGAAGAAGCTATTAAATATCTGAAAACCATAAAAATGCAATCATACCGTTCTTTAGCTGAGCCATCCACCAGAGACCAATGCCCGGCAACTTTAGAAACTTAGCAGTCCTCTCGAATTCACATGCTCACAAATACGAAGATTAATCAAAGCAGCTCAAATCAAAATTTAATTACGAGGTGGGGATGGGAGAAACTGTGCTGGCCATTCTCCTGCTTTTTCTGGTTTATGACTGATCAATACCCCTTGTATCAGCCAAATGCATGACAAAGTCCATGGGGTATCTTTAGAAAGGAAGTAACAGATTAAATATTGAGCTAAACAATTTAATCTTCTCCTGGAAGAATTTTCAGATATTTGTAAAGGTAAATCCTATTAGAGGGAAATAGTCTCCATGTGTTAGATTATAGAGCCTTGTTGGGAGAGGTTCATAAACACAGATACACTGGCCACTAAAACAAAACTTCTCCTAGTAGCATAGCAAATGGAGACTAGAAAAAATTTCCCTTAAAAAGAAAACCATTATCCTATATCAGTGGTCGGCAAACTCATTAGTCAACAGAGCCAAATATCAATAGTACAACAATTGAAATTTCTTTTGAGAGCCAAATTTTTTAAACTTAAACTTCTTATGCCACTTTTTCAAAATAGACTCGCCCAGGCCATGGTATTTTATGGAAGAGCCACACTCAAGGGTCCAAATAGCCTCATGTGGCTCGCAAGCCACAGTTTGCCGACCACTGTCCTATATAATAAAAGGCTAATATGTAAATTGTCCCCCTTGACCGGGAGTTCAACCAGGAGTTCGACTAGGGAGCGGGGCCAGCTGGCCAACCACTTGTGGCTTCCTCCCCCTGGCTTGCTTGGCCTGGACCCCACCCACGCATGAATTCATGCACCGGGCCTCTAATATATATTCTATATAATAAAAGCATAATATGCAAATAGACCGAACAGCAGAATGAATGACTGGTGGGCAGGGGGCAGGGTCAGTGAGCAGGTGGTGCCAGGTCAGCCAAGGAGCGTGCCAGCAGGCAGAGGGAGGGGATGGTGATCGGGGGGTGGCAGTGACCAGTGGTGGTGGAGGGGGGTGATCAGGGGGACAGGGCCGGCCGCTCGCCAGCTAGCACTGTCCCCTGATCAGCCCACCCAGTTGCCTCCCACAGAGGGGGACCAGACTGTGGCTTAGGACAATCAGTGGGACATCCCTTGAGGGCTCCAGGACTGCAAGAGGGGGCAGGCCGGGCTGAGGGACCCCCCTCACTGAGTGCACAAATTTTTGTGCACCAGGCCTCCAGTGTGTGTATATATACACTGAATTGCCAGATTATTATGATCTCTGAACACATAATAATCTGGCCACTCAGTGTATATCCTATATAATAAAAGGCTAATATGCAAATTATCCCCTTGACTAGGAATTCGACCAACAGGCAGGCCGACCAACCGCCCATGTCCCCTCCCCCTGGCCAGGCTGGCCGGACCCCACCCATGCACGAAGTCATGCACCGGGCCTCCAATATATATATATTTATATATTAAACCTACTGCAGAGCACTCTAAGATTTCTCCTACTGAGTACTGTCTTTAGTATTCTCTCTGAATCCCTTCACAAGAGAAATGGAAATTTCTGGTAACCTGGAGCTAAGAAATGAGGCTGATTATCTTAGAAAGAAGCACCATAAACAATGTTATCCAAGCTTTTTTTATTAAACAACTACTATATGCCTTATAAGGAATACTGAAGAAATAAGTAGAAAGTGTCAAGATACATGGTTATAGACTGTGGAGTCAGACCTGGGTTCAAATTCCAACTTTTCTCATACTAACTATGTAATTTTAGAAAGTGACTAAACCACTCTTTCTTCATCTTTTAAATGGGGCTAATACTCTCCCCATTTCAGGGGGTTGCTTGAGGTTTAAATGAGAGAACATGAGCAAAGTTCTTAGAGTAGGTCCTGACACAAGTACTCAATAAGCGATGATGATGATGATGATGATGGTGATGATTTCTAATAGCTACCATTTGCAGATGGCTTGAACAGTCATTGTGATTTCTATATATGATCTTATTAAATACTCATGACTACTTTACACAGTAAAATTTACTGTTATTATAATCTTTGTAGAGATGAAGAATCAGACATTATGAGGCATAGCCTCTCATGGAGGAAGTGACTGGAAGTACCCAGTGACCCCACTCTTGTATTCACAAAGGCTTCAATTCAGACTTTTGCTGTTATCTCCAAATGAGGGAATACCATCACAGACAGAAACCAAGACCAGCAAAAGTCAGCAAACTTTTTCTGGCTAAAGTCTGAGAGGGCACATCTTCTAGTATATTATGAATTAACATTTTTTTCTAAGATTTAAAATTCTCCTGTGAATAGCAGAATCATAATGCATTGTTATTACATATTAATTTTTTTCATTTTTTCCACATAAATAATTAAAATGTACCATGACTTTTTCAGCTATTTTGCCCTTTCACCTTTCTTTTTTAATATTTCAAAAGAAAAAATGGGAGTGTCCAGGGTCTTTGTTTACCAGATTTAAGTTACCAAATGGCTGCCACTGAATGCAGAGTGGGTAAGAGATGCACAACAGACAACATTACTAGTATACAGCGCTCTCACCATGTAGACACAATATTCCCAGGTATCCTCAAGAGTACAGATAAGAGTAAAATGTAGTAAATTAATTAGAAAGAGAGGATTTTGGAACACTTATTATCTTTGTTTTTCAATAGAATTTATTTAATTACTAATTTTTACTAATGTCTTATTTAACAACCAGCTTGCAAAATTTCTGAAAATCTAGCAATGGGCTCTCATGTAGCAGTAGGAGCCAACTCCAGCACATCACTGATTCCACAGAGATTCTTCATCTGTGCAAACATGAACATTTCATAATTGTACATAACAATATGGTGACACTTATAGGAAGACACTTCTGAGTAGTTAACATGTGTTCAAAAACATATGCCCAGGTGGATTTCTTTATATACATAAGAATGTGTGCCTCAAATCCAATTCAGGTGAGTTCTCCATACATTGCTCTCTCAGTCTCCCCAACAACATGTTCATTCACCTGGGTTTTGTGTGTGTGTGTGTGTGTGTGTGTGTGTGTGTGTAAGTGTAGTTTGGTTTGTTTGTTTTTTTTGCATCACTGTGTGCTTACAGGCGCATACACACACACACACATTCACACTAAATAAAGCTCATGTTTTAAGCTAATTTTGGTACTACTCTTCTGAAATGTATAATAGCTGTAGAATGATATGCTATAGTCATTTCCTGATAGAGAATAAGAGCCAAAAAATACATTCTTTTAAGAACTAAATTCTGCACTAGCTTTATTTCTACTATGATATTTTAGTGCACCCATGTTACCATTAAAATTTTTAAACTACCATTTCAAATATCCTTCAGCCAAACTACTACTATTAGAAAGAAATTTGTCCAATTCTTATTGCTTTTCCTTCCTTTTAGATGGAAAGGCAGCTGATCGAAAATCAATTGCTCAGATAGATATCCACAAGGAGAAGCAAGTTCAAAGCTCTACATTAATACTCCAAATCTGAGAAATGTCCACAATGAACAAAAATCATAGGAATTCAAGGCGGGGGGGGGGGGGGGGGGACCGAAGGCAATGGTTTTCAAGCCCTGCCTTTTCCCTGAGTAATTCAAAAGGATTTCATAATGATTTTTCCAGGCTATTAGCCCAAAATGTTGTCTGATACCTATGGCTGTTTTGAAAAGGAAAAAGAAATTAAGCAGGAATCAGCCACTAAATTTAGGAAGATAGTTATGCCTTTTTGTAGCAGCCTTTTCATCTCTGCCTGCACTGTAAATAGATTTCTTTTTATCAGAAGAACCATTGGTCTCTACTTGTAAGGTACAATCTTCCAAGACAGTATTTTCATACAAAAAAAATCAATCTCTTGACTCAAATAGAATAAACTGACCACCAAAGTTCTTTGTTAAGAATCATTTTGGCCATTTAAAGAAATGTTAAATAAAAAGGGAAGACGCAAAAAATATCCTCTACAACAAAAGAAAGCATTTCACAATAGACAACAATGTATCTTCCTCTTCTAAGTGGCAAAGATTTCATTCACTTATATTTTTTAAAACAGGCTGTTTAGAAACTAGGCAGAAAAATGTCAAGCCAACGAAGAGTAAAATGTTCCAATCATTCTTGAGGAGCAGAGAGAAGGAAAGAAACCTCCCTACTTACCTCCCTGCTGCCAAAAAATATTCACACACAAGCTCTCTGGGCAGTGACTCCTCTGAAATCTGAATTCTTTGTCTTTATATCACATAAAAACCAATTTAGAGGTGAAAAATCTAAGTCCAGACTATATTTAGATATACTAGTCATTATTTCTTTACTAACCAAACACAAAATGAGTTCATGCACTTGAACTGAAACTACCTAGGTGTTCAGTTGAATGCAATTTTTCATACTTCTTTCAACATTTAGAAACCCACGGGATTTAGAAGAATTATATGAGTAATTTTTGCAAAACAATTCACTTTGAGGATTGTTACTAGGATATTCCTGGAAATTTTTGTTTTAATATGCAGCTAGCTCTGACTATCTCAAAAATAAATCCAAGGAAGTTTCTACTGAAAAAGAAATTTCTAAGAGGAATGAACACTCATCATTATAAACCTCTGGTTTCTGAGCTTAATGAGATTTGAGCAAAAACTGGGTATTAAAAAAACATGCATTTTCTACCAGTATTTAATCTGCTAATCTATTCTGAATATTTTCTAAAAATAACAAAATGAAGGCTATGTGCTCAGTTGGGGCATACTATGTGAATCTCATTCCACCTCACATCTCAAAACTCCCAGTTTTCATGTTTCCATGGCAGTTGCAAGTGTGTTTATGCAAGAAAAAATGAAAGAGAAATTGGGAGAGTTCACAATCAACTCAGGGATTCCAGGATGGACCACATACCAATCTTTTTTTTTATCCTATACATAAATTATGATCAAAAGAAACTATAAAAAAAATATGCCTATCAAATTCATTGTCTTTCCCAAGAACTGCTATTCCCTCCCAACTTTCCTGTCTAGGTCAGTGTAATCATCTCTCTTCCACTTGCACAAACTAGAACCTTGAAGTCATCTCTGAAATTCCCCTCTCCTTTTGCTGTATTCCCAAGTCTCCTCATTACTTAATCAAGTTATTCCTCAGTTTCAGTCCTTTCTCACCATTTCCACAGCCATCTGTCTACTCCTACCCGAACAACTAAGACAACTTCAGACTTGGTTCCCAACCCTACTCCAGTCTCTACAACACTAATCCAGAGGCCACACCACTGCTAAACCAATACCCTGCTGCCCTGAAGTCTTCTGTCTGTATATCAGTAAAGGTCCCTGATCTAAATTCCCCTCTCCTACTATCATGTTACTCCAGCCTTCCCAATTGTGGGGGACATGACTAGTTGTCTCCCAATATCCATGCTCTTCTTTGTCCTTTAGTAATTAGAACACCCAATGGTAGCTGGGCACATCAGCACCTGAATAAAGGCTAATTCTTCTATGCTCCTTTGCAACCAGATGTGCCCTTGCAATCAAGTTCTGGCCAACATGACATGAACAGAAAGAAGCATTATCTGCAACCTCAGGGTCATGCCCTCAAGATGTAGTGTGCACAGGCATTCCTCTTTTATCCTTCACATGGACTAGATGCAGGTGTGATAGCGGGATCAGGAGCAGACACTTTAAGTGCAACACTGGAAGCCATATGCAGGGGATAGCAGCCCTACCAGTTCTGTGCTTTCAGATTGTTAAGTAAAAGGGAGAAAAAAATTACATTTTGTCTAATCCATTGTTATATTGTGCTTTTGTGAAAGCAACCTAACCCATAACCTAATTTTACCACAATATATTCTTAATTGTTTGATAAAATTCAACAGTACTAATTTTCTAAAGTGATATGTAAGTATATAAAACCATAGGAACTGGAAGAATGACCTGGATTTTTCATTCAAAATCATATTCACTTTGGCACAGAGCCCAACACACACCAGCAATATGGCAATATCCTCATCATTCTAAATCATTTTTTAAAATCTCTGGTTGAGAGATTTTATATATTCCTTTATACATACTAAACTTTCTGGCTGTAGTTGTTAGAAACTTAAGAAAAACATAAAAAGTCTTTAAATATGCATACAGTGGCATCTAATGGCTCCCATGAATCTCAGAACCTCCCCTTGCCCCATTTTCCAAGTTCTCTCTGTATGCCTGTTCCATTCTCCTCTCTCACCACAAACCAGCTTCCTATTCATGTCTGTCTGAAGGTGGGATACAGGTACCTACCATTCCCAAGTTTCACATATTATAATCCAGGCTTCCAAAGAGAGAAGCCCTTACTGTTCCTTGCTGAATTTTATCATGTGTTAAACCAGGCAGACCCTGAAATCAGAGTTATATAAAGTAAAATTGGCTAACCATTGTTAACATATTTGCCTTTTTTAAAAAATAAAAAAGAAACTTGCTGAGCCGTGGGAACATGTAAAAGGAGACTCTAATAATTAAATTTTGTCTTGGTCAGTGGCTGAGGGATGTGCACCTGGACTTGCTATACACCTGAAATGCTCTTCAAAGAGCTCTATGATTAGCAAATTCATTCAGAGTGAAAGTTACAGTAAGATTCACTCCCTTTTCCATGGTCTACATGAAT
The DNA here is from genome assembly GCF_027574615.1 of Eptesicus fuscus. NCBI lineage: Eukaryota > Metazoa > Chordata > Mammalia > Chiroptera > Vespertilionidae > Eptesicus > Eptesicus fuscus. The sequence goes on along the minus strand of NC_072488.1, from coordinate 38,824,245 downwards.
CATGAGCTCAATGTCGAAATGTAAGGAGGAAGCCAGCTAAAAGACATTAAGAAAAACCCAACATCCTATTTGCTAACATACATATCAAGTCTTTTGCTGTTTATAGCAAGGAGACAAAGTTTGTCCCTCTTATTTTATCATGGCCAGAAGTGGAAGCTTGCCATACACTTTTAATTCCATTTCACTTTGCTCTTGGATTCTAGTTTGGGACAAATGTGAGACAATAATGGCTGACTTGAATCATTAGGCCAGAAAGTTTTACTTTGTTTTATTTAATCCTTGTAATAACCTATGTACTACATAATAGTACCATTTTAAAAATAAGGAAAATGGGACTTATGGAAGTAACATTTCTATAGTCATATGGCTAGTAAGTGGTGAAATGAGATTTCTAATCTGGCTCCTTTGGACTCTATAGCTGGACTCTTGACCAATACATTTGGAAAATCCTTTGATCTACCCACTATACTCACTCATTTCATATGATAATATCTCAAGCAAGTGCACCATTATATATGTACACTAATACTACTAACGTAAGTTATTTCATAATGCCAAAAAAATGTTTACACCAATGCCTGGAAATTCGCTGTACATTTTTTGCACAAAAAAAGTGTAAGGATGGGTCAAGAGTACATTTACAGTTGTGAGTACATGAAACACAGTTTATTCTTGTATTATTATTTATTAACTAGAGGCTCAGTGCACAAAATTCATGCACGGGGAGGGGGGCAGGGGGGTTTGTCCCTCAGCCCAGCCTGCACCCTCTCCAATCTGGGACCCCTTGAGGGATGTCCGACTGTCCATTTAGGCCCGATCCCACCAGGATCGGGCCTAAACAGGCAGTCGGACATCCCTCTCACAATCCAGGACTACTGGCTCCCAACCGCTCACCTGCTTGCCTGCCTGATTGCCCCTAACCGCTTCTGCCTGCCAGTCTGATCACCCTCTAACCACACCCCTGCCAGCCTGATCGATGCCTAACTGCTCCCCTGCTGCCTGATTACCCCTAACTATCCTCCCTGCCAGCCTGGTCACCCCCAACTTCCCTCCCCTGCAGGCCTGGTGGCCCCTAATTGCCTTCTTCTGCCAGCCCAGTCACCCCTAACTGCCCTCCCCTGAAGGCCTTGTTGCCCACAACTGCCCTTCCCTGCTGGCCATCTTGTGGTGGCCATCTTGTGTGTTGGAGTGGTGGTCAATTTGCATATTACCTCTCTATTATATAGGATTATTGCATTATTTTCCATACAAACAACCATAAACCTACTTTTGTCAAACCCTGTATATTTAAAACAATGTATAAAGTTGGGAGTAGGAGAACTTTGTACTTATCAGTCAAGGATACTGAAGTTCTTAAATCTTACTCTTTCTACAATTCTTAAACTACTGTAATATACTTCCTTTGTTATCAATTTCAGGTTATTCTATTTTATCTCCTCCAGGAGACTGACTGTAAACAAGCTTCATGAGAGGAAAATCATGTCTTAGTCCTCCTTTATACACCCTGCACTTTAGAACAAGTCTTCTGTATAGTACACACTATATATTTTTTTTTATTTCTTGATTATTGGTTGATTGATTAAGAGGAGTTTTTAATTTAATCAGCTTGATTTGTCCTTTGCTTTTAAGTAGAGATCCCAAAGGATATTTAGTATTATATTAGGTATTTCTTGCTAATTCTTTCTAGAAACTTGGAGAATTCCACTAACTTATTCAAGGTCACACAGCAGCAAGTGGTGGAACTAAGAATTTCTTTAACTATAAACTAGTTCCATACATTTTTTTCTATAGACTACTAGAGGCCTGCTGCATGAAAATTGTGCACTTGCCAGGGGGAGGGGGATCCCTCAGCCCGGCTGTGCCCTCTCACAGTCCGGAAGCCCTGTGATCAATCGCCCCAAAGAGGTAGGTCCTGCCCACCCAGCCGGGGCTCTGCAATGGATCGCCCCTCCACCCACTAGAGGGAGGCCCCGCCCACCCGCCACAGCCAGCCAGTCCGTGGCCTGGGCCTCCCTCTGCAGGGCAATCATGGGGCAATGGCCAGGCCCCCGACCAATCACATCGCACCCACCTTGGCTGGCCTGGCACCAGTGGGTGTCATAGCATGTCCGTCCAGAAGGTCATCCAGATAGTCATTCTGCTTTTCGGTCATTCAGTTGATTTGCATTTTATGCTTTTATTATTATAGATTATGTCCTTTTAAAATAGAATAAGAGGCGGTGAAAAACTGTATTTACTTGCCTGGACTATTATAACTGCCTCCTAATGATTTTGCCATTTTCTATCTCATCCATTTCTCTATTTTCACTAGACATGACTGCATTTCCCCCAGAGTTTTATTTAAAGTGGTATTCATTTAGGAAGTCCTAAGCTCTAAATGATTATCCTCAGGACCAAGATATCCAAGAACTGCTGGTGTCCCCCATTCCTCCAGCCTGGAACTGCTGGTGTCCCCCATCCTCAGGGCCCCTTTTGCTTCGTTCTCTCACAGTACACACCACATTGAAGAGCAATTATTTTTGCCTTCCTCCCTACTTAGACTGATGGGAACCAATTATCAGTTATCTTGATATCCTAAGAAACTGACATAGCATCTTAAATAACACATTGTCAGTGCTAAGTGTCAGGGCTCTATAAGTGCTTGAAAAGATGAATGAACATAACTGAAGACATCCTCCCACCAGACAGTTGAAGTTTTCAAAATAAAGGTTGCTAATCTGTCTTTACATCTGTGAAGATTGTTAAGATGTACCAGTTGACAAAAGTTTAGAGTCACCGGGAGGAAGAATGTTTATTCCTTCAGTCCAGGGGTCCTCAAACTACGGCCCGCGGGCCACAAGCAGCCCGCCGAGGACATTTATCTGGCCCGCCGGGTGTTTTTGCCGCCGCTGCCTGTCCTGCTTAGCAGCCGACTTAGCAGTGTGCATTGGAATCTGTTCATAGTTTTTTTTTAAAAAAACTATAGTCCGGCCCTCCAACGGTCTGAGGGACAGTGAACTGGCCCCCCGTTTAAAAAGTTTGAGGACCCCTGCTTTAGTCCCAGGGTGTTAGCTTAGATGCTCCAGCTTTACAATCATCCAATTCAAGGTTGCTGGAGTTGTACCTTTCTATTTAGTCATATGGATGAGAAGAATGAGCACAAGAAAGTGGCTGCCTAGATTGAGAATCTATTCATATGCTCATATAAAAATAATTGAACAACACAGCACTGTTTTATCACTTTCTCTACAGTGGTACACAAGAGGCATTTGTGGACCCACAACAATTTTGAAAGCATAGTTCTAGGGAATAGTGCTATGTAATCATAAAATTACACTTGAGATAGGATTTAATTATCATTTTCACCTTTCCAACACCTTTCATAAAGTAATGCTTAAAAGCTTTGCAAGACAAAATATTACCCGTAAAGTGATAACACGCAACAATGAAAGCACAGGAAAGACCAACCAGCAGGCCTGGCCTGCATCGAAGCTTAGATTTAGGACATTATTCAAAATTATTACAAGTGGCTGCCTTCTAAGGGAGTTTATAAATTGGCTTCAAGAGGGGAAGCTGTTGGGAAAAATAAATGGACTCTGTTTCCGAAAAGAGATATTTTTATTTCCCAGACAGAGAGCTAAATAAGAAAGCCACTGGCTACCACAATAAGCAGTCACTGATCACAACATAAGAAACATGCCCTCAAAATCAGTCTATTTTCACTATCAATCACAACCCACTCAACATTATCACTGAAAGAAATGTGCAAGGTAGAGAGTGGAAGCAGGTGGAGACCCTGATCTGTCATCTAAGGGAGGGGATCCGTACAATGACAATAACTACTTGACAATAATTCTTACTTGTCCTGAACAGAAAAATAAGATTATACCGGGTGCCCTAATTGCATTCATAAATTTCCAGCTCATTTAAAAAGTGATGAGAAAACTGTCAAGGTCATAAAAAAATAAGTAAAATGTAAGAAACTGTCAGAGATTCAAGAACAGTTACTAAGAAGATCTAATGAGTAAATGCAATATGGTCTCTTGGATTTTAAGCTGCATCAGAAAAGGGTATGAGTGGGAAAACTGGTGAAATCCAAATGAAGTCTAGAGTTTAGTTAATAGAGTATGCCAATGTAAAGTGTTAACATTAGGGGACACTGGGTGAAAGGTATGTGGAACTCTCTACCCGATCTGCAACTTGTCTTAAATCTAAAACTGTTCTTTAAAAAAAGTTTAGGTAGATAAATGCTGGTACTTATTGCCTCACACAACCACATCAAAATTACAATTAAAATACAGAATAACCATCATTCAGAACTACCTGAAATCTGGCTGAATGGAAATCCTACAACTAGAGAAGGAAGGAAGGAAGGAAGGAAGGAAGGAAGGAAGGAAGGAAGGAAGGAAGGAAGGAAGGAAGGAAGGAAGTACATTGAGACTGGGGTGTCTCCCACACAGCAGCTCTTCCACTATAATCGCAGCTGGTCCTCATGGCCAATTGGTCTGGAGGTTAATTCCTCCCAGTGACTTTAGCTAAGGGGGTGAGCTGGCCTGGGGGGGTCTTGCTGGACTCCCTGGTTTTACTAATTAATTCAAACCACAATCAGGGCTTTACTTAGAAATAAGACCAAAATATTTTTTAATTCTTTAGCAAATGTATATATAAACTTTTTTAATGTAATGATAATTTGCACTACAAGTCTATGTGCTCACTTTCTTTTCTCAGAATACTGAGAACAAGCTGTAAGGGGTATGTTCCCAAGTTTTGATAGTGTTCTGCCTTTAGGCTTAAAGAGAGAAGACTGAGATTGAATTATAGAGACATTGGGGTCCTGGCAGGAAATATAAGGCATCATCAATTTGAGGTGAATTTAATAAAGGACTGATTCCCACGGTATGGACAAAATTTGGAGAAATCAGCAAAGAATAGTGCATCACCTCGGGGCCAGCAGTTATGAAGAGCTGTTACAACAGCTCTTGTGAAGACGTCCTACACTGAAGGAACAAGGGGAGAACAAGTTACTGGAAACTGAGATATGAAATATATCTAGATGGTCACCTGCAGAGCATCAACTGGACACAAACCAGAGGGGTTAACACCCTGAATCTACTCCCCTCCTGCCTTCTGATTCTCTGCTGATGCCTCCTATTAGCAAATCTACCTATAAACCAGAGCATAGAGTAGCCCACTGCTATATTCCACACAGGACAGCCTTCCAAAGGCACAGAACAGGCTGCAGAAGGGTGGAGACTAAACCTGGAGGGAAAACTGTATCCAGACTACTGACTCTGTTGCATGCCTTGTCCTGAATTTTTTTTAAAAAAAATTTTTTTTTCAGAGAGGAAAGGAGAGGGAGAGAGAGATAGAAACATCAATGATGAGAGAAAATCATTGATTAGCTGCCTCCTGAATGCCCCACACTGAGTATTGAGCCAACAACCTATGCATGTGCCCTGACTGGGAATTGAACCATGACCTCCTGGTTCACAGGCTGACATTCAACCACGGAGCCACGCCAGCCGGGCCTGTCCTGAATTTTCATTGCTATTGCACCTATTAGTAATAATGCTAACCTACTCATCACTCAGTTGCAGAATTTTTCTGAATCCAATATATCCGAATCATTTTGCATTTTTTAAACTCTTTGATGGGGGTCAATCCCACCCTGCCAAGATGCAGTCACCTCTGGGGGGAAAAAAAAAAAAGGAATTATTTGCCAAATATCTCAGGCTAGCATATCACAGAGGCCACTGTATTCTTTCAGCAATGAAGTGAACTTGAAAATACCCAAATTCCCTCTGTGGCCTCACCTGGCTTCAAATAATAGTCTTCTTCCCTCTTTTAAGTCTGTCCTTTATATTCCCTTTATCTGTGAAACCCTTTAAAGAATTCAGTAGCAAAGATTTCTCCCTAGAGACAAAGAGGAGAGATGGGGCAGAGGAATCGGGAAATGCCATTGGAACACAGGAAACAAATGCCAATAACTGCAGACTTCCGGCACTTAGAGATTCACTGGGGTTTGGATTCTCTCAGTCTTAGATGTTGAATTATGTGTAAGAAAAACTCCACAGTGGGTAAACATATAAGGCAGTTAGAAGAGAAAGGAGCGAGACCCATGAGCTGAACTTGGCAACTGAGCTGAGGAAAAGATGGCTAAGGAGGAAAAAAAACTGGGTAGGATATCGAGAGAGAGAGGTGAAGTAAAGCCTCATGTTACGTTTGGGGTAACCAAATTCTCACCTTCCGGGCAGTGAGGCATAGGAATATGTGCCAATGAGCTGGCCAACGGGTAGGACTGATGTTCCCAATATGTATACAGAAAGCACATGTAACAGGTATGCTCTGCTTCAATTAACTTAGATACCAAGAAAGTCACTTTCTTTAATGTTCACATGAAACATCTCCAAAGCTAACCATCACAGGTTAATAGTGCTTCTCTTTCCCAGATATTCCCAAGAACACACAGGCCGTAATGTTGGTCGTGTGTGTGTGTGTGTGTGTGTGTGTGTGTGTGTGTTTTGTTTTTTTCACAGCGGAATCTGTATTCATTCCATCACTCACTTATTTGTTTATTCATCCAATAAATATTTATTAAGCACCTACTTTGCATCAGGTACTGATGTAAATACTGAGGATGTAGGAGAGGAAAGGAAAACAATATCTCTCACTCTCATGGCCCAAGCATTCTAGTGGAGTGAGGTAGACCAGTGGTCGGCAAACTCATTAGTCAACAGAGCCAAATAACAACAGTACAATTATTTAAATTTCTTTTGAGAGCCCAATTTTTTAAACTTAAACTTCTTCTAACGCTACTTCTTCAAAATAGACTTGCCAGGCCGTGGTATTTTGTGGAAGAGCCACACTCAAGGGGCCAAAGAGCCGCATGTGGCTCGCGAGCCACAGTTTGCCGACCACAGAGGTAGACCAAACAAACAGAAACTGAATAAGGTAAGTTCAAAGATTAATGCATCTTTGAAGGAAATAAAGTAGGGTGAACTATTAAAGAGAGCCTGCTAGTGAGAAGGAGATTACTCTAGATTGCGGGGTCTCAGAAATCATCACTGATGAGGTGGCATTTGGGCTGAGATCCTAGATGACCAAAAGGAATCAGCCAGGCAACAAACTGGGGCATGAACATTGGAGGCTCATGCCTAGAACAGCAAGTGCAAAGGCCCTGAGGAGGAATGGACTTCACTGATCTTACAAGGTGTCAGGTTCAGGAGTGGTTCACTCTTGGCCAGAGGCTATGTCCGGTGTTGGCCCTTCTTACGGACAACCTGGGTCCTGGTATGCTAAGTCTGCATCAGGGGTCCAGATTCCTGCAGACACCTCCTCACCCCAAGAGCCTCTGACCAATTCCCATTAGGTCACAAATTTTAATGTACTGGTGTAGCTCTGACAAAGGCTACCTGCGAGGAAAGGATCATGGAGTCTTTGGAAATAAGGTTTCATCTCTTCCCAGCACGGTGCAGGAGGGGGAATTTGCTATACTTTTGGATAAGTAACGTCTTCTTGAAGAATTTTTTGCAAAACAAAGGAAGCCGATAACAAAGTTAGTTGACATTCTCCATCACTAGAAATTAGACTGCCCACAAAGCATCAAAGGGTTGCTTTCTTAAAATAAAGAACTTAAGTTTAGCCCAAATAGATTCCCTACAAGATGTGCGTGGTGTGGTTCCCCTCGGGTAGAGAAGGAGAGAGTTCTAAACTAGCTGCAGCTCCTGGACAGAGACCATCACGGTACCATCATTAGCACCAGTGGGAAGTGATGAGATCTCACAGCACAAACAAGAAATAAACATTTCAATGTAGAGCAGGTCACAGTCAATAATGGGGTGGCTTTAAAATATGTCAACAAATTCTTTGATATGCAAGATGGAGCCTAATTCCTATTCCCTTGAGTGTAAACTGAACTTGGTTACCCGAGGAACAGAATGTGGTAGAAGTGAAGCAGCATGACTTCTAGGATGAGAGGACATAAAAGGCAATGTAGCTCTCTCCTCGCTCTTTCTCGGATCACTGGCTCTGGGGAAATCCAGCTGCCATGTCATGAAGACACTCCAGTGGCCATATGAAGAGGCCCGTGTGTCAGGTTACTGAGGCCTCCTGCCAACAGCCAGGTGAGTGAGCCATTTTGGAAGCTGGTCCTCTAGTCCCAGTCAAATCCTCAGATGACTGCAACCCCAACTGATATTTTATTATAATCTCATAAAACACCTTGACCATTGAGCTACACCACTCTCAAATTACTAACCCACAGAAAACTGCCGTTTCTGAGGTAACAGACGTTAGTTGTTTTTAGCCACTATGCTCTCAGGTAATTTGTTATGCAGCAGCACAAGCAGTGAAGTCTGGAAGCATTTATACGGGGCTCTATGGGAAGGCACCAAGCCCCAGAAATATGCTGTGCTAGTGGTCAGTACTCAAATTCTATCTCCAAGCTGGCATTGCCTCGGGCCATATCTATTATCTAGGAAGGCAAGGGAGTTATCAAATGTGTCTCAAATATAGAAAACATCATTTTTTCTTATTTGTATTGTTAATAATCAGACTGTGCTTATACTGTTATTGTGTTTTACATTTTCTCACAATGCTAAGAGGCAACCTGGTCAGCTGATGGGCACACAAAAAACAACTCTGATACCAAATCTGTCTCAAGACTGGAGGAAGTGAGTGTGGAAAATTCAACTGGGAGTAAAAAACATCAACCCAGTAGCAGAGAATTTCAGTTCCTTTATTCAAGCTCATTAGTCTGGTGGCAGATAGAGTCGGGCCATTTTGAATGATCTGACTTGCTAAGCCCTAGATTTACATCTCTCCATGTGCCAGTGTCTCTCTGTGGATTAAAAGGTTAAGAGAATGCAAAAACAAGCAATATTATTTTGGAACCAAGAGATGTTATTCTCAAGCTCAAACTTCTTTACCCTCATCATATCTGCTTCCCAAAATATCAAAAATATCAAAAATCAGGAACTGTCAAAGGCAAATCAACTCAGATGTACCTATTCTGAGACTAGCATGTCAATAGTGTTTATATCCCTTCATACACCACATAGTCTAATTACCTCTGATTATATATTTAAGGAAACTTCCATGCACTGTAAACACTACAAAAATATATCCCTTCAAGTTCATATTTCCTCCATCTGGCAGAAATTAGGAGTCCCCCAGTCAGCTAAAGTCCTTGACTAGGACACTTCACCTCTGGGTTAAGGGATAGGAAATAAATAACAACAATTACTCATGAGCAATACATATTTCTTTTATTGCCCATCTCTCTATACTCTAGAAACCTCCAGCCTAGGAGAGGGTGTAATGACAAATTGAAAATCAGGATGGTACCAGTACTAGCAAATATGACCTCCCAGCAAACTGACTTGGGTACCAACATTGCCATGATTCTTAGCCAGTTTCCAGAGCAATTGCTAAGGGTGGAAAAATGATAGTCAGAGAAATAAGTGAGCAGAGTGCTGACCCCCAATATGCCTTTTGTATAGAATTGATTTTGGAGTTTCCCCCCCCCTCCTTTCTTAGGTAGCTTTCCAGTGAGCCCTAAGGAATTCTTGCAATTCAGATACTAATCTATTTTTCCCTGTGCTCCTGTCACCATAGTCTTTGAGTCAAGTGGTTTAAATTCCCAACTGGCAACCTCCAACCATTTCAGCTTGGGTTTTCATTCCCAGAATAGACTAGGCTTCAAAATCACCCAGTAAACAAAAGCAGCATTCTTAGAGGGCTTCTCTCATGGGAGGGTTCATGATTGAAGAGTAGGGCCACTCGGAAGAGCTGGGGATCTCAGGGAGCTTAAGGGAAAGACAAAATATCTGCAGATGGATGTTATATGTTTATACAGAGAGAAAGACTTTCCTTAGAGTCCTCTCAAAAAGAACAGGGAAAAATGATTGTCGTTTTTCTAATATTTAAATGATGCCTATGATAAGCCCAGCAGTGAATTTAGTATTTCAAGAACCCAATAAAAGAACAGTCAACTGACACTGGTTCCCAAGATGGTTTTAACTCCCACTCAGTAATAATGAACTATCAAATCATATGCCCATGTGTGGGTATATTTATTCATTTATTAAACATCTTTTACATTACAGGCACTATGCTAGATGTTAAGTGAGCATTGTTAAACAAAAAAAGAGATGATTCCTGTATTCATGAAGTTTACAATCTCGAGTGGAAGAGTGAAATTAAATGGACATGTGGGGAAGAAATAGACAAAATAGCTGATAACCAGAAACATGTATATTAAAATGGTATAATTGACCCAGTCAGGGAGGCCAAAGAAAGTGTCCATGAAGAAAGGCTAATTGAACTGCATTCTGAAGAAAGAATGCATGAGTTATCTGGGGATTAGAGAGTGGAGATAACACACCAGATAAAGGAAGATCATGTACAAAGGACCTGTGGCACATTCAAGAAACTGAAAGAAGACCATTTTAGCTGCATTGCAAAGATCAAGAAGAGGCCTGGATCAGAAAAAGCTATAAAGATGAACAAGAGGCAAACCACACAGAGCCTCTAGACCATGTAGGTCAGTGCTTCTCAACCTTTCTAATGCCGTGACCCTTTAATACAGTTCCTCATGTTGTGGTGACCCCCCAACCATAAAATTATTTTCATTGCTACTTCATAACTGTAATTTTGCTACTGTTATGAATCATAATGTAAATATCTATGTTTTCCGATGGTTTTAGGCTCTACAGCACTGATGTAGGCAAAGGATTAGGTTCATAACCTAATGTAAATGGGAATCTATTGGAAAGTTTTAAGCAAAGTGACACAATTGGGTTTTTGTTTTAACTATTTTCCAGCTATAGCATAGAAAGTAGGTAACAGAAAAGGCCCAGAAGGATGTAAGAAGACCAGTTGGTACTACTACTGTTGTTCAAGTGAGAAATGGATGTCTATGCCAGCATGATTTGTGTGCCCCAATAACAATGTTGACCTATTGGTTCTTGAATGTTTTCATACCTCTCAAACCTCAGGCGAGACCAAATTATTGGGAAAATCTTTTATTTTTAGATAAAAGATGAAAAAGCAGTATTTCTCTTCCAAAAGTTGCTTTGGCTTTGTTGAGATGTGACCATTGCTTGTACACAAATAAAATTTTTTTTAAAAAAAGTATACCACCTGCAAAGAACCCCAGGCACATTGTTGTATGGTAAACTGACAAAGTGGCAGAAGACCTTCCTATAAATCATCACCAGTGTCTCCTGATTGGTCTTTGGCTGGTAGAATGGCAACATTCTGGAAGGGCAAGGCTGTATCATGGGCCTCTTTGTTGGAGTGATTGATCACAGACAGAATCAGCAGCTTTCCTTTGTGAAAGCCTCTTTTCTTCGGACCTGTTCCATTTCACTTTTTCCTTCTCTCTAAGATCCTTCCTTCTGGCCTTCTCAACAAAATACTTCTGTCTGAAGAGGGTAAACCCACTCAAACAGACTTCTCAAATATCTCCTGGCCTGCCAAGGTGCCAAGTTAATATCTATAATTCAGGTTGTTGTTGCTGAATAAAAAATAATAATAAAACTGTTGAAATTAATTCTACAACTGTTTTTCAATCTCATAGAGGATTTTTCATCTCCACTTTGCCTTAGGCTTCATAGCCCTCTTAGCCTCTCTTCTAACAGCCTGAACTCTATGCTTGATCTTCAAATTATTTACCCACCTATAGTCTCATTTCTTTTGCATCTTGATCCTTTCTTCCAAACCTATTCTGAAAAACACCATCCTCAGATCAATGTAAGAACTGACCGCTTCTGCTCCCACAAACAGCACAGCACAACTGAATAATTAAAGTCACTACAAACTGTGATCCCAGATATATAGGGGCCAAAGATCCACCTTCTATACTACCCTTGTCCTTGGTTCCTGCATTCACCTCAGTCACTGTTCCAAAATTCCCCACATTCCTTATCACCTATACAGTATCTACAACACACCTTGAGTCTTAGGGGAGATAGAGCTCTCCTTCAGAAAATCAGGCCATCAAGTGGAAATTCCTGAACCTACATCTGCAATTCTTTATCCATGTACATCTACTCTAATTAATACTATTCTATTCTTTGCACACTAAGGTCTGGCCACACTAGGCTTTCTGTTTCTTGCACAAGACAAGCCCAATCCCATCTCAGGGCCTTGGCTGCAGCTATTCTCTGCTCTTTACATGCTGGCTCCTCCTTGGTATTCAGATATCACTTAAATGTCTTCTCAATGAGGTTTCTTAAAACCAATCCAATGTAATCAGCCAGGTCCTCTGTCAATTCACCCCTAATCCCCTGCATAGCTCTTAGTAAATATCTAATATTTACTTGTGTATCATCTGTTTGCTACCTTACATGGAAACTCTAGGAGAGAAAATAACTTTCAGTTGTGTTCACTGATCTGTCTCCAGCACCTGTAACTGTGCTACACATAAAGTTAATGTTCACCAAATGGATCATGAATGGATTAATAAAATAATCATTTGGAGAGTGTGAGCATGCATACACTACTAAGGAAGTGTGGCAGATGGCAGGGCAGTGTTCAGTATTCAAGATGAGTTCTCAGGAATCAAAGGTTCGGGCAGGTATTGTTCTCCTGCTTGTTCAGTTGCTTGGGTGCAAGTATGAGATGGATGGGTGAATGGATGAGAGAGAGAGAGAGAAAAAGAAAGAAAGAGAGAAAGAAAGAAAGAAAGGAAGGAAGGAAGGAAGGAAGGAAGGAAGGAAGGAAGGAAGGAAGGAAGGAAGGAAGGAAAGAGAGAGGGAGGGAGGGAGGGAGGGAGGGAGGGAGGGAGGGAGGGAGGGAGGGAGGGAGGGAGGGAGGATAGACAGACAGACAGACAGACAGAGAGACAGTATTAAGTATGGTTGGGGTTTTACCAGATGAGTATCATGGAGTGAGAGAGAAACCAGGGAGCAAGGTCTTTACAAAGAAGGGCTTTTAATGTTGAGTTGTGGAATCTGCGCTGTGAACGGAAGTAATTAGGACAAGGGAGAGGATGGAAAGTGAAAAAGTGGCATATGGGAAAAACAGTACGTTAGGGGTCTACAGGAGGATGAAAAGCTGAGAGATTAGGAGGTGCTGCTTGCAGAATGGCAAGCTTGACAAACAGCTTTCAGAGGAGCTACAATTATTGGGTGGAGGAAAAAAGAAAGAAAAGATGCAACCATGTTGTAGCCTGAGAGTGGAACATCTACTGCATAAGCCAATAGCTCTCTACCTGGCCACCAGTGACCACCTCTTGGCATACCTCCTGTGCATTTTTATGCCCAAATAATCTTTGTCCCTTGTTTCGCCTTAGTTGCATCACTAAAGGCTCCTTCTGTTTGTCTAGTTTTGGAGGCTGCCAGGCCCCACCTACAATGGGAGGTAACAGGAAGTGGGGGGGGGGGATGATATCCTATTGAATATCCATTAAGATGCGTATTATTTGTCACTTTCTCAATCAAATGTCTTCCTGACACCTCTCTCTACTCCCTAATTAGGATTAGAGAATTTTGCTTATGCACCAGAAAGTTCAGGACATTTCTATAACATGCCCTGATCCATTGCTTCAAAACATCTCTGTATGGGTCTATTTTCCCCACTAGACTCTGAGTCATCTGAGGGCAGGTTTTGCCAGATGAATATCATGTTTCCCAGCACAAAGCCTGGGACTCGGCATATAGTAGGCAATCATTAACTTTTGTTGAATAATCGAATAGATAAACAAGTGCGCAAATTATTTCATGGAACAGCAGGCTGGCATGAATGCTGTAACACATGCCAGGCAGACTCCCAGGGCATTTGGTCTCCTGTAAGGACCAAGAGTCATAATGTTTCCTACTCACACCTGCCCCCTGGCACCGACCCTGCACACCACTGAATATTAGACACAGATGAAAGGCCCCTCTGAGATGATCTGGACAAACATGCATACAGAAGCCACCTCTAAAAAACTTTGAGTCCTCTGGCATAGAACATTTATAAACACAGGTATTATTGATGAACTGAAATTTGCTCAGTTCCCAAAGGTCCTTGGGGAAAATAAACTCTAGGAAAGTTCAAAGTAGGATTTCGCTCAATGGGAGTCAGCCCTATTTGTTTCTCTAGAAATAGGTCTCCTGCTCCTACTTGAAGTTTGACTTGTAATTGCCAAATCATTACTTCCAGTTATGAGCATTTATTGTGAAAACTAATGAGGTGCCTCCAAAAAAATATTTTCACAAGTTGTTTTTGAACATTCTGAGGAGTTCTTTCCTGGAAGCTACAATTGGGGTCTTTGTGAGAGAACTTGCCTCCTGCCTGACCAGGTGTGCCTGGCCAGCTTCGTGCTGACAGGAGCACCAGCCCTTCCACCAAAGGAGATCATCTTCTTCCCAGGCCTGAAAGGAGTCCTAGGAAAGGCAAAGCAGCAGGAAACCCCTTTGCTTAGACAGGACAAGACTTGCCTCACTGTTCTCAGAAAACTCGGCCTCTGCTACAGTTCCCTTTGATGAAGACGAGTGGTCACGTCAAGTAGAGTCGGCCCTCTTAGAGCTTCTCACCCACTCAAGATGCTTTCCAGATATCTCTTCCCCACAAGGGTGCCCACCCTCCATTGTGAGGGGAAAGCCTGGGCCAAAAACTGAAAATGTGTGCTCTAATGTTTCTCAACCCAGAGGTGGGAATGCTAGCAAAACCCAGGGAACTTTTTAAAAATATACATGTCTAGACTCCCTCCCAAAGATTCCAATACACTTTCTCCTCATGCTAGTAACGACAGATACAGTAATCTACCCTTATCTGTGGTTTTACTTTCCAAGGTTTCAATTACCCGTGGTCAACTTCAGTCCAAAATACTAACAGGAAATTTCAGAAATAAACAATTCACAAGTTTTAAATTGCCACCGGTCTAAGTAGTGTGATGAAATCTCATGTTGCCCTGGACATGAATCATCCCTTTGTCCGGCATTTCCACACTGTATACACTCCCTGCCCATTGGTCACTTAGTAGCCATCAACTGTATCTCAGTGCTTGTGTACAAGTAACACGTATTTTACTTAATAATGCCCAAAGCGTAAAAGTAGTGATAGTGGCAATTCGGGTATGCCAACGAGAAGCTGTAAAGTGCTTCCTTTAAGTGAAAAGGTGAAAATTCTCAACTTAATAAGGAAGGAAAAAATGTCATATGCTGACGTTGCTAAGATCTATGGTAAGAACAAATCTTCTATGCATGAAATCATGAAGAAGGAAATAGAAAATTTGTGCTAGTTTTGCTGTCACACCTCAAACTGCAAACACATCTCATTGCAAAGGCATTTTATCATCTCACATCATCACAAGAAGAACGGTGAGTATAGTATAGTATAGTAAGATATTTTGAGAGACACCACATTCATATATTTTTTTTTAATCCTCAAGCAAGAACATGCTTAGAGAGAGGAAGGGAGAAAGAGAGAAATACCAATATGAGAGAAATATGTATGCCTTTCATACATGTCCCTACTAGGGATCGAACCGGCAACCTTTCAGTGCATGGGACAAAGCTCAACCAACTGAGCCACTACAGTTAGGCATTCATATAACTTTCATTACAGTATATTGTTATAGCAGTTCTATTTTTTATTTTTTTAAATATGTTTTTATTGATTTTAGAGAGAGAGAAGAAGGGAAAGGGAGAGAGAGAGATAGAAATTTTAATGAGAGAAACATAGATCTGCCTCCTACACAGCCCCTATTGGGGATCAAGCCCACAACCCCAGCAAGTATCCTGACTGGGAATTGAACCAGCAACCTTTCATTGCAGGGATGACACTCTACTAACTAAGCCACACTGGCCAGGGCATACCTGTTCTATTTTATTATTAGTTTCTGTTGTTAATCTATTACTGGCCTAACTTATAAACTAAGTTTTATTATAGGTGTGTATAGAAAAAACATCAGATATCCATCCAGGTTTCAGTATTATCCAGGTTTTAGGCATCCACTGGGGGGTCTTGAAACATATCCCTCTCAGATAAGGAGAAGACTTCTGTATTCTCTTATGTTTCTGTTATATCTGTCATGCTAATCTGGAGAGTAAAATAAGAGCATTTTAAATTATTTTAAAGTTTGCGTTAGGCACAGTAAAGGCATGTGTCTGCAGGAAATTATTCTGATTAGTTGGAGATGACAAGGAGGTTATATCCATGGATCAACTCCAGTAGTTGGTAGTGGCTGCCATGAATTGAGAGGGACTCTGGGGCCGTGTCCAGATGTAACATGAAAAAATGCCAGGTCCAATTATTGATGTCTGCTGTGGCTTAGGGAAGGGATAGTGATGGCACATGTAACCACATTTCTGCCTCGACAACCTAGATCCTCTACAAAGCCAGAAGCAAGGCTCAGGTCTCTAGCCTCTGCATTCCAAGTAAAATCCCTTCCATGAAGTTTGAGTGCTGCATCTGCTCAACAGTGCTATTTAAAGATGCAGTGGATAGGGCTGGAATGAAATTTAAAAGGGAAGTCAAACTATGTACTTCCCCAAATACCAAGCAAAAATAGCCTTACAATGAGAAAAAGGGAGGTTTCCTTGGAGAAGCACAGCTATGATGTACGAGAGAGTGTTAGCAAAATGATATCTGCCAGTTCACAGGATTTTCTTTGCATTGCTCACGGGTAAAGTGAAAGATAACAACAGTGTTTTGAACATGTTTAGATGTTTCGTTTCCAGAGGGAGCTACAGAAAGCCTGAACTCTCTGAAATGGAAAGGGAAGAACAAAAAGGCATGTTGTGCATTTTGCTTACTGTCAGTTGCTTCACAGCATTTCTTCAACACTTGAGGCGTGACTTGATGGGGAGGGGTGATGAATATCATTTTAAATGAAGGCAGCTTTCAGATTTTTTAAAAATACTTTCAAATAAAGGCTAGTGGGGATATACCAAGGTCAATGTCAGAAATTGGTCATCGGCGGTCTTAGCTCTTTCTGAGTTGGCTGGACCAGAGGCAACAATGAGTGACCAATTGCACCCAACTTTTCTCCAGGTGGACACTTCTGAGGACCCATCCTTTCCAGCATTCCACCTCAGCACTCAGCAACTTCTCTGTGCGGATTTACACCCATTCTGGCATCTCTCCTGGGTGCACTGGTGCGTATTTACTGGCAGCTCTGATCTGTTGCGTGGGAGTCAGACACTCCACTTCAACAAAGTCAAGACACAGCTCTGAGCATTCTACCTAGTCATTTAACCGCCTGCACTCAGTTGCTTCATCTGAAAATGGGGACAGCAACATCCTCACAGGGCAGTTGTGTGAGAGTTGAATGACATGTTAAAGCGCTTTGTGCATTAAAAAGCAAATGCAAAGCATCCAATGCCAAATTTCCCCAGTCCATTAACTCAGCTCCAACATCATCTCCTCAGAGAGTTCATCCCTGACAGCGCTACAAAAATGATCACTCCTCTGCCTCTCTATCACTTTTCCCTGCCTTCCTTTTTACTGCTTACTGCTCCCTGGTGTTACAATTTATAGAGTCAGTTGGTTATTTATTTATTATCTGTCTCTCCCACCAGAAATTCATGGGCAAGGACTTCTATCTTCTCACCAACTGTGATTCCAGCCCCCAAAACTACACCTGACCCATCAGGCACTCAATAAATATTTTTTGAACAGATGAGTGGCTCTTTTCACCCCAGACCACACAGCAGATGAGGACAAGGGCAAATAACTCTTCTTGGTCCCACATCTCAACTAACCACCAGAAAAAAAGTAGACACTTACTCAAAGACAGAAACAAAGATTTTATTTAAACCTAATGTATCTGGAACATTTTCATGTAACAAGGAAACATGATCAAAAATTCACCTGAATAAATCCTAAAATGAATGGATTTCAGTGTGCCAAAAAGTTCTACAACTATAAAATCAAAGAAACTTTTCCCTAGGAGAAAAAAATTTTTAAGTAGAATCTGCTCTATTTATAAATTTGTTAATATAAGGGAAATTCACTAAAAATGAAAGAAACTTAAGTTAGATCAAGCTCAATTTTAATAATGACTGAACTCTTTTACAATATTTGGCTGAAGTTGGCCTCAACTGGTTCTTATAAATGTCAGCCTCATGGAAAAAGCCCTTTAGAAAACATGACATACAGGAGCCTGCTAATCACTTGCTGATGTCAACTACTTCTCATTCATGCCCAGGACATAACTCCATTCATAGTGCCAAGCCCCATTAAAAATCTTCATAATGATTAAGGGGTCAATGAGGGGAAAAGGGAGACATATGTAATACTTTCAACAATAAAGATTTTAAAAAATAAAATAAAGTGTCTCAGTAGCAAAAAAAAAATTCATAATGTCCCATCAGCTATTTTAAAAGTTCATAATTAAATATGTTCATCTGAGAGAGCAAATGGACTTTAGTCAGGGACCCTGGAAAGCAAAATAGTACAAATACAGTTATCTTCAGAGATAACTGTACATTCTACTAGGCCTACCACAAGTGAAAAAGAGGATGAAGAATTTAGTCAATTTTCTACAAAACTCAAAATACATTCCCTCCATTGAGGGAAGCAATAGCCATCACTTCACCTTTCTTATTTTAAACAAATGTTTCAGGATTCCAAAGAATCCATTCGAATTGCTCCTGAAATATTTACCGAGCTCAATCAGAGAAGTGCCCGTCCTTAAGTATTGATCCTGGCAGACATGAGAACAGAAATGGAGAGGATGAAAACAATTGTCATATTTGTACTGGTTCGAAGGCAATAAGGAGGCAAAGCTCCTCTTGGGATAAGCCTAAAGCATTACAATATATCCACGGCCCTCTAATTGGATCTTCATTTCCCCTGGTAGTCCCTCAAAGCCCACCCCATCTCAGCATATGAGATTTTGATGTGCCACTGACTCTGCATTTCCATTTCTAGACCTCTTTTCCAAAGCACCACCAAACAATTTTTCCTCTCTTGAAATCCACACTTCCCATTTATACCAAACCCTCCTTATTCTGATCACTGCTGTCCATTGACCCTCAGGAGATCCTGCTTTAATGACATCAACTTTTGGCTTAAGGTTCTTCTCACAAAACAGCTCAGGCCTGGGATAAGACTCCTATTCACAGCCTGTCTCCAGCATGTACTACCTGGGAGACCTTGGGCCACCTTGAGAGGCTTCAGCTTCTCATCTATAAAGTTTAGAGGGTTGCCATTCCAAGGCACTGTGAAGATTAAATACTATAACAGATGTGAAAAACTTATGCATATTGCCTGGCACATAACAGGTGCCCAACAAATAGTAGTTTCTTCCCTTCCTTTTCTGCCCCCCTGCCTTTACCTCTGGTGAATTCAGAATCCATATTGTGATCCCTTCAGCACTGACTTACCACCACCCATACCTGTGGAACTTCAAAAACCTCAGCCCCATTCTATTTCAACACCTCCTCAGTCATACCCTCAGATATCACAATACTGGAACCTACCCTAGCTAAAAAGTCCAAACCCCCAAAGTCCCTTTCCCCTAATAGTCCTTGATTCCTCATATGTTCACTCCTACTAAATATATTTTATGCCTTTAATGTAAGCCAACCATTCACCCTCTCTCTGTTCTTCTAGGCCAGGGCCTCATGCCTGCCAACCCACCACTCATCTTCCTGTCTAGGTCATTTCAGCCTGCTCCCTTGCAAGACCATAGAGCCCCTCAACTCCTTGGTCTCCTGCTAAAACTGCCTTGCCACTCTCCAACCCTCGGGAACACTCACCATCTGCTTTCATCTGATAAAATTCTCAAACCATGCTGATTGGATTCAACCTCCAATACTGTTTCACTTTAGCTGGCCCCTCACTGCTGATGAATCTCCCCTCATGGCTCTTCTGAACGTCCTCCTACTTACAGACCCGTTCTTATCTGCAACCCTTAACTCCCAGCAGTGGCATTCCCTCCTGCACATGGAGACATTCACGTTAATATGACAGGAGCTATCAAGGCATCTCTCTAAATGGACCTGCTCACTTAAGAGTCTCTGGTGACCTCTAATAGCCACATCCTCAACCACTTCCAGCACTTGATCCTATTGCTCACCATTTCCTTCTTGACGCTCACTCTTCCTTGTGCCATCCTTTACACTGTAGTTAATTCTCCTGCCTTTCTCCTCCTCAGTTCACTTCCTCCTCCAAATCCTAAAGGCATAAATTCCCACCATTCTGAACCACAGGCCTTGACCCTCTGCCCTCAATGCTCTCATTGGAAATCTCATTTATCCCCATTACTTTTGCCATTACCTCCAAGAAATTACTTCCAAGTTTCATGCCTCCAATTCTACCAAACACTCCAGAGGATTCTGTCAGGATATTCCAGGAGCATCTCAAATGAAACATCTTTAAAATTTATCTTGTTTCTTTCTCCATCTTTCACCTATTTCTATTATAACACTACCAATCTTCCATTCATTCAATCATTCTTTACTTTCCCTTTTCTCTCTTCCTTGATAATCCAATCATGCCAGATCACATTTATTCTAACTGTTGGCTCCATCAGTGCCTCCTATTCCCATTTGTACCTCTCTGCTTTAGGCTCTCAGAACTCTCACCGAAGATATGATCAGAGCTTTATAACTGCTTTTTCTTCCTCCTAAACCCCAGGTTCCCACCACCAGATTAAGTGGCTAACAAATTAAATCTAAATCAGAGTTTAGGGTGGAATTCCAGAACCTCCATCATGTGGCCAAAACCTAGCTTTCTAGCTTAATCATTCTCTACTCTTCTCAATGAACCTTAAATAAATCCAAAATTGTCCTCCAGTTCACTGTTCCCCAAACACATGCTTACATTTCCTGCTCTGCACTTTTGTTCTCATTATTTATCCCATCCCATTTTGTTCTCATCATATCATTTCCCCAAATGTCTGACTGGAAAAAATCTTATGCATTCTTCTAGACCAGTGGTCGGCAAATCAGAGCTCACGAGCCACATGCGGCTCTTTGGCCCCTTGAGTGTTCTAATGCCACTTCTTCAAAATAGACTCGCCCAGGCCGAAAACCGACTTCTGCGCATGGGCCATGAAGTTTCAATTGCACTGTTCGTGCACGCCCGCACATGGTATTTTGTGGAAGAGCCACACTCAAGGGGCCAAAGAGCCGCATGCCTCGGTTTGCCGACCACTGTTCTAGACTCTGTTCAAATGCCACACACACCCTGAAGCCTTCCCAGGTCCACCATCAAACATGATCTCCTCTCTTCCTGAGTGCAGCTCTTTGTCCTTCCTTTGCTTATAGGATTTAAAACATTCTGTGTGACTTTCTACCAGTAATGCCTCCTGCTTACAGATGTGTCACCCCCAGCAAGAGGCTCACCTTCCTCTTTCAACCTCTCACAGCCTCTAAAATGGCTCCTCTAAGCTACTTTGGCTGGCTTGAACCTCTCCTTTCTCTTTTCCCCTTGCCTTGCTCTGCCACTGCTCTGCAGCCAAGGCTCCAGCCTCACTGTCATCACCCACCCCTCTCAATGAAAGAGATTAAGTCCTTTTCACCCCATGTAGTTCTAGTGTCCCTTAATTCCACTGATACTGACCCTGAAGTATGTTTGAAAGTCAAAGGTATGCAGTCTAAACCATCAACTTGCGTGGAGGTTCTGTTCTCAGAGAGCTAGAAGTAAAATTACAGAATTCCTACCTGTGCTTTGTCTTTCATGCACAGTCTTTAATAATCTATTTCCGTCATATTGTGTCATCCTGTTCTTTCCTTCACAATTGAACACTCACTTGCCTAACTCACTCAATAGGATGAAAGAGTTCCCAGTTACAACATACCAATAATAATCTAACCTGTCATGTTTACATTCACTTGATGAAACCTACATTTTTAGGCACCAAACTAACATTTTCATTCTCCTGCTTTGGATTAGTTTGGGGGTTGTTGTGTGTGTGTTTTTAATAATCAGGGGAAAATTAGATAAAATATTTAAATAATTGCACAGATAAATATATTGTACAACTAGAGATTAAAAACACTGTACAAACTATTAGAGGCTCACAGGCAATATCAAAATGTGGAACTATCCCATTGACCATTGTAAGAAAGCCTAAATTTGGTCCACAAAAGATAATTTAGGGGTATCAACTACAAAAGTAAGGGATAGTCAAAAGCTGGGATCCACTGGCATCCCTCACCCAACACTCAGGATCATATCCTGCCACCTTGGTAGTCCCACTTCCGAGTGAAGTGGGCAAAGGAAAAGCCCAGGACTGCAATGGTGGGAGCTCTGGATTTTAACAGAACTGGTTCCTCACTGCCTTGTTTCAAGTACATAAGGAGCTAAAGAGGCTTTTGTTTTCTTGCCTAGGATTATGATACTATTTTGTAAACGATAAAGTACTATATAGCTGCAATGTGTTAGAACCTTGTTTATATGGAAAATTCATTTCAAATTCCAAATGACTTCAAAATACTTTTTAAAAATGTATCTCATTGTAAGCTCATAGAAGGCAGGGCACATTTCTTGCTTATCTTTGTATCTTAGCTCTCATTATATTTTTAATATAAATGCTCACAAGTTCTCATCATAAGCATGACCAAATGAATTGATATAAAAGAGAAGCCAGAATTAACCAAAAGAGATCTTTTAATGTAATCACTTGGTGATGTGTGATCCCCAGTAAGTTACTTCACATAGGCATATTTAAATCAGACTCTTTCCAAATAAGAAACAAAAAGCCTACAGATAAGAAAACAATTGTGTACATTTACATCTTCATCAGATTATATTTCCACTCATGCAAATCAGCGGAATCAACTTGCATGGAATTTGACAGCAAGTCTTTCGGCAAAGACGAAGGAAAATTATTCAGCTTCCCTGGCTCCAAGGCAAACTTGGGCTATGGCTAGAATAGAGAGGAAATAAAAGGCAAGCGCAGGCATCCATAGAATGTGGGTCCCTTTCATTTCAAGTTTTCATTCACTCTCTCACACTGCCCAATATGAGAACAGGAAAATGTTTAACTTATGCAATAGTGTTGCCTGTGCTTGCTATTCAGGGAATCACCTAGCTTGAGACCTCTGTATCCTCCCTGCATGGCGACTATTAACACACACACACACACACACACACACACACACACACCATTTAAGCTGTCACAGCTTCCTCTGAATCCAGAGCTGGCTCCTCTACTGAGAATCTCTTCCCTGGGAGAGACATCAATGGAGCAAGGAAATTGTCTCTACCTCCGGTTGGGTTACCAGGGTTCCCTCTTTTCAAGGCTTGCCACCGCTATGCTCTGAGAAACATTGATCTGTGCTCCCCTCATTGTCCTGCTGTACCAGAAACAAGGAACAGCAAAAGAACAGTCATTATTTGCATTTGGCAAGAAAGGCAGCAGTAAAAGCTGAAAGGCAACGGGCATGGAAATGTCAAAGTGAGGCCCTGAATGAGATAGGGACAGCAAACACGGAGGAGCAGTCTCAGTGGAGAGGAGCTCCCATTACAGATGGACAGATGACGTTATCTATGATGGAGAAGGAAAGAAAGCGAGAGGAAGAGGCAGGGAGACAGACAGGGGAAGTCTACCATTCCTAAAAGCCAACACACTCAGGTTCAAATGCAGCTTTCACCTCCTGAGGACCATCCAGACTCTGGAGCTGAATGTCCACAGTTCAAATCCTGGCTCAGGCAATTATATGATTTGTATAGATAAATTTCTTCACCTCTTTGTGCCTCGGTTTCTTCATCTGTGAAATAGTGATGATGATTATGATGATAATAACTACCTAAAAGAACTGTCATGAGGCTCAAATGAGCTAATGTTTAGAATGTTCACTGTTAGAACAGCATCTCACACGTAGTACATGTGACTTGCTGTTATGATGATGATCTGGTAAAAGTCACTGCAACACTGATGACTTCCTTTCCTTATTTAGAAAAAGAGAAGAACCTAAACCAAAATATTCTATCATTCTACCATTATATATGTATTATTTTCCACGTGCCTTGGGTAAACAACTGCCTAATTCTGCAGGTGTAGGTAACCCTGTGGGTGAACGTCCTGTAAATCAGGATTCCTGGTGTTATTTAATACAGAATAAGCCTCCTCCTACAGCCAGCACTGTCCTCACATAGCAGGCACTGCCTCGGGGACCTCCACTGGACCAGATTCCTGCCTACAGGCTGAACTCCAGGCTCTAAAGAAGGTTCTAGAAGGAGGTATCACTCCCAAAATAGCATTCACTTTCAATAAGTGAAAATGTTGCATTACTTTCAACAATAAAGATAAATTTAAAAAAATAAGTGAAAATGCTACTGCACAGGACTGTAAGCCAAAATAAAATGAGTAGTGGGTGCTTTACTTTCTCCTTCAAACTTGGCTTCAAGATGGGTCTTTAGCCAAATCAGGCAAAATCTGTCTTCGATGAACCTTCTTTGGTGCTCTACCCTGAGCCTGTTCCAGGCTGAACTGGACTAAACTGCACAATGGGTGGGTGGGAAGTTCTGTAGGGGTCAATTGTAAGGGGCACTAAAATGTCACTAGGACACAAAACATTTCTAAAAATGTCATGAAATGGTAAAAGATGTGCTAGTCAAAACTCTTCTAGGGAGGGCACTGTAATAGCAAGTAACTCAATGGATCTTATCTGGGATTGTACTGTTCTCCAGGGATATGTGGAAATGGGTGGAGATGGGGATTTGGGTAGTCACAACTATTGGGAGAGTAATGCTGGCAATTAGCATTTAGTGGGTGGGGCCAGAAACAATAATCCAGGAAGTAGAACTTTTCTTTCTAAAATGCCATTGGCTGCCTTGTGAGAAACAGCGTTAAGTGCTCCCAAAGATAAGGTGACCAGACGTCCTTATTTTTAACAATTTGTCCCGCATTCCGCGGTTTAAAAAAGTCCCGATTTTTGGAAAGAATGCACGACAAGCTAGGGAACAGCGGGAGAACGGGAAGGGAATATACGGTTTTCTGTGAACATGTGGCTATTTAGCCAGGATATGAGTTTTATATTATTTTTGTTAATTTTATAATGTTAAACTTTAATAATAACAAATAATTGTTGAGAACTGATTATCGAGAACTGCTTATCAAAGTTTGTATTGTTGATCAGTTGTTAGAATTCGACCACCATTGTTTGAACTTAATGAACAATGGCATTTTTTGGGATTGGCAACGATGAAAACATTTTGTAATTGTCTCTCAGATGATACACATCGTACTGCGTGCTAGTAAGCTAGTTAAACAAGTGATGTCATTACAAATCAGCTATTCAGATAATTTAGGTAAGTAATTTATTTATTTATTTCATAAATACATACACTTTCTTGAATTTAGCAGACAGTACTCGTATTATTTATAGCAAAAAGTCTAGCGCCGGCCTTGAAAGTGACATGACTTACGTTATGGCAAATTCAGAGGAAAAATAATACAAGTTAGTATTGTTATTATTTAGAAAGAAATATAGGATTAAAATAATTTTTAAAATAGTTACTTTATAACAATCAAATTAATTAATTTATAAACTAACAATAAAATATGTTCATGTAATTATGTACCTACTTACTGTGTTTTTAAGCAATATGTATATAATAATTTATAATATAATTTTAAATTATTTTTTTTTAGATTTTTAACATAATGAGTAAGAAAGAGGATGCAAATTCAACGATGATCTAAGAAGTGAATTTCCTTTTATTAAAAAAACCAAAAGCGATTACAATATAGACCAAATTTTTCATCAAGAACCACCCCCCTCCCCTGCCCCCAGGCCGAAACTGGTTTGGCTCAGTGGATAGAGCGTCGGCCTGCGGACTCAAGGGTCCCAGGTTCGATTCCGGTCAAGGATCCCCAGTAGGGGGTGTGCAAGAGGCAGCTGATCGATGTTTCTAACTCTCTATCCCTCTCTCTTCCTCTCTGTAAAAAATCAATAAAATATATTTTTTTAAAAAAAGGACACCCCCACCCTCCCCTGGTCAATGGTGTCCTGCTTTACCAATGTTAAAATCTGGTCACCTTACCCAAAGAGCATGCACCTTCTAAGGCTGGTGGTCCAGCTAGCCCCTGGCTCCCTGTTCCCACCCGATGCTAGTAGAGCGAGCGTGCCCACAGAGGCCAGAGTTGGGTTTTCAGATAATAGAGAAGATAAGGCTGCCACCAGCAAGTCCCTTCCATGCTCAGACCACTCCTGGCTTACTGCCCAACCCCTGCGCCTGGAATTCAAGGCCAAGCACCTGTTTGTGGAATAGAGGAATGAATTTTGAGTGATATGCTCTGTCCTCCATATGGTTTCACATTTAATTCTCACAGCAACACCTTGATGATGATACAGGAATTTTCACAGAATCTAGAGGACTAGAGGAGGAGAGTGAGAGCTATGCATCACATTCTCTGCCCTGGGCTCTGGATCACAGGACAGGACCACCCTCCCTGCTGCACCTGGAAACTGTGGGCTGCTCTTTGGAGACCCCCGTTTTTCCAATTACTAGCTCCCAAACCAAAGTCCCTGTGGGTGTGTCTGCCAGGCAAATGAGGTTACATATTTGTGCCCTAGGGCAAAGGGGTCTAAGAAAACAGAGTGGAAGACTGGCCTCTGACTCCTAAGGAGACTGAGGAGCCC
Organism: Eptesicus fuscus; assembly: GCF_027574615.1. Taxonomy (NCBI): domain Eukaryota; kingdom Metazoa; phylum Chordata; class Mammalia; order Chiroptera; family Vespertilionidae; genus Eptesicus; species Eptesicus fuscus. Next base: position 38,797,735 of record NC_072488.1, on the reverse strand, counting down.
AATTCCTCAGTATGAAAGAGGCTCTGATGCCAGGCGGCAGAAAGGAAGGCAAACATGAGAACATAGAACTGAGACAAGAAAAGTCATCTTTAGGGACTTGACTACAATCCTCCCTCAAACTAAGGTGACCACATGTCCTGTTTGCCTGGGGCCAGCTCACTTACACCTGTTGTCCTAGCTTCATTATTGATAACATTCTTTTCACTCAGAAATATTGCAGTGTGGACAGTGAAGTACATTGTTACCCTCCCTGAGACTCATGTCTTACACGGAGCCTCCAACAAAGTGGCATGGACTTGCAGACATGCACGTGTATGTGTGTAGGTGTGTCCCCAGGCTGTTGGGAATCATGCTCAGAGACCAGGCACTGATGAAATGGACGCCACTTCCAGGAACTGCTCAGCACAGGTTGAGACTCCAACTTAAGAATGATTCACAGGAACCACTTCCCTAATAGCAGAATGGCCTTGACTTGGTGTATGATTTGTTGCTTTGCAGTTGGAAAACCGGGAAGTGATAATTCTTGGGAAAGATTCTTTCCACTGTGTCTGTTCTGTTAAGTGCATTTCTCAGACTCCGTTATTTTATCTTGCTTCCCTCAGGATTCTGCCCTTAGCTGCCTTCCAAGTAGCAATAAAATTCACCTTTTGCTTTAACTTTAAAATGCCAGCCTTTTGGAGATCAGTGGCTAGGGGAGGAAGAAGAAAAGAAAAAAAAAAGAAAGAAATCCAAAAAGTAAGGTTGAAGAACAGAAAAAGGATGGGGATTAGAGAGGAGAGAGAGAAAATTAGAAGGAAAGGAAGATGAAAATTAAATGAGAGGAAAAGGAGAAGAAAGCAAAGAGAATCATCTTACACTATATATTACTGACGTGTTTATTTCTCTTGGACTGAAACATGTGTTGGTAAAACTAGCAATTCATCCAGCATGGTGGTCTCAGCCTGATTCCAAAGGCTTTCTCCAGCTAAACTTGCTCCCAGGGTCTGAGCCAGTAAGCGCTTCCGCCACAGGACCCAGGACAGGACCGCAGGGTCCTGAGGATGAGCAAGAATCCACCCAGCAGACTGCTGTCTAGTAGGAGGGATGCGTGTCTGGGTTTATCCAAGCTGACGTTCACAATGGACCCCGAACACAGTCCCTTGTGATGTTAATCCTAACAGGAAACATGCTCAATATTATCCCACTGTGATTTTTCAGTCCCAGCAAAGCAAAATTAAGAAATCAAGCGACATATTACCTTTACCTGGGAATATTAGCTTCTTGAGAAAATCCTTCCTCATCTTGAAAAATCCTTAAGTCAATTCCATTTATGTCTCTGTTATTCCCTGCAACGTTTTAAAATTAGTAGAGGGGGAAATTGCACTTTCCAATTTAAGACAATGCCACTTCTGGGAGGGGTGGTTGGGGGCTGGGTGAAAAGGGTGAAAGAATTAAGCAAAAAAAAAAAACACACACACACTCAGACACAGACAACAGTATGGTGATTACAAGAGGCAAAGGGCGGGAGGAGAAGGTAGAAGAGGGTAAAGGAGGAATAAATGGTGATGGAAGGAGGTTTGACTTTGGGTGGTGAACACACAATAAAATATACAGAGGATGTATTATAGAATTGTATACTTGAAACCTATGTAATTTTATTAACCAATGTCACTCCAATAAATTCAAAGAAATTAAAAGAAAAAAAAGACAATGCCACTTCTCAAAATAAAACACACCCTATAACCTGCTATGGTACTGGGTGGCAGCAACAGCATTCTCTCTCCCTGTTTACAGGTAATTTAGACCCTGCAGCATGTTATGATCACTAAATATTGAAAGATTTTCCAAGCTTTTGTTTTAACCCACAAACTCATTTTGATTTGTACATGTCTACAAGGATAGAGATGGGGAAAATATCACTTCTTCTGAATGATCCAACCTCACAATTAATAATTGAGAATCTCTTTTTCTCTTTCTCCCTTGCCTTTTTTCTCTCCGAACTAGAGTGCACTCTTCAGCTTGTTAAGCTCAGCTCACTCCCACTGATAATTCACTAGAGATCATAATTTATGGACAATTGAAGCTGCAGAAACATCTCTTAGAAGGAATAGAGCAGATCCATAGCAACAATTCTTCAGGGGAATATTAATCCCCGGCTTTATGTAGTGCTAAGTGTACAATAGTAATCAGAACTTGAGTAGAAGCTGCTAATCATTGAGGGAAAAGGCTGTATAAAGAATTCATAATGGAATTAGCCTGCGGCAAACAAAGAAAGACAAAATTAAATCAGCCATCAAATTGCACCAAGGAATTTTAATTTACAGGTTAATGTAGGATTATGTAACTAATCACAGCTAACATTTTCAATGAACAACCAATAAAATTCTGCTCTTTTTTTTCCTCTCTAATCTTGCTAATGGTATTCCAATAACATGTTTTTATTGCCCGATAATATGTTAGAAATGATTCTCAGAAATTCTAAGTCTTTCCAATTGTTAGAATTCATGTAAAATAGATTTGAAATAGTCAGTCAAAAGTGTAGATCTAGGAAGATCCACTCCTCGGTTCAGTCCAGACCCAATAATATCTGGGTGAGTTTACATAAAGTAGATTTACATAACCATATAGCTCTAAAGTATATGCATGTTTTTCATGCAGTGCAGGGAGCTAAAATGGGACAAAAGAGACTAAATTAAATATGTGAAACTAATTTGAAGCACAAAGTATATCAGCTAATTCTAAATAAAACCACCGCCATAGATTTATATGTCAATATTGCAGACATATCCAATGACATAAACACCAAGGACCACTCTAACGGAGTTTTCATGGTTTATAAATGTGAACATCATAAAAAGAAATAAGGTTTCTAGGCTAAAAAGTTGATTAGCATTCCTCATGGGAGGGGGTGGACTCTGGTGTCCTCCCCAGTTATATTTTTATATCAACCAATGCATGACAAAGACAGGAAAAAAACCTCTACACAATTTGAAAAATTATATGAAACTCGTTGCTTCATAAATATAAATATATAAAAAAAGACAGCATAACTCTTTGCACATTGGCAAGGAGAAACTCCAAAATTATACTGTATGCTTAAAAAGACATCAGTTTAATCAAAAAGATCTTTTTCCAACATATGGCAGAAGGAAAATTATTACAAATGGAGTAAAAAGTATGTTCATAAGCTTTACTTCACGAGGGAAGAATGCTGGGAAGAAAGGCAATGGCATTCTTCTTGCATATGTTTTTCTTGTCGAGAACAATGTGGGAAAGTCTCATTTTCCTTTCATCTAAATGTTCATTTTATGGAAGCAGCAACATTCGGCCCAGTTATTAGCAAAGGAGTTTTGTTGCTTTATAAAGTCTAATTTTAAGATGCTTACTTCCAAAAAAACATTATGGTGTCAATTGCACTACCCTTCAGCAATCCTGTAATAACTTTATTCAACCATTTCTAATTATAATTATATTTTCAATTCCTTTTAGCTATAGAAACTCTTTATCAATCAGAGCACAAGACAGAAAATTACTTTATTACAGCTACAGCTCGTTAGGCTGAGTGCTCTTAATGAAGCAGCCTCATAATCAGATGAAAATCATGCTGGAGAAAACTTGCATCATTAGTCTGGGCCTTAATTACCAAGAAATATAGTCACTAACAATGATATTCCATTTCATGATATGGTGCATGCACCTTCTACACTAGTTGCAATTAATAATTCCACCGACTGCTACAGAATCTTTTCTATTTATTCATAACAATGGAGGGGGGGCGATTCTAAATTTAATTGAGCGCTTCAGATTGCACTCTCTTTCTCCCTCTCTCGCGCATTCAGATTAAAATGTCACAAGGCTAATATTCTATCTTACAATAATTCATCATTTTAATTACATATTTTATGTATGTGAAATGTCTTTTTCAGCTTTATAGTTGAGGTTGACATTTTTTGGGGACGCATCTAGGAAAAATGGGTGGCTTCTTGTGAAGGTGGTCCCTACCACCCAGGACCACAACATGAAAATCTGAGAGAGAGAGAGAAAAAAAAAAAAATCACGGCCATCAGTCCATCAACTCCATCCGTGTTGGGAAAAGCTGCCACAAGAACAGGGACATTCATTTAAATTAATGCCGGCGTCTTCTGATAGGCTCTGGATGGCAGAATGGCGATGTGCTGGGAGGAACAAGGCCCTGTGTCATGGGTCTCTTTGTTAGGCATGATTGATCACAGACAGAATCAGCAACTTTCCTTTGTGAAAGCCTCCTTTCTTCTGCCTCATTTCCTTTCGCCCTTTCTTTGCCTCCCTCTCTCACCAAGATCCTTGCTTTTGACCTCCTGAGAAATACCTTCAGCAAGGAAGGAGACCTGGTCCCCTGCCCTCCCACTGGGTTCTGCACACTACCAGGGCCCAGCAGAGACCCGCCTGTTTCTCCAGCTTCTCTCCAGGCTGGATTAACACTGGAATTCAAGGTGCTGTTGCAACTGCTGCTCTTTTTCAAACGCAAATTAGGTTACTGAGTGAGGGCAAAGAGCACTTGGGGGAGGGCAGAGGGCAAGGGGGTTGGCATAGATAAATGAGATCCCCATTGACCTCAAACCCACGTGTGCCTAGAGCTGAACTTCCTGCCTGACATCGTCTTTCAGAGAAATCATTGCCAAACAGCTTATTTGATTAATCTGGGCTGCACTTTCCCCAATCATCTGCCTTATAAGCACCAAGCAGTTTGATAAATGAAATGGATAAAAGAAGAGAATGACTTGGAAAAACCCACAAGCCACAAGATAAAGAGTTGGCTATGGCATAAGGGAATGCTAATTTTTTTTAAGAACTAAGCATCCAATCTCTATACCATGAACATAAAGCTCCCCAACTTAAAGATCATTGGCTTCATACTAATTAGTGTTCAGCAAGCAGTGGTTCAGATCCTAAAGAGGCAGAAATTCTCCCCACCCAATTTCAGACCCCAAATAAGCAAATGACTGAATAAATTAATAATGAAAAACTTGCCACAACAAAAACACCAGATGACAATTAGCTTGAAGATGGTAAAGAACTGACTGTGTTATTTGTGAGTCTTTGTTCCTTCTGGCATTTTAAGGTTGGAGGGAAGTAGAGGCAAGTAGTATCAGATTTTACATAGACTTTTTACAGGGAAAGGGGCTCAGGGGAGAGATTTGGAAGATGAGAGCCAGTAGAACCAGAGTCATGAGGCAGAGCAGGGGGTTGTGAGCTGCTTGGAGAAGAATGCTAGGTGGGCAAGAGGAAGTGGACCTGGACCAAGGGAAAAAAAAACACAGAAAGCAGCAGAAATATAGAAAGCTGTTCAGGAAGACAACAAAAGAAGATGGGACACTAATCAGAACCACACAGAGCATATTTCCATTTTAAAAAGTGCTTGGCATTTTGGACAGCCCAATGGCTTGCAAAACAGCTTGAGATGTCTAGGAATCCCCAAAGACAACTGGTTTGCAAGGCCCAGCCTGACACCCTTAGAAGCAGCCACAGGAGAGCCAAGTAAGAGTTAAAGGGAACTGGCTGAGTGCTCACATTCTCTATTAATGCAATGTCAGGAAAAGCCCTCAGCATTACTGCCCTCATTTTCAATCCCTCTTTAATGTTTCCTCCTAACAGCATTTCATTTAAGTACAGAAGTCACTGCAGGTATTCCCATCTGGCAGTGGCTACCCCACACAGGCACAAGAGAGGCCCCAGGGATGCTTGAGATCTATGTCAGGTGCTGTCTCCTACCTTCTGATGTTGCCACTCTCTGTGCCTGTCAATGTCCATAGCCAGTTCCACAGTGAGACAACAGCTCAATAGCCGAATCTGAAGAGACTGAGGTCTCCTCCACCCTGGAGGGTCTTCAGAGGGAAGCACTCAGCCTATCAGCCCAATCACCCTTTATCAGTACAAAGGCTACAGCATGAGATCTTCCTGGGTGATCTCAGGAGGGTGACTAAACTCCTCTGTCTCAGCTTCCATATCCCCACATAAGGGCAATAGTAGCATCTACCTCATAGGGTTGCTGCAAAGGTAATCTGAGATGAGGCATGTAAAAGTGCTCAAACATGATCTGGCACACAGGAAGTTTCAGTAAATGTTAGCTCTAATCAACATCATCATTGTCATCATTAAAACCGTGACCACAGACATGAGGCAGGCATGGCTTGCTCTGAAATAGGTTCAAGGATTTCAAACAGTGGTTTTCAAACCTGGCTACACATAGAAAAATCGCCTTCTCACCTGAGTTCTCTTACTCCAGACCAATTAGATCAGAATCTCCCAGTGGGTCATTTTTGAAGCTCTTTGCATGATTCCAGTGTGCAACCAGGACTGAAATCCACCGATATTGAGTCTCAATGCCTGTGCATGATATTTAAAACATGATGTTGCCTAGCTAGAAGGCCTATGTCTTGGCAAGTGGCAAAGCCCTTGTCTGGGTCTCCCAGAGAGCAATGGGAATGTTGTAGCTGCACTTTGAGACGTGAGGGTTTAGAGCATTTATGGCCCATGAAGGAGCAACCACAGCCTTGGCTGAAGGTATGTGCCTGTTGTCTTTTCCAGCTGGCAACATGGTCCATTTCCACTACACAGAGCATAATGCATGTAGCCAAATGTTACCACAGGATGGCCACCTGCGACTTGAAAACTCTTATGTCTGGACCCAGGACATGCATGGGCCACAAGTCAAAAGATTGCCTGTGAGCACCAGAGAAAAAATTGTCTTCCCCTGTGGTTTAGTAAGGGCAGCCCATGCAAAACCTGCCCAGAGAGATCAAATTAAGTCCACAGGTGGAGGAAATGACTACCATTCAGGTCTCTAAGAATAAAGATTAACCTGTCAGAATGGACGAAGTTAGATTCGGGCTAACCCTGAATGAATTCGACAAATCTAACTACTTAAATCCTTAGCTATCTTGATGACTTTGGCAGCTGTTTGACACTTGCATTTACAGGATCTAGGAAAACTAAAAATTTCAACCACTCAGACTCCTCAAACCTACATAAATCTGTCAGGCACTCAAAAGACAATCCTCTATTTATTTATTTGCTTTTAATATTTAAGACACTTCCGCCACAGAAAGACCTCCAAGACCATGTATGAAATAACAGAGAAACCACATTTTAAAAAAAATTAAGAACACTGAGCAGCATCTAAACTCATCATTCATTTCAACTCATATTTTTCTTCCGGCAGGAAGAGGTTTACTTAGAGTGTGGTGGTTACTGGAAACCCTGGGGATCAGTTCATGCCCAGTAGTACAGGTTAGCACAGCCCTCCTGTCTTTGCAGGGAGTAGAAAAAGTATAGGAGGCTTCTAGTCCCCTCCTAGTCAGAGACATCCAAACTCCTCCTCTGGCTGCTTTTTCATCCCACAAAAGGATCATGGGAGAGAGATAAACTAGGAGAAAAAATAATTAACAGTGGTTAGGAAATACCAGCAGACTCATTTACAACCATGGCGTTTAGAATGGAAACTTAAAATAGACTGGCACACCAAAGAACTTAAATTCAAACACAAAAAAAGAACAAATATTGTATGATTTCACTGATATGTGGTACTTAGAATAGCCAAAATCATGGAGACAGAAAGTAGAACAGTAGTTATTAGAGACTGGGGAGGAGGTGGGAGTATAACAGGGAGTTGTTTAATGGTACGGAGTTTCAGTTTGGGATGATGAAAATGTTCTAAAGCTGGATGGTGGTGATGGCTGCAAAAATAATACAATGTACTTTTTGTACGTGTAAAAATGGTTAAAATGGCAAGTACTATATTATCCATATTTACCACAATAAAAGGATCAAACACAAAAGAGCATTTATCTTGAGGTCCTAAGGAACTTGTTTAACATTGTACATACTTTTGTTTCAGTGATTAAAAGAAAAAAAGCAAAACAAACCAAAAAAATTAAAGAACCTAAGTTCCCCTTTGAAATGCTGGAAGTAGACCAGAAAAGGAAGATTTGAGGTGTGAGAGAAACCGACGAGGTCAGGTGTCCTGGGTGGAAGACGTCTCTCTGACCTAATGGGCTGGGTGACCTTGGGCAAGTTACCACACCCCTCTAAGCCTTGGTTTCTTCATCATTAAAACCAGAGAGTTAAAGATGATCACCAAGTTCATGCCCACTTGAAAGTCCACAATTCTACACTCTCTTTCCTTTGCCTCATTTTTCTGTTCCACCATGGCAGTCATGGAAATATTGTTCTAGGAAAAACACAGCAGCCACTACAGGCAAATGTCAATATTCTCGCTAGTGGCTAAAGGAAAGAGGAAAGAGCTTGGGACAATTACTAGTAGATAAAAGCAACTTCATTGTCAAACCTGTAGGTAAAGAATCCACAAAATATTCAAACCCCAAGACTGAATATTACTTTTTAATGTTCCACTCCTTTATCAGAAGAAGTTGGGGGTGGGGGGGATTTTCCCCCATGATTGTAGATTATCTAGTTAGAAGCTGTTGGGTCTATGCCTGCCCTTGAGTGAGTGGCTGAGCCTGCCCCTTAACAGTCAGGAGACCAGTGGGGTCCAGAGTTCGTGAACAGCCAGGTCATCACCACAGCAGAACTTGAAGAGTCTCTGCCATCATTGGGCTATTTCTAAACTCTCATTGATCCCACTACCCAGCAGTTTGGCAATCAATGCCATGGCTTCAAGGAACCAATATCCCAACCATAATTTGCATCGGTAAGTATCTTTTCACCTGACTTTGTCCCTTCTTCACACTTTGACGCTAAAATGTCTTAGCAAGCAGGAACATCTCCTTGCTAACCGCCATGGCATCTAAGGGAAGGTAGGAGTTGTGTCAACCAGCCTCTAGGTGCTATGAACCATGCAAATCTACATTCTATTCTTTATGCCAATGATTCTCAACAAGGAACCATTTGACCCCTTTCCCACTCCAGGGACATCTGGCAATCTGTGGAAACATATTTGGTCACCACACTGAGGAGCTGCTGGCATCTACTGGGTAGAGGACAGGGATGCTGCTACAATGCTACAATGCACAGGACAGTGCCCCACTACAAAGAATTATTCCATCCAAAATATCAATAGGGCTGAGAAACCCTGCTTTTTACAATTCAAAATTTCACAGTAATTGTGAAATAGGTTTTCTCTTCCTTATTTTACAGATAAAGCTCAATGAAGTTAAATAACTTCTCCGAAGTCACCTAGCAAGGAAGTAGACAGGCCAGGAATGGAAATCAAGTCTGTGGGTCCAAAGAGCCACTGTCTCTCCTCGAATGAATGAATGAGCAGATAATGACTAAAGTCAGCCTGCTGCTCTGTGCTAGGGAGCCCGAAGAAGGGCAGATTGCACTGGAGACAGATGCAGGCTGACCTGAGACTAATGCTGGATATCACTATTTATGTCCCAGGACAGATGTTCAGGCAAGACCTGCTCATGGCCTCTCCATCACTGCTTGTTGGAGCTGCCCAACCCAAATGAGCAGAGACAGAGAGGTTGACCGAAAGTCCTCATGTCTCCACGACACTGCCCAGCTCCAGGGGTCTTTGGGGAGGGCATGGCTACGCTGAGAATTGAGGCCGCAGAACTGCATCACAGAAACGATAGGCCAGGACTGGCCACCTGGGGAGGTGGCCCCTATCTGTTGACTTGCTCCTAGGTCCTTTCTTTCAGGAAATGGAGATGAATGGAAGAACAGTGGTTGGAAGTGGTCCCTGAGTTTCCCCTCGTGGGAGAGCCACCTCTCTACCTCCTAATTGCTTTCAGATCCTTTGAAAAGTGGGCCATTCACTAAGCAGAACCACACGAGAGATGGTAGTGGTTTTAAAAGATAACAACTCCCCACCCTAACCCACCCCCTAAGAAAGCCTGCTTCACACTGCTAACTAAGGTTTCCCAAGATTGATGCCAAGCGCCAAACTTCATGGTAAAGTGGACTGGGAAGGTTTGTTTCCAAAACCTGGTCACTGAGGCCCCAGCTTAGGAGACCCCTCTCCTCCCAGTGCCTCCTGCCCCCTCACAACTCCACCAGCCCCCTCGGAAACAAGAGCCCACTGTCTGAAGCACTGCAGACTAGCGAGCTGAATGAAGTAATTAAGAGCTGCGCCTGTCAACCATTTGTGCTCAAAAGTCTTAAGTTATATTTAACTCCCACAGGCCTCATGCATTAATTAAATCATTTTTACCTGCTGCCTCAAATTTTTCTGGAAGCAGAAGACTTTGGAGAAAGAAGAGACATTCTATGATATATTACACTGCGGACATCAAAACCCATCCCTAGGGGTTTGGAAAGTGCGCCCACCCATAAGGGCCACTTTCCCGGGGCACAGACCATAGTGACAGAGATGGATATAAGCCTTCAGCAGCCTCTCAAGGTCACTGTGGTTCTAGGGTCATCCCCAAAGCACTGATGGCTGGTGGAGCTTTTTTTCCCACTACTGAGCAGAACAAACATTTATTAAATAATACATGAACTATTTGTCATTATTTTTTATTAGTAATTAAACTTCTGGCTTGATTTAGATATCACTAGTTTTTCCACTCATGCTCTTTTTCTGTTCCACGATCTAATGCAGGATAACTCACTGCATTTAGTTGACTTGGTCTCCTCTCATCTGTCATTTCTCAGTCTTCCCAGGCTTTTCGTGACCTTGACACTTTAGGGTATTGGCCTAGTATTCTATAGAGCGTCCTTCAATTTAAGTATGTCTGATGCTTTCATCATGATTAGACAGAGGTTACAGGTTTGGGGGAAGAATATCACACAGGTGAACAACTGTTCTCATCACATTGTATCAGGCGATATATATATATATATATATATATATATATATATATATATATATAATCACTGGAGATGTTCATGTTCACCTTGATCGCTTGGTTAAGGTGGTGTTTACCAGGTTCCTCTACCACAAACTTACTATAGTCCCCTTGCTATAGCCTCTATTCCTTTAAAGCAAGACACTGAGTCCAGCCCCCATTCAAGGCGAGTGGAGTATTTTCATCATTTCATCACATTCTGCCTTATGACATACTCCTCACAAAGAAACAGAAATCCATTATTTTAAAAAAAGCACAACCTGGAAGTCAGGATCTTGGACTCTAGTCTCAGCTCTATGACCCAGGATGCATCACTTTGTTGTAATCTCCCTTCTGCATGATAGGCAGGGTGGCCCTGCCCTCCCTGGGAGGGTGCTGAGGAATCAAAGGGGCAAGACGTAGGAAAGGACTTTCAACTGCCCCACTCCACCCCACAGCCCCAAAAGTTCAGTTCCTGCCACCTTCCTTACTTTTCCCCTCAGCAGCTGCCCACTCTGTCCTGATATTCCCACACATACTCAGCACTTGCCCACTTTCTGCCTCTGCTCCCTTTACCGGAAATGGGCTTCCCTCAGTATCCGAAAAATTTTCTCCTTCACTTCACCTCCCTCTCTGCTCAAACATCACCTCCCCAGGAAAATCGTCCTGGACCCTGCTACTTAAAATAACATTCCTTTCGCCCTGCCTGGTGTTTCTGTGGCTGCCAGCACTACCTGCCCTGCAGTCTGTACTTTTGTTTCTATTGTTTGTCTTTGCTCCTTGAAGAGCAAGGCTTGGTATATTTTATGCCCCCACTGAATCCCCATGGCTAGAACACAGCCCATAGTAGGCTGAGCCTCAAGAGACATTTATTGAATAAAAAAACACATGGGGGGGGGGTGAACATATGTAATACTGTCAATAATAAAGATGTTTTTTTAAAAGGAAAAGAAAAAAACACATGGGAAGCATTTTTGAGGGGAGGGGCTATCTTTATGGGGCCTAATATCCTTGTAGGTTCATAAGCCCTTGCAATACCTCTTCATCACACAACCTCCCACTGGACTTATGAATGACTACAATTATAACTCTGGATGGAGATATCTTAGAAAGGAGAAAAACCATAATAGATGGATGGGGAAAAAATGGTTTTATCTGCCATGACACCTGTGGTCCATTGACAATGCTGCCAGAAAACTGTTTGGAGAGAGTCCGAGACCAGATCTGGGAGGAGAATGTGCCATGACTGATCTGTAATTTTGTAATGTCTGCCATGAATAAAAGAATGGGAGCATGTGTGAATATATGTTATTCCTGATCCTAAAATCATTCCACTGTGAGTAGGTGTGGTTTACTAAGTGATACAAAATGACTGCCACTTAGCCAAACTCCTGTAAGGGCATTACTTCTATTAAGGGTTGGCAAATTGTGTATGTAAAAGGTCAGATAGTAAATATTTTAGGTGTCATGGACCAAACAGCAGTCTCTGTGGAAACTACTCAATCCTGCCAGGGTAGCACAAAAGGGGCCATAGACAGTACATAAACAGTGAGAGTAGCTGTGTTCCAATAAAACTTTATTTACAAAAAAAACAGGCTTCGGCTACATTTGGTGGGCCACAGTTTACCAACTCCGACCTCCATGAATTTCTCTTCAAAGAACATCTTTCACCTCTCTACTCTCCTCACCCCTCCCCCAAAAGCAATAAGATCTTTAGAAAAAAACAAAATTATTACTCAGCCCTTGCTAGATCTTCTGACTCTTTGCTCTAAAGACCATAGAGAGTATTTACATATCAACATATCTGGCAGCTTAAGAGTTATCAAAAATGTCACCAGTCACCAAATGTTTCATTAATTATTGCAAACATCTTTAGGAAAAAAATGCCACAGTGGGTTTCTTTCACCAAGTGATTTATTTCAGATATAATTTCAGTTTAATTAATAGGGGGTTTCATTGTGACCTGGAGGGTGTGAAAACCAGCAGCGAGTCTGTGGTTTGGTTAGGAGAAAACTAGAAACCTGTCCATGCCTGTAGAAGGAAAATTTTACGGATAAAGAAAGGGGGAAAAGCTGGGATTTTTTGCAGCTGTGAACACCCAGCTGATACCCTCATTAAAGACAGCAGTGGAGCATCTTGAAAAAACAAATTAAAAGGAGATGGAGGAGCTAAGAGTTAAAAATTTGAGTGTGTGTGTGTGTGGGGGGGGGGGGGGGACAAGGGGAGGCTGGCGGAATAGGATTTGGCTTATTCCCTGAAAATAATTCTCTTTCTGAGCTGTATTGTAATCTGAACTGTGTCATATGTCCTTACAAAATCCTAAACCAGCAAAAGCAACAAATCAACAGTGAGATTTATTAACCTGGCATCGTACAGCCAAAGAGACACAGTCCTCGCACTTGAGGAGCCAAGTCTTCCTTCAAATGGCTTCATTTGAACTTTCTGGCATTCTGAAAACGTATAATCACTTATCTAAGCAATAAAGTGTTGTTGTTTCTTTTAGAGGTGCATTTGGAGGGGAGATGTTTTTTTCAATTACCAATAAGCAAAATGCCTCGTCCACATATTCCCAAACACCAGGTTACATTAGTTTCAGTTTTAATATCCTGCCAACGAGAAGAAAAAGTCCCCAAATATGAAACAAATACAGCTGTCTAATATTGCTGTTCAAATGCCACTGCATTAAATAAAATTCCATGCTGTAAAATTTTGCAAGGTGCTAAAACAAAAATGATATAATAAATATAAAACATCTGCATTTTTTTAACAAGACATTTGGAAACCAATTTCATTTATATTTAAACTTGTTTTGAAGTGTTCCTAGTTTTGAAAAACATCCTAGTTACAGTATATTAGATTTTTTTCCCCCAGGCGAAAGATTAAAGTGCTGGGATGCCCAAGTGAGGGACCACTAGTGGAGGGGCGGAGAAACCACCATTGTGTTTTTCCAGAATGAACCTTGCATTTGAATCTTAGCTGGCTTTCAGTCATAAAAGGGGGTGGGGGTGGGGTGAGTGCCCTCCATCAGCAACGATGAGGAATGGATTCTCACACATGCACAAAAATGCGTTCAAACAGCATGAAGTTTCTGGCATTCACTCAAGCACATCCCCACCCCCCCCCCCCCAGGGAAGTGGAGACTTTAACAGCATCTCTGCCTCTCTCCATGTGCCTAGGTGGGGTAGTTCCTACAACACTGGGAGGACAGTAGTGAACCTGTGGCTCATATGGGCTCTGGTATGGAGCAGAAGGGCTCAACTATAAGGAGCTCTGCCTCTACCTCCATCTGGGAAACCCAGATCTGGGCACCGGACATGTAACAGTTCAAAAAGGTCTCACGTTTCCTTTGGGAAACCAAAGGAAAAAAGGACATTTGGGAGAGAGGAAGAGGGGACAAAACATTTGCATCTGTTTGCCAGGGAGAAGAACGCATGGATACCCGAACTCACAGATGGGAACTCCACTACCAGTCACCTACCCAAACACCATTTTATCTACAACACCCACCTTGTGACCCAACACCAGCCATACAGGTGCAAAATTAGGAGAAAGTTCTTTATGTCACGGCTCATAGCAGCGTGGATAGATTGTGCTTGAAACAAAGAGAATCTGGCCTGAGGACTGTTTGTGAGTGAGTGTGCAATAGTAATGTTAGCAGCTTTCACTGAGCATCTTTTGTGTCAGGCATTTTACAAACACTGCCACATTTCATCCTTATGACTACTGCTACTGTAGGCAATCGTTATTGTCACCTTCCGAACGGGGAAGATGAGCTTCAGCAGGACCAAATAAATTCCCAGGTCACATATCTAGGCAATGGCAGAGCGGAAACTGATCCAAGTCTGGATGACAGCAAAATCACCACAGGACACCGCTCAGGATCTGATAAATTGACTGAACAGAGTATTGAAGAGAAATGGAGTTAACATTTTGGGGGTAAGACTGCATTTAGAACTAGGTTAATTGCATGTCAAGTAGAACTAGAAGACCATGCCTTGATGCACAGTTGATGTAGTTTTCATACAATACATGTCACCATATGCATAAAAGCATCGTTTGGGCCATTTGCAAAAAAATGTGCTCTCATAAAGAACCTTTTCTACAATCTTGCCTATTAATCTATTCGGAAAACTTTTTCTTCTTAACTAGTTTAAAAGCTGTCTTCATCTCATCCTCTACTCAATTCACATGAGAATGCTGCAGAACATGTTCCTTCACCACCATTCCACATACACAACTATCTATCAAAATTTTAATTTCCCCTCCTCACATAACATGGGCCAAGGCATTGTCCCCAATTACTTAAATTAATCAGGGTTTTGGTTTTTTGTTTTTATGTGGGTTTGTTATATGACTGATGGACCCTGTAATTATCTCCATAACATCAATTCTCTGCTCCCAGTAAGGTTTGAGTGGACTGCCCAGACCCCGATCTCCAAGAATCTGTTTCCAGCTGTCACAGTAATCGCATCGCTCTTGACAGTGTCAGTCCAGGCTTGAACCAAACATCCCAAGATTCAGGAATGAACCAATCAGGGTGAAGCTCAGGATTCTTTTTTGACAGTCCTGGGAAGAGACTTACCCTCTTGCCAGATGGGAATTAGGAAGCAGGTAGTTTGCCCGGCCAGCGTGACTCAGTGGTTGAGCATGGACCTATGAACCAGGAGGTCATGGTTTGATTCCCAGTCAGGACACATGCCCGGGTTACGGGCTCAATCCCCAGTGTGGGTGTGGGCAGCCGAACAATGATTATCTCTCATCACTGATGTTTCTACCTATCTTTCCCTCTCTTTTCCTCTCTGAAATCAATAAAAAATATTTTTTTAAAAAAAAGGAAGCAGGTAGTTCCATCATGGCTGTGCAGTAACGAGGGAAATCAGACTGAGAATTAACTGAGAATAAAGTCCAATCCACACACAAAGCAGAGAGCTGAGAACACCTTAAGAGAGTCAGCATCCTGATTGAACTACATACTGAAGCTTGACCTCAGGCTGAACATCTCAGATATGTGAACCAATTAATTCCTTCATTGTTAAGGCCAATATGAACTGAGTTTTGTTTTGTT
This sequence comes from Eptesicus fuscus, assembly GCF_027574615.1. Classification (NCBI taxonomy): domain Eukaryota; kingdom Metazoa; phylum Chordata; class Mammalia; order Chiroptera; family Vespertilionidae; genus Eptesicus; species Eptesicus fuscus. Next base: position 38,781,919 of record NC_072488.1, on the reverse strand, counting down.
TTTTGTTTTGTTTGCAAAAGAATTCTAACAGATACACTGAATTTTCTACAGCACTTTGAGAATGTACTAGGCAATTTCCAATACTACTAATTCCTATATCATCCACTCAATACAATGGAGTTGCATCTTAAGCCGAGAGTTTACAATCTAACATAAGAAAATCGCACATAGAACATATGTATTATGAAAAAATGCCTAAAGATGCTATGCAGTAATTCTTATGTGCATTAAAGTTTGAAACTCAACTACAGTAGAAAATACACATGCTCAATTTGACATATTTGTACCCATTGATCAATGTACTTCTGATTCAGTATTTCTACATTGAAACCTACTCCTTAGGAGGTATTCAAGGTCCTTCTCAATCTGACCCCATCTACCCCATTTGCCTCCCTACATTTTATGCCTTCATGCTCTTGCACGTGTTGCTTCTATTGAAGTTCCTTTTACATTTTTCTTCACCTAGAGTACTCCTATTTATACTTCAAGGCCCAGCTCAAATACCATCACCTGCCTTAAGTCTCTCTTCCTGGAAAACTGAGTCACTGAGCTCTCATAGTACTTTGTTCACATCTCTGTTGAAGCACTTACTTCATGACATGTGACTTACCTTACACATCTTTTCTTTTTGTATATGGTATATCACGTTTATTGATTTGTGGATATTCTACCAACCTTCCCACTTGAATGTGGTGTATGGATTTTTTGGAGTATTGCTGGGTCCAATTTGCTAATATTTTGTTGAGTATTTTAGCATCTATCTAATCAAGAATGTTGTCCTATAATTTTCTTTCTTCATTGTGTCTTTACCTGATGATGGAATTAGGATAATGCTGACCTCATAAAATGAGCTTGGGAGTTTTCCCTCCTCTTGAATTTTTTGAATAGTTAGAGAAGGATAGGTGTTAGTTTTTCCTTGGTTATGTGATAAAATTAACCTGTGAAGCCATCCACTTAAGGACTTTTGTTTGCTGGAAGTCTTTTGTTTGCTTGTTTGTTTGTTTGTTTTTTTATGCAGGGAGGAAAGAGAACACAGTTAGTCATGTCCTTCAAGCCAAGGTGGAGAGGATGACCGGCTTACCAGTGATGAAACAATCTGAGTCGAAGTAAAACAATCCAGGTTTCGGCATCATTTTGTTGTAAGCAGCGGGTGTCTGATCAGTGGGGTCAGACTGGACCTTGGTTCAGCAACCTTGGTACTTGGAAAGACTTCAGAGCCAAGACGCAAACTATAAGAGAACCTTTATTTATAAACATACAGAGTAGGCGTAATGTGTAGAAGAGATGGGCTGAGGAAACGAGTTATGGAGACAAAGAAAGCCCTAGGAGCTTGGGAGTGGGGAAGGTGATGGTAACATACCTGGAGGTGGAGGGAAAGGGGGAAGGGGAGGGGAAGGGACAGGGAAAGAGAGGCATGCTCCTAGGAGGGAGAGTGGCTGTTGGAAATTTTTTATTACTGTTTCAATTTCATTAGTTGTAATCTGTCAGTCCAATTCTCTGATTCTTCCTGATTCATTTTTGGGAAATTGTATGTTTCTAGGAATTTATCCATTTCTTCCAGATTGTCCAATTTGTTGTCATATAGTTGTTGGTAATATTTTCTTACAATCTTTTATATTTCTTTGGTGTCAGTTGTTATTTCTCCTCTTTCATTTCTGATTTTATTTATTTGGGTCCTCTCTCTTTGTTTCTTGATTAGTCTGGTTGAAAGTTTTGTCAATCTTGTTTACCTTTTCAAAGAGCTAGCTCCAGCTCTCGGTTTCATTGATCTTTTGTATTCTTTTTCTAGATGCCATTTTACTTATTTCTGCTCTGATCTTTATTATTTCCTTTCTTCTGCTCACTTTGGGCTTTGTTTGTTGTTCTTTTTCTAGTTCCTTTAAATGTAAAGTTAGATTGTTTATTTGATATTTTTCTTGTTTCTTGAGGTAGGCCTATAATGCAATAAATTTCCCTCTTAGGAATGCTTTCACTGTATCCCGTAGATTTTTGGGTAGTTATGTTCTTATTTTCATTTGTTTCAAGATATCTTTGAATTTCTTCCTTTATCTCATTGTTAACCCATTCATTCATTAGTAACATGCTACTTTAGTCTCCATGTCTTTGTGTGCTTTTCAGGTTTTTTTCTTATGATTAATTTCTAGTTTCATGCTATTATGGTCAGAAAGATGCCTGAGATGATGAGATGATTTCAATCTTCTTAAATTTATTGGCAGTTGTTTTGTGTCCTAACATATGGTCTATCCTACAAAATGTTCCATGTGAACTTGAAAAGAATGTATATTCTGCTGCTTTGGGGTGAAATGCTCTGATGATATCACTTAAATCCATCTGATCTAGTGTGTCATTTAAGGCTGCTGTTTCTTTGTTGACTTTATGACTGAAAGATCTATCTATTGATGTTAATGGGTGATTTAATTTACTTACAGGCCATAAATGCCGCAGTCTTTATCACAGCTAAGGTTCAGGAATCTGGAGAAGGGCCTGCTACGTAAATGGATATACAAGAGAGAGACTAGACAAGAAATATAAATTTGGGAGGCATGGGGGAGCCAGGGGAGGCTCCGCTTTCTAGTGAAGTGGGCTCTCCGAATGTCCGGACCCATGGCTTTTTATTTGCTGGAAAACACATTGGCCCTTTAGGAATGCAAACAGGTAAAGTTTGATAAACAGGAAAAGATTATCAGGTTAGGGAAAATGCCTAGAGCTGTTCAGCAGCAGGTAATAATATGCAGATTTTCAGCCCTGCTGAAGTGCCAAGGTCCATCAGCCTTCTGATGAACTTCTTGCATAATTATGACCTGATGGAATTTGCTTCCAGCAAATGGGGTGTTAAAATTCCCTACTATGACTGTATTACTGTCAATCTCTCCCTTATGTCCATCAAAATTTGCTTTATATAGTTAGGTGCTCCTGTATGGGTGCGTAAATGTTTACAAAGATTATATCCTCTTGTTGGATTGCTCCCTTTATCATTATGTAGTGTCCTTCTTTCTCTCTTATTATAGCCTTTTTAAAGTCTATTTTGTCAGACATAAGTATTGCTACCCCAGCTTTTTTTTCCCTTTCCATTTGCATGAAATATCTTTTTCAATCCCTTTACTTTTAGTCTATGTGTATCTTTCATTCTGAGGTGAGTCTCTTATAGACAGCATATATATGTGTCTTGTTTTCTTACCTATTCAGCTACTCTATGTATTTTGATTGGAGCATTTAAGCCATTTACATTTAAAATTATTATTGACTAGAGGCCCAGTGCACGGATTCGTGCACCGGTGGGGTCCCTTGGCCTGGCCTGCACCCTCTCACAATCTGGACCCCTCAGGAGATGTCAGACTGCCAGTTTCGGCCCTATCCCCACAGGCCAGGCTGAGGGACCCCACTGGGTGCACAAATCTGCACCTGGCCTCTAGTATGCATATAAGATCTTTGGTTAATCTCTTCCCGCCCTTCCACCTCCCTTCTGAGATTCATCAGTCAGTTCCATGTTTCCATGCCTGTGCATTGAGCGTCTGCCCCTAGTGGTCCGTATGTGTCATAGCTTCCAGTCGAATGGTCAGTCACTTAGGCTATATATATATATATATATATATATATATATATATATATATTTATATATATAGTTATATAGTTATATAGTTATATAGTTATATAGTTATATAGTTATATATAGTTATAAAGAATAAAATGGTTATATATATATGTGTGTGTATATATATATATAGTCATTTTATTCTTTATAACTATATTCCTCTATTTTATTTTATATATTTTTCTATCTTCTCTTCCAAATTGCTGATTCAATCCTCTGCTTCATCCAGCCACTTATTCCTTGCAATGTAGTCTTCATTTCAGATATTGTGTATTCCTCATTTCTGACTGGTTCTTTTTATGGTTTCTATGTCCTTTTTCATGCTGTTGAGAGTCCTTATAACCATTACTTTGAACTCTATATCTGATAAATTACTTGCCTCCATTTCATTTAGCTCTTTTTCTGAAGATTTCTCCTGTTCTTTCATTTAGAGTATGTTTCTTTGTCTCCCCATTTTGGCTGCTTCTTTGTGTTTATTTCTGTGTATTAGATAGGTCCGCTAAGACTCCCAGTCTTAGTGAGCTGGCCTCATGTAGTAGGTGTCCTGTGGGATCCAGTGGGGCAGTCTCCTTGATCACCTGAACTGGGTGTTCAAGGAATGTCCCTTGTGTGAGTTATGCAGTCCCTCCTGTTATAATTGAGTCTTAATTGCTATTGGCCTGATCGTGTGAGAGATTGACCCTCAGGCTGGCTGACTGTGAAGCTCAACCCCAACCACAGTGTGTGAGCTGCTGTTCAGATGTTGACCACATGAAGCAGAATTTGCCTCAGCAGGTTATGGTGCCTGTTGAGATCTCCTTTGGATATGCTGCTTGTGAAGTTTATTATATCCTGTTCTGATGTTGTCTGAACCTGGTCACTGAGTGTACTGGTTCTGGGCCCCTTGGGAGGGACTCTGGTGCAGGCCAATATCAAATGCTGCCTGGGAATGGCCCTGGGAAACCTTTTTGGAGCTACAAATGAACCACAGATTGTGGCTGCCTCTGCTGGGCCTGGCTGTGCATGGGAAGGACCAAGCTGCATGCCAAAGCTGGCTTTTACCAGCACCAGGCCTGGGTTCAAGTTAGCAAAAGTCCTAACACACCCTGAGATCTGCCTCTGCCTGCCTCCACCTGTCAGCTACCTGTTAGGCTCAGTCCCTGAAAGAGCCTCTGGTAGTACTGGAGTTGCATCAGGTAGTTTCTCAATGAATCACTAGGTAGGGGTGAGTGGTGTTCACCAGATTGATACAGGTTCAAACTCAGTGCCAGTGCTGTGTCTGAAGCCACTGAACAAATGTCCCTGGGTATACCCAGTCTAAGTTGTCACCTTGTGGGTGCTCACATACCTTTGTGTTAGGAGATGGTCTCAAGGAGTTGTCAGTGAGGCCAGCAAAGTTTATTAGGCCCAAACAGACCAAGAATTGGCTGTGTGAATGGGGTGAGGACTCTCTTTAGGTCGGGTGTGGGAGGAAAAAAATGTCCCCTGTCCTAGAGCCAGATTCTGCTGGGAGAAGATGTAGCTCAGCAGATTTGGGAGGCCAGGCGTCAGGAGGATGGCTACACATCTTTGTTACCCACAGACCAGGAGCAATTCTAGAGTGGGAGTATGTCTTATTCAATATTGCATCTCTTGCTTTAGCATATAGAAATGACTCAGAGTAGGCACTCATTCTGCTTGCTGTATAAATATGCTTAATTCAGTTGACATATCCTAAACCCAACCACGTCTCTCCATCTTCACTACACATGGTATGATCTTACCTGGGTTATAGCAAAAGCCTCCTAAATGACCTGACTGCTTCCATTCTTATCTTTTTCAATCTCTTTAGAGTCAGAGGTACCTCATAAAAATTACAAAAAGTGACTACTTCCCCCCAAACAGAAATGTGTAACACCTTCAAAAAAGAAGCTGCTTGATCTACTGAAAAGTGTTTGAGTGTTCAGATGGGTTTCATATCATTTTTTAATGCTGAAAGATACCCTTGAAATCCTATGAAATATTGAACAGAAAACCCTGAGGGCAAGTCAAAAAGCAGCCAACATCATTAGATAGCTTACCCTATTCTAACCAAGGTTATAACTGTGGCTTAAAAAGTAAGAAATTCTGCCAATGGTTTATTTATTTACTGCTACAGGCACATCAATGTTCTTTCCTGCTTACCCACCTCTCATCAAGGTTGGATGATTTAAGAGGGAGGTCTTATGGCATGGTGGATGGGCTTTGGGCTCTTTTTCTGGTTCTGCCACTTACTTGCTGGGTGACCTTAAACCTGTCAATTACCTTTGGACTCAATTTCCTCTACTGAACAAATGGAGATGGTCATAATCCACAGACTCTTGTGAGAAGAGAATGAGATCCCCAATTAGAGCACCCAGCACAGCATCAGGAACACAGCAGATGCTCCATCTGTTTGCTTTCTTTTCAATGAATTAACTGTCTTTGACAAAACCAATTAATTATTTGGGTATAAAATAAGGTAATTTCATGACTTGTTGCTCAAAGTATTCTCGAGCTAATAAATTCCACCAACTTTAGCCACCCCATTGCTAGGCTAGAAGTGAGGTACTACCTTGAATCTTGTTTTCCTCCCATCCTGCATCCAATCTACCAGCAAGACCTATTGTTATACCCCAATAAATATCTCAATCTGACAATCTCCCCCTTCCTCCTACTTTCCTGCCCATTTCATCACCATCTCTCAGTTGGATATTTCAACAGCCTCCTAACTGGTCGACTGCCTCTGCTCTCATCTCCCTACAGCCTTCATACAGCAATCAGAGTGACATTTTTCTGAAGTGCCAATAAGTCCATATCACTTCTGCTAAAATCCTCCCATACCTTCCAATGATATTAATAAAAATAATGATGTAATTTATTGAGCACTTACTATATTTAAGGGGCACAGGTCTAAGCACTTGCACATACTAAATTATTTAATTTAAAATTACTGTCCAGTGTCCATCAACAGATGAATGGGCAAAGAAAATGTGGTAAGTGGATGTATGTTTGTGTGTATAAAATGGAGTAGCACTCAACCATGAGAAAGAAGAAAATCCTGCCATTTGCTACAGCATGGATGAAACTGGAAGGCATTTTGCTAAATGGAATAAGCCAGACACAGAAAGACAAATACTATATAATCACACTTATATGTGGATTCTAAAAAGGACAAACTCATAGAACCAGAATATATAATGGTTGCAGCTAAGAGTTGGGTGCAGGGGGAGAAGAAATGGGAAAAAATTGGTCAAAAGGTACAAACTTCCCTTTAGAATTCTGATGAATAAGTTCTGGATCTAATGTATAGCATGGTGGTTATAGTTAACTAGAGGCCCGGTACATGAAAATTCATGCACTGGAGGCGGGGGGGGGGGGGGGGGTCCCTCAGCCTAGCCTGCCTCCTCTCACAGTCCAGGAGGCCTCAGGGGTGGGAGGTGACCTGGCAATCAGGGGAAGGTGATCTGGCCATCAGCTGGCCCTGGTTACCTGAGCCTCAGGCAGCCCTGGGCAGCTGGGCAGCCACCATCCAAGGCTTGCCTGCGCCTCAGGCATCAGCTGGGCAGCCTACATCTGAGGCTTGCCTGCGCCTCGGGACGGCCCTAGGGCAACTGGGCAGCCACCATCCGAGGCTTGCCTGTGCCTTGGGCTGGCCCTGGGCAGCTAGGGGGCTGAGGGGACTGGAGGACTCCGGAGGCAGGCACACGGAGTGGCCAGACCCGCCTGGGGGCGGGCCCAGACATGCCATGTGCCTGCCACCTTCTAGGGGCTGAGGGGACTGGGCACCACCATCTTGTGGCTATGGGCACCGCCATATTTGAGGGCGTGACAGTCAATTAGCATATTCCCTCCTTATTGGCTGTGGGTGCTGCCATCTTTGTGAGGGTGTGATGGTCAATTAGCATATTCCCTCTTTATTAGATAGGATAACACTGTATTGCATACTTGAAATCTGCTAAGAGAGTAGATCTTAAGTGCTCTCACCACACACACACACACACACACACACACACACACACACACACATAAATGGTAACTATATGAAGTGACAGATGCATTAATTAGCTTGATTGTGGTCATCATTTCACAATGTGTATGTATGTTAAATCATTACATTGCCTACCTTTAAAAAAACCATCATGCTTTACAACCTAAATATATACAATTTTTTTATTTGTTGATAATACCTCAATAAAGCTGGGTTAAAAATAAAATAAAACTATACAAAATAGGTACTGTCATATCCCCCCTTGTTTTACACATAAAGGCCATGCAATTAGTGGCAGGAGCCAGGATAATGCATAAACCCCTGTCTCTATCTAAGAGACCTACCTCCACTGCTGTCTGCTTCCTCACTTTACCTCCTAACACTTCCCCTCTCCCCTTGTTCCCTAAGTTCTCTTCTCAAAAGAAGCCACCCTTGACCACACTGATGGGTGAAATGGATGTGAGCACTCTTTATCATTATAACCACCACCATCTCATGAGTCCAGAAGGGCATTCCTTGAGGACCTCTTATTATTTTTGCTGAGGTTTTGAAAACACGGAGAGGATATTGACTCCCAGAGTGCTATGATTTATCACTTAGTATATCAGGTAGTTCATAAATCCCCTTGCTTGCTTCTGAGTTTGATTCTGAACAGAAAAGAGTGGAAAGTCTATGGAGCATTTTTGAAAATTGCTTCTTAGAACCCTGGAAGTTTTTTTGCCCCCTCAGTGAATGAACTGCTCTCTAAAAAACTCTGAAGGCTGAAAACCGGCTCTACTGAAAACATTCTCTCACAATAAGGGCTTATATTAACTTTTCAAAAAATATTTGTGTTTCTTCAAATATTCCTACGGTTCTTTTTTTTAAAGCAATTCAATTTGGGGGGGAACATTATGACAATATGCTGCTTCATGCCAAAGAAAGCTTTTCATTGGCCTCTCTCGTGTTTCTGGCTTTCTTTTTCCAGCTGTTATATCAGATATAATCATCCAAAACTGCGATTTGTCATCTCCGTCAAATTTGGTTTATAATTCTCAATGTTGCAGTTTATATAAAAATATTTATGGATTAAAACTCAGAGTAAAATGAAGATTTCACAAAATAGGGATAAGGTTAATATTCCTCAAAAGGTTGAATTACAAGCAAACCTGAAAAAACAGTGGAGTTATCCCAGATGTTAGACCTGCAGCACTGCCTGCCCTACTGAAATGTGGGGGACCTCGAGCCATCCACGCTGCCAAGGCAGCCTGGGGATTTGGTTTCCTCCTACAAGTAACTGGAAGACTGAAGGCTCCTCATGTATAAAAGTAAGTTCTCAGATCACTTACCTGTCAATCTAAGCAGAAAGATCACCTTTAGGCCCTTGATTAATGTTGATTGAATGGTTATTATATATTTCCAACCGACAATCACTGCCCATGGCAGCAACATACTGATCAAAATAGTTACCATTTATTGAGTGATTACTACGTACCAGGCAGTGTTAGGCTGTGCTATGTGCAGGCAGTGTGCTAGGCAATTTGCATACCTTATTTTATTGAATAAATGTCTGTTGAGGAAGTCGAGGTTCTTTTAGAATGAATTATATGAGAGTGACATTTTTGTAGGGAAAAATGGTCCAGGAGCAGCACTTGCACGCAGTTCATTCTAATACTTGTTCTGTATCTCCCAACTGACTCAGCACAATGCTTATCACACACAGTAAAGTTCAGTAAGCTCTTATTTATTAACTAGAGGCCTAGTGCACGAATTCGTGCATGGGTAGGGTCCCTCGGCCTGACCAGCAATCGGGGTCAATCGGGGCCATGGGAGGTTGGCCGGACAGGGGGATGGGCCGCGGGAGGTTGGCTGTGGGAGCACACTGACCACCAAAGGGCAGCTCCTGAGTTGAGTGTCTTTCCCCTGGTGGTCAGTGTGTGTCATAGCAACTGGTCGTTCTGTCGTTCGGTCACTTAGGCTTTTATATAGAGAGACAGTGTTACATAGAAAGAGCCTCAGTGTGGGCATGGGGGGAGCAGCAGTATTTCAAGTAAGATTCAGTCCAGCCACCTCTGCTGTGTTGATCTCAGCCACACAGGTTTCATGTGAAATGTCTCAGGCCACCCACCTGCCTGCACCCCCCAAAGTTTACTTAGTAAAACAGTGAAACTTGCCTCTGTGCTCTCCCTCGGTATAACTGTAGAGAGCTATGGGATATTGCTAGTACAAACTCAATTTCAACTCTTCCACCCACCTCCAAGCAACCTGCTTTTCCTCTCCTGAACGTCATCATAAAAGGCATTTTATGATTAAACAGCTACAAACGATCACCCCAGGAGAACTGAATTTCATGCCAGAGTTAACCTTAAACACTGCATTCTAAAACCAGCATGTATATCAATTGGTAACTTTTAACATTCTTTAGGCGGTGAAATGAGATCACTAGAAATGAGTGACGAGAAAAAGATTCTACTCCTAACCAAGTTGGGAGGAACAAATACTCAAAAGCCCCAAATGAAACTTTAGAGATTTAAACTAAATATTAACAGGAAAGAAAGTAAATCCATTCAAACAAGGGGATATGAAGTTGTTCCATTTTAAAACACTGCCTGAAAGAATCTTTGCCCAGTCCCTTCTCATCAAGGTCTCCACACTCTCACTCCCAACCCAGAAACAAAACTAAGCAAAACCAAAATATGCCAGAATCAAAAGGTTCCATTTCACTCAATAGAGAAATTTAAAACAAAGACCAGTAGCTAAAAACAGAGTATATTTCCATGCCTCCTACAATCCACTTTAATAATTATAGCTCAGATTTCCAACTTGGTATGCAAACTACTGGAGAAGTTAGGAGGAGTGGGGAGGAAGGGGAAAGGAAAGAAAAGAAGGGGAAGGGATGTGAAGGAAGAGGAGGGGAGGGAAGGGTTGGATTGGTGAGAGGAGGGGAAGGAGCACTTTTTAGAAGCTGGAGGCAAGGAAGTTCATGTAAGGGCTCACTGTGGTCCACGATGTTTCTACCTCTTTTCTCCCCTGCCCTGCCCTACCCCCTTTTATCTTCCTGGGTTAACCAATGAAACTAATATCTTCCAGGTTTTTATGCACTGGAATACCAAACAGGAGATGTGTGTTCAAGCCCAATGACAGCAATATACATGACCACTTGGTATTATCTCAATTTTGTGAAATAAAAATGAAGCAGTTGTGGCATAAATCTATGTAGAAATGCGATACAATTTGAAAACTTCCTCGTGTGCACTGAGTGGTACCCAAATGCCCCATTCTTCTGTAAGGAGAGTGGCCACTCCCAACCCAAACAGGGTTCAAGATAGTGCCGATTAGATCCTAGTCTCCACCAAACAGATACAGAGCTGATGCCACGCGGGCAGTGATCAGGCTGGGAAAGACTATGTCCTCTTTGGCCAAGTATCCTTCCTTGTGAGACTGAAGTGCCACAGCAGCAATGGGGATGCAGCGTTCCTGCACAGGGGTTCTTACTGGAGCAGCTGTCTGGAGTGAAAGCCTGTTCATACCTCCCCTGCTTTATAGCTTCTGAAATTCCTCAGCCATCACCTCTGAGCACCAGAAGCAATCTTACAGCAGACCACTGGCTCTTGCTCTTTTCTGCCAGCCAAACTGTATCCTGTACCCCATCGCACCTCTCAGATGGACAAGAAGTGAACATTTCATCTTAGTGACCTCCAGGTTGAAGCAATAAAGTTATGGCCTATTCTAATAATCATCAAAGAGACTGATGATGGTAAGAGCATAGGCTTCGAAGTCCAATAACTCAGTTTTAAGTGCTGGTCTACCCCTTGCCTTCGCAAGCTGCTTAACTTCTCTGTGCCTACTTTCTCCTATGTAAGAGGGATAATAACTGAATCTGTTAGGGTTGTTGTAAGGATTAAATGAGTTAATCTAGTTAAAGAATTTAGAACAGTCCCTGGTACATACTGAGCAATAATAAATGTTAGCTACAATCATCATCATCATCCCAGCACCCGTTTTTAAAGAAGTAGAAAAACTCTGGTCTCCTGAAGTTTACAATCTGGGGTGAAGATTAAGTTGACACCAAACACGAGAAAATAAAACCAACCCGGATTAAGTCAAGCATGGATTAGGTGGCACAGACCATATACTTTCTCTAGGGCTCTAGATGCGGAGGGAGAGCAGAGCAGGAAGAGCTGGGGAAGGTTCAAGGAGGAGGGAGGGCAGCTTGAGACCTTGCAAAATGGCAGCATTTTGATTGTTAGGGGAGAAAAAACAGGGAGCTTGTAGAATTCATTTCTTTTAAAAATTCTTGGGTGAGGGGCTCCTGTTATTTATAAGGGGTGAGAAATGTTTGCAAAGCTCTTCTCTCAATTACCTCTCTGGAAAAAAATTAATTGTGGTTAAGACTGTACATTTAACATGGGCCCAACTGCAAAGAACCAGGGTAAATTCCCACGAAAGCAGTCCCTTCCCCTCCCCACCCCCCGCCACCCCCAGCTAGTCAACACTTTAAATAGAACTGCCATGTTATTATTGAGAAGAGTGGTAGCTCCCATGCAAACTACATATTTGATTAGGATCTGAACTCTTTGCTGAACCATGAATTCAAAATAATTTAGGTGATACATATAAATTTAATTTCCTTGTTCAAAAACTCCACATCTGAAATGATGCCCTGCACATGTAGAGCTCTCACTGAGGTCTACAAAATGAGTCTCCTTCTAACTCGTCTATACTGTGTGGAAATAATCTTCAAAGAAAGGAATAAACCTATTTTAAAAACAGCTGAGTCCTTTAGATCATATACCCTAACCAATTTATGGAGATAAATGGAATTCAGTATTAAAGAAACTTTTCCCACTCCTCCAGAAAATGTAAATCCAGCTACCAAATAGAAAGAAAGAAAAAGACAAAGAAATCAAGAATAAAAGCAGCACAGCCCTACCTAGTTTGGCTCAGTGGATAGAAAGTCAGCCGGTGGACTGAAGGGTCCCAGGTTTGATTCCAGTCAAGGACACATGCCAAGGCTGCGGACTCAATCCCCAGCGGGGGCATGCAGGAGGCAATCAATTATTCTCTCTCATCATTGATGTTTCTATCCCTCTCCCTTCCTCTCTGAAATCAATAAAAATATATTTTTAAAAAAAAGAATAAAGCAGCACAGAAAGACACAAAAACACTCAAGGATAACTGAAGAACCCGTTACTTATTGACCCTTCCTGCCTTACCTCCCTCACCCCCATGTTCCTACTTGACCCAAAGCAACTGTATATAAGAACATCACACAGTAGAGGAACCCAGGGAAAAACAACCGCTGAAGAAAACAATTCATTTCTACCATCCGGAATCAGAGAAGGCATAGTTTTCTGTGGAAACAAATCCCTCTCTTTCTACTGTGAAGCAGTGTCTACTGTTTGGCTATCTTTCCAGCACTGGATACTATTTCAGTAACTCTCACATTAACCCTGAGCTAATTACCAGGACAGATGAAAAAAATAACAAAGGAGAAAGAGCAAGAAAGGGAAAACAAAATAACACTGTGAGTGATTGCTTGTGCTCTATTAATATAAATGAATACAAAATACTTTTAAAAAAAATGCATTAGGCAGATATTGGCTTATGATGGGGTCAATATCACGATTTATTTAACTCTGGGGACAATAAATCTTGATATTGACTAAAAACATAAGTCAATATGTGTACTGTTGTGTGCATTCTATTACAAAAATAGGTTTTTAACTTTAATGGCCCGTTTTGCAAAGTGGAAAAATAAAAGAACTCTCTCAAAGGCACTCAAATCACAGCCTACACCAACATCTGCTGAGAATGGACTGTCTGGCCCAGCATCTCAGCATCACTTACCATTGGCCAGTCGGTCCGTTAATATAGTAGATTGAATTGCGGATCCTGATTCTTCACCCCTCCTATATCCAAAACCTTTGACGTTCATCCTACATGAAGCAGAGGCCACTACTTGACTCAGAGCTTAGCTTGTGATACTTTAATGAAATGTGAGCAAAATTGAGAGTTTGCCAGTTCCCAGTCTAATCTTTAATAGATATCTTATATTCTGCTTTTCTTATGAATTTGTCATCACAATTAAAATAGCTTCCCTTCAAGTAGATGCTATCCCTTCAACCTGAGCCCTCAAATAAGTCCACATAGAGAAGACCAGAGTCCATGACACAATGAGGATCCAAGCCCAGCTAGAACTACAACTGGAAGCAGAGGCTCCTATTCAAGCTCAGTCTCTCAAGTCAATCCACAGATATGTGCAAATGCAACTGAGATCTGGTGGTTGTTTGTTATGCAGCCATAGCAGACTGACACAGTTAGCACACTAAGGAATTATTATTCACAGATTCCTTACTCCCTTGTGGAATCTTCAAAGAAAGTTGGAGATACATGCCCTCACTCTAAGGATCTCAGAGTGTAATAGGGGAAACAGAACACCCACATGATGGACTGTCTCCCTTTAGTGTACTAATATGTTCCATGTAACCTTAGATGATTGTTAGACATCCCTCCATTCCCAATAGCCAGGAGTACTAACTTCTTCAGATCCATACATATCCAGAAGTTGAACTCAGCTCCCTTAACAGTTTCTAATAAAAATACAACCATTCCAAGCATTGGGGATGTTTGTAGTCTTTTTTTCCTAAAGATCAGGAAGCCTTCAAAATAGAAAGAAAGAAGGGTCTGTATAGGATTGCACACAGCATTCTACTATAATCTATACTGGATGTTTTATTTTCCCCAAATCCCTCCTCAGTTATATCATAATAGGGTTTCTTTTTCCTCTTCTATGGACCCCATGGTCCTTTCTCCTTCCTGATTATTCTCAAGAGCTTCAAGTTCCTCTGCCCGTTTACTATGCAGAAAAATTCAACTATGCTCCAGCTTATATCCCTGAACTCATGTTACCCAGCTCATTCTGTTATTGGCAAACATTGAACCCTTCAACAAACAGCACTACCCTCTTTAGAAAGCAGTTCAACTATTTGAGAATATTCTTTGGTGTCTCGAGCCCCACCTCAAGTGGCTGATCAAAGTCCTTTATTTGGGGGGGTGGGAGGGAGACACATACTATGAAACCCTCCAAAGTCATTTTGATGAGTTAAATTGTCCTTATATCATTACAATAATGCATTGGGTTTTTTCAATAAGTGTTTATTGAACCAGGCACTGTTCCAAAAGCTTAGTATATAGCAGTGAACAAAAGAGAGAAACTCCTTGACCTCATGAAGTATACTCTTGAGTGCTGAAAATAGACACTTAATGGTTAATTCACAGATGAAGTCTTGTGGAACAGCAGTAAGTACTATGACAAAAATTAGCCCAGGGTAAAGGGATCCACATGATGCTTTTCTAGACAGGCCTGTCTGAGGAGATGATGTCTGAGCTGTGACCTGAACTGAACCTAAATCTCTGACGCTCACTTCCTTCATCCACCCAGCAGGTATTTATTGTGTACCTGCTATAGGGAAAGAACAGTGTTTACTAGTAGCTGCTGAGGGGCACAGAGAACAATCATGAGGATACTCTCCTCAAGGAGATATAGTCACATCAAAGAGATAAGATATACATTTTTTTAAAAAGACAATCTATAATTAAAGATAGGAAATAATATGTGCTGTGTAGATAGAATACAAGGAATTTTGAAAAAAAATTAAAAAAAAACACACCATGAGACATCAACAGGTGTGTTTGTTTTTTATTGTAGACTTTAAATTTTTCTGAAAAATCTAAGGTAATTTTATCAAAAGTAAAGGGATTGTTCCACCTCAAGTTCCCCGATATTTTTGTATCATTTTATATCCAGTATATGCCAAGTATAACAATTATATGTGAAACCAACAATCTATATTTTACGTCCAAATCTTGATATATAAAGAAAAGTAAACAATGTTCATACTCTTGTTCTCTCTCCTCTTTTTTATTGAATGCCATGAGAATGGCAGATAATTCAGTAAAATCAAATTTTTCTACCCTTGTTTTTAAAATTATTCTCACAACATAAATCTCACAATATAAATCTCTACAGTTGGGAGCACAGAATACACCTTGGATTAGGGATTCTGTCGATGTAGGGTGTAAACTTCTGAGAAGTCAGAGAATGTTCACATGTCAGGTGGTGGCAGCCATTAATGTTCACCTCAGTCTATGACTGGTTGATACACAAAAAAAGGTAGACAGACCACTCTCAACCAATATAGCTGTACTCTGAGTTATCTTTCTACTGATTTCTCTGGATGTCTCCTGATTAACCATATCTCTAGTTCAGTTCCCCTGTACCTTTCTCAGAAAGGGTTGTCCCTGAAGAATGGATTTGGAGTATGTAGGTTATGGATGAAGAGTGGGTTTGAGGAATATGACAGACACTGCTAATTATCTGACAACATCCATTTCCCAGTTTTTACTTAATCATAAAACTCTAGAGTTTTAGCTGAATCCATAGCTATCCAACAAAATAGTACATTCCCAGACATTCTTGCAGCTGAGTTTGGCCATTTTAACTATGTTCTGCTAATAATGATAGGTGAGCACAAGTCATATATCCTAATTCCAGGGTGTGCTCTTAAGAAAAATCCCCATGCACTCTTCCTGTTTTTCCTCCCTGCCCCGTACCATAAGATGGAAATGGCACAAGCTTTGCACCCAGAAATGGAAACCATATATTGAGGATGGCAAAGGCACCCTACCAAATCCTGGATTTCTGATTACTGTGCTAGAGAGAAATACATTTTTATCATAGTTGAGCCACTATACTTAGGCATCTCTTTGATACAGCAGCTTACTTGGTACCCTAAGTAATACAAGACAGAGAACAATATAGGCCCATTAAACTCAGCAAAATAACTAGCCCAAATAAGCATATTCTTGTGCAGGTTTGTGAAAGTAGTACTATCAATGGGAAAAATATTTTGCCCAAGACTGGACTTCGCATTAATCATCTGGCTATTTTCCCCATTTGACATGGCCATATACTTCCATATTCCACACTGGATTTGATGTTGCTTATGCTATGTGGTCACTGACATAGTCTTTTCCTGAAGAGAGGAACCAAGTCATTCAGCAGCATTGAATGGGAAAAGCTATCATTCCAAGGAGCCAGGACTTGATTTTTTAGAAACTCTTAATAAAGTAGAAACCTCTCTGTTGCTTTTCAGCTCTCAACTTGAATGCTTCTTGAGTTTCTTAGCTGATATGCTCATCCCATCTTGTTTCCTAATACAGAAGAGAAGTTGTATTTTCTAAGCTGTAGCTTCACAAAAACTATTTCCCCTTAGATGAGGGGAAAAGTATCAGAGAGCAACTCAGAGGAACACAAATTTTTTTTCTTGAACTTGGGCCTCCTGTGGAGGAACCTAAGAAATAGATGGTTTTCAAATTTAATTATTGAAATTGCCCAGATGTTTTATTTAGAAATCTGAACAAAGATTTATTGCAAGAAATATTTAAATTAGAGCTGGGGGTAAATGGGGTAAGTATTAAAAAAAGAAGAGACTTCCTGAAATCTGAGGACAGGAAATGGAGTAGAAGTGAGAGGTGGGAAAAGTGAGAGTTGGACACAATGAGTGGTTCTAGATTCAGGTGGTTCTCAGGACCCCATCAATAGATACACTTGGGCCTTCATTCTGCTCTTCACTATTAACCTGATTCAGCTACTCCCACAGGAATGCCATTGTGTTTTGTCCTGCCATCAACCACTTGAGTTCTCAATATCCTAATTCCTAATGCCTTTTGACAAAGACCAAGAGTACAGGCAGTTCCCACAGAAAGTGAACTAAGGGTGAACCATGAATCCCAAAACAATCCCACCATCCTAGTGTTTGGGGGACAACACAGATGCCTGGAATTTTCAGGATAAGTTGGGGGCAGAGTATTGAATTCTTGATCTTGTTTCTAGCTCAGTGATAAATGTCTTTGGCCAAGGTCATCTATGCTAAGAGATCTTAATTCATCTATTTATTCATTCAAACATTCATTCAATAAACATTTATGAGCACTTGCTCTGTGCCATGGACTAGGAAAACAAAGTTAATAAAAAAGAATCTCTCTACTTAAGAAGCTCACAGGCAAACACATAAACAGTTACTTCCCAGAGAGTTGAAATATTTGAGAAAATTGGGGGAGAAAAGTCACATGTAACTCAAAACACGATTTTAAAAATAACTAGTTGAAATACGGTTTAAAGTGGTTTGAATGTAAACTGATGTTTAAACTAAAATTTGAACTCATTTACATAAGGAAACTATTTGCACAAAACCATCACATTTCTTAAAGAGGTCAGCCAACAGTAGATAAAATGTACAAGTATGACCTTGACTTTGCTGGATAACCTCTCCTTATTGTAGATGGTATCTGCCATCCACCCATTATGTCACTGTTGCAATTAAGGGTCCCAAATGCCAGTTTTTTAATCTTCAACCTCTATTTAATATTGCTGTATATTGTAAAAGATGAATTACGGATACCTTTAGTTCTGAGTGTGTGAAAGAAACATTTTCCTTGTCCATCAGAAGTCAATCCATGCATTCTTTTTGCCCACTACCATGGGTCTAAACCAGCATTGCCTTATCAAGGTTGTTATAATAGTATCTTTCTCATGGTTTTGATATTTCATTTTCAGTCAACTTCATGGATTCACTGAGGATGCAAAAGAAATTAATTTATCTTTATTCTTAAAACCTTAAACCACACCAATGCAAACCTGGATGACCCAAAATAGACATTATACATAGGACAAAGCATGTACTTAGTACATTTCCGGAACAAAGATGGGAATGGCCAGTGCCACGGGGAAGGTGGGATTAGATGGGGCACTGTGGGGAGGAAAAGCTTCACAGAAGAAGTAACTCTGGAGATGTAACTAGTATTGAAAATGAATGAGAAACTATGCTTTCGTAAAGCCGAGGTAGGTAGGTTATAGGATTCCTTAGCTGCCCTACAAATTGAGGCTCTCTTACAGAGAAGAGATGGTGTCCACACAGCAGTCAATATACAGTCACTGTCTCTGTGCCTACCATCTGATAAGCAATGGGATGTGTCCTGCTCTCAAGGAGTGTTCAAAACAAGATAATGATTTACATAAACTCCCCCTCCAACCTGTTATCTCTCAAAAATACCTAACAGCATTATAATTACAGATGGGCCTTCAACAAATCCAAAGTTCCATCCAGCCAACTTTTATTGCCTTGCTTTAATAACAGAACAGTATGTGATCCATAAAAGCAGCACCTTTCAGCCACAATTCAACTTAGTCCTCACCTTTTAAGAAAAATTTTAAGTCAAAATACTATTGCTTCCTTTTAAAGAAAATAATTACAAAACATAGCCCATATGAAATGTTTTCCAAATAATTAAGAAAAAAATGACAAAGTCCATCCTTTAATAAAACTTTTACTCATTATAAGGCCACCACTGCTGATTATTAGTCATCACTAACTTAAATTGCCTTGCAGAGCATTTCACTTCATGTACCTGTAAACATACAGTGTGAAAAGAAACACAATATAACAGCTTATTTATTCCCTCTTGCTCTTTCCCAAGACACTTTAATGACCTGGGCATAAGACGTAGTGAAGAAAAGCCCCTTTTTTATTATCTTTTCTCTTTTTTTCCCTTTTCCTCCCTGATAACCTTTAAAGACTTCCCTTAGAACTAATATGGGACTCATCATTTGATGATGAATTTGCATGTCGATCAGCAGCCAGTGTAGCAGCCCTCAGATTAGGGACATTCCGCTGCACACTAAAAGGCACAAAGAACAAGAAGTGCATTTCCATCTGCCCTTCCTTTCCAGTCAGTGCATTCCCAGCCGTGTCTATTGATGAGCACTTGGAACAATACCAAAATGCAGTGTAAGATCAATCCTGCTGTTTACTTCGCTGAACTAAAGGAACAAAGGACAGAAGAAAGGCCTTAAACCCAGCCGTCGTGAAGGAGCAGGATGAAGGATGAAAAATGGGTCTGATGAGCAGTTGCACAGAGTAAACGTATTTGGAGAAGCAGCAGCCCCAGCTGAGAGAAAACCAATGATGATTTGTATTTTGTACTGTATCTTCGGGGGATAAAAGCACTTCTATCAGATAGCATTGGAGGCAAACTTGAAACACTATGGTACAGGGCTATGTTCCCTGCCAGGAATAGAATAAAAACTCCCATAATTGCTGAGGAGTGTTAAATATCTGATTGTGCATGCCTCTGTCCTCCCAGGGTGAGGCAACTCAACCAGGTCCTCTTTTTAACTCTACCAGCCCCTGCTAACCCAACAGTTGGCTGGGTCCTGCTGTCAACAAAGCAATAGGACACTGGGTTTTACGTGGGTAATTGTAATTTGTCATTGCAATTTGTGGGATTCTTTGTCTTTACACCTTTTAAAAGATATTTCAAATGGGAAGCCCAGCAACTTCACCGCTGTGAAAATAAGAGTTGCAGAGGGAGGAGGTGGACAGGATGAGAATGGAGAAGCAGAGTTAAGTGTTCAAATGCAAATATTTTGAGAAAGAGAGGGAAGGATTACAAGGCCATTATAGCAAAGGTGGTGATTTTCTTATTCTGAATAAAGAGCAGATGCAACATATTGCTTCACCATTTGGTGAAACCACATGACACTGACCAAGCGCAATGAAGGGGCACCCCAGTAAAAAGTATTTGGGAGGCAAAGGCCAGAAATACACAGGCAAAAGTGGGCACATCCCACCTGGAGTGCCCTCCTCAATTCTCCTCCCAGGGCTAGATCCAGCTCATCTCTTAGCCTCAAAACTCAAGTGTGGCCTTAAAACCAGCAGCAGCAGCAGCACCTGGGAACTGGTTAGAAATGCAAAAGCTCAGGCCCCACTCCAGACCTGCTGAAGCCAAAACTCAGGAGGTAGGGCCCAGTAAGAGTTCAAAAGCATCGGTCTTAGATTATCCCAAAGAAAATGTCCTGACTCCAGCTCTCAGCAAACCTCTCTTCCCTGAATCCTGTATCCTTATTTTTCTGCCAATCACAGGCATTAGCATATGCCTCTGGACATAGAGGAGATCCAACAAACATATGTTCATGTGCTTTGGCCTTGTTGCTGTTTCATGTGTATTTATGTGTCCTGAATCACCCATCAGATGTCAGATTCTTTGAGGACAGTGAAATACCAGCTTATTTATTCCCTTAGTCTTCTTTGAACCCTTAGTGACTAGTATATATTGGTGCTTGTTCATTGTTAAAGGGTTGATCCGGGCATTCAGCTTCCTGTTTCTATTGGGGGATATTATAATAAGTAGTTTTGAGTAGATTCTTCATTGGCAATGAAAGGTCAGCATTTCCATACTTTAGTTACTTTGACAAAAGAACCTAGTGGCCTAAAGGGAAAGCAACTGGATTCTCTATCTTCAAGTGGCTCAGTTTCCCCCATTTGCAAAGCATGCATGAAAAATCATAAATGCATAAGTAAATATTTTGTAGAGATATTAAAAATTAACTGCAAAAATATTTACCTATGGGGGGGGGGAGTCCTGAGTAGAAGCAATGTAGGATATCTGTGAATTTGCAAAAAATCAAATACTCCCTTTTAACCTAGCTTTTTATGAGCAAGTCTATTACTAAGTTCTAAGCATCACATGGAGGCAATCTAAATTAATCCTCAAATAACTAAGCAAGCTAGATATAATTTACTCTAAAGTACATTAACGAAACTGAGGCCCAAAGAAATTAGATAATTTGCTCAAGGCCGCCAAGTTATGCAACAGAGCACAGATTCTAAGGTAGACTCCTGAGCCCACACCTGTTCTTTAACATCCCACTACAGAAGAGAAAAAAGAGGAATTAAATAATGCATCGAAATGCAACCTGAAGGTCTTTCTGTACACACACAGGGAGTGGAAAATGCATGCAACTGTAGGCACCTGGGTTTTATTGACCAGAAGACAGATACGCTCAATTATATAGGTAAGTGAAAGAAATATCACAGCATAAAACCATGTCTACATAATATCAAATAGCTGGATTTTTTAAATGAAAATGTTCCACCAATCATCTAGATGTTTAAATAGTGGGTCCTTGAGTTTTCCACTTTTTCCTAAAATGTTTGGGAGACACATAGACCTAACTCAAAAGTCCAAAATTTCTGAAATAGAACTTCCTCCAAAAAACATTAACAAAAAAACACATCAGGAATCAAAGCTGTTTCTTAGCATTCATATTATCTGAGCATGGAAAACACACTAGATACCATACAGAACATTAAGGGAGACTCAATTTCAATTGAGAGGGTCATAATATAAATTAGAATGACACAATCTAAATTAAATAGACACAGTCTAAATTAGATAAACATCATCATCAGAGTTCTGACTCTTTCCCAGCAGAGATTGTGGGAGAGTAAGATTCCCAGAGTCTCTGATACACAGAAAAGTCTGCATTTCCCAAGTTGATAGGTCATTATGTTTAATTTTATTATACACCCACTGTGTCCAAATACTGATCTGGTATTTTTCTGAGTCTAGCATAAGGTGGAACAGAGATGTTAAGGATGAGAATTATACAGTCTGTCAATCTATTTCGTAAGAATAATAGTTTTGAAGGGACTTTGGCTAAAAAGTCCTATTTACCATCCAGTTAGTCACAAAAGGCAGAACTTGCTGCCTTTCTTCTTGAACTCTGTGTTCTTCCATCAAAAAGCGAGCCCAGTCAGATAAAAAGTACCCTCAGTTTATTCTTCTCAGAATCAGGAGGGTGTGGCTGCCTGCATCCCAGACATCACCCAAAGTGGCTTTAGGAATAAAAATAAGAAAATTAACATACTGGAAGTGTATAGTTCTCCAACACTGCTTTTTCCTTCTTAGCTATCAAAGCCTCTTAACAGGCTCTTCCATAAAGGTCTAAGGTGCAGATTGGTTAGTTGGCTCATTCAAGAGTACATACTAAATTTGTGCAGAATCAAGCCTGAGATAAGCTCCCTAAACACCTGATCCACTGTTCTTTCCTCTACCCTTCCCTGAAAGTGTATCCCCTTCTAGCAGCACTGGCTAAAGAAAATATAATGCAAGCACAAACGTGAGCCAGATATATCATTTTAAATTTTCTAGTAGCCACAATTTTAAAAATAAAAAACTAGTTTTAATAACAGATATTTCCTAACCAATATAACCATCATTTAAAAAAGTAATCAATATTAAACATTATTAATGAAACTAGAGGCCCGGTGCATGAAAATCATGAATGGGGTGGGGGTCGCTCAGCCAGGCCTGTGCCCTCTCACAATCTGGGACCCCTCAGGGGATGTCTGACTGCCAGTTTACAGGCCTAAACCAGCAGTCAGACATACCCTCTCGCAATCAGGATGCTGCATGCACCAGTGACCATACTTTTCATACAGGTGAAAGGCATCTTGCTGTTGTATGGGCAGCTACATTTTTTTGCCGATTATAAAAAGTAGTACATAACATGATCCTTCTGAGGCAGTAGTACCATTTTCCTCATCTTATGGGTGGAAAAACTGAAGCAGAGAGAAGTTAATAATTGGCTTTGTCACACAGTTATAAGTGTCAGAATGAGGGCTGACCACAAAATATGCAAGCCAGAGTCCATGCATGTCATCACTGCATCATCCTGTTTTGTCAATGTTAGAGTAGCCTTGCCAGGTTTTAATTTTTAAATCTAAGAGACTGTTCCCAATATATAGGGTAGGGTCCCTAGGCCTAGCTGGCGATCAGGGCCAATCTGTGGGGCAACCAGAGGAGTGATCAGGGGATCCTGCTGGCACCCACCTTGGCTGACGGCCTGGCGCCACCTGCTCACCAGCCCTGCTCCCGCGGCCGCTGCCACTGCTGGCCACGCCCCCCCTCCCCGATCACCCCACCGCTGGTCGCCTCCCTCTGCCCGCTGGCACCTGCATTGGCTGGCCTGGTGCCGCCCGCTCGCCAGCCCCACCACCCGCCAACCAGTCATTGGGCAGGTAGTTTCGCCATTCAGTCAATTTGCATATTAGGGTTTTATAAAGATAGATACTTTACATTCTTTTATTCATATGAAATGTTCAAAATCTGGAGTGTATTTCACATTTTCAGCACATCCCAATTTGGACCAGCCCCATTCCAAGAGGTCAAGGGCTACATATGGCTACCTTATTGGGCAACACAGCATTATGGTGTCTACTTAAAATATTTCAACAGGAAAGCCCTTCAAGTCCAACCCTGGGTCAGACAGCTACTTTACAGTCAGAACTGTTGAACTGAGACCCACACAGCCCCACTGGGAAGTGTTAGAAAGATTCCTATGCAGCCTCCAATCCTAACGAGACTCTTATCCCTTATATAAAGGCTGAGAAGCCTATTAACCCCTCTCCTCCCTACAGTGCCCAGTAGAACAGCATCTTCACACAGCCACTTGGCAAGCCTTTAAGGGGGCACTTTAGAGGGGAACTGCATCACAGTCTCTTACAGATTATTATTTTATTAAGAAAAATAAAGAAAGCATATCCAGTGTCTCAACAAGTATCTATAGAGTAACAACTATGTGTCAACAACTATTAGCATGAAGATACAGCAGTAAACAAAATTGATGGGCTACCTGTGGAGCTTACCCTCTCATGGGGATGACCTGAGAAATAAACACACATACAAAAAATGATTACAATCTATGAATATGCCTACAAAGGAAATAAAAAGGATAAAGAGAAATTGGCATCTAGTGACTGTCCACTACATGCCAGGCTCTGCACTAGTCTCCTTTACCTGTGTTAGCATGCATCATGGCCATCATTGATGAATGCTTAAAACATATCAGAAAACATTCTAGGCTATTTATTTCTATTACTTCTTATCCTCACAAAAATTTTCCAAGTTAAATCTTTTTACCTACAGTTTATACATAAAAGCCCAATACCTAGATACATAGTTACCAAAGGCCACACTGTTAGTGAGTGGAATAGCCAGGATCCAAGCTCAGAACAAATAATACCATTCTCTTTTTATTCTACCATGCTGACGTTGATTTTTATCATATGGATTTCTTTAATAGCCATAAGGAATAGAAATTGCACCAACCCTGTGGGGACTAGCCGGAGCCTTTACTTTAAGAATTAAACTTCAAGCACTGAAAATAGGATTTCTAAGAAGCCTTGAAATAAGGATATCAATTCAAGCATCAGGACATTGTGGGACTTGAATTACCAATGGGCTGCATCTCCCACGCCAACTCGTGAGGATACCTAGGCTCAAAGTCAGGTAGTTCATGATCAATTAGTTAAGTATACCATGGCTGGGGGCAGGTAGAAGAGACACACTTGCTATGCATTTATCATCGCTGGGTCTGAATGAAGACCCTCACAGGACCCAGGAATTCTGGACTGCTTCAGAAGTGGATTCAATCTGGGACTACACTTGGTTAAATATCAGTCAAGATCAATGAGCTCTGTCTGTCCTGGCTGAGGGTATATTTAGCATCCCTGGATTTGATCATCAGACCTGAGACCCTCATGGAACCCGGGAGCAAACTCACGGACACAGGACTCCTACAAAGTAGATCCAGCCCCAGACCACTCCTGGCTAACATCTTACCAAAAGTCCAGTGAGGTGGGTTCCATAGCAACAATCAAACTACATTGTAGTTATAACTTACTTGTAATTTGGCAATGATTTATTTATTATTAAACTACTTATGCATAAACTGTGTTTAATCTACATTACAGTGTCCATTAATCATTTTCCACTAACCATTTTGTTGTATTTTAAAAACCTCCAGTTAAAAGCACAAACACCTAAGCAGGAGGAACCAATAAGGTTTTCTATCCTAATCCTAATGCCCCTAATGGGTAGGCCTGAAAAACATCACTGTCGGCCAACAGGGTCCATCCACATGGGACAATGAAATGGGAACAAACGAGGTTATCAATGTTATTTTTATCCCCAGGGACTGGTGTGCCTAGATCACATGTCCCACTAAGCCAGAGGAGAATTTCCAAAGGCCAGAAGAATCACACACAACATGCAGCTCTTCTCCCTCCCCCATCCTCTCTAATCCCGGAAAATGGCTATATTCCCTTTCAATGGCAAAGAGACCACCTCAAAATCTTCTGTAACTCCTACCTCGCCAACCTAAACCCTGATATTACAATGTTTTCCACAACAGTCAGTCACAGGGAACATGAAAATCTCTCTCCCTTCCGATCATGGCACAATCACAGGAGAACATAATCTTTGGATGAGCAAACTTCCTCTTCAAACAAAAGAATATTTCTCCCTGGGCGGCGAGAGACATTTAGCCCCTCTAATATGCCCTGTTGTGGAAGGTGAGCCTTCCAGGCTTCGGTGATGGGGATAATTACAAGGGGATTTGCAGTCAGGGCCTGCAGGTGGGAAGGAGGGAGGGAGCGAGGAAGGAGAAAAAGCAAGGATTCCAACAGCTTTCTCATGTCAGTGAAGCATCTTCATGCTCAAAATGAGCATGGCTTCCTTATCACTGACCTCTCTCCCTCTCTCTCCCCCATAAAGTCTTCTTCGTTGTGAAAAGATGTTTGCAAATATGGTGCCCACCGTTTGAAATGTTGAAATGTCTGAGAGATTTTAGCACTTCTTGGTTCAGTTCACACACTGAAGTGTGACTGCCAGGCAGACATTCTCACAATCTCTGCCACCTTTATTTCACATGTCATGCCAACAGCCAGGGTACACGTGTACAGTCATTTTACAGATAAAGCTGTTCACCAAAAAGAAAAGCAGAAGGTCTACTGCTTGGTGAGTCCAGGAAATTACCAGTCCATCTGCTTCTACTAAGGGGCAAAACACCAGAGAAGAGGAGAGATGTAAAAGGCATAAGGACAGCTGACTCCTGTCCAAGGTGAGCATCTCTGTGGACAAGCATGTGTCCAGTTCAGTGATCTGAGCTGGAAACAGGGCAGGGGCTGTTCTAAAAAGTTCTACAAAGCCATTTGCTCCAGTGAGCAAAGGGACACTCTGCCCTTGTCTAAGTGCACGGGGAGATCTCATCAACCTCTCCACCACCTGGAACTTCTGCAGTGCCCGGGTAGATGGTAGGGCATACCTCCCAACCACGGCAAGAGTGAGAACGTAGCCCTAACCAGTTTGGCTCAGTGGATAGAGCGTCGGCCTGCCGACTGAAGGATCCCAGGTTCGATTCCAGTCAAGGGCATGTACCTTGGTTGCAGGCACATCCTCAGTAGGGGTTGTGCAGGAGGCAGCTGATCGATGTTTCTCTCTCATCAATGTTTCTAACTCTCTATCCCTCTCGCTTCCTCTCTGTAAAAAATCAATAAAATATATTTTTAAAAAGAGTGAGAACATATTAGTGGAGCATTTCACAATTCACTTAACACTAGATGCATTTCAGTATGCACTCTTAATCTCCATATTCCTTTATTTTGGTTGTCTGGTTGGTTGGTAATTGGTTAATTTAAGCCATCCTCCTTCACACCTCTTGTAACCAGATGTCAAGACCCTTCATGGGAAAAAGCAAGAAAGAGTAACGCTGAGTAATAACACGTAATGTTTTTGTATATGTTACTCAGAAAAAAATATATTTACCCTCTTTTCTAGGAAAAAGTACCTTCCCTGAGCTCTCATCTCAGAAAAGGAATTAGACCTCACACCCTTCCGGGCACATCCAGGGAGCAATTCTACTTCCAAGACAAGAGATGAGCAATCCTCATAAAGTGGCCAGGAAGAAAGAACTGTCACTGACCTTTTGCTATTTTATTGTGCATTTTCAATGCATTTAATTTCCTGTAGTTTTACTTCAGAGTATTCACGCCTACACATTAACAACACAAATGATATGCAATCTCAGTTACCTTTCACGGGTGTGCATGGTCTGAAGGACAGAGTATTTCACATGCACAAGCACAGATCCTTTCCACCGTGCAGACGAAGGATGGCAGAAGCAGGGGCATTAAGAGACTTGCCTGAAACCAAACAGGTTGTTTCAACATTCAGGCTCAATTTCCCCAAAATGTCTGAACTCCGATGGAAAGGAAGAAAGAGAAGACAAGGAAGCAACAAAGGAGGAGAAGGGAGGAGAAAGAAAAATTTGAAGACAAGAGGGAAGAAGGGTCCTTGATGTCGTGGACACTTTTTCCCACTGTCCCCCTTTTTCCTATATAAGCCCCTATGGAAAGGAAGCAGAGCAAGAAGAGGGGAAAGACCACTGGCAAATTCATAGCCACACTCCTTCTCCTTTCACCAAGTAACTTTCTTTCCACTTGTGTTCTTCCTACCAAATCTTCTTTCTTCACTTGTCTCTCTCTGTCTCAAAAATTTCTTCTTGTGTCTACTATCCTTTCTTCTCTCCACATTTATACTCTTACCAAATTTCCCTTCGTATTCAATTGCCAAAATTAGTTGCTTTTTTTCAAAACTAAACATGAAACCTGGACCCAGCATAACCTTAAGAATTATCCATTCCTCTGAAAACTGTTCCTACTTCACACCCGAAGTTCCCCCACCCTGTTCCCACTAACCCCCCAGGAAATCCCAAATCTCTGTAGACTGAAGTCTGCCTGCTTCCCTCCTGAGATTTCCCCATGTGCCCAACCAGGGTGCCCCCACCAATCAGAGCAGATGCCCCCCAGACAGGTATAGTAAACACATGCTGGGATCAAAGATGCTATTAATAATAATGCCATTAAACAGGCCTTGGCAGGCTGGGGTTAATCTGGAAACACGCATGCTCATCACACATGAAGCTCATAATACACGGATAAAGGAGACTCTTTATTCTCCAACTCACTAGCATTCATTTATATTCCAAAGTCTCCACCTCTCTCCCGACGGAATCATTCAGCACAGTAGGATTTTCTCTGCTCAAACCCACTCACTTTAAAAGAACTGAAAAGGATGGGCTTAGCTCCTCGCTGGCATCAAGGCTTTTTCTCTTTGACAACTGGCCCAGGGATCTGCAGCTTCATCTCTTCATCTTTTCTCCCCTGTACACACATGTGCAAAACTCACAGCATCCTTACTGTAAGTGATTTGAAATTCTATTGGGTTCACGCTGACCCCGCAGTAGATGTTCTTGTAAGCTAGAATGATGGGATATTAATCCCGCCCCCCGCGCCCCCGGGTCGGGGTTAAAAAGAGCTGGCACCTCCTGAGAAGGAAAGCAGAGGCTGGTCTATTTCACCTCTAATTTGACTTTAATAGAAGCTGCTTCTTGGCTCTACAACTGCCCCTCCTGGAAGCAGCTACCCTTAGGTCTCCTTCCAGCCAGGAGCAGCAGGAAAGGGGCATGTGAGGTCTGTGTGAACAGAAGCAAAAGCACATGCCAGACAGCCAAGCAACCAAGAGCTGAACAGGCTGAGGCTGCTCTGTAGCCCGTGCTAACCAAATCCTACCTGGAACTTCCCTGAACCAGGCATGAACATCATGGCCAAGGGGCCCATCTATTTTCTCCAAAAAAGCCACCACCTGTGAAAAACTAAAATAAAATAAATTCTACATGGGAGTATCCTGGCGCCACCCCCAGATTACCCAGAAATATTCCCCGCCATTGTTTTCTAATTCTGATTTTGCAAAACTGCAGGTGGCTCCCCTCATCTCAAAGTATATTGAGAAATTCTTAGATGTAGTTCTCAAGACAAAATGCATCCTATTCCCTTTCATTTTTGAAAATGTCTTGCACCACCTCAAGAGGAAATGGAGAGTAAACTGTTAAAATTCAGGAAAGCACTACTAATACTTCGGTACCCTTCAAAGTAATGATATTATTAACGTATTGAATGTGGGACAAAGGTATTCAGGCCACTGAGGAACTTCTTCACTTTGAAGAAGTTGTGGGCCCCAGGGGTTTCTAAGCAGTTTTTGCTTTGTGTGTAGAGATCAAGTCTG
Source organism: Eptesicus fuscus (assembly GCF_027574615.1). Lineage (NCBI taxonomy): Eukaryota > Metazoa > Chordata > Mammalia > Chiroptera > Vespertilionidae > Eptesicus > Eptesicus fuscus. The sequence continues at coordinate 38,752,571 of NC_072488.1, read as the reverse complement.
GTACGTTAAACTACATTTTCACCCAGCCCCGTTCAGCCATTCCTTCACAGATGTGACCTCAAACTGGCAAGGACTAGTATGTTCCTTCCCCCAACTGGCTTCACATGAAATGCAATTATAAATATACATTCGCTCCCCAGTGATAGCTGCTGTCTGTATGAAAGAAACAGTGACCATTTCCGGAGATGAAATATAATTTCAGCTGCTGCATTCTTAGACACACCAATTTTTGCACTCATTCACCATTCAACAAATAGAAACGGAGCCTGTATCTCCCACCAGGTCAGATGCTAGGAGACAGAGGTGAATAAGGACAATGTGTGTTTCCGCCAATGAAGCTAATACCAATTAATTAATAACACATGTATTAAGTAATTGCAGATTAGAGCAAGTGGCATGAAAAGACAAACAAGAGTCTAAAGTAGAAACTACCAGGTGGGACCCACTTTGAACTACCTCTGGGGCGGTAACATTTAAGCAGAGACTAAACAGATGAAAGGGAACTCACAACACTAAAATTCAGAGTATCACCTTCCAACTATGTTCAAGGAGAGGCAAAAGCAAGAGCAAAAGCCCTGAGGTTGGAAAGAACTTGGTGGGTTCAAACATGAAAAAACACTTAATTTCCCTGGTTCATAGTAACCAAGGGAGAAAATCATGCAGGACGGGACGATGTCTGACATCCTGTTAAGGATGTGCCCAATTCCCTGCCAGAATGCAAGTCAGGAAGAGGAATGGCATAGAGATGGCCTTGGATCTCCTCTAATTTCTAAAAAGAATCACAAACTTTGAGATCTTACTTAACGTGGTAATAAATTGCTTGTGGTGTACCTGAGTCCTGAACATACCGCACCGTCATCTTGGAATACTGCATTTGAAAATCTGAAGAACAGAGCACAGGCTGTGGATTCACACAATCCTGGCTCCCATCCTGGTCCACATTCCCCAACCTCTCTGAGATCCAGTCTCCAATTCACACATGAGCACATTTACTAATGGAACTGACTTAAGAAGGCACATCTTCACTAAATGCCACTCTTAGTAGTAATCCTTTGAATATTTACTTTAATGTTGTTAACAGGTTGATACTTTATCAAATAAATAACTGCTGCTTAATCCAGTCTTAGAGCTCACGTGACCACCAAACACAAAAATGGGTGCTCTATAGTAGTGCTGTCCAGCACTAATATAATGCAAACCACAAACATGAACCACTTGGTATAATTTTAAATTTCCCAATAGTCATGTGAGAAAAAGTTTTTAAAACATAGACAAATTAATTTTTTAATGTATTTAACTCAACATATCTAAAACATTGTCATTTCAACAGATGTTTTTAAAATATCAAGGAGACATCTTACATTGCCTTTTTTGTTCTGCCTTTTAAATTGGGTGTATATCCCACACTTAATAGCACATTTCAATTCAAACTAGCCACATTTCAAGTGTTTAATAGTCACATGTGGTTACTGGCTAATATAATGAATAGTGCAGCTCTATAAAAACAATCAGAGTTTTAGTCATTGCATTCCATGACCTGTCTTTAATATAATTGCAAGCTTGATGAAACCTAGAAAGAAAATAAACTAGGCAATACAGATAAAGCCAATCGCATGTTTAGGAGTCCATTCTGGTTTCTGAGTGCTAATGAAACTTTCAACTTTTCTGCCTCCCTGAACTATTCGTGTAGCATTCATTTAATCATCTATCCATTAGTTCATTCAACAAGTATTCATTGAGCATCTTCTCTTGTCCAGGTGCTAGAGATGCAGACATGAACAAGCATAATTCCTGCCCACAGGATGCTCAAAAGTTGGGTGGGAATCTTCCAACCCAATGTTTAGCCAGCACATCCTCAGGATTTCTCCCTCCCCACCTAGAGTTAGGGAGATATGTGTCCTGGTTTCGACTCCTCCAACAAGCGACAATCCCTGAGAAAGCATTTTCCTCATCAGAGTCTTTGCTTCCTTATCTGCAATATGTGTGAGTTAACCTGAATCGCCATGAAGCAGCCTTTTGGTCTGAGATCACAGCTTCAGTATAAACCCCATTCCCCTGTGCCATGTCCTAATGATATGTGGGAACACGGGAGAGCAAGTTGAAGAAAGCCACCTCTCCTACCTCTACTCCGGAAGAGGCAGCTTTGTTCATTTCTGAATCCTCTCCCTCCTGGGCCTTTTGTGGTTACAGGAGTTGTCTAGCTTTGTTTTACTTTGCTTTGTTTTAATTACATTCAAAATTAGCAAAACAATCCCTATGGTCCACCTGGAAAAATAATTGGCCCATTTGGTACAACTGACTGTGTGGGGAGACCCCCTTGTCATCATACCAGGGCCCCACACATATTCCGCTCCCAGGTAGATGATGTCTAAGAAACCCAGAGAGCTCATCTAGCCCATCATTAACCTCATTTTGAGACAGCCCCAGAGGCAGTCCGTTAGCCACCGGCACAGCCGGCTGTCAATTGTGTCAAGGCAGTAACATATTAGTTAGCAGGGGAGCAATCCAAAGAGGTAGCCATAGATCCAAATGCCTGAAAGATATTCTGGAATGTGGTAATTATGTCCTGCAGCTGCCAAGGGTGTCCTCTGTGAGTTCGCAGACAGTAGTTGTACCATGGAAAGAAGAGGACAGATAATAGCAGCCAAGCTGCTAATAACAAACAACAGGTCTTGGTTCTAACTCACCCAGACAGTCCTCAACACTTAAGTCATGATTCATCCTCAGGTCCCTACAACGGTTCCCACGAGATTCTGCTCTTAATATGGGTGCTAGGTACCCACGTCCTGAACAGATGAGATAAGGGTTGGGGGCAAGGTATGGGGAAGTAAAAAGTAAATGATATGAGCAAGAGAGAATACACTTGCTGTTATAAACCATTCTGTGGCTCTATTTTTCACAAGTGAAATCTCCTCATTTCCATGTTTTAATAAATGAGAAACTTCTCATACTTTATCCCGAAACAGCTTTTGCTTATCCATTGATAGTAAAATAGAATAACATGGCTTCAAATGACCCAAAGTTATAAATTAGTGGTTCACTAAATGGTGGTGGAACCAAGAGCTCTGAAATACAGGAAAATTTGAGTAAATCCAATGAATTTTCCCATTTTAAAAAACTTAGCTGCATTGTTCACTGAAATTCACATACCCTAGCCACCCTAGCCATCTCCATTTGAGTTAGTGTCCAGTGTGAAGTTCACCTTTCAGAGCTGCAAGGAGCATCTGGTTGTTAAGCTCTGCAAGGTGGTATTCCCAGTCACCACCAAACAAATTAGGTGTGAGGCACAGGGGCACATTCTGAACCTAAGGCAGGCATTGCTAATTGATCATGATAATATTTCTCATTGAGTCCATCTAGACTAAGTCTCAGAACCATTCTCAACCTAGAATCATAGGCATCACCTACTAATTGATCAGAGTTGACATGTGATCCTAGCCCACAATCTCCTCTGAATTATAAATAGACCACTTGTATTGGTTTCCTATGACTGCTATAAAAACTACCATGAATTGAGTGGCTTAAAAAAAATACAAATTTAGCCAAAACCAGTTTGGCTCAGTGGATAGAGCGTCGGTCTGTGGACTGGAAGGTCCCAGGTTCGATTCTGGTCAAGGGCATGTACATTGGTTGCGGGCACATCCCCCGGTGGGGGGGGTGCAGGAGGCAGCTGGTCGATGTCTCTCTCTCATCGATGTTTCTAGCTCTCTATCCCTCTCCCTTCCTCTCTCTGAAAAATCAATAAAATATATTTAAAAAAATAAAATAAATAAATAAAAATTTAGCTTACACTTCTAGAGGTCTGAAATGTGTCCACAGAGCTGCATTCCTTCTCCAGGCATTAGGGGAAAGTCCACTTTCTTGCTTTTTCCAATTTCTAGAGGCCATCTACATTCCTTGGCCTGTGGCCCCTTCCTCCTCTTCAAAGCCAGCAGCATACAGCATAGCATCTTCTCTCCTCTCTGACCTCTGCTTCCATCCACACATTACCTCTCTCTAACTGCCTCCCTCTCATTGATTCCTTTGTAATTACATTGCACCCATCCTGAAAATCCAGCATAATCTTTTTCAAGATCCTTAATTTAATCACACCTGCAGAGTCCTTTTTGCCATGTGGACATCAGCATGTGGGCAAACTTTTTTAGACTACCACACCATGTCTTGGAGAAAGTTCCTCTGTAGAACCACAGAAGAGGCCTGTTGGTAAGATTTATTCATGGAAGCTGAGTACATAGCAACATGAACTGAGAAGCTGACTCACCATAACCTCTAATTATTAATGAACCAAATTCATTAATAATCTTTTGATGAAATTTAGAGTTAAAATACATCTTTGGACCAATCATCCCAGAAATCTACTAAGATATACCATTAAAAAATAAAAATTTTGCCTTAACTAGTTTGGCTCAGTGTATAGAGCGTCGGCCTGTGGACTGAAGGGTCCCAGGTTCGATTCCAGTCAAGGGCATATACCTTGATTGTGGGCACATCCCCAGTAGGGGGTGTGCAGTAGGCAGCTGATCGCTGTTTCTCTCTCATCAATGTTTCTAACTCTCTATTCCTCTCCCTTCCTCTCTGTAAAAAATCAATAATATATATATTTTTTTTAAAAAAAAAACACTTAAAAAATTTTAACTACAGGGTTTTAAGTGTGATTTTCCCTTTTTTCTGGTCTTTTGGTCTTATATTCTGTATTAGTTATAACTGCTCCTTTAATGCACAGCATTTGTAAAGTAAATTGTAACTGAGCTCAACTGAATGTCTTGCCTTTGGGGTTTCAGAACTACATGACAATTTGCCAGGACCTAAGGCAAGAAGGATGCAGCCCTTACTGTGCCCCTCTCTTATTTAGCTTTTTATGAAGATTCCTATTTTTTATTACATGTAATGGAGGTCAGTTTCATTACTGCCAATCTGCAAGCTGCTACAGTCACTCTGGGAGATATTAGTCTGTCACCACTCAGCCAGCTGGGTCTCAGAATTCTACAATAGGTCTCGCTTTTTAGCTTTAAGAACAAAAAAATTAGCCACAGAGAGCACAGCATTACGTGACTCTCAACACCACTCCCAGGAGAATGGCACTGATGAACTGACACCATCGAGTGCCTGCAGAGGTGCAATACCATGACCAGAGGCTATATCCACTTGGCAGACCCAAAGAAACACCACCACTAAACTTGAAGTTGGGCTAAAGTTTCCTCTAAGAAGATGCTTGTTGAACAAGACTAATATGACATTGAAAGACATGTCCAATATTCCACTGTGGGAAAATGATGCTACTTTTGCTCAATATGTGTATAAATTAGGGGGGGGGGGGACACCAAAATAACAATGATGATTAGCTCAGGAATGCTGTTATAATTACTTTTTCATTATTTATTTGTTGCTTGTATTTTCTAGATTTCTGCAATGAAAACATTACTTTTGTAAAATTTAAGTTTTTAAAAATAATAATAATGCAGCCAAAGCCGGTTTGGCTCAGTGGATAGAGTGTCGGCCTACGGACTGAAGGGTCCCGGGTTCGATTCCGGTCAAGGGCATGTACCTTGGTTGCGGGGACATCCCCAGTGGGGGGTGTGCAGGAGGCAGCTGATCGATGTTTCTCTCTCATCGATGTTTCTAACTTTCTATCCCTCTCCCTTCCTCTCTGTAAGAAATCAATAAAATATATTTTAAAAAATAATAATAATAATAATAATAATGCAGAGCACTCATCTTGGCAACAAGCTAACCAAGACACTGTACAAGAGTTGAATAAATCAAAGAGGCAAGACTGTATTTAAACTTGTGTAAGCTTGGATAAATTTCTTAATTATTTGAGCTACATATTAGGAATGTGCTAAATGGCAGACACTGTTTCTAGTGATGAGAGTAAGTGTTGAACAAGGTAAGCAAAGTCCCTTGTGGGAACAGAGGGAAGACAATAAAATGCGTATTCGAAATGTCAAATAGTTCTAAGTGCAATGATAAAGACAAAACAGGATCCTGGGATAGGGAGTGACTAGGGGATTCTTTATGTTGGGAAATCAGAGAAGACCTCTCTGAGAAGGGAACATGGAAGCTGAGACTTGAGAAGAAGGAGCTGGCCATAAGAAGAGCAGGAGAAAACATTTCAGGCAGAGGAAAAGCCCTACAGTGAAAACAAACCTGCTGTGTTCATGGACAGGAAGAAGGCCAGTGTGGCCAGAGCTTCATGAGCAAGGAAGTGAGTGGAACAATATGAACTCAGAGAGGGAAGCAGTAGCCAGGTCACAGGGGGCCTAAAATACCAGTGTTAGAATTGGAATTTTATAACAAGTGTAATGGGAACTCACTGTAGGTCTTTTACAAGGAGTACATGATTTACATCTTCAAAATCAATCTAGCTGCTAGGAGAGGATTGGATTGGAGGGTGAAAGAACATAGCAGTCTAGTTAGGAGGCTATTGCAATAATGCTGGTAACAGGTATGTTCTTTCACCCTCCAATTCAATCCTCTCATAGCAACTAGTTTGAACTGAGATGGTTCAAACTAGTAGAGAAAAGTAGATGGGTATTGTGAAATAGAGTTGATAGGGCTTACTAATGGATTAGATGTCAGAGAGAGACAGAAATGAATCAAGGATAACATGCATTTATTCAGCAAGTATCAATAAGTACCTAACACATGCTAAGCACTCATCCAGTAAAAGGCAGCTGATGAATGGTGACCCCACTTACTAAGATGGGCAAGAATACAGTAGGAGTAGGAATGGGGTCAAGGGAACCAAAAGTTCTGCTTGGAACAGGTTAAGATGCTATCTTTATTAAGGTAATTCTAGCTGCTCTTACAAATACCAAAATCTAATGGCTTAATACAATAAGATTTTATTTCTTGCTAAAATCCAAATCAGTTATTCTTGATTAGTAGGCAGCTGTCTTCCAAGTGGTGATTCAGAGACCCATGTTCCTTCCATGTTATGGCCCATCCATCTTCGACATTTGGCTTTAAAAGTCAGTAGGCTCATTTGTATCCATTTGAAAGATAAAGAGTATGGACAATCACATGTGGGAGGTTTTAATGGGCCAAACCTAGAAGTGATATCCATCACTTTGGCTCACATGCCATGGGCTAGAAATCTGTCACAGAGCCATACCTACTAGTAAGGGAGGCTGTAATGTGCAGTTGAGGTGTGTGTCCAGGAAAAGGAAATGAGTTGGGAGACCTCCCAGTAGTGCCTATTAGTCTCCCAATAAAGAGGTTAAATAGCAGTTGAACGTACAAGTTCAGAGGAGTGATCTGAGATAGAGATAAAAATTTTAACATAATCACTGTACACTAGCTATAGTGTAAATAGAGAGAAGTGAAAGATCTTGGTCATGTCATCCTTAGAGGTCAAGCAGAGGAGAGGGAGCCAGCAAAAGGAGATTAAGACTGAGCTGCCAGAGAGGTGGGAGCAAGACCAGAAAGCAGCTGACATGAAAAAGATGAGAAGGAGGCTGTTTCAAGAAGGAGGGTGGTGCCTGGCCGACATGGCTCAGTTGTTGAGCATCAAACTATGAACCAGGAGGTCATGGTTTCATTCCTGGTCAGGGCAGATGCCCGGATTTCAGACTCCATTCCCAGTGTTGGGCATGCAGGAGGCAGCCCATCAATGACTCTCTCATCACTGATGTTTCTATATCTCACTCCCTCTCCCTTCCTCTCTGAAATCAATAAAATTATTTTTTTAAAAGGATAGTGGTCAGTTGTATCAAAAGCTACTGACAAAATGCTAACCACTGGACTTAAAAACATAAAGGTCATTGGTGACCTTGATAAGAACACTTTCAGTGGAATATCAGTATTGGGAGTAGATAGGGAGAGAATGTGAGGTGAGGAAGTAGAGAAATTATAAACCACAATATCAAGATGTTTGCTGTGATGAGAGAAAAGAATGTGGTACAAGTGAGCTCATGTGTGTGTTTTAAGATAGAAAATGTTAGCATATGTTTAGATGTTCATGGGAATAATCCTGTTTGAAAAATGGTGATACAGAAAACAAAGGAGAAAATTACCACACAAAGTTCTTGAGAAAGGATGAAGATGGGATCTAGAACACAAGTAAATGGGTTGGATTTAAATAATGACAAAACTGTAACAAGAAGGAAGCTTGAAGGTGTGAGTATAGATACAGACAAGGGGTAGATTTGGGTGGTGGGAAGTAGGGGAGTTATTAGCTTACTGATTTTGTTTTGTTAGTAAAATACAAGGAAATCTCCTCAACTGGGAGTGAACCATGAGGAGAGAAATAGGAGATCTGAGAAAAGAGGGTATTAAGTAACTTGATGAGAAAGAAAGGGCAATGTGGTAAGAATGACAGGTGGATATGAGTTCATTTGAGATTTGTTATCCTGATTTGAATATGTGATCAGTTGGTCCAATTGTATGTTTTCTCCAAGAAGTTTTGACTACTCAAGTGCAGGCATGGAGGAGGCAACTGTAGGGCATTAACCACAGTCGGTTCTAATCAGGAGGACTCCAGAGTCAGAGAGGGGCAAAGGAGTCGGGGGTGATCCTAACCATGAACCACGGAATCCTAACTGGGAACGGTAGGAAGTATGGACATGAGGACAAGAAAGGACAGTGAACTTGGGAAGTACCCCTGATCTGGAGGTCTCAGTGAAGGAGGACAGTAGTGATAATAAGGTCATGAGCATGAAATTGAGCAAATGAGTTGGGAGAAGGAAAAGACTTTGGAGGTGAAGGAGTAAAACAACTCAGAGGCCACGATGTTCATGGATCAAATCCCTGGATACTGAAGCCACCATTTCCAATAATGGAAAGAGGACTAAGGGAGGAAAGAGCAGAGAGCTAAGTACTAAATGCATCGATGAATTTAGTACATGTATGAGATATTTTCCATTTGCACCCTCCCTTCCCCCACCATTACTCTATCCACCCTGCACTATTTGGAAATGTGAACAAGCCCCCTTGCCCTCTGGCTTCCAAATGCAAGATTAGAGTAAAGGAGAAGTGTGTAAGCTTGGAATATTTATCCCCTTTGCTCCATTGTTGCAGGATTGCTGTGGACGAACCTCATCCCTTAACAGACCCAACTCCAGTTGACAGCATCCTCAAACAGCCTTCTCTATTCCCCACACCCACTCCCTTCCCTCCCCCTCCAGTCTTAGACTTGTAACAAAGGAGCTCTACAGTTACTAGCCCCAGGCACCCTATGCTTGGGATTTCCCTCACCCTAACCATACTTTTGCAAATAGTCCCTTTATTAAACTCTTCACAAATTATCCTAATTTGAGTGGGCCATCTGTTTCCTGCTGGGAGCCTACAGTAGATGATAGCAATATGAATACCTACCTTGTAGGGGTGTTTAATAAAGATTAGAGAAAATGTATGCAAGGCATCTAGCATAGCATCTGGCACATTATAGATGGTGGGGTAGGAGGGAATAGCAGTTGGTTTAGTTGTTGTTAGTATAAAACTCTATACTCAGGTCCAAATAGGTTTTCTAATTCATAACTCGTCGTTAATCAATTCACAGATAAGCACCTGGTTTCTGGTAGTACTAAGGAACTCTCAGCCAACCAAGTCACTCAAAGCAATTATGTAAACAAATATATTCTTCCCCCCGCCAACCTGTCCCCCAAAAAAAGGAGGATTTCAAGAAAAATATTTCAGCAAAGTAGTTGGCTTCTAGAGTGATCTCTGTAGACAGGCTGGTTGGCATGATGGTTAATATGACTTCATCCTGTGCAAGTGGAAGAAGTATGAAGAATCAGAAGAAGAAGAGACCTCCATGCCTTGCATCTCACACACACCTCCCTGCTACTGCACTCTGTAGATGCAATCTTCTTCCAAGACCCAACAGTAGAATGGCCACCTTACCATCGGCTAGTATTAGATTTTATTTTAATCACAACACAATGTAAATGAAATTATCTATTTACAAATCAACAAAATTTACCTCAATTTTGTTACAACAAGACCTCCGCCTCAGAATAGAGGTGGGTTTCAAAAAAATAGTCAGCATGGATCAGCTGGTTTTACTGATGCTGACAACTGCCCCCTGCAAAGCTGGTTTTCCATCTTCGGATGCTTAGAGCCTCCTTGTTTTGGTGAGATACTTGGCAGAGTTGGAGGAAACATATCAAGAAGGCAAGATTAAACTCAAAAGGAATTCAACTCATTTACCCATTTTACAACACAGAGGAAATCATGCTCATTATAAATCAAGCATACAAGATTTCTTCCTTTTTGTGGCCCATCTGATCAGGTCATACTCCCGTGCTTAAAACTCTCAGTGGTTTACCAGTGCCCTTCTGGTAGAAACCAAAATCTTTCATGTTGCCTCAACTTGCATCACTCTTCATGACCTGCCCACACTCAACTTCATTAGGTTTTCAGTTCCTCTCTGAGTTCCTCTCCTCAGGATTCTGTCCCTGGCACCAGAGCAGAGCACTTTGCACATGATATTCCCTCTTACTGCCCCTGCCCCCCTTCCCTAACATGCCACTTACCACTATGTAACTTTTATTCATACTTTAGGGCTCAGTATATTTTATTTCCTCCAGAAAGCTTTCCATGGCTGGTTATGTCAGCCCATAATAGGCTCCTCTAGTACTCTGTACTTACAAAATAAAGCATTCTTTAATTACTTTTTGATGCCTGTCTTCCCCACTAGACTATCCACTCCAAAGAATGTGTTTGTTTTGCTCTAAACTATATCCTAGGTATCTAGTACATAGTAGTCCCTCAGTAAACATTTGTTGAACAAATTAATGAGAGAATAATACATATAGAAAAATATTATGCAGAACTTCCAAAAATATGTAAATCCCTAATCATGTGCAAATTACTGTGCTATAATCTAGAGTACACAATATTGGAAATTGCTTTTTTTGTTTCCAATTTAGGTAAATTTGTTGGCCTGTAAATAGATCATTTCATTTACAATGCAGTGTCATTTAAAAATAAAATCCATTTCTAAACAATTATAAGAGTCCTCAAGAAAAATACTGGTGAGCACTGGGGGTCCAATGGGTTCTCCAACAACAAATCGTTCCACATCAATCCGAGGTTAATGAATGGTATTTCAGAAAAATGTTATAGAATTCAAAGGGCTTTTTTTTTTTATTCAACACATATTTATCAAGCCTTTGATAAATTAGAAGCTGGGAATATGTCAGTGAGCAAGATCCCTGCCTTCATGTAGTCCACAAATGCTCTCCTTTATGTAGCACCAAATGAAGAAATGAAGGTGGGATGACATTATATTGAGTTGAATCTGTAATGGCTGACTCAGTGAATAACTAGTCTTGGCTCTGCCATCACTAATGAGGTTGAAGACCTAGATGGTTTGTCACATTTGTGGTAAAAGTGGGTTTAGAAAGCATTACACTTCAACAACCATAAAAACAATGCTTATTTTGACCCCTGTAATTTATGCTAGGCTTTACCATGGTAAAATAATAAAAAGAAGAACAGAAAAATATGCCAAAATATCATTGTTGCTGCATTTTTATCATGGTTAAATATAGAAAACAACCTGATTGTTCAACAACGGAATAATGAATAGTATATTATGGCATAATCATGAGATGGAATATTATGCAACTGTTTTACATTTTCACTTTGAAGAGTGTTGCAATCTGATGTGTGTGTGTGTGTGTTTTTGTTTTTGTTTTTTTTTTGTTGTTGTTGCTGTTGTTGTTGTTTTATTGATTTGAGAGGGAGGGAGAGAGAGAGAGATATAGAAACATCAATGATGAGAGATAATCATTGATTGGCTGCCTCCTGCACACCCCACACTGGGGATCAAGCCCACAACCCGAGCACGGGGGATCAAACTGTGACCTCCTGGTTCATAGGTAGATGCTCAACCACTGAGCCACACCGGCCGGGCTGATATGTTCTTTTAAAACAAGACTACAAATGTCTGTTTGATGATTATAAAGGCAAAGCTTATCATATTTGTGGTGAACACAATCGGAATTCAAAAAGAGAAATATGATTAAGATTTATTAAGCATTAAGCTCTTACTGGAGTTCAAAATGTCAATTGTATAGAAAGAGAAGTGGTTTCCTGTCATTGATATGAAAAAGACCTTGAAGTTTTCACTCTGCCGGTTTAAGATCAGCAAACAGTGCAATGTGGCTGTTGACATGAGAATACTAGTACACCAAAGTGTGCTAATAAAGCAATTTGGGGTGAATTTGTCCCCTGCATTCCCTAACTATCAGACTACACTTTGGGAATGCTCTAGCTTACTGTGTCATGCCTTGAGCGTAACTCTGATAAACCAAATTAGTTCCACAGGAGATAGACTAAGATGATGAGAGGTCTGAAAACTCCTCTATTTCAATATGAAGAACTGTTGAGGGAAGAGGGGAATATTAGCCTGGAGAAGATGTCACGTCTTTATGATTCTCATCTTCTGGATGTGAGTTTTATTAAAATGTGTGTGTGGGTTGCTTTTTTATCTAGTTAAAAATGATAAAGAATTAATGCTTTTTCTTTTGGTCAGAAGCTTCATTTCCTCAACCAAAGTAATTGTGGCACATTTCCACCTCTATCAAAATTCAAAATGTTCAAAACTGGACTCTGTCCTCCCATGCTACAGGCCTTCCCCACTCTCTATACTCGACCCTTTGTCAATGCGTACGCACAGTCCAGCCTATCCAAGCCACTTGTGAATCTTCACATGCACACTACTCTTCCAGGCCTGCCTGCTCTTCCCATGCTCTAGATCTTCCCCCACTTTCCTGCTGATTCCTTCTTCATGTCTCACTCCCACCACCACCCACGAGTGCTTAGCCCTTCCTTCTCAGCACTCCCATGGCACCCAGGATGTGCCTCCATTGGGAACTATCACTTAATAAGGAGTGATCTAGTTAACTGCCCACCTTCATCACTGGCTGTGAGTTCCCTGCAGCCAGGAGCCTGCCAGTTCAGTTTCAGCCCGTGCTTGGCACAGTGAATAGATGCTCTGTTACAACTAGTCAATGAATTAACCCCCTTTCCTTTGCAAAATCAATTTTAACCATTTTCCCCATGAACAAATGTCTCTCATTGCAGAATGCCTTGGACAAATATTGAAAAAGCACGACTTTTGTTAAACAAATATAAGATGGTCTCTTTCTCCTGCCTGGTACTCCTTGAGCAAAAGTCCCTCCAATGGCACCGCCCCTGCAACCAATGCAAACCTGTGTAAATCCCAGCGGCTTAAACACAGGCAGGCAGTTTAACTTGCTCTATGAACTCTGCCATTGTTGGGTTGTTGGTTAAAAAAAAATACCATTCCATCTGCCATAAATCTACATTTCCCCCAAACGAAATATAATACCCCCGCTTTCCTCCAGCAGTCAGATAATCATCTCCTTGTTTTATGGGAAATGATTTAGAAGAGAAAAGAATTGGTCTGACAGTCTCATAAGTTTCAGAAAGTGCTTACCCTGATGGTCCCTTTCTTGTGTGTCCTATTTCTTCTCATCTCTCTATATATACGCACACACATGCACACACAGTCACATACACATGTACACACTCTTGTACACATGAAATCTAGGTCTCTGTCACATCAAGCCAAGACTGGAATCTTGCCGTTATTAACCTGTGTTAGACCTAAGTATATTCTTCTATCTCTAAATTGCTTCCTTCCTATTCTTTGCTATTTTTCCAGCTCTCCATCTCTGACTCAAGTCCACGAAAATAAAGACCTTCAATATTATGCAGCCCTTCAATCCTGACAGTAGAAAACACCTACCTGGTACTTTTACTATTTTGGAAGGCAGGGGCACCCATTTTCTTACTCTGTTTTGACCCCCTCCTTCACTGTTTCCCCCTGAGGCCACACACACAATTGTCCATCTGCCTCCCAGCCAGCATAGCACATCTCTAAGAGAGGCAGCCATTTCCTTAAACACTGCCCCCGCCCAAATCCTCCTTCCACGGATGCTTAGCAGTGTTCACCTTGAGAAGGCAGCAGACGGCTCCGTGTAGGTGAAGGGAACGTGGCAGAGGCCACCACTGCTCATCACTTCCTGAGATGGAAAAGCCCTCGGGGTACTCAAGAGAATGAGAAACTTTTTTTCTTTACCACTGATGTTTATTGATTTGTCCAGTTCATTGAGAGCATCCCTTAATGTTCTGCTTTCATGTTTCTGCTTTGTTGCATGGGTGCAGAAAAGAATATTGCAAATTGATCGGTCTTCCCAGCCTTTGTTGGGAATGAACTCCTATTACTTTAGTTTCTCAGGCCTGTCATCGCATGCTCACATTCCACAGCATATATAATCAGCCTGGCTAACACTGAGAGCCAAGCTGATTAATTTCTAACATTCTCACCCAAGCCCATTGATGGCATGCTTATTTGATGTGATGATCTCAATGGCCACGTCTGATTGTTTGACCTTTGCCCTTCAACCTGGAGCAATCTATGCTAGTACCTGTTTAAGTTGCCAGCACATATGCTGTCTACATCATGCCTGAAGAAAACTGTCAAGTCTTGGTGCTATGAAAGCCTAGAAGAAGGGCTTTTAAGGGAAACCCATTTCCATTACCAGCTGAATGGCATTCCAGAACCAATCATATATCCATTAAACAAAAAGAAAAGACATTATCCATAACCTACAATATTACGCCTGTACTTTAAAATCTACCCATTCATTCTGATTTAACTTATGCGCTAATTATGATCAATGGATTTCCACAAGAATGTAAAACTATATCACAGCTTTTAATTTCTCATTCCGCCATTTCCCAGAATTCTGTTATTTTAATTACTTCATATTCCACTTTCTTCTAATAGCTCAGAACAAAGGGGTCATCATCACCATCACCAATATATCTCTCTCTATATATATGTATATTATATATATATAATTTTAGTCACTTTGGCCCTAATATTAGGTTAGATGGGTTTTATTTTTAGTTTTTATTACAGAAGTGGAGCCTCTAACAATTTCAGAGACGTATTTCATTTATCCTAAAATATCTTTGGTTGTAAGATAGGTGGCGGTCTATTTATAGAGCTAAGTTCTCAAAAATGCACATAATTTACATCCTCGATCAGTAGGAACCAAGTAGTTAGAGAGCTAATGCAGGTACCCTTGGAAGCCAGTTTTTAAGGTCACACCAACTCTTATCCACTCCACAGGAAAACGGAAGGTTATGAGAACACCAAGGTCACCCAAGGACAAGTCACATTTGCATTTAGTTTAATGAATCAAATACGTGTCCTAGATCAAGTGTGCAATGAATAGCATACTGGAGCAAAAAGAGTTTTGAGAAGAAAGGTAAATACACTGAACATTCTACATACTACTAGAGGCCAGCACAGAGTGGTGGGCATATGACTGTGCCAAATTACATCACCTTTTCAAATTGGCATAGAAAAGAGTGTGTGTTGCTTATACAGAATTTAAGAGCTTTGGTGGACTGTTGAGACCACAACCCATTCCCCCATTTCTAAATGAGAAATAGGGATTCAGTGGGAGGATCTGAGATAGGTACAGGCCAGTGTCTGCTGATGCCAATATCTGGATAGTGTTCTCATCCTTGCGCCAGACATTACCCTTTCCCAGTTCCCTGAGCCACTTCTCTCTTATCTCAGCTCCTTCCATAATTCTTTTCCCACATTTCAAAATGGAAATATTAAACACTGCATGTTTCTAAGCCTTTGTTCCCGTTATCTCCTTCAGAGACAATGTAAGGAGCTTATGGATCAGTTTCTAAGGTCTGGGCATCATTGAAACATAAATCATTTTCTTTTAGTTAGTGATCAACCTGATTGGTCACATTCACTCATTATGTTAAAAGAAACAATGATTCAAAGAAAGAATGCTTAAACAGCTTTGTTAGCTTTATTCTGTTGTGTGAAGTTACATATGAGCATAACTTAGTGTAAAGAACCAAACTCTAATATTATCTGTTTGTCATTTGGACTTTAGTTAAAGTGCTATAATTTTAAAAGAGATGGTTCTTTAAAAGTAAGTCTGTATGTATACATACATATTTGTGTGAATTTCAAATGCTGTGCATTTTTTTCATTTTGTGAACTATTTCAAACACACAAGGGAACAAAGAGAACACTGGTACAGATCTCACTCCCCACCTTAATCAAACTTTCAGTTTGCCATATTCAGATTTTTTTCTTTTACTACTTGTGAATGTCCCCATAAATAATCCTCTCTAATAAAAGAGAAACATGCAAATTGACTGTACCTCTGCTATGCCCACAAGCCAATCAGGAGTGAGTATGCAAATTAACCCAACCAAGATGGTGGTTAATTTGCATATCCAGGCACAGAGTGAAGACTGAAGACAGTGTAGAAGGAAGCCAAGCGCTGCAGAAGGGAGTGAAGCTGTGGAAAAGCAAGCAAGTGGGCGGCGGAGAAGGGAGGGAAGCAGGCGGGGCAGCGGAGACTGCCACAGAAAGCCCTATTGCAGGAATCTTCCCGCAACGGGCCTCTAGTATATAATAGTTTTACATGATTTACATTTTTATATAAATTGTATCTAATCTATGTTACCCTTAACCTGCTTTTTCAAATCCACCTTTAAATTTCAAGATTTATAATAAGGTAGCAATAGTTCATTTTAATGAAGTGTTCTGTATTTTATTTTATTGTATGAATAATAACAATCCATTTATCTATTCCCCTCTTAGTAGCCACTTAGTAGACACATACAGGTGGCTTCTGGTTCTTCTGTTACATATGAAACTTCAATAAATATTCTCACACACATGTCCTTGTACACATTTTCAAGAGCTTTCCTCTAGTGCATTCTTAGCAATGGAAGCTCTCCGTAGTGTGGTATGTGTATTTTCAGATTTACTAGATACAACCCATTGTTCTCTCAATTATTATGCAGTGTCCATAATTATACCTATTAGAGCTTTTTTCTTAAATTCTACTTTGTTATTAATATTTCCACACAAGATTTCTTTTTATTAGTATTTGCCTGGTATATACTTTTTCCAATTTCTCTACTTTCAACATTTCTGTATGGCTTCATTTTAGGTTTCATACATCTGAATACCGATTTGTTTCATTTGGTGTTTATTCAAAGCTCATGTATAACTACATAATTTTCTGTCCTCTGTATTATTCTTTAACATTCTTAACTTTTTATTTCTTTTTGCTACATTTCGGGTAACCAACTCTGTACTGACTTCCAATATACTAAATCTTCCGTAGTTAATATAAGCTCTCTAAAGTTATTCATTAACAGTTATTCTGGCTATAATATAAAGTTAATTTTATTTGAATAAATTAATTTTCTGATTTTTTTTTGTTTTGATGGCAATCTTCTTTAACCTTTATTTTCTTGGTGTGATTTAAAATTTAACTTTTGAGACTTAATTGAGGATTTTTGTACTTGACTTTGTCCTCACTCCTCTCCTCGGACTTCACCCTTTTCTGTATTTACCTGCACAGTCCAGAACCTGGTTTGACAAAAGGAGTTTGAATTCCTGTTCCTCACTGGTTTAGGGAAATCAGCCAAAAAGCAGCTTGATTTAGTTCAGTATCTCAGGTTTTCTAGGTTTGTAGATACTATTAAGCTATAGTCCTACCAGCAGTAAGCCTGATCCAATCCCCCCATCCTTCAGTTGAGCACTTTCAGTCTAGTTGAAGCCAAACTCTCAGCCACCTCTACTTGCTTCTCAGCCTGAAGCCCAGTATGGATTTCATTCAGCCCTATACAGTACCTTAGGTAGCTGTTCTATCTCTGATCTACTAGGTGTACCAGTTAATAATGCAGATTTTTTTCAATAATTGGAGTTACACAAGTCGATATATATACGATTTGATATATATGCTATTTTGTTGTATTGACAACAACCTTCAAAACTTCATGTCAAATTTGCTGAAGGTGTTAACATCATAGATATTTTTACACTTAAAAGTGTCAAATTTCATGCCAAAAATGAGCATTTGCAGGAAGTTATAATTCATTACTTTATTTTGAAAAGTGCTGCTGAATACTTCGAGAAGCTTATGGTGAACATGCTCCATCACAAGATACTTGTGAACGCTGGTTTGAATGCTTTAAAAGTGATGATTTCGATGTGAAAGACAAAGAATGTCCCATGTCAACCGAAAAAGTTTGAAGACCAACAATTACAAGCATTATTGGATGAAGATGTGTGTCAAACTCAAAAACAACTTGCAGAAAGATTAAACATTGCTCAGCAAACAATTTCCAATTGTTTACAAGCAATGGGAAAGATTTTAAAGGAAGGAAAATGAGTGCTACATCAACTGAATGAAAGACAAATGGAAAACCAAAAAGTCATCAGTAAAATGTTGCTTCAATGGCACGAAAGTCTTTTTGCATCGAATTTTGACTGGCGATGAAAGTGGATTTATTCTGAGAATCCCAAACGCACAAAATCATGTGTTGATCCAGGTCAACCATCAACATCGACTGCAAGGCCAAATCGCTTCAGAAAGAAGACAATGCTCTGCCTTTGGTGGGATCAGGAAGGTGTGGTGTATTATGAGCTTCTAAAACCAGGTGAAACCATTAATACTTATAGCTACCAACAACAAATAATCAATCTGAACCACAGATCGTGAAACAACCAGAATGTTCCAGAAGACATAGCAAAGTAATTTTGCTTCATGATGACACACCATCACACACTTCAAAACCAGTTAAAGACATGTTAAAAGATCTTGCCTGGGAAGTATTAACCCACCCGCCATATTCACCAGACCTTGCTCCTTCAGATGACCACTTGTTCTGATCGATGGCACACGCACTTTCTGAGCAGCACTTCAAAACATACAAAGAAGTGGAAAATTGGGTCTCTGAATGGTTTGCCTCAAAACAAGAAAAGTTCTATTGGGACAGTATCCACAAATTATCTGAAACATGGGGAAATGTGTAGCTAGCAATGGACATTACTTTGAATAAAGCACTTTTGATGTTTCTCTTGAAATTATTGTGTTTTCTTTGATTATAAAATCTGCTATTATTAACTGGTACACCTAGTATACGACTATTTGTCTTCTTTTTTTAAAATTAACTATGTCTTTTTAATTTTGTCTTTTATAGTTTACCTCCAATGGTTAAGAGGATGAGTCAAAGCATGAACTTACCCTGCCATCTTGGCCTGTGGTCCCAGCTTCATGTTTATAACCCACTACAAAAAATTTAACATGAGGGCAGAGACCCTAGCTAGCTGATTTACTACTGGATGCCTTGTAATAGGTGCTCAAAAAAGATGTGTTGAATAAACAAATGAATACATGACATTTTCTTAAAAACACAGCAAGGCCTTCGGATATTATGTTTCAGTTTTCTCAGTGGACTACAAACTCTTGAGGCCATAACCCATGTCTGGTCTATCATATATTACCCTGAGTATGGTAAATGGTCCATAAATTATTTCAAAGGGCCAACACACTTCTCCTGTTGACTTTCTCTATGACAAAAGGTAGTGGCATCCAAATACATGCAGTGTTGTTCTAGAGGATTAAAATTATTATCCTCTGGCCCAACTGGCATGGCTCAGTGGTTGAGTGTTAACTTATGAACCATGAGGTCATGGTTTGATTCCTGGTCATGGCACATACCCGGGTTGTGGGCTCAATCCCCAGTAGGGTCATGTAGGAGGCAGCTGATCAATGATTCTTTCTCATCACAGATGTTTCTATCTCTCTCTCCCTCTCCCTGCCTCTCTGAAATTAATAAAAACATTTTTTAAGGATAAATGAATAAAATTACCATCTTTTGAATTGTTTTATAAGATACTGGTTTTTCCTTATACATTATTTTAAAAAAAATGCTTCTTAATGAAAAACATTTCATTCAAGAGTAGAGAGGATCAGGTGAAAATAGGACATTGTCACTAGAAAAATATAAAAGTGGGACATGTCTGACTTCAATTAATCAAGACATTAAATAAAAATTCCTTTTCCTACTATCTTACAACAATATCAGGGACCAGCTACAGAGAGAATGCTAAGCGAACACAATTACTCTAACTGAAATAACATTTTTCAAACACAGACCAAAGGACAAGGGGACAAAGAAAATGTCCTTTTTGATTAATTACCTTTGGAACCAGGCCCAGCATGAGGAAAGAGTATAGTCTAGTAGTAAAGCTACAGAGCTACTCTTCGTCCCCTCTGCCCTCCCAGGAAATGATCCTCTGGTTTTCTGAAGGACAAACACACTTAAGTGCTTTAAACCATGATATCCATAAAGAAGAGGCATTTCCATATATTTTTAAAATGAATTCACAACCTCCCAATGGACAACCATTTCGTTTCTACACATACTGAGCACCTACTGTAGGCCAGGCGCTCTGGTAGTTCCAGATAGTTTGAAAACAACCCATTAAGGGGAACAAGCTATATTCAGACAAACCCTTCCACATGGGCTGCACCTTCATAAGTGCTGCAGGGAAGTAAAGGAGGGGCAGATCTGCAGGGGCAAATGGACATGGAGGACTTGGTAAGGAGACTTGAAATTCAAAAGGCCTTGAAAGTTGGGTAGGATTCCTGTGGGAGACACAACATCTCTGGGCCCTGATTTCCTTACCTGTTAAGGGAGGGACTTGGGTTAAATAATTTTATTAAAATTCTTTCCAGTTGGAGCATTAACTGGTGCTCTTCTTTATTCTTCCTAACAACTAATACCCCTCCAAGGGGCATTGCTAACCTAGTATACAACCTCCATTGTCTAGAAACGCATTTACAACAGAGAAACTTCAGAGACATTTGCCTCCAGGCAAAGAGAAACGTTTCTTCTTCAAAAGGTCTCCCTCCAAAAGTGAAGGCTGAGAGAAAAGCAGGCTTGCCCAGAGCTCCCTGAAGGACAGAAATGGGATCCCAGGGGGCCAATGAGAGAAAGAAAGTCAGCACAGGGCAGGCAGAACCATGCTTTCAAATATGTAGGTTGATCACTTGCTTCAAATTTCAGGCCCTGCATGGAAAGTGCCTCTGGAGAAAAATGGCATTCAAAATTGACAACTGATTAATACACAATCTTGATTATATGCAAATCATCACTTTCTGTTGACTTAATTGTGATCTGATGTAACATGCATAATTAACACCTGTATTTAAAATAAATGTATATGTAATTGATATGCATATTTATAAAATGAATATTTATATTTACATGTTGTCTTTTTAAAATTGGGGATGAATTTCTTTCCCACAGAAGTGAGAGGTTAGCAGGTCCTATCATGAACTAAGCAAACAGAAACAAAGGATTGAGAACTTGCCTTCAATATGTACCTAGAGACAGCATACCCAGCTGTCACAAAGCCTGATTCTAGACCTGGCCCTGCTGTGTGACTTTCATCTCTACATCTGGGCCTGTTTCTACATCTGCGAAAGGAAAGATAGCTCTACAATTCTATTATAAACTCACAGAAGCACTCCAACCTTTCATTTATTCTGTCAAAATTACTGGACTCCAACCACTGATAGCCCAGATTCTCTCTGACGATGATTAATGTACCTAAAAAGTATACTTGGAAAATTCCAGAAGGATTCTGAAGCATGAGGTGCCCATCCAAGCCCACAACACCAAGAGAACAGCAGTCCGGAGAGTAGACTATATAAACACACATATGTGGAACAAGAAGGACATGGAGACTTCATCAAAAGAGGGACCCTCAGAAAGTGCGACCCAGGCCTGGTCCATTTTGAAGGAAAGAGAAGGAATTGGATAAGGCTCAGCATTGTCCTAGAGACACTATCTCAGTAGATGGGATCTTTGATGAGTGGCTCTATAAAGAGCAGCTTTAGAAAAATAGAGTGGGCAAATGTATACCCTCCATGGACTTTGGCAGACAAAACTGTGTGTTATGTGCCACTGAGTCAGCTCCAACTTTTGGTGACACTACAAATAAATGATGTCCACAATGTCCTGTCCTCAACAGATAAAACCACACAGAACAAAACGAACTTCTTCTTCATTATGAATACAAGTAAGTTCTTTCTCAGTCTTTCACAAGTAAAGTGACTTATCATAAAATACTAGAGGTCCAGCACACGAAATCGTGCACGAGTAGGGTCCCTAGGCCTAGCCTGTGATGGGCCATGTCCAACTCCCCACGACACCCCGCGACGCCCCACGATGCTCGCCGCCACCCCGTGACACTCCACGAAGCTCCCTGCCCCACAACTCTCTGCGACACCCCGTGATGCTCCGCAATGCTTGGCGCCACCCCCACCCCCACCCCCATGATGCCTGCCGCTGCTTACCGCTGGACACTCATCACTGCTCGCCGCCCGCTGCTGCTCAACAGTCCCCAGTCCCGCCCTGCTGCCACCCCGCCCCCGTTCACCATGGTTTCCTATTCCCCATGCTGCGATCGGAACCTGTGGGGGGGGGGGGGGGGGATGACCAAGAGGTGGTCAATGCACTTCATGGCGACTGGTCAAGCGGTCATTCCGGTCATTACACTTATGGTCCTGGCCTTTTATTATATAGGATTGTATGGGCCAAAGGATTAGGAATAGCACTGCCCCCCAAAAAAATCTCTCAGTATGCTATGGTTCTGGATATTTCTTGGCAGAGTAAAAAGAGCCAAAAGACCTGGGTGTGCCTCTGTTCCATTCCCGGCAAGGTAGCCATCTTGAGTAAGTTGCCTTTTTCTGTCCTGTCCTGTCTTCCCTCCTGCAACTACTTTGCTTTTTGGAAAATGTAACTTGGCTCTCGTCAAGCAAATTAATCAAAAAACTATTCCGGATTCAATGCTCTAGAATTCCAAACATAAATAAGACATGGGATCTAAAGGGATTCTAATCCAAAGAAGGAGAGTGTGGAATATGTAACTAACTGCAATGCAAAGAGAAAACAGCTACCTTAGTAATATGGATGGTATTTAGGGAGAGAGAAAAAGAAACAAATTAATTTACCTGGGAGGGGCTGCTTAGAAAGTTGAGTCTTGAAGAATGAGCAACTTTTCAAAGATAAAATGCAATAAAAGTTGCATTTTAGCCATAAAGCCAGGCAACACTTAAGCCACTGTCCATGTTAGGTGGCTTAACAAAAACTAGGCTCACAAATCAAAAGAACCTTAATAACAAACTCTGTTGATCAGTTTAAATCTGCATGTTACTAACTGACATGACCTCCAGAAAAGAACAGCACAAAAGCTCATATACACGCCCACGCATGCACACAGCATTTTACTGTATGTTTTGACACATGCATTTCATCTAGGTAGCAGTGCCTTTTGCAAGTAGATGAGGAAGAAAGACATTAAAAGATGAGCTCCTATTGTTCCACCAAACAACTTAAAACTGGTCGAAGCCTCAGAGGAGAAAAAAACAAAGCCAGGTCTCTGAGGCTTTCCATCTACCCCTTCAGAAAATCGTTGGCATCCCAGGCAATTCTTAGAAAAGTATTAAAATTTGAGCAACACTGGTTTACTTGTTTATATGCATCCCCATAGAATCCCCCACCACGTCTACAGAAGCTTCAAAGGCTCCACAGTAAGACCCGTCAGGATGTGGGGAGAGGAAGAGAAAAAGACACTGTCAAGCGTTTGGAGACCCAGCCCAGGCATGCAAGGCTCTCGGGCATCTGGTTATCCCAGCCTGACACGGTGACTGTGATTTCAAACTGTTTAATTAATTCTGATAATTCCACATCGCAGGTGCTACAGGAAGTATGTTAATTTAAGATCACATCTTACCAATTCCCACAGGTTTCATTCGAACCTAATAAATGAAATAATCTCCACTGTGAGCAATGTGCTTACCTAATTAGGCATAGGGCGATGAGGCATTCTCACTTAGGGTACATTGGTGTCACAGGTAATCTTTGAAGGCATAACTGTGACCTGCCTACAGGCTCCTTCCTCAGGCTTCTATCACACACAGATCAAAGTCAAGCAAATAAGAGACCACATTGCCCTTTCCCTATCAACAACCCTGAATTTTTTGTTCCCTCGAACAACTTTTTGTCTTTTTTATTTTATTTTTTTAAATATATTTTGATTGAATTCAGAGAGGAAGGGAGAGGGAGAGAGAATTAGAAACATCAATGATTAAAGAGAATCATTGATCTGCTGCTTACTGGGGATCAAGCCCACAACCTGGGCATGTGTCCTGACTGGGAATTGAACCATGACCTCCTGGTTCATAGGTCAATGCTCAACCAATGAACCATGCCAGCTGGGCTTTTTTTTGTCTTTTTAAACATACCTATATGACTGGATCCTATGAAATCGCACCATATTTAAACTAAACTTTAGTTTAAATTTATTTCATATTAATTCATTTAATAATTACCAAAAGATTCAGATTGTCTTTGACCAAAAGCTTATTTCCAACCAGTGGGTTTTCTCCACATCAGTGAGGATTAAAGGGAACCAATTCTATCTGAACCAGTGTGCTGGAAGTAACACACATGCCTTTATGCCTCCCCCCATCTCCTCACTCCCACCCACACACACCCACTTTTGGAAACCAGCCTTCTGTTGGGGAACGGGCACAAAGCTGCCTAGAAGTGTCTCACCTCGACCCCGCACATGGATCACCATCACTTCCTTCATGTCCATGCTCAAGCGTTGTCCTTCAGCAAGGCCTTTCTGATCATCCAAGTAAAAGAGCAACCCCCTCCCTACAGCTGTACACTGGCCTCCCTACATAAATGAAGATTTGGCACCGGTGATACCTGGTTGACTTGAATAGTGTAGCCAACAGTTATTAACCATGGCTGCTCATTAGCTTCACCTGGGAGCTCTGATGACAATGCCCAGGTGCCCTACCACTCCCCCACCCTAATTCACTGGTCTAGCATGGGCTACGGGCATCGGTATGTGTTAAATTTCCCCCAGATAAGAGCTGAGAATTTCTACTGCACAGAGTCAAATGGACTCAGTCAGGCCTGAGCAGTCATTTAACAGGAATGGTCTATTTTGAGTATCTACATCAGAGGTGGGAACGCCCAGTCTTCGGGCCATACAAGGCCTGAGAAATCACTTAGTCTGGACCTGCCAAGGCATTAGGGGTGAGTTAATTAAATATCTGACCAAATATAGTAGGCTAATTTTTAAGTTGATAATTTTGCATCACCCTCGACTGATGTTGTAAATATCCAAATGGCCTTTGGCAAAAAAAAAAAAAGGTTCCCCAACCCTGATCTACATGTTCAAGTAGATTACTTCCTAATCATAAGTGGATTGAGGCAAAAGTCATTTTCACTTCACTTTGTTCCACATAGACCCCAGTGTCAGACACCCTACCCCCCACCCCCAGTGGAAAGAATTTATCTTAATTCCCAGTGAACAATAGTGACTTCCGGCCAATGGGTATTTTCCTTTGCCCTGGTGTTAAAAATCACTAGATTGAATAAATTGAGATAAAAGACAAAAATATGGCCTCCAGTATTCAGTCTTGCCATGGAGGTAAAATACAGAAAAGAAGAAGTTGCACTAAAGGTTTGCTGGGTAGCTTCAGTTTTAGGAGTGCCACGCTCCCTCGGCTACTAAGACCTGGCTCTCTCCCCGTTGGCTCAAACTCTGATTCTCCTCCATCTTACCCAGCACACCTGAAGTGGGGTCGGACAGAGAGAGGTGGCCATTACCAGATGCAGGGCCCCGAACAGTGGTTTTTCCACCATGTAGAGGATTTTCAGAGGGGGCCACATTTGGCTGCATCCCTCTCCTGGGGAGCCCTGGACTGGGCTGCAGCGTGGCTCCCTATTCACACTGTTTGCAAAAGCATCGCCCAGGACTAGTCCAACTCTCATTCTACATTCAGTTGGCTTCTCCCATTTTCTGAGCCTGGCTTTGAACAGAACTTGAACAAATCTCTAAACTTCAGAGGGGAAACCCAGAAAACTCTGCCAGGTTTTTCTAACCCCTGCTTGAAATAATCAAACCCCCAGTGTATGCCTGAACTCAGCCAACGCTGGCTCAGCTGCCGGCCCCAGCCTTGCTAAAAAATTCACAAACCACAGAACAGCTGGGCCACAGTCTGCTTTCGGAGCAAAGCATCCACTATCAGGTTTCATTGAGGCACTACTGAAGAACTAAGTATTTATTCCTGACAGAGACTTGAAAGAGGAAATCTTACTGGCTGTCTGCTCAGAGTCACATGAGGACAGATTTGATGGGAATCCCATGCATATTCCAACTAGACAAAAGATATTATTCATTCCTAAAATGTCTTCAGAGACTTCATTAATGAAGAAATTCCAAGTGGCAAAAATAACCAAAAAAATTCCCCTAATATTTACATACAACTGCATTAGGATGGATCAGGGGAAGGAATGTTTAATATTTAGGCCCTCCCTAAAATCATGCTTCTTTCCTTTTCATCACAAAAGATAAGAACTGGCTGGGGGGATTGACAGGGGAAAGAAGGTACCCTCTGGAAAACATGTGGGACCAGTTAAACACTCCTTTTCCCTAACAGGAGAGATTTCATTAGGAAGTTGCCGTATTTTGCCAATTTCTATGGAGACTTATCCTCCCGTGAATTTCCTCAATTATGACAGGCTGTGGTAAATGCAAAGATATCTTGTTATTATGCCATCAATATTCTATGCATAGGTAATAGGCAGCTTAAATAGGCATTTTTAAAATTTATTTAAACTTTATTCTTTCTCCAAAGACTTGGTCTAAGAAAGAAGATGAAGAAGTTAAACCCCTGAAATCTTGTGCCCAATCCAATGGGGATCCAGAATCAAGATTCTCAGATTCCAGAAAATCATCCTTCTAATATGAGTTTTTGTTATTTTTTAATGATGAAAACAAGTTTTTTTTATGGTTGCCTCTATTACAGATGTCTCCATTCCCTCCCCCTTTGCCTCCCTCCACCACACCCCCCACCCCCTCTAGGCCTTCACCACATGGTTGTCTGTGTCCATGGGCTATGCATATATATTCTTTGGTTGATTTCTTCCCGTCTCCCCACCCTCCTCTCCTCTGAGATCTGTCTATCTGTTCCATGTATCCATGCCTCTGGTACTATTTTGTTCACCAGTTTATTTTGTTCTTTAGATTCCACATATAAGTGAGATCATATGATATTTATCTTTCTTTGACTGGCTTATTTCACTTAGCATAATCACCTCCAGGTCCACCCATGCTGTTGCAAAGGGTAAGAGTTCCTTCTTTGTTACAGCCTCATAGTATTCCACTGTGTAAATGTACCACAGCTTTTTTATCCACTCATTTGTTGATGGGACTGGGCTGTTTCCAGATCTTGGCTACTGTAAATAATGCTGCTATGAACACTGGGGTGCATATATTCTTTCTGATTGGTGCTTTGGGGTTCTTAGGACATATACCCAGAAGGGGGATTGCTGGGTCAAAAGGCAGTTCCATTTTTAATTTTTTGAGGAAATCCCATATTGTTTTCCACATTGGCTGCACCAGTCTTCATTCCCATCAACAGTGCACTAGAGTTCCCATTTCTCCACATCCTCTCCAGCACTTGTTGTCTGTTGATTTATTGATGGTAGCCATTCTGATAGGTGTGAGGTGATACCTCATTGTAGTTTTTATTTGCATCTCTCTTATGATTAGTGACCTTGAGCATTTTTTCATGCCTACTGGCCATCTGTGTGTCCTCTTTGGAGAGGTGTCTATTCAGGTCCTTTGCCCATTTTTTATAGGACATTTTGTTTTCCTAGTGTTGAGTCGTGTAAATTCTTTATATATTTTGGAGATTAACCCTTATCTGATGAATAATTGGCAAATATGTTTTCCCATAGGGTATGTTCCCTTTTCGTTTTGTTGATGATTTAAACAAGTTTTTTTGCACTCACAGCCAATCACAACTCTGTTAACTTGCCTTCTCTGTACATTTGTAATTGCAATAATAATCACTGCTCATAATGGGCTCTTGAAGTCCTACAAGACTTTTCATAGTCTTAACAATAAGATAATGTTCTGTTTTTTATTGTGTTCTCAGTCTTTGAAAACAAACTATTTAACTATAATGTAAAATGTAGTCCTAAGTTAACTGCCTTTAATTCCATTTTTCTTATATGGTAAATAGTGTATTCAACTAACATACAGTGAATGGATAAATGACTGGCTGGATAGATGGACGGATGAATGCAAAGGCAAGAAATGGGTTCTACAACCTAGAAATAATACAACTGCCTGCCTTAAATAAACTGACTCAGAGAAAAGCTATGCTAATTCATGTATCAGAGGTCCCATTCCCCATTTTTCCTATTTCTAGTAACCCATATAAATTCATTGTTTATTTTCACAATCTACATAACAACCCTAATTTAAATTAGACCAGCCCCAGTCTGAATGCCATAAAGCTTTGTATTCTGTATCAGTTTTTCATGTTTTGAAACACCTTCATAAACACTACTTTGGATCCTCACAACAACCCTGTGATGTAGTTGTGGCAGGTACTAGTAAATCACTGCCATTTTCAGATGAGGCAGCAAAAGCCAAGAGAAGTTAAAGGCAGCACTCAAGTAACATGGCTAGTTTGATATGGAATCAAAATTAGACCCAAGAATCTTTTCATCCCAGTAGTCTTCTCTGTCCTGAGGAAGTTCTCATGTTGATGAAAAAGTATGCTCTCTGGCCAGGAATAAAAATAGTGATTCAGCACCAGCTGAGAAGTCTACAGAATCCTAGGCACACACAGTCTCCCAATTTTCCAGATTTAGGATATGATTACTACCTTGCTTATCCCAAGCCACTGTTTTTGCTCTTTCCCTTCTGCTCCCATCTTCCCTTGTCCTTCACTATCTCCCCAAATTCCTCCATAAAGTGTTCCCACTTACTCTAGTCCAGTCACTTCTTTCTCCCTCAAGCTCTTACACTTGTACCTCTCATGGCACTTGTCACATGCAACTTGGTCACACCTCTCAACCTAGCTGTCTTGAATTTTACTTTACACCTTGAATCGTCTTTTATGTAATTGTGGGTATGTCCACAAATAGACTGCACTTCCTCAAGCACAGGGAGAATATGGAGGGGACATCTGCTGTTTCTAGCAAAGGACCAATTACCTTCATCTTCCCCACCATTCAAGCCCCCTTGGCCTGGTAACTGCATTGTGAGAATCACCCCTCTCCACTCAGAGTCACTGTGGCTTGGGGGTAGCCAAAACCTTCAGCCAGCCCAGGGACAGATACATGATCCAACCAATCTATGAGGCTCAATTCCGAGACTGTGATAGCAGAGGAAAGGAGAAACTCAGTTTCTGGTGAAAATGCCAATAGGAAAGATGATGTAAGCCTGGAGGTATGGGGAATCCCAGGTAGAGCCCAAGACCAATCCAGCATGGAAAAAGCAGAACCAAAGGATGAGCAATCCAAGTCTTTTTTTTTTTTTATTTAAGAAATCTTTATTGTTCAGATTATTACAATTGTTCCTCTTTTTCCCCCCCATAGCTCTCCTCCACCAGGTTCCCACCCCACCCTCTGTCCTTACCCCCCCGCACTGTCCTCAGCCATAGGTGTATGATTTTAGTCCAGTCTCTTCCCACACCCACCACACCCCT
This sequence comes from Eptesicus fuscus, assembly GCF_027574615.1. Lineage (NCBI taxonomy): Eukaryota > Metazoa > Chordata > Mammalia > Chiroptera > Vespertilionidae > Eptesicus > Eptesicus fuscus. Next base: position 38,723,151 of record NC_072488.1, on the reverse strand, counting down.
TTCCCCCTGAGAATGTTCAGTCCATTCCCTTTCTATGCCCCTGATTCTATTATATTCACCAGTTTATTCTGTTCATCAGATTTTTAATTCACTTGATTTTTTTAGATTCATGTATTGATAGATATGTATTTGTTGTTCATAATTTTTATATTTACCTTTTTCTTCTTCTTCCTCTTCTTAAAGAATACCTTTCAGCATTTCATATAATACTGGTTTGGCGGTGGTGAACTCCTTTAGCTTTTTCTTATCTGTGAAGCTCTTTATCTGACCTTCAATTCTGAATGATAGCTTTGGTGGGTAATCTTGGTTGTAGGTTCTTGCTATTCATCACTTTGAATATTTCTTGCCACTCCCATTTGGCCTGCATAGTTTCTGTTGAGAAATCAGCTGACAATCGTATGGGTGCTCCCTTGTAGGTAATTAACTGTTTTTCTCTTGCTGCTTTGAATATTCTCTGTCTTTTGCTCTTGGCATTTTAATTATGATGTGTCTTGGTGTGGTCCTCTTTGGATTCCTTTTGTTTGGGGTTCTGTGCGCTTCCTGGACTTATAAGTCTATTTCTTTCACCAGGTGGGGGAAGTTTTCAGTCATTATTTCTTCAAATAGGTTTTCAGTATCTTGCTCTCTCTCTTCTTCTGGCACCCCCATTATTCTGATGTTGGTACGCTTGAAGTTGTCCCAGAGGTTTCTTACACTATCTTCAAATTTTTGGATTCTTTTTCCTTTTTGCTTTTCTGGTTGAGTGTTTGCTTCTTTGTATTTCAAATCTTTGACTTGATTCTTGAATTCCTCTAGTCTGCTGTTGGGTCTCTGTATAATATTTTTTATTTTAGTCAGTGTATGTTTAATTTCTAGTTGGTCCTTTTTCATATCCTCAAGGGTCTCGTTAAATTTATACTCCTTTTCTAGGAAATTCTTGAAAAACCTTATAACCGTGGTTTTGAACTCTATCCAGTCGTTTGTTTTCCTCCATTACTTTCGTTTGGGATCTGTTTCTTTGTTTCCGCATTTTCGCTGCTTCCCTGAGTTGTTAGGGTAGCTTTGTGTGCTAGGTGTCCTATGTGGCCCAGTGGCTCGGCCTCCCCAGTTACCTGATGTGGACACTCTTGGTGCACCCCTTTGTGGACTGTGTGTATAGCCTTGTTGTAGTTAAGTCTTGATTTTTGTTGGTATCACTGGGAGGAATTGACCTCCAGGCCAATTGGCTGTGAGGATCAGCTGTGTCTACACCAGGAGAACTTCTGTGATGGAGACAGCCTTATGAGACAAGACTTGCAAAATTGCAAAAGTCTCTGTGCTCAGCTTGGATGGGGCGGAGTCTCATGGCTGAGCAGACAGTCTTGGCTTCCTGTCAGCCCTGCCCTATCATGCCCCTGGGTCTCAGTGTCCCTCGGTAATCGCTGCAAGCACCTCTAAAAGTAAGCCGCCCTCAAGTTTCACCCACTACCAGACAGTCCAGTTTCTCCCCCAATGAATCTGGATTCCCAGATTCTCACCCGGAACTGGAGTTCAACGTAGTGGGGGAGCTTCTATTTCTCACCCACAAGAGAAAGCCAGCGACATTCAGCAGTCAGTCCTCTCTTCGCGCACTAGCGTACACGCCTCCAGACTTCTGCCTTTCGTGGCTCCCCTGAGTTTCCGCCTGACAGTCCAGATTCCCCGCTTATAAGCCTGGGTCCCCAGGGTCTCGCCTGGAACTGGGGTTCAGCACAGTTGGAAGCTTTTGTCTCCTTCCCACTAGAGAAAGCCAGCCAGGCACTCAGCCGCCCGCGTGCATGTCTGCGTACCTCAGCCTTTTGCAGCTCCTCTGATTCTCCGTGTGCTTTCCTCTTTCCTTCTAGTTGTAGAATTTCCACTCAGCCAGCTTTCCTGTGGTTCTGGATGATGTTCGTTTTGTCTTTTAGTTGTAGTTTTGAAATTGTTGTGCAAGACAGCAGTTTAGGTGTTTACCTATGCTGCCATCTTGGTTTCTCAGCAATCCAAGTCTTGATGAGAACATTTGAGTCACTGGATCCAGCTCGACCCAACCCCTGGACTTTTGGGGGTACATGAAATATGTGTTCCCTTTGTTTTAAGTCAGTTGGAATTGGGTTCAGTTAGGATCCTGTTATTTCTTTATGGAAGAGTCTTTAGTGGGCAATTTGATTAGGAAAGAGACTATGGCATTTGCTGGGAACTGAATATACAAAGCAATCTTATTTATTGCAGATCAATAAAGATAGCGAGATTTTAAAGATGCTTTTATTTACATTTTACAAAAGGTTGAGAAACATTATATTGTTACAGCAATTTTATAGTTATATAAAATTATGTTAATATGTTAGTCATAAAAATCATTATTATTACCATTCTTCATCAATTCTTAGATGCATGTTATTCTCACATTATAACATCCCTAAAATGAGAATGTCATATAATCAATGGGATCATATAATCTCTGGGCCCGAACTGAAGTTGAATTCTTCCAGAGAGGATTAGCATTTGTTTCTGCCAGTCAGAGTTCTCTGAGGCTACTTGAAATCAATTTCTATACCACAGGTACTCCTCAGACCTGTGTGAGTACCAGCTTGTGGCTCAAATTCTGAGAGAGATTTGTGTTTCCTTCCCTCCATAGAGGCACAATCACAATGATGGGACATACAGGTTTCCTGGCTGGCTCTTCCAGAGAATTTTCCTTTACCCTATCACTGAGTGAGTAGCTCATTGGTATCCTGCCTTTATGTATGGGGTTTCCTATTAGACTTCCTATCTTGGTACATAAAATAATGATGTTTTTTGAAATATATGATACCTTGACTTTCATGAATTATAGTATTATAATTAATATTATAATTGGCTTTGAAAAGCAATGGTGGGTGATTCTGAATTGGGAAGTGGGAGAAATCCCTTGAATGAACTCCTTGATGCATCCACTACATGTCTTTCTCTTACTGGGAAGCAAAGAGTCTGGACTAATGGAGACTGTGTTATAAACATCTTCCTAAACCTCACTGAATCTAGAATAAGGCCAGGAACATAATAGTTGCTCAATAAATAATTGTTGGGTTTCTGACTCAACTAATTTAATGACCAATTATAATTTTATAAACCCAGATGCAACTAAAGAAGCAGAGAAAAGTGCACCAGGGCAGCTCTTGGGCTGAATGCCTTCTGAACATGAGCTCAAGATGTGGTCCCTATTAAAAGGGGCTCCCCTTTCAGAAGAGCCCAATTAAATATCCCTCCACACTGTGTCATACCACTGGGAGCTCAAGTACCCACATATCTGGAGGCACTAGATGTTCCAATTAAGATGGTTTCTGCCATTGCATTTGAACTTCACTGGATACTCAGGTGGTCTTCTAAGTACACACTTTGGTAACAGTGGTTCAAGTACCAAATGAGATTTCTTTTCATTCAATTGAGCTTCCAGAAATGCCTCAAAATTACTTCCCAGTATTATAGAAAATGATTCCAGAGAAGGTTGAACAAGAGGCAACCTTTCACCCTCTAACTCTATTACTGCTGGGGTGAAACCTTTGTTAAATCCAGATTTATAACCCTTCTCAGTTCATATTGCCTAGTGGTTCTGTGAGCACGAAGCCTGCATTTGTTGCCAAAGAGAAACATTTGCTCAGTGAATTCTTTTGGTCTTTATCTCCTTTCTCTTGAGGATTGTTAGAAAATAGAGCATTGACTCCCAGTCTCTTTCTCTCTCTTTCCCCTCAGAGCCTCTTGCCGTATAACAAGATTGTTAAAGACAAATTGCTAACCATCCCTCTTACACACACACCTCATTAAATTGGTTGCACAATTTTCTTTCATTCTTTCTCCAGGGTTGCTGTAGGAATATAGTCATTTATAATAACTGCCACTGTTGAGTGTAACTGCTGGGCTCAGGTGAGAGTGTGTATATACTCTTTGTTTTGTAAAAGGCTTTCTTTCAGGTACAAGTAATTTAGTTCTGTTTCCTTAGATGAATGATTGGCATATTGGAAGGCCTTAGGTCACCTGGGGTTTAGGATGGTTTTTAATGAATTCTGTTGAAATTCCAGGAACTACATGAGACTTCTGAATGAGCACATCTTATAGGTGACTTGTCATCATCATCCTCATCTTCAGCATTATTGAAAAGCTAGTGTAAAAGAACAAGATTAGGTCTCCCACACCACCTCAGTTCACCCAATTAAAATCCCAAGTTTATTCTCTCAGAATCCAACAGAGGGAATCTAAAAAGACAGCATATGTGTTAGGCAGGGCACATGCCCACAAGTCAGGAGATCTAAAGCAAGACTTACTTCTGATGCTCTCCTGTTTTATGGCCTTTGAGGCTCAATTTCCCCATGTATGAAATAAAATACTCTCTAACCTGACTAACAGGGATCCTAAAAGCATTCAAAATAATCATTTGTGTGGCCGTACTTTCAAAAGTGTAAAACAGCAAACATATGAAGCATTATTATAGACATATCAATGGGCTCTTCCACAATTAGGCAGATGGCATTTTCTATGTGACTTGAAGGGGCTTTTCTATATAGCTTAAAGACACAAAAAGAACGGAGGGAAGAAAGCCAGCAGCAATGTACTTACTAAGATTCTTGGGGGCTCCAGAACCAAGTTCTGAACATCATAGCCCATAACATTTAGCATCCTCTACCAAGCTAGTAAAAACATCAGGTCATCAGCTGAGCCACTTACCAAGGAGGTCATGGAACCGAAAACAGTAACTACAGCTTCTGTAAAGAAATAATCTCCAAACCCAAACATGGTAAATACAGAGACCCTCACTAATAAGCACACAATAAGAAAACATGGAGGGAAGCAAAGCCTCGCAGGGTCAGCTTAGTAACGGGGGCCTTGCCCATCCCCAACCCTTCCCCCCAGCCAACACCAAAGCCCTTCAATCACCCATCTCAGCCCCACCCTGTCCCTGACCCAGTGTCCACATGTCTGACTAATTTGGGAGCCATGCCTGACTAGCTGGTGAGATGAAGAGGCAGAGTATCAGTTTCACAGGCCCCAGTCATGAGACCATGCATATCAGCTTCAGTTGGATGCTTTTGAAGACCTTCCCTTTACCTTTCCCCAGGGCAAACTTTGTCTGCCTTTTATAGGGGTCAGCAAGCAATCTTCTGACATCACAAGCCTCTCTCTTTTAGTTTGTCCTATGTTCAACTTACCCACTTAAGATCTGCTTAAGGATGCTCACAACCCCGCTTTGCACCAAAGCTTCCAATATCTGGTCCTGGCCCTTATACAATTCTACCCTCCTGACCTTAGTGCTCAAGGTTTCCACGTCTGGCCCCAAGCAACCTATCGACCTTTTCTCCACCCTGCCACAATCCAATGCCTTCTGTTCCAGGCACTTGTTCCCCAAATCACCTGACTCCTTCCCATTTCCAAGGTTTTCTCACACCATTTCCCACCTAACAAACCATTTCCCTTCTCTCTATCTCTCCAGATCTTATAGAGTTCTTCAAGACCCTCCTGCCCCATGAAGTATTCCAGGATTGCTATGCCTACAATTGTTGGCTCTCCTCTGAATCCTTGCAGTCCCACCTTCTGTTAGCAGTTTGGGATAAATGTCTTTTGTGTGGTGTTACAATGTTATTTTTATCATTTCCATTATTTAATTTATTTATATCTTACTAGAGGCCCGGTGCATGAAAATTCATGCACTGGAGTGGGGGGTGCCTCAGCCCGGCCTGCCCCCTCTCACAGTCCGGGAGCCCTCAGGGATGGAAGGCGACCCAGCGATCAGGGGAAGGCGATGCCCCATCACACCTCTGCTGCTGCCACTGCCAACAGCGCAAGCCTCGGCCAGCCCTGGTTACCTGAGCCTCAGGCTGGCCCTGGGTGGCTGGGCAGCTGCCATCCAAGGCTTGCCTGTGCCTCAGGCCAGCCCTAGGCAGCTGAGGGGTCTAGGGGACTCCAGAGGCAGGCGTGCAAGGCGGGCCCCCTTGCCATGTGCCTGCCACCCCAGCGGGGCTAAGGGGTCTGGGCACCGCCATCTTGTGGCTGTGGGCGCCGCCACCTTTGAGGGCAGGGCAGTCAATTAGCATATTCCCTCCTTATTAGATAGGATTAATGAAAATCTTGCCATTTTTTGTATCTCAGTGCTTAAGAATTATGCTTGAACTACAAGCCCAGTGCATGATTGAATCATGCACGTTTAGGGGGGGAGCTGGGCGCCAGTGAGGCTTCTGAAAGGCCTGGTGCCTGAGTGGACAGGCACCCAGCTCCCACACTTTTGCTTTTGAGCTCGGGGGAGCTGGGTGCCTGTCCGCTGGTGCACCAGGCCTTTCAGAAGCCTCCGGCCCAGCGAAGGCTTCTGAAAGGCCTGGTGCCAGATCAGACAGGCACCCAGCTCCCCCGCTTTTGATGGTCCGCGGTGGGACGTGAGCTCGCTGTCCCAGAGGCCCCTTCTGTGCCGCAGCACAGCCATGGCGCAGACGCGAGCTCAGCGTCCTGCTGGCCCAATCAGCTACCCTGGCCACCCCGAGTCCCGCCCCCCCACGCCTCCTGGCCAATCACAGGCATAGCGAACGTACGGTCAATTTGCATATTTGTCTATTATTATTAGGTAGGATTAAAGCAAGTCTTTAATAAATACCTATTAATTGCTCTGTTGAAATGATTGGCTTTATGCATATGCTAAAGACTTCCTTCAATCTATCCTAAGAAAGCTAATTCTAAGGCAAGAAGAAGCAGAGTAGTGGTAATGATCATCCTCTTGAGTCAGTCCACTAGGATTCAAATCCTGGTGGCCCCACTTACCACCTGTGTAACTTCAGGGTATTACTTAACCTCTCTATGCTTACACCTCACCCAGACAGCTGCTATGATGCCTAAATAAAGTAAACCACATGAAACTCTTAGGTTTTTACATGTATGTAGTAAGTACTTAATAAAAGATGCCTTGTGCTCACTTAAGCAGCACATATACTTAAATAAAATAACTAAAAAAAATAACTAATATTAGAGTAGAGGTCATAAAATACATTTAATATTTGCAAGTTTGTTATCTTCTATTGCACTATTACTGTGAGCTGAGAGAACCTATAAAATGTGAATAAATTTATTATGTTTTCTTAAATGCCTAAATGAACTCAAAATGATTTTCCTGACTAATTTGGGAGCCATGCCTGACTAGCTGGTGAGGAATATACAGACTGATATTCCGTAATTTATGGAGGGTCATTAAATATATTTTGGTTGACTCTCCAAGATTTGGGGTTCAGTTTTACAGACTTAGAATCTTTAAGAGAACTAAAGTCCTTTGGATGAAAAAAAAAAAAAAAGGAGAGAAGAAAAGCAGTCTGTCCTCCTATTCTTCAATAGTTTTCATTCCTCAAAATGGGATTTGATTATTTTTAACAGGGAAAATGTTGCCATAGAACAATTCAAAATCGATTTATTAAAATTGACAGATTATCCAATCCTTTACCATAAAAGGATGCACCCTCCTGCAAGCTTTTCTTCAAGAAATCTGGGGTTGCAAGCGCCTTCCTAGAATGCTATCAATTTAAATGATTGAAAAAAAACAACACATAATAAGTGACAGATTTTTCAAATCAGATAAAGATGGGAACCAGATTATCTGTCTGTGGGTGATAGATTGCAGCAATAATAAATTCACTTGAAGACACTGGATCAATTTTTAATCAAGCCAAGAATTATTATTGCAGAAAGATAAAATGACCCATGAGAAGATGCCTTAATTTTCCACCAATCAAATTATAGCCTTTCTAAATAAGATGTAATGAGATCCATGGAATATCCAGGTTACACATCCCACCTAATTACCCATGTTCCCTGTCATGTAGTGATATACTAGTGGTAAACTGACCTCTGAATTTGCCCAGATGAAAAGGTAATTAGTTTTTCCACCAGGCTCTAGTGGAAATAACAGCAGTGACACATGTCATCTCCTTCCACCAAGTCACAGTCTCTGAGGTGTTTGTTCTTAAAATATACAGGATATGACCTACTGAGTAATAAACTACACAGTCATTAAGTGAAGCTTGTGTCTGACAGAAAAACAGCCACCATCTCTAAGTTGAGAAAAAAAGGGCCTGGAGGTAAAGCAAATCAGTGAATACTTGACACTAAACTTTATCAGCAGGGAACAATGCTCCCTCCCCAGCCTCCCCCAGGACCACCAATCGGGAGATGGCACTCGTAATTACTGCCGATTGTGAAGACCCTGTAGAGAGATCCATAGTTCCATCTGCCCTGCTTGTTCCCATCTCTCCTTTCAGGATTTGGGATCTCTCCCAACTCAGGTTCCTTTCCAAATCCAAAAGCTGCTGCTAAGAAAGGTATACACCTAGGTTTTAAACCCTACACTAATCCTAGTCGGCATCCCTTCAGTATTTATTCATTCAACAAACACCTATACTCCCCCTTTGCTTTCTCCAGTGCTTGAAGCAGATAACCCTACCTGCCTGGATCAACCTTCTTCATGAAATCTATTTGTTTTTCATCTCTGTCGTTGAACACATAACTGAGCTCTTCTAGCATCAGGATTTCCTTTATTTATCAGAGATTCATTCAATTTATTACTTAATTCAGTTCACTCTTAGTCTCCTACTAATGCTTATATCTGCCTATAGATTGTTAATAAATTAGTGAGCAGTCATGAGTAGACTACCAATGTTAATGACAATCAGTTGTTGATTTGAAATAAAGTCTCTTTAATTCATTCCTGTCATTAAATCCTTTGAAGAATAGCTTACATTTCACCAAGAGTATGAGAATTGAAAAGACCTTACACTTTCGAACAGTGCGAGGCCAACCCAGAGTTTCCCATTGGATAGCTCTCAGAAAGACAGAATCTTTTAAACTAATGAACAGTAATCTTTCAAGCTGGAGCTTACATTTGGAACTCAATGAATGCATTTACTACAAGATTTTCTCCCCTCTAATGATTTCCCAAGTTTCTGTCTTTTTAAAAATTACATGTACATTTAACCCATTTTTGGTAATGTGTGGTTCTTCAAGTCACCATATTCGAGGCATTCTCATAGTAAAGGCAAAATCACAACCAAAAAATTGCCAATTCTTCTTATATAATACCAGATTTCATTCAATTGCAAATCTCAACACTGATAATCCCAGAATTTATTTAATAATAACTAACAAAAATTAGTTGTTATTTTTATTTTTTAGTATATTATATATATTGTGGACTAAATGTTTGTGCTTCCCCCCCCCCAAAAAAAAAAAATTCATCTGTTGGAGCCTTAATCCCTAGCTAGCTAGTGTGGTGGTATTTGGAGGTGGGACCTTTAGAAGGTAACCAGGTTTAAAGGAGATCATAAGAGTAGAGCCCCCATGACAGAATTAGTGCCCTTATCAGTAGATAAAAAGTCTGGCCGGTATAGCTCAGGGCTGAGCATCCACCCATGCACCAAGAGGTCACTGGTTTGATTCCCAGTCAGAGCACATGCCTGGGTTGTGGGTTTGATCCCTGGTGAGGGGTGTGCTGGAGGCAGCCAATTGATGTTCTCTCTCATTTCCCTTCTTCTCTAAAAAAAAAAAAAAAAAATGTTTAAAAAAAGGAATAGAAAAAGCAACCAGAGCTTTCCCTCTCTCCACCATGGTGGCTATCTGCAAGCCAGGAAGAGGGCCTGCACCAAGAATTAAACCTGCTGATAACCTGATCTTAGACTTCTCAGCCTCCAGAAGTTTGAGAAATAAATGTTTGTTGTTTAAGCCACCCAGTCTATGGTATTTTGTTATAGCAGCCCAACCTCAGACAATATAGAAATATAGTATGTAATATAATAATTGCTATACATTATATTAAGTTTAATAGATAACAACACATAATGCATGAAATAATATAAACTAACACTTTTTCAGGCATTCTTCTAACAATTTGACATTCATTGTCTCAACTCAACCCAATAGCTCAAGAGGTTACTCCTTTATTCTAATTTTACAGATGGAAAAATCAAGGTTTGATAAAGATAGCTAACTTGCATAGGTCCCATGAGAGATGAGTACCCAAACAATCTGTTTCCAGACTTACCCAATGTGCTTTCTGGGAAATTGGTCAAGTTTATTTGCAGTTACTATTTAACTAGGATTATAATACCTGGACAATGGCCACTGCTATGATGTCCCCCTAGTGATTTTTCCCATTTTTGTGATATCGTGGCTTTGGATATTTCTGCCTCCTCTGAGCACTCTGTCTTAGGAATAATTGGCTTAAGCACAAAGAGAGTTATCCTCAATTTAATGAATTCTAGCAATTCATCGTTTTGCTACCCTTTCTTTGCTAATTTATTAATAACAATTATAACAAAACTGGCATGCAGTATAAATTCTTACATATTCTCTTTACCTTAAAATATTGTTCCTGGTGTTCTTAAAAGGTGATGTGTTCAGATTTATACATTATTACCAAGAACAGAGCTATAGCCAATTGACCATAAAATCCAACTATTCTTAATTCAATATGCTCATGGTAGTGAATAGAATATTTGCTTGAATATGTCTTTATAATATTAGTATTTCAAATATCCCTTTGCATTGTTGTACTTGGTCAAACCAGTGTTTACACTGACTATATGCTGCTCCCTCAAAGCATATTTTTATGGAAACCAGATAATTACTTAAACAGACAGACACTGGTCCATGTATTTATATTATTTGTCTGCACTAACTAAACACTAGCAAGTAGCTCATGAATTCAACAGTAAATACTTTCATAAATCTGTATCAATGAAGACCATGTAAATGGGAGAGCATTACAAATCTATTGATTCTCATAGGCTCATCCTATCTAATAAAAGAGCAATATGCAAATTTACCATCACTCCAACACACAAGATGGCTGCCCCCATGTGGTCAAAGATAGCTGCCCCCATGTGGACACAAGATGGCTGCCACAAGATGGCTGCCACAAGATGGCCTGCAGGGGAGGGCAGTTATGGGCAGTTAGGGGTGACCAGGCCAGCAGGGAGACCAGGCCAGCAAGGGAGGGCAGTTGGGGGGGACCAGGCCTCTAGGGAAGGAAAGTTGAGGGGGACCAGGCTTGCAAGGGAGGGGAGTTGGGGTGGGACCAGGCCTGTAGTGGAGGGCAGTTGGGGGGGACCAGGTCTGGAGGGGAGGGCAGTTATGGGCAATCAGGCCAGCAAGGAGGGCAGTTAGGGGTGACTAGGCTGGCAGAGGAGGGAAGTTGGGGGAGACCATGTCTACAGGGGAGAGAAGTTGTGGGTGATCAGGCCAGCAGGGGAAGACAGTTAGGGGTGACCAGGCCAACAGAGGAGGGCAGTTGGGGGAGACCAGGCCCGCAGGGGAGGGCAGTTGGGGGAGACCAGGCCCGCAGGGGAGGACAGTTAGGGGTGACCAGGCCTGCAGGGGAGGTTAGGGGTGACCAGACTGGCAGGGGAGGGCAGTTAGGAGTGACCAGGCCAGCAGGGGAGGACAGTTAGGGGCAATCGGGCTGGCTGGGGAGCAGTTAGGCATCAATCAGGCTGGCGGGGGAGTGATTAGGGGTGATCAGGCTGGCAGGCAGAAGTGGTTAGGAGCAATCAGGCAGAGGCAGGCAAGCGGTTGGGAGCCAGCAGTCCTGGATTGTGAGAGGGCTGTCGGACATCCCTCAAGGGGTCCCAGATTGGAGAGGGTGCAGGCGGGGCTGAGGGACACCCTCCTGCCCCCCCCATGCATGAATTGTGTGCACCGGGCCTCTAGTAGTTAATATAAGAATAGTATTGATACTCTTATATAGATATGGCAAGAAAGACTTGAAGTTGACCAAAAGATTTCTACACATCACTTTCCTATTATTACACAGTATTGAAAATATCTTCATGGGGTGACCAGCTGTCCCAGTTTACCTGAGACTGTCCTGGTTTCAGCACTGAAAGTTCTGTATCACAGGAAACACCTCAGTTCCAAGCTCCTCCTAAACCTTCCTCCAGCCACCTCTCCCCAATGCTAATCCATTCTGACACCTTAAAACCTACTCTCAAAATGTGTTGAAAGCACCATTGGTACACGGTATAAATGGCTTTTTCCAAAAATGTATGATTCCCAATATTCAGAGCACTTAAGAAATTGCTTCCAGCACATAGATAGACCAGCAGTTTTCAACCTTTTCATCTCATGGCACACATAAACTAATTAAAATTCTGCAACACACCAAAAAATATATATTTATTGTTGGTCTGACAAACAATTTAAGTATAATTTGGATTGGTTAACAAAAAAACATAATAGTAATTATTACTTTTTGCTCCAATGTGTGTATATTTCTGGTACCAAGAATTAACCAATCAGACTCAACTTTATTATGCGACATGACCAATAAGATGCAACTCTATTATATGACTTACATATTTATGGTTCAAGACAGGCCATTCATACCAGATGGCTATTTTTGTGTTGGCTGCTGTAATTTTTTTATTTGACAATCTAAGGGAAAAGAGGTCGGTGTCCCTGACTAAATAGTCAGGTATTACATGTTTTTAAAATTCTTGTGCTACACCAGTGTGCTGCTCACACACCAGTTGAAAATCGCTGATCGTTCAACACAATGGGACCTGCTAGCCTAGACTTTAGGTGTAGAATTCCTTTCACCTAAAAACTAAGACAGGTTGGTAGCAGTGAAAAGAATTCAAAATTGTACAAACATACACTTCCCTCTCTTTTGCTTAAGAAAGCCCAATGAGTGAAAAATGTTTTAGCCTTTCACCAAAAAAGTGTAAACAGGAATATATTAAAGATTGGGGTGAGAAAGAATAATTAACCTAGTTTTGAATAAGATGAATTTGAGGTGCCTTTGGAACAAAGAGCTATATCCAGTACATAACTGAATATATAAAAGCCCAGCGACCGGAATGATAGAACGACCAGAACAACTGGAACAACTGGTGGCTATGACGCATGCTGCAGCAGCCAACCAGCCTGATCCAGGCCCCAATCAGCGCCCCCGCACCCCGCCACCCCAGCCAGCCCAGTCCCCAATTGGCCCCCAACATCCCAATTGGGGGTGGGACCAGTTGGCCAACCACCTGCGGCCCCTCCCCCTGGCTGGCCCCACCCCCAATCAGCCCCCAACACCCTGATCTGCCCCCAACACCGCAATTGGGGGTGGGGCCGGCCAGCCAACTGCCTGCAACCCCTCCCCCCAACCAGCCCAGCCCAATGGGCCTCCCGTCAGGACAGGCCAGCTGGACCCCACCCATGCACAAATTCATACTCCAGGCCTCTAGTTCAGATATAAGTATCTGGGGCTGAAATAAGAAATAGCACAAGAAAGGCAAGTTTAGGAACCACTGGATTATAGGTAGATGATGAAATGGATGAGATGAAGTGGAATGGATGAGGTGACCTGGGGACACATAACTAACTGATGATCTGACAAAAAAATATTAGGGAGAGATGAGTGAGAAAAAAGGAGGCAGAGGATGAATATCTTGCCTGAACCACCGAATCATACTTATTCTTAAAGTACCTTGCTCTGAATTGCACTAATTTAATTTCCTGTGTCTTCACCTTGCTGAATTTTCACTGGCCAGTTGTTCTTTTGCTAGATGGACTGTTCTGAACCATTCCTGGAAGCCCAGTTTTCCTGACCACCTCAAGGCAACTTCTCTGTATACATACACTAAGGTTTGTCCTGAGAGCCCTGAGGTAGTTAAAGCTCTTATCTGAGCTTTTTTTTTTTTCCTTCTTTCTTTCCCTTGCTTTCTTTTCCACAAAAATTTATTTAGCACCAATCATGTGCCAGGCATTGCTCCAGACACCAGAAGCAACGAACCAGAAAGCACAGTATTACTATCGCATACACTCAGAAGCAATAGAAGATTATTTTTTCTATCTCTTTTTAAATTTGTCTTAAGAAAATAGTAACATAACTTTAAAGTCACTGGAACTTGTTCTTCTAAAAAGAAGCAAAAGAGCATCATATAGTTACTGAAGGTATAAATATTCTAAGTCACTAAGCACTAGAGCTCTGGATAAACATGGGATATAATATTTAAAAAAGACACATTAGAGTTTACAGAAAGCTCAGAACTATATTGACATAGCTCTTAGTCCTCACCTCTCCCAACGTAACTATCTACTCATTCAGCATTCCAAAGAACAAACCTATATCGTCCTTTATAATAGCAATACCCTATTCAGTAGTTTGAAACATTCCATCTAGTAGCAATACGTGTTCCTATGGGCTACTGTGTCAAGATATTGGGATACTTTTTGAAATGCCTCTACTTGTTAATGGAAAGTTCACTGAGATAATAAGTAGGCATAAGGTTGGCTTTTTTTGTAGAACCTGGACCATTCAAATCACATATTAACAGGTTCTTTTAACTTCAAAAAAGGCAAGAAAAGGGATTCTTGTTTTTTTTAAAAAAATTATTCTTAATTAAATGTTTAATGCTTATTGTAGTTAGAATATTAGTTTTAGTTCATATTTATGATTCACTAGATTTCTTATATAACCAGTTTATAATATATTTGAGCCCATTTATATGAGAGCATAATTTTATTCTTTAAAATTATTACACGGGTTTATAGCTATTGCATCTTTATTTTATGACATATTTTTGTCACATCTATGGTTTATTTAATGGCAAGTCCTTGATCAGGAAGGCAAAGCCCAATTATGACATTGTTCTTATGGGAAAATGTGACTGCTTTATGAGTTTCCAGGAATGGTTTTTGGTCAAAGGCAGAAACTGTGCTTTAAAGGATCAAACTCTTTTGAAATGTTTTGTACCATTCACGGAGGTTTAGTGATGGAGAGGGAAGGGCTACAGCTGATTATCTGCACATTCATTACATATCCCAAAAATAAAGTCACATTGGCATGTCAGGTACCATTTCCCCACTGCAGGTAGAAGGAAATCTCAGTAACTTCAAGCAGTCCCTGGACTCTGCCCATGTTTAATGAGTCCAGAATAAGTTCAGCTGCTTCCTCTGAGATGGGCTTAAGGAGGATCAATGGTTTGATGGCACAGAAGCTGCCTGAGGAATCCACAATCCCAAAGTTCAAGTCAGGGACTTCCATATAGCTCTGAATGCCCCTGATATCTCTGATTCCTAAAATGTCCACATTTTTTCACAAACGTTTCTTATCTCCAGCACATATGTTCGATTCTTCTAAAAGGATTTCCTGGAAGATACTCTTTCATAACACCTAGAAAACTGCATAAGCAAAAAATTTTTAAATGAAAAGTGCCCTGCCATTCACTTAGGAGAGTAGGTTTTTTTTAAATATAATAAATGAGTGAAAATTTCCAGATGTCTGGAGAGGTTAGGATACCTAATAGGACAGAAAGTATAGAGAATTTCTGATCAGCCTCCAACAAACCAATGCATTTGAAAGAGAACAAGATCAGGCCATGAAACTATGTATACTCATATATAACTCATCTGTCTACATCCAAAGTTCAAGCAATTTAGTGGCATTTTTGATTGCTCAAGCCACAGGACATACCTTGACTGGCAATGGTAGCAGCAAGAGTTCATGCCAAGGAATGTGCCTGCAAGCAAGGGGATGAAGACTCCTAGCACCCTGGGATAACCGGTATGGCCACAACAGTGGCGAGACTGGCTGGCCAAGAACAGAGGTATGAAAGCTGGTGAATCATATCGGGGAGAATGGCAAATGCCCAGTCGGTATATCAGTTAGGATTCAGCTGCAGCCAAAAGAAACAACTCTAGCTAGTTTCAGCATTAAATGATTTATTGCTAGGAATTAGGTGGCTTAAAACACCTATGCAGAGCCTCCAGGAATAACTCCCAGGCCCTGCCGCAGTGGAGAACACCACTGCCACTGCAGCCTCCAGTCGATGAGTGCAGAATCCGGCAGCCTCTGGCCTGAGCTGCACTAGCACAGTGAACACCTCATGCCCAGCCTCTCACACTGTTCCACTCAGCTCTGAAACCTAGCCTTGCACAGAAGCAGAACCCACACAGCACCGAGAAACCAAGCTCTAGGGGAGTTTTTCAAGCAGCGTTTTGTTTTCCAATATCTGCAGCCGCGGACACTGAAATGCGTGTTAAGATCACGGGTGGGAAGACTGGAGTTTACACTGGAAAATTAAATCAGCAACAGAGTGAGGGAGAGTCAGGACTTGGTGGGATGCAAGAAAGAAGAAAATCTGGCTTCTTATCCATAAAGGTACACCAGGCCAAAGGGAAAAATTCAAAGATGGGTACTTACAAAAGTAGCCTAGCCTAGAGACCACATTCTGTAGTCAACAGTTCAAATTTCTCCCTCAGAGGAAAAGCTTACTAACAGGATCTGGTTTTGGTTTACCTATTTATCTAAATAGGCATCTTAGGGCTTCCTGGTAAGACCCTTTAAGGAGCCAAGGCTGTAGAAGAGACAGGTGAAAAGGGATGGTCTGCACCGAGACGCTGACCACAGACTTGTCAAATTCAAGTCATGCCTTCTTTGCTAGCCCTTCACTATCTCCCCTCCCCATGGGACAACATGCTGCGGTACTCGGGCTTGCCATGAGGCAGAAGTTCCACCACAGGGGAGATGGGGACAAATTCACTTGTTCAGCTAGTGAAGTAATCAGCTTCCACTCACTGCAAGGCCGACTACAGCAGTCACTGCCTCGGGCTTCTCCCTCAGTGTTTCACCTGCTGGACATTGAAATGAGGTTGCCAGATCCCAAACTGTATAAATTAGCAACAAAGCCCAGGCCTTCCTCATGTATGTGTATGCCCAGCCTTTATAGGAACACTTTTTCTTAACATATTTTTATTGATTAGAGAGAGAGAAAGGGAGAGGGAAAGGGAAGCCTCTACCCAGTTCCTGCCCCATCCCAGGCCTTCACAACCCTATTTATTGTCTGTGTCAATAGGTAATGCATGTAAGATCTTTGGTTAACCTTTTCCCTCCCCTCACCCCCTTCCCTCTGAGATTCACCAATCTATTCCATGTCTCCATGCCTCTGGTTCTATTTTATTCACCAGTTTATTTTGTTCATTAGATTCCTTGTTTATTTTGACTTTCAGATTCAATTGTTGATATGTATTTATTGCCATTTTATTGTTCATATTTTTTTATCTTTCTCCTTCTTTTCCCCTCCCCTCTCCCCTCCTTCTCCACCTGCACCTCCTCTTCCTACTCCTCCTTCTCCTCCTCCTTCTTAAAGGATACCCTTCAGCATTTCATGGAATACTGGTTTGGTGGTGATGAACTCCTTTAGCTTTTTTCTTGTCTGTGAAGCTCTTTATCTGACCTTCAATTCTGAATGATAGCTTTGTTGGGTAATCTTGGTTGTAGGTCCTTGCTATTCATCACTTGGAATATTTCTTGCTACTCCCTTCTGGCCTCCATAGTTTCTGTTGAGAAATCAGCTGACAGTCGTGTGGGCACTCCCTTGTAGGTAACTAACTTGCTGCTTTTAAAATTCTCTCTTTGTCTTTAACCCTTGGCATTTTAATTATGATGTGAATTTGTGTAGGCCTCTTTGGGTTCCTCTTGTTTGGGATTCTCTGCACTTCCTGGACTTGTAAGTCTATTTCTTTCACCAACTAGGAGAAGTTTTCTGTCATTATTTCTTCAAATAGGTCTTCAATATCTTGCTCTCTTCTTCTTCTGGCACCCCATAATGCAAATGTTGGTATGCTTGAAGTTGTCCCCAGAGGCTCCTTACACTATCTTCATATTTTTTAATTCTTTTTTCTTTTTGCTCTTCTGATTTGGTGTTTTTTGCTTTCTCATATTCCAAATCATTGATTTGATTCTCGGAATCCTCTACTCCACTATTAAATCCCTGTAAATTATTCTTTATTTCATTTAGTATATGCTTAATTTCTGACAGGTCCTTTTTCATGTCTTTGAAATTCTCACTAAGACCCTTGAAAGTTTCACTAAGTCCCTTGAAGCTCTTATTAAGATCCTTGAGCAACCTTATAACCATTGTTTTGAACTTTGTATCCAGTAGTTTGCTTACTTCCATTTCATTTATTTCTTTTTCTGAATATTTCTTCTGTTCTTTCATTTGTGACATGTTTCTTTGTTTCCTCATTTTGGCTGCTTCCATGTGTTTGTTTCTATATATTAGGCAGAGCTGCAATATCTCCCAGAATTGATAGTTAGCCTTGTGTAGTAGTGTCCTATAAGGCCCAATGGCTCAGCCTCCACTGGGCACCTGAGCTGGGCACGGTTGGTGCGCCCCTGTGTGGACTGTGTGCAGTCTTGTTGTAGTTGAGCCTTGATTGCTGTTGGCATTACTGGGAGGAGTTGACCTCCAGGCCAATTGGCTATGAGGACCAGCTGTGTCTATAATGGAAGAGCTGCTGTACAGGAGTCATCCCTATAGAGCAGGACTTGCTTCAGTGAGGCTTTGGTGCTCACTGAGTCTGCCCCTTGAGTGTGTCGCTTATGGATATATAGAGTTATAATCTGGTATAGTCTGAAGCTGTCCATTGGGTGTATTGATTCTGGGGCCTCTGAAGAGATACAAAGTCAGCCACTGCCTGGGGCCACCCAGCAGGAGCTACAGAGCAATCTGCAGATGGCTTCTATTTATATTGGGCTTGGAAGTGCCCAGGCAAGGCCAAGCTGTGAAGCAAGGCAGGCTGATGCTGGTGCTGGATCTTGGTCCTCTTATTGATAGGTATGAGGCACAATGACACCAGCTCCTGCTTGTTTGAGAGATTTTAGGAAAGTCTGAAGCCTGATCCAGGACAGGTGTAGGTATACTTTTAATAAAACTTCACCCATCTGTGTTTGGGGAACAAACCTCTGATATCAGGGTACCCCAATATTCTCTGAGGCCAGCTCTACTCTTGAATTACAGCAGTCTTCCCAAGTGACAAGACATCTCTTCAAACTTTACTTGTTCTTCTATATTTGTGATATAGGCAGGAAAATATATAAAGATTTCCACTTAAAGATGAGAAAACTGGAATTTAATACAGATGAGGAATCTGCCCAAGGTCCCAGGCCAGACACCAAGCCCACTAATTAAAGACCCAGAGGTGATACTCAAGACTCCAAGCTGTCTAGGGCTTCTGCTGTTTAGAGCCAGATTCTAGGAGAAAATGTGGATGGATTCAGAGGCCCACCCAGAGCTGGAACAGATCCTCAGGAGTCAGAAGTCAGAGCACTGAGCCTCCCCAGGAAATACTGAAAGGCTTCATTGCAAAGAAGCCATTTTAAGGCACTTTTCTGAGTCATACTGGTTCAAAATAATTTCACATAATTCTGAAAACAATTTCACAACTGAACTGGAAGGAATGGGAAAAGGAAAGTAAATAAAGGAAGGGGGAAAGTCTAATGCCAATTCGCAGTTTTTCAGTGTCCACACCCTATTGAAGTCTGACTAGCCTTAAGACCTTCTTCCACAGCCCTTTACAAAGTGTTAGGTATACTCATTCACTAAATAATATTTCACAGAAATAATACTAATTTTGCTTTCAGAATTTCCCTTAAGATAACAGAAGAAACCTTAGACAAGGCATAAGGATGGGAATGAGTAAAATAGAAAACCCATTTGTCTTTCAACCTACCCGTCACTTAATGTTTGTACTTCCAAGAAAAGTAGAAGGTCACAGAAGAAGAAAAAAACAAGCAGAAACACACAATTTTGACCTTTAAAAAATAAGTTGCTGTAAGGAAAGAAATTACTTGCTTTTCTTCACAAATTGGCTTAATAATTATAACCACTAACATTTACTAAGGGCATATTCTATGCCAAGCACTACTGCTAAGTCTGTGAAATACATTTCACTTCACAACATCCCTAGGAAATAAGTATTATTCCCATTTTACAGATGAGAGAAATTAGGAGCAGTGAAGTTCAGTCAGTGCTTCTCAGATTTAATATACAAACAAATGACCTGAGGACCTCGTTAAAATGCAAATTATAATTCAGCAGATCTAGGTGGGACCAAGACCTAGGACTTGAGAATGGTGGATTCATGGTTCAAAATCATTAGGTCCTACAATGGCAATGGTCCTCAAAGTGTTATCCTGGGCCAGCAGCTACATCCCCTGGGAATGTGTTAGAAATGCAAGTTCTAGGGCCTCACCCCAGATCTACTGAATCAAAAACTCTAGGGGTGTGGTCCAGTGATCTGCATTTTAATGGGCCCTCTAGGGGATTCTGATGGCACCCAATTTAAAGTCAGCAGGCTCTGTCACACCATGGGTTCTCCATTTCTGCAAGTCTTTCCTGCCACTTTGTATTTAAGTCTTAGAAGGTCTTTGGGGTTTCGACATATTGCAATCCCTCTGTGCTAATTACTATCATACAAAAGGTAATTTGTTCAAACAAGGCTGCAAACATACTACCTCTCATGACTAAAGGTGCATTGCTTTTGTCTTCTCCAGACCAGAGAAGAATGGTAAAACAACGTATACAGCTGGTAAGATGGAAGGCAAAGGAGGAACTTAACCAGCTTTCCAAATCAAATAGATTATATGCTCCATGGTTATAAAGTATAACTGTGGTGCTTCAGGTATGTGCAGTATACGTAGGAAATGATCATTCTCAGAGACTCAAGCAAAGAACAGATTTCTGTGAAGAAATGGAAATGTTTTCCTGGAAAATTTCCCAGCACAGCAACAACAATGATGCAATCATTTATTTTTCACATTCAGAAACACAGAACTTCAGTGAGTCCCCAAAGCAGGCCTCTGTGACTCCCAGAATAGAAAAAAGTATATAACCCTAAAATGGAGACTAAATGCAACTCAAAAAATGGAAGAAGAGACAAGCAGAGTAACATTTTCCTACTTACTGAGCCAAAAATAATAGTATCCCATTCTGTTCAATTTACAGTCTACTTAAGGTCTGCTTTGATACTTACTTTATCTGACCCTATACATTCATCCTCACTAAAGCGCCCACCTCTGACTCGCTCTGGCCAGACTCCAGTCAAGATATTTTATAAGTTGAAAGTGTGATAGGCTCTTGATGACAGCACATATTTTCCCCCATCTGCACTAAATTTAAACCATTCTTTGCAGCCCTATTAAACATGAGCAAAGTCACTTGTAGCCAGTAGGTGTCCTTTGATTATACTTTTAGAATAGCCCATGAATAAAATACAGTTGGATTACCCAAAGAAAGCCGGTAACTAAATATGACAGTCTGAATAATCAGGAGAATTCTATCATTTTATCTGGAGAGGAGTCTCTCCCAATGCCATTGGAAACTATGTGCTACATTCAGATTCCTGATTTCAGATAATCCAAAAGAGTCACTTTAGGTTTCAAAAGACACTAGAAAACAACACAAAAGCACAATAATGCTCCCAGTGAAGAAGCAAGCATGAGTGTGCACACACACATACACACACCATGCAAGACCAAGAGAGGAGGTCTTCACAGTCTCTTGCTCTACAATCCTCTCCTCCTAAATTCCAGCCTTTTCTCTAAAGCCCAGACTTCCTCCATTGTTATCTTTAGATAATTAATTTGCACCCACATCCCCAGAACTCTGATTCCTTAACTTGCATCTGAGCCTGCCCCAGAGAATCAAATACATATTTACACTCTCCGAAGCTGAAGGTCTTACCATATTTAACAAGAAGCATCTCTGACAGTAATTGGAGTTTCGTGTGAAGGTAAATAAATGGTAAGATCATAAGAACATACTCTAGTGACCATATGCATCCTGGAAATGATAACATCAGAGAGCAAATTTAACATAAGGCCTCGGTGGAGATGAATTTTCTATAAACAAACAATGTGAAGAAAGCCTCACTTTTGTCATGTATTATCCCCATGGAAGAAAAGATGAATATTCTGTTTCATATGTTTGTTACCAGAAGCTGCTGCTTCATTTATTTAATAGGAGGATTTTCACTTTCCCGCTGGGTAAACCAAGTTATCATCATATCTCGACCAGCATTGGACAAGCAACCTTACCCAGCAGTGCCTTTTAAGGCAAACTGTTTAAATTGTTCAATGTGCTGTGATGCTAACACTTTAAGTGAGTCAGTTTAAAGGTAGCTTATCTTTTTCTTTTATCCACATTGAACGAAGCACCGTCCTCTGGGACTAGGAAGCTTTCTCTAGGACAGACTTCTCAACCTCAGCCCTACTGACGAGCGGATGGATCTTTTTTGTTGCTGTGGGGGCTGTGGTAATCAAAATAATGGCCTCACATCCATATCCTTGGAATCTATAAATATGCTAGATTACATGGTAAAAGGAAATTAAAGTTTAGAGATAAAATTGAGTTTGCTAATCAGCAGACCTTAAAATAGGGGCATTATCCCGGGTTATCTTGGCGGGCCCAATATAATCACTGGGGCCCTTAAAAGAGAAAGAGGAAGACAAAACAATTGGTCAGAGAGATGTAATGATGAAAGAGGAAGGAGAGATTCAAAACATGAGAGGGACTTGACCCACCATTGCTGGCTTTGAGTATGGAAAAGGGGCCACAAGCCAAGGAATATGGCAGCCACCAGAAGCTGGCCAAGGCAAGGGAATGAATTATCCTCGAGAGCATCCAGAAAGTAATGGAGCTATGCTGACACCTTGATTTCAAGCCTGTGAGCTTCATGTCAGACTTTGACCTACAGAACTGTAAGGTAATAAGTTTGGATTGTCTTAAGCCATTAAATTTATGGAAATTTGTATGGCAGTTTTTGAATTTAAAAAGTAAATACAGGGACCATTATGTACATTGTAGGGTGATATTTAGCAGCATCAATGGCCTCCACTTTCTAGAATGCCAGTAGAAGCCTCCCACAAGTCATGACAGTCAAAAATGTCTCCAGATATTGCCAAATGTATCCTGTGGGGCAAAAATCACCCCTGGTTGAGAACCATTACTCCAGCACTACCACACCTATTTATTTGTAGCATAATATTTTCCTCTCAACATTAGGGCATAAATGCATACTTAATCCCAAACTTTTGGGTCAAATCATTTTAATATCCCAGTATCAAATAAAAGTAATTTTTATTTTGAAAATAAATTTTTAATCAAACAGAACAATACCGTAACTCATTTTATACTGGAAAAAGCAAGCCTCACTTTATAGGAAGCAAGTGAAAAGGTGTGAATGATAAAAGCTAATGCCATACCCATGCAGGGAGTTAGCCCATTACTAATAATGTTTTTAAAAAGAGTAACAGCAATGAAAATAACTTAGGGCTTTATATCTATTGCCTCATTTAATCCTTAAAACCATTGTGAGCCACAATTTGGGGGTATTGGGACATTCTTGCCATCACCTAAGGGTTACTAAAGCTGACACTTCAGAGGTGGAGGTGAGGTGAACTTTTATTCAGGGACAGAATAGATGGGAGAGTATAGGTCGTCTGGAACAGAGGTCGAGCCCAGCAGACTGGGTGTTCTGTAAATGCCTGGAGTTGATAGGAGAATGATGAGGCCTGTACATAAACCTCAGAAACCAGCGCTGAGTCTCCGTCTATTCCAACCCCAAGACCCTATCCATTTACCTGGGTGTTCACAACCACTTCTGACAAAAACATACACATGCACAGATCTTGGGAAATTTTTTTAATGAGTTAACTATTAAGACTTAAAGTTAGGGCTATTTCCCGGTCTCCTCCCCCCTTCACAATAAAAACCCTATCCAGTACTTGGTTAGTAATTTCTAACTACAATCCCAGGAGCTTTAAAAAGTTCTATGTCATGGGAAGTGTGAGCAGGACATCCAGAAGAAATCCCCATCCCCATCTGTTCCCTGACTCTTAACAGCCCTTAACTTCGAAGACTACACATTCCTTTGGTTTTTCCATTATCATTCTCTTAATATTGAACACGTGATTTACCTCAGTCCGCAAGTCCCACTTGCTCTGAAGACTTCCTTATTGGCAGAGCAACCATCACCATCCCTAGGCAACATCTTGTGTGGCCAAGCAGCCCATGTTCTTAGTAGGACCAATTCTGTCTTCCATTCTCTCTGAGCATGACCCGTCTCCTGGAGCCGCCTCCTTAAAGCATCAGTCACTGGAAGAATTGAAAATTCCCAAGTTTGGCTGATGTTGCCTCATAGAAATGACTGCTGGATGCTGGTGTGTTTTTTATTCATGGGAGATTCAGAAAAGGACTGCACGGGTGCACTGGGGAGGCGGGGAGACAAAACAACTCTAAGGACTGCCAGCGGCCCTTTCCCACAATGGACAGTAACTATATCATATCCACATTATCCATAAAGGACCATTCTGCTAACATGGGTTTTTTTTTTTCTTTTCCAGCTCTGCAATATCTGGCTCACTTTACTATCATATTAAATGTAAGAAATCAATTTTGCAGAGTCCAATGTCAGGAATATTTCTTGCTTTACCTGAATTTCCCTTTCCTCTGCTCTTTAATTCTTTTTATCTTCCTCCAGGAGGTAATCAGCTTCAGGGTAAGGAGACAGAAACGCAACATTGCATCAGAAAACACCATTCAGATTATATTTTATTGATGTCATGCCAACAGCACCTCCAAAAATGGGACAGTAGTTAATTAAATTGGTTGTATGATGAAGCTGTTTATTACCTTAGACTGAGCTAAAGAAACGAAGGCCATACCATTTCTAACATCCAGTCAGTAATTAGGGAGAATAAAATGCAATTTCAATCTGAACAAAAGAACCTAAATGCTACTGGGTTGCCAGGCCCCACCGGAAATGCCTTTCAGTGGCTGGAAAGCCAGTCTGCCACGCAGTCGGGATGCTTTTTCAGCAGGACCAGGAGGGATTGGTCAGCAGTAAGTTCTGCTTTAAGGCATCTGAATGGCAGGATGGAAATGCAGGGCAAGTGGGGCACAAAACCTCAGTGAGTAGCAGAACACTACCACATCGGTTCCTCGGCAGCTTTCACCTTTGGATCTTTTCAAGCTGGGCTAACAAGGCCCTGGGTGGGTCCTGCAGGGTTACTTGCTCTAGTTCATTAGAGCTCAAGGGAAGAGAAAAGGGAAGAGCTTGAGGCAAGTTTTCTGCCCCATTTTAAAGGAAGAGACCCAAACCAATACTAAGAATGTTGATTATTTATACTCCTGAAAAAATAAAAGGGACAAACTTAAAAATTGGGTCAATTGTTTGGGAGAAATTTATTGAACAAACATTTTATGTAGTACTTCCCATGTAAAAATGATAGGCCCTGGCCCCCAAAAAACATCGATATGTAAGACATAATTCCTATTTAAAAGAATCTAGATAATTATACAAGTAATTATAATACAATTCAGAATTAAGTGGTTGCTACAGGAAGGTACGCCCGAGTGCTCCCATGCCACCCACTATGATGGAAGGATCGGGGAAGGTCTGGGGAAAGCCACTGTATTTGAGCTGAGCCTTTCAGTCTGACGGTGATAGTAACAGAGGGAGAGGATCGAGGAGGGCATTCTCAGCTGGGAGCACAGCTGAGAGCAAAGGTTCAGCAGCACGGGCACGCAAAGCACATCTGGGGAGTACACCGTGCTCCCTGCAGACCAGGAGCAGAAAGTTGAAATGGAAAATGATGCTCCCTGATGCATATTTCAGACAACTAGCTAAAACTAAGGAGCACTTAGTGCTGGGTGTGGCCAACACACCCAAAAATGACCCCCAGTGAATCACACACTTGTATAATCCTCTCTCCTTGAGTTTGGGTGGAACCTCTGACTTGCATCTAACCAATGGACTATGTCACAAGTGACAGGATGTCACTCCCTTGATTAGGTCACATTATATCACAGGCTGTTACTCCCATGATGTTATGTTATACTTATAAGAATTCATCTTCACAGACCAGAGAGAGAGAGGCTCCCTGCTGGCTTTGAAGAAGTAAACTGCTATATTATGAGAAGGTCATGTAATGGGCAGACTCTAAGAGCTGAACAGCATCCTCCAGCCAACAGCCAGCAAGCAAAAGGGAAGGTGAATTCTCCCAACAATCTGAGGGAGCATGTACATAGATCTTTCCCCAGTTAAGCCTTAGGCTAGACCCGTGGTCGGCAAACTGCGGCTCGAAAGCCACATGCGGCTCTTTGGACCCTTGAGTGTGGCTCTTCCACAAAAGACCACGACCTGGGTGAGTCTATTTTGAAGAAGTGGCGTTAGAAGAAGTTTAAGTTTAAAAAATTTGGCTCTCAAAAGCAATTTCAATCGTTGTACTGTTGATATTTGGCTCTGTTGACTAATGAGTTTGCCGACCACTGGGTTAGACCACAATACCCACCAACGCCTATATTTCTGTCTAGTAAACCTCCATAATCTAGGTAAGCCTTGCCTGGACTCCTGGACCACAGAAACTATGAAATAATAAATGAAGTTTTAGAGGAGGATTAGAAGATGGCAGTGGAGGGGATAAGGACACATATGTAATACCTTAATCAATAAAGAAAAAAAGGAAAAGAGAAAAAGTTAAAAAAAAAAAAAAAGATGGCAATGGAGCAAGTGGATCTTTCTCCTACCTCCTCCCAAAATCTAACTAGAACTAAACTAAATTGGAGAATATTCACCCTGAAATGCTAGCTAAAGACTGGCTGAAGAGGAAACTTTTAAACAAAAATGGGCAGAAACCACCCCAAGCCTGGTAGGAAGGGTGGGGTTGAGAGAGGTGCTGGCCCAGCTCTCAGGAGTGGCAGGACAAGGGTGAAGAGGGTTCCCCCGGAGAGGAGAGAGGCCTAGACCCCAGGCAGGGCACCCCAGCCTGGACAGCCAGAGCTGGCAAAAGCTTCCCATGCAGCAACCAGCAGTGGGGCTTCTAGCAGCCAGAGAGAGGAACCACCCTGAGACAAAGCCACTTTTTTAAAGGGGCTGGCACACAAGATTTTCATTCCCAGATACTTCACCCTGTGTTTCAGCAGAGGGAGGGCAGTGTGGACTAGAGTTGCCTGAAAAGAGACTGGGGTGGAAGGAGTTGGGGAGACTCTCGGGGAGGGTGGCTGCCAGAATCAGCCCCTCCCATTATTGCAGTGGCCATTTTTCCTGAGAAGCACAAGCCCCTCCCAACAGCAGAAGCCTGGGGAAAAGCAAATACCCCAACCCCCAAGCAATGTCCGAGATTTTACTGCCATGTTTACTTCTAGGATTTTTATGCTTTTGAGGCTTACATTTTTTTTATCCATTTGAGTTTATTCTTATATATGGTGTAAGAGTTGGTGGCCTAGTTTCATATTCTTGAATGTACCTGTCCAATTTTCCCAACACCATTTATTGAAGAGACTGTCTTTTCCCCGCTGTATGCTCTTGCCTCCTTTGTCAAATATTCATTGACCTTGTAGGTGTAGTTTGACATCTGTGCTCTGTTCTGTTTCATTGATCTGTATGTATGTTCTTATACCAGTACTAGGCTGTTTTAATTACAATGGCCTTGCAGTATAGTTTGATATCAGGTATTGTGATACCTCCAACTTTGTTCTCCCTCAAGATTGCTGAGGCTATTTAGATCTTTCTTTGGTTCCATATACATTTTTGGAATATTTGTTCTAGATCTGTGAAATATGCCATTGGTATTTTAATAGGAATTACACTGAATCTACAGATTGCTTTCAGTAGTATGAACATTTTAATAATGTTAATTCCTCCTATCCATAAACACAGTATATGCTTCCACTTATTTGTATCTTCCTCAATTTTTTTCTTCTTCTTTTTCAATTTCTTTCTTCAATGTCCTATAGTTTTCTGAGTATAGGTCTTTTACCTCCTTGGTCAAATTTATTCCTGGGTAACTTATTTCTTTGTTGCAATGGTAAATGGGATTGTTTTCTTAGTTTCTCTTTCTGATAGTTCATTATTGGGGTATAGAAATGCCACCAATTTTTTAATATTAATTTTGTATCCTGCACTCTGCTGAGTTCATTTATTAAATCTAGTAGCTTTTGGTGTAGTCTTTAGGGTTTTCTATGTACAGTATCATGTCATCTGCGAATAAGGACAGTTTTACTCCCTCCCTTCCAATTTGGATGACTTTGATCTCTTCTTCTTGTCTTATTGCTGTGGCTAGGACTTCCAGTACTATGTTGAATAAGAATGGTGAAAGCAGCCCTAACCGGTTTGGCTCAGTGGATAGAGCGTCGGCCTGCCAACTGAAGGGTCCCAGGTTTGGTTCCGGTCAAGGGCATGTATCTTGGTTGCGGGCACATCCCCAGTAGGGGGTGTGCAGGAGGCAGCTGATCCATGTTTCTCTCTCATCGATGTTTCTAAGTCTCTATCCCTCTCCCTTCCTCTCTGTAAAAAATCAACAAAATATATATTTTTTAAAAATAGAATGGCGAAAGCAGACATCCTTGTCTTGTCCTTGATCTTAAGGGAAATGCCTGCAGTTTTTGCCCATTGAGTATGATGCTCGCTTGGGTTTGTCATATATGGCCTTTATTATGTTGAGGTATGATCCTTCTATTCCCACTATGCTGAGAGTTTTTATCATAAATGGGTGCTGTATTTTATCAAATGCTTTTTCTGCATTTATTGATATGATCAAATGGTTTTTACCTTTCATTTTGTTTATGTGGTATATTATATATATTGATTTACAGATATTGTACCAAGCTTGAATCCCCAAAATAAATCCCATTTGATCATATTGTATAATCTTTTTAATGTATTGCTGAATTGTGTTTGTTAATATTTTGTTGAGGATTTTAGCATCTATATTCATCAGGGATATTGACCTATAATTTTCTTTCTTTATAGTGTCTTTATCTGGTTGTGGAATTAGGGGAGTACTGGCCTCATAAAATGAACTTGAGAGTTTTCCCTCATTTAGAATTTTTTGGAATAGTTTGAGAAATATAGGTGTTGGTTCTTTGAATGTGCAGTAAAATTCACCTGTGAAGCCATCTGGTCCAAGATTTTTATCTGTTTGGAGTTTTTTTTATTACTACTTCAATTTCACTAGTTGTGATCTGTCTATTCAGATTCTCTGATTCTTCCTGATTCATTTTTGGAAGATTGTATGTTTCTTGAAATGTATCCATTTATTCCAGATTGTCCAATTTGTTGGTATATAGTTGTTCATAATGTTTTCTTTCAATCTTTTGTATTTCTTTGGTGTCAGTTGTTACTTCTCCTCTTTTATTTCTGATTTTATTTATCTGGTCTTTCTCTATTTAATTCTTGATGAGTCTGGTTAAAGATTTGTCCATCTTGTTTATCTTTTCAAAGAACCAGCTCTTGATTTCATTGATCTTTTGTACTGTTTGGGTATTTTTCAGACAATAAATGAGCATTTTAAGCCACTTAGTTTGTAGTAATTTGTTATCCTGGATAGAAAATTAATACTTTGGGTAAATAAATATTGAAAAGGATTGGCATTCAAGGCCAGAGCAGGAAGACCCTTGAATATCATGCTAGAGGAAATGAAACTCTTTGTGGAAGAGTAATCAGTCATGATGGCCCAATATTCTGTTTTGTTTTTTATAATTAGATACCTTATTAAATGAACTAACATATACAGAGAGCTCAGCACAATGCCAGAAATGTAATAAATGCCATAAGCATTAACTATTATTATCATTGCTGCTATTATCATTATTTCTTGTTATAAAAGAATTTTTAGAGAAAGAAGGGGCTGTTCAAGACAAAGGCTCACCTAACAAACACTACTCTCCTTAGGTCTGAAGCTTTTGGAAGCTTTGAGAATCTGAAGAAAATGACACACTACCAAGAAAAATGTACATACTCGCATAAACACATTTTGCTTACAGTTTTAAGGGGCACTCCAATAAAAACCAATGCTCTAATAGAATATGGGGAATGCGGCAGTCTAAGGCAATTGGGAGAGTCTCTGGAGACCCCAAGAGACAGTACTCTGAGGATCACTGATTTTACCCTCGGCTCTGATGCTAAAATTTTGCATCAGATGGGCATCATCTTCTTTGGCCCATTTTAAGTGCTGCTCAAACTGCCCCAAAATGGTGTTGCTCTAAGGTAAAGAGTATTCTCCCAGCCAGTTCTTTGGAGTGATGGGCACTGATGGGCAGTGCCCCATACTTTCAGATTGCCAAGTGAGAAGACCCACTGCACGCTTAGCATTTGAAAGCTGACCACCGATAATTCTCCTCAGTCTACACATCTTATGGGCAATATACACCATCCATATTCCCATCCAGGGAAGCAACGTCACCATCCCCCTGAGCCCCTCCCCTCTCGCGAAGCATTGCTACTTCTCAAGTCTGGTGTGGGCAGCACTGAGAAACTAAGGTGTTGGAGACCGGGTGTAAGCTGACAGAGTCCTTGCACCCAAAGGGACTGATAAGATTCAGTCCCCTAGCCACACAGTGTTCCCAGACTTGTTTGGATGGCGATTTCCAATTGTCATCAGAATAAGAGCGACCATTCATAGCTTACCAGAAGTCTATAACTATTTACTGAGATTTGCTGTACCAAGAATTTGGCTTCCTGCTTTATCTCTCCCTTAGAGATTAAGAGGAACAGAGAGTACAGAGTACGTACCTCTTAACTGACCTCCCATTCAGTATTTGTGTATAAAAGGCATTACGCAGTTAATAAAGCTGCTGCAGTCTGTCAATGGCTTGCAGCCCTCCCGATCCCGCTTTCCTGTCTCTCTTTCTTTTCTCAATTCCCACCTCCCTACCTCAGTCTGGTTCACCTGTCAGGCTGGCCCTGGCACTAAGGCATTTGTCCAATTTCATGAGAGTCGACCATTTACAGCACAAACAAGTTGCCCACCCTACACTAAATGATCCATATAATTAATCCAGGTATAAATGTAGGTTTCAGAAGCTGCATAAGAACAACTGTGTTCTTAGGATTGTGAGGCATTCACAATTAAACTGGAATTTTAGCTTTCTGCCTGGGGAAAAAAATTTTAATGGATGTGAAAATGTAATATACAATGTGTGTATCAATGAACAAAACATAATGTACATAAAATTGGTAAAAAGTGAAACTCATACTTGCAAAACATTCCATTGAGTTGTTCTGAAATACATACTTTATGTGTGTATATTACATTCACACAGTGGGTTGATATTAATAATCAAGTCTGCACATCATTTTTAATTAAGTCCACATCTTTCCTGACCCCCAGCTGATGGCCCATTGTTTAAGTGGAATACATCTGGCAGTCCTCAGCATTGTCCACAGTCACCCATCCTCTCAGTCCCCAGATACACCTGCTTTCTGCAGCCGGTCCTCCAACAGGTGCAACGGAAAGCCTGGTTGATGGGCATTATAAACGCCCTTGCTATTGAGTATAGGGGAGGTAACAAAGAGCCCGACTCTAGCTTCAATGCCCCTTGCTTCAGTAAAGGTGAAAAACACCCTGTGTGATCTAAACATGCTGGAGTCTCCATCAGTCACTTCCCCACTCCAGGAAGAAATGCTTCGGGTCAACTGGGCATAACAGCTGTGCTACCATCTAGGCTATTAACAAGGTCCCCACAGGAAGCTGGGCCTTTGTCGTTCTTGGTTTGTCTGAGATTCTCAGCCCACAGCCAGTGGCCTGGATGCTCCTTCTCCATGTGTCCTAATGAGCAAGGCACGAATCTCCTCATGGTCCCTGGCTCCGTAACCATTAACCACCTGGTTTTGATTGGGGAGCCCACAGACCAATGCCTCCCACAGTACTTTCAAATGAAAACCATGTGGAAGCAACACATACTATGAGAATTACTATTTTGCAATTCCTTGGTGATAGAGTAGTAGGTATTTCAAAGCAAGAAAAATTCATTTTGTTTTGTTGTGTGTTGGTTCTTATTATCCCAAACCTTGAAGTCTGGAAAGGTTTCAGATTATTTTTCCTGTGGTGATCTGAAAAATACCTCATCATATACTGAAAGCATCCATGCAATTAGTCTAGATATAAATACAGGCTCTAAAACT
This sequence comes from Eptesicus fuscus, assembly GCF_027574615.1. Lineage (NCBI taxonomy): Eukaryota > Metazoa > Chordata > Mammalia > Chiroptera > Vespertilionidae > Eptesicus > Eptesicus fuscus. Next base: position 38,691,441 of record NC_072488.1, on the reverse strand, counting down.
ATGCTCTGTGGCACCTAGGTTAATGGACTAATGCAATAAAGTAATAGGTTACAATAAGGAATTTCAAAACAATTAAAACCATAAAGCTAATGATGATCTGTTTCAAATGAAGCTCTAGATGAAAGTAAAGCACTAAAAGTCACGTATTCATTAAACAGATTTGGTTCCACTTGCAAAAGTTCACAGAGGATGTTAGTCATCTAAGTGTAAGATGCGCTGGGAATAAAATGTATAAAAATGGCCTCCATTCTGCTATTTATTGATACTCTCACCTCTGTGCCAGTGGACTACTCCCCATTCTGCTATTTATTGATACTCTCACCTCTGTGCCAGTGGACTACTCCCCAGGCAGAGTTCAAGTACCACTCCAGGAGAATTTTCTTGTAGTTTTTTTAACTCACATTCTAAACAGTCCAGGCATTAAGCTGGCCACCTGTGACACACTGAGGCTGGGCCAGCCTATTGTTAGCTGCAGTAATGTCCCCCACTTTCTTGAAAGGGTTACTGCATCACATTGTGATCCTTAAAGGACTCTAGTTATCCCCAGGGAGCTCCTGATGCCCTGGGTGGGTGAATCCAGTCCCTTCATGAAATGACTGTTCCATTTCAGCTTTTTTATTCTTTTTTATGTTGTTAAAAACCCTCCTGGTCTTCTCCCACTCAAAACTTCTATTATTGCTGAAAATAGAGGCAGATAAACTCTGGGTATATATATATACTTACCCACCAACAAAACACATAAGGGTTACGTCCAAAGAGCATGAGCTGCAAGTTCTAGGATCTGCGTGCTCTATTTCCAAAGGCAGTGTTCCCAGGGAGGAGGAAAAGGGAGCTCTACTTTCTTAGTGCCTCTCCTTTCTGTGGTATGTGCCCAGAGAATGTCTCTGGGTATAAAAAGCCAAAAAAAAAAAAAAAAGACAATCACATCCATTGGCAAGTGAAAGCTCTGTATGTGGTTTTCCTTACACAAAATATTTAGTAAAATCCTATCTTTTACAGATATCTTCCACCTAAAACCTTAATGCTTTCAGAAGTCATGGGAGAAAAATGCTGCTTGCTCTCTTCTCCTTGGTCTGAGTTGTGATTCTAAGATGAAGACAAAGAAACTGCCAGAAACCTGATTCATCCACTTGCCAGCGGGGTTAAGGGTAGGAAGACTGGAAAGCAAGGATGGCTTTCATCATTTTTGCTATCATAGGTTTATCACTTTGCTGGGTGTCTTCCCCTGTGACTCCAAATGCCCTTTCCCCGCTTCTCCACTCACCTCTATGCTCCCTGGCCCTCTGACTTTCAGATGGTTTGGGCCCATGGAAGACACTGGGAGGAGGTGAAGAACTAAAGCAAAGTGTTCTCTCCCCTGACTTTTCCTGCAGGTGACCCTGGGGTGGCTGTGTTCCTCGACTAGACTTCAGCTCCCATGAGGCAGCCCTCTCCAAGGAGCTGCCATCCTGTCCTTCCACACTGCTCTTCTCTTGCCTCTTAGACCTCCAATAGGAGACCACTCCTTACTGTTACTTCCCCAGCATAGTTACTGCACTGCTTCCTGTTGGTTTTCTAACTCTGCTTACACCTTTGTGATTCACTTTGAAAATTCATACTTTGAGTGTGCCATTTATTTATTGCAAGAACCCTGCCTGAGATAGTCAAAATCTTATCTAAAAACTAAGGACTAACCCAGGAAAACACAGATTTGGGGAACCTAAAAAAAATATTTCTTTCTTTTCTAACAATAGTTTAGAAACAGAATGTTAGAGTGCAGAAATGCGAATCATAAAAAGAATTGCCTAGTTTGTCATTCCTTCAACAATATCTACTGAGCTTCATGTGCCAGTGTTCTCAGAGGAAATAATGATATCCTGGCTCTTAGGGATCATCTAGAAAGTGTCCTCAGTGATTTCCCTCTTGAGGATGTTATGCGGGGAGGATACGAGTGGCATTACACTATCGTTCGATGTAAGGTAAAAGGTAATTCAGTAAGTTAACTTGTGCTGTGGAAGACAGTAGACAGAGAAGTTGGCAGGTTTACTAGTAGCATCACATATTATATCTACTGTTCTCAAATTTGGTTAAAAATTGGAATCATCTATGAGCTTTCTAAAATTACTGATGATTCACCTCCACCCTCAAAAAGTCTAGTGTTGGAGCACTTAGATGATTCGTATTCATTGTGTCTGGAGTGGGGCAATGCTGTTGGTCTCTGAACCCCCTTTGAGTAGCAAGGAATATACACCATAATTTACTTAATCAATTTCCTATTGTTGGACATTTAAGTTCTATTTAATATTTTACTAATATAAATAACAATGCAATGAACACCTTTGGACACACATATTAGTACATACTTCTTACTTTATAATAAATGTATAAAAGGAAAATTACTGAGTTAAAAAGGATGTAAACTCCTTTTAAGTTCTTAATACACACTACTAAATTGATTTCTATAATGCTTATGCCAATTTACATTCCAAATAGCAATGTCTGCAAATGTATTTCACTGTATCCTTATCAACACTGAAAAATATCTTTATTTTTGGCAATTTGATAAGCAGAAGTAGTCTCTCGTTTCAATTTGCTTTTATTAGTGAAGTTGAACTTTTTATGTGTTATTAGTCATTTAAATTTCTTCTCCTATAAATGGCCTATGGCCTCTGTTGGGCCAGTCTTAAATTACTCCCTTGTCAAAAGTTTCAACTTAGTCTGTCCTTGATTTTCCCCACTTTTATGAGGCTACATCTCCAATGTATAATTGAAGTAGTAGGGGAAAATGAAAGCTCCTTTAAAGAAATTCAGTTTATTGCTAAGTTATGAAAACATATTCCTGTACTGACTTTAAGGAAGTGCCTTCTCCGATACTGCAGACTGAGATTTCTACCATCAAATCGAAACTGCATACTTTTTTCTTTGCCATAATATTTGTGTATTTCAGCTTGTAGAAGGGAAAGGTAAATTCTGTATTCCATTCCTTAAGGGATGGCTGTTTGCTTGGCAGTTGTTTTTTTTTAAAGGAAAGGAAATGAAAGAGATGAAACTCTCATCCACATTTCTCCAGATCAGAGTAAAATAGCTACACAAAACCACAGTGATGTCACAAACACTGATATCACTGTATATATTTACAAAATGCTGCAGTCAAGGAAATAGTTCAAAATGCAGTATTTTATGATTACAGAAGCATATATTTTCAACATGATAAAATGAAGATATCTAAATCTTCCATAACAAAAGTGAACTATGAACACTGAACTCAAAGCTGCCCAATATTAAAAGTTAGATCAACACAAATTTATTAAGCACTTACTATATTCTCTCCATATGTATGTATGTATGTATGTGTGTGTATGTATGTATATATATATGTACATATATACACATATATATACATATATACACACACACATATACACACACACACACACACATATACATATATATATATTCAACGTATCCCAAGAAATAGATGGTTTCATCCCTGCAGTTGGCTAGCTTTAGAATCACATTACTCAAACTCATGATTTTTAAGATTAACTTTTGAGAACAACTCCATACATTGTCAGTGAGAATATAATTGAAATAATCTCTTCGTAAAGCAATTTTTGTTATATTCAAATCCTTAAAATTGCTTATACTTTTAAATTTCACTTCTGAGAATTTATCAAAAAAATATAGGAAGATTTTCATGCATAAATATATCAATAGCAGTAACATGCATACAATGAAAGAACGCCAACTTAAAAGCAGTCCACAAGTTTGTCCATTTAGTATGATCAGCACTATGTAAAGTAAAAAGCTAAGCATAGGGAAGAAAGGTTGGAAGGGAAAAATAAAATGTTAATTTCCTATAGTAAGCATTATTATAGCAACTAGAGGCCCAATGCATGAAATTCGTGCACTGGTAGGGTCCCAAGTGGCTGCCTGCTGCCAGCCAGGGCCTCCCTCCCTTCCCCCAGCCGGCCCCACCCCCTCGTTGAACTCCAGGATGAACTCTAGGACGAACTCCTGATCAAGAGGACAATTTGCATACTACGCTTTCATTATATAGAATAACAGATATAGGGTTTGCTTTTAAAATGTTGCCAATACTGTCCCTGTCTGATTTGGTTTTGCTCACCTGGAGCATTGCCTGACATGGAAAGGGGAACTTTGCTGAGGGGCCTGAGCAGCCGGAGGTGTCTTCCCAGTTTGAGCCCTCAGGGAACCATGTACAGCGTGTTTCATTTGGCATGGTGGCTCCGCACCCCATTTTAATTAATTACTTGCTCATGTGGATTCTCTGTAAGTGTTGTCTGACAGAAAGTAGTTCAGGCCAAGAAATTCAGAAATAGCTCATGGTGGGGCACTGCTGTTCTGAAAGGACATCTCACAATGTGTCAAGAGTAACCCCTACTACCCTGACCCCCACCTTGGAGCAGGAATCCCCTGAAGCCAAAAAAAAAAAATGCTTCATTTATCTCTCAGTTCTCTACCTCTGAGTTCCTCAAGTTCAGTGCTACTGATGTTATGGGCCAAATAATTCTTTTTTAGGAGGGACTGTCCTGTGCATGATAGAATGTTTAGCAGCATCCTTGGCCTCCATCCACTAGATGCCAGTTGTACAGCCAGCTGTGACAACCAAAAATATCACCAGAGCCTGGTCAGTGTGGCTCAGTGGTTGAGGGTCAACTCATGAACCAGGAGGTCATGGTTCGATTCCCGGTCAGGGAACAGCAGGAGGCAGCTGATCAATGATTCTCTCTAATCATCAATGTTTCTGTCTCTTTCCTTCTCCTTTTTTCTCTATGAAATCAATTTTTGAAAAAACGTTTTTTAAATGTCACCACACATTGTCAAAAGTCCCTAAGGAAAATATATCCTCCCCCGCTTCAGTTGAGAACCACTGCTCTATATCTAACTGGGTCCTTTATATCTAACTGGCTCCAAGAATATCGTAGATGCTCAATAAATAATTACTGAGTGGAATGGGAAGACGAGCCGAGGAGAAGGTCAGAGGGGAGGTTGGCCAAGAAATGAATGGGCAAACAAGAGACTAATTAATTCCAAGTATATTAAAGTCTATAAATAACTATCTAGGGTCGATGTTACAAAATATTGTAAAATACTGTTGGGTGTTCCCATTTAACCACATCAGAATCCCATGAAGAACATCTTCAAAATAAAAACTGTTATGTCATATCCCAGCTGGTACAAATTAGGATCTCTTGAGGGTTATACCTGGCAATATGTATTTTTAACACCAATTCTTCTGGCGCTTAAAAAGCAGCAGGCCACACCCTGATCAGCTGGTGAACAATTTTGGAATCATTGGTATAAGTCCCTGTCTAGTTTGTGTGGTCAAACTTCTGCAGATCTTATGTTAATATAAGTAAATCAGAATTCGTGGTTGCATAATTTTACAGAAAAAGAGAAGAAACTATAAGATGTGGTACATGCTCCTGAATGTTTATTTTTCTATATGGAAGAAAATACAGACTCAACCAAAAATTGGAAAAAGAAATAATAAGCACTCTGGGAAGACATGTAGGCATAAATGATACAACCCTAAATAATCAGCAACTCTTAAGTTATTTGGTTGAGTCCCTAGATTCCAAAGAAGTCCTTTCATAATTTAACCTCTAAATACTATATAGGTTATAGCATTTGGGGGACTTTTCATGATTTCCACTCATCAAATGCAAGGTATTTTCTCTCATGCAAGAGCCACTCATAGAATTCCCAGTATGACCTGCTTATAAGGCCCCAGGTAACCCAACTCAACAGGATATTCAGGTGATAACAAAGAAAAAGTGTGAGTCTTGGCAGTGAGGTACCAGTACTGATCAGATGGCAATTGACTCATAAATTGGCCCACAAGATGAAAGCACACTGCTATTTTCGAAGAGGTCAGCAACCCAGCTAGCAGAAAGTGCCAAGGAGTCTGGATTAATTACTTTTAAATGTCTAAACAACTAATTAAAGCGCTTAGAAAGAAATCTTACTCCACAATCTATCAGTGGAACTGTGGGTCGCTGGAACGATCCCAGACATACCATATTCTATCAGTATTTATTGAAGACCTTTTGTGGAGTATCCTGTAGAGAAAAAACAGACCCAAAGGCAAAATAATGCTCCTTGTAGCCATGATATAGCAGCAGGGCCTGGCAGGGATGCTGCATCCAGCCCCCAAACACAGGTTCCTGTATGTTGGCTGCTGGGAAAAAGTCAGTAAGGTCAAAAGTCATGGACCTAAGAACCAGAAGTCTGAGCTCACCGTAGCAAGCTCATCATTTGTGTTTCAACAAGGAGCACAACAAAGGAATCCCAGCTTCAGGAGCAAAGACACGAGGTCCTCTATATATTGGGAGAGGAGGCCTTTATTATTTCAAAAGTACAGAAGGTCCTAGAATAATGTTGTTTCATTCAATGTCATTTTGTTCCGAAGTTGATGAGATGCCATAGGAACTTAACTCCAGTTTATATAATTTAGCCTATGGTAAAATTGGTTTTGTTTTACATCACTTCACCACAGTTCTAAGAAGCTATCCACAACATTAAATGAGGACTTACTGTATCAATTCTCCAAATAGCAGAGTCAGGTCAACTGGGGAGAGCACAAGATGTGAAAAGATGTGGAGGTGTAATAAAGGTAAACTATATAGATGGCAGAAGCCCTTTCAATTGAACCTCACTTAAGCAAAATACCAGATTAATCAATATTCCCATTCCCTCTCTAAAACCACAGAGTAATGCCAGCCCATGTCAAATGCCTACAGCCAAGAGGCTATTCTCCAATGCCCTAAGGCACCTCCATTTCTATCAGTTATGCTAACAAGAGACTCAACCTGTCTATGCCAACTACCTACTATTATAAGTATGCAATTTGCTATAACATATAAAAACAATGACAAAGGAGAACTAAAAAGAGTTGTTTCCCTAAAAATGAAAGTGCATTGAAAGGATATAACAATGCGAATTGTGTGGGGATGTTTTAAGTTGATGTGAAATTAGGGATAGATTTAACAACTTAAAGACTGAGAATATTGTAAAAATTTAGAATGGAGTACTCACTCCTTGTTCTGCTTTAAAGGACCCAGACAAGGAAAATGGAGAAGATGCTTTTCATGTTTGGTTTATACAAGAAAGATAACTCAGAATCTACTTAGCAGACCCATACTCAGAGGAAAGGCCCAAGTGCTGCATGAAAAAGAATAGTTGGTTGTTACAGAATAGTCACGGGGATGTAAAGTACAGCATAGGGAAGATAGTCAATAATAATCTGATAACTAGGCATGGTGCCGGATGGGTGTGGGACTTATTAAGTTATGCAATGTCTGGTCCCTGCAATGTAGAATAATAAATAAATAAATAAATATATAAATACATATATATATATTTATTTATATATTCATATATATATATATTTATATAGATAGAGAGAGAGAGAGAGAGAGAGAGAGAGAGAGAGAAGAACTCGGTGTGCAAAAATAAAAATTGACCATGATCCCATTACCAAAAGTCAATCACTGGTAACATTTTCATGTATATCTTTATTATTTATTTATTTAATATTTTTTAAATACTAAGTTTATACATAACAATTTAAGAAGCACATATACATATGTGTGTGTATATACACGTGTGTATGCATATATACAGGGTGTCCCCCAAAAAAATGTATAAACACTTTAACAGCTGATAGGTCAATTTTGAAAATTAAATATATTTTTAATAAACACTGCCTTTATAACTATTCAAAGTGTGTGTATACACTTTTGTGGACACCCTATATATAGCAATAGATTTATATATACTGGGGTTTTGTTTAAAATGCCGCCTTATAATGTATTTTTCTTCATTAATAAATCACGACCATCTTCTGATGTCAATAAATATTTATCTACAATACCTTTTTAGTCACCTTATAGCATTCCATTTTATGGGCAGACCATAACTGACTCAGTTATTCCTCTTTTGTTGGGTGTTTGACTCCCATTTTATCTGTTATAAACATTGCTGCCACCAGTGTGCACAGCCGCTACTTTTTCCTTAGGGCAAAGTCTGATGGCTGTAATTTGATACACCAGATAGGAGCTCCTGGCTCTGCTCTTTCTGGTTCTTAAAAAGATCAATGTGGCTGCAAGATGGATTGTGGAGTAGATCGCAGCAAACTCACCCCCAGACAGAGGCAGATCCTTAACTTTTTCTTTAATTACCTACAAAATGGAACATGAGCTCTATTTTCCAAGTACTTTGAGTTCTTGAAATAGATCCTTCTTATGTATGCATCTATAATTTTTGGTTGTTTTGTGTGTTTTTTTAATGCAAGCTCAGCAAACTAAGTACCATCCCTCTTCTGATCTCTTAACATTTCTTGAGTTCCCTCCCACAGGGTGCTAATGGCATTTCCATTGTATGAGTGTTTTGTGGATGTGTCCTCAAGAAACTTAAGATGGGCCTACACACTCATAACTTAAGGGGACATTTGTCATTTTCTTGGCTGCACAGCATCTCAACCCCTTCCCTATGCTGCATGAATCCCTCATTTTACCTCTATAGACAATTGCTCAGCCAGCTATCCAAACAGCTGAGGTGTGGCAGCACCTAGGCATGGCCGGGAAGATGCACCTGCCTGGATCTGCACCAGCTGCCAGCACAGAATTCTTTCTTGGTGGCAGCCAGCGGGGGAGCCAGTGATGTTCTCAACAGATGATTGTGCAGCATGACTCATACTGTGATTCTGATGTCAGAACCTCCCTGCTCTCCTGCTCATTTCCTGAGTCTCATAGCTCAGGAAATTAGCTACGAATATTCTTCCAATGAATTCCTTGTTGCAAGAGTCCATAGTTGCTGCCTGCAACTTAGAAGCCTGATTGAACCAGTAATGCCTAAGATGATACATAGACTATGTGTGCCATAATTGTTCAATATGAAGGCTTCAGAGAGAGAGAGAGAGAGAGAGAGAGAGAGAGAGAGAGAGAACCCATTTACTAAAGCCCAAGCTCACACTTCTCAACATCCTGATATTTTGTATGACTGCTAAGAAGGAAACAATGTGAGACTGTAACTACTAGCAATGTGGTTAATCAAATATATTTTCTCTTGAAGCACTTAACAGCACATTTATTAAAGAAGAGTGATTTTCTTTGTAAGAGTTTGGTCTTGAAAGATATACAAATCAAGTAAATCTTGGATGCACCTTGTGCTGGCTGACCTACATATTATACATTAAAGGAACTTTAGAGATCATCTAGTCCAAGGGTTGTTAAACTTTTTCTGAAAAGGGCCACGTAGTAAATATTTTAGGCTTTGTGGGCCACAAACAATCTCTGTCACTTCTTTATTTTTAACAATCCTTTAAAAATCATTTGAGGCCTCACACTTCCTGATTTCAAAACTTACTACAGAGCTACAATAAAAACAGTGAGGTACTGGCATAAAGACAGATATATAGACCAAATTAATGGAATAGAGACCCCAGAAAAAAGTCCTCATCTATATGTTCAAAGGAGTTTGAACAGGCATACTTAGATAATTCAAGGAGGAAATTGGCAGTATTTTCAACCAATAGTGCTGAGAAAACTGAATAACCACATATGAAAGAATAAAGTTAGCCCTAGCCGGTTTGGCTCAGTGGATAGAGCATCAGCCTGCAGACTGAAGGGTCCCAGGTTCAATTCCAGTCAAGAGCACATGTCCGTGTTGCCCGGCTTGATCCCCAGTAGGGGGCATGCATGAGGCTGCCAATCAATGATTCTCTCTCATCATTGATGTTTCTATCTCTCCCTTTCTCTCTGAAATCAATAAAAACATATTTTTTTAAAAGAATAAAGTTAGACCTTTATATTATGCCATGTAAAAAATTAACTCAAAATGGGTTAAAGATCTAAACATAGAGCTAAAACTATAACATCTTAAAAGAAAAGATAGGAGGAAAGTTTCATGACATTGGATTTGACAATAAATTCTTGGGTATGATACCAAAAGCACAGGCAACAAGAGAAAAAATAAATAAACTGGGCTACATCAAAATTAAAAACTTGTGTGCATCAAAGGGCACAATCAACAGAGTGAAAAAAAGCAACCCATAGAATGGAAGCAACCCAAAAAGGTCCCATCACAGAAAATCCTAGGACCAAATGGTTTCAGTGGTGAATTCTACCAAACATTTAAAGAAGAATTCATGTCAATCTTCTCAAATTCTTCCCCCCAAAAAAACTGAAGAGAGCAGTCCCAAATTCATTTCATGGGGCCAGCATTACCCCTGATACCAAAGCCAGATAAGGACACTATAAGAAAACCATAATGGGATATCACCTCATGTACTATGTTAGAATGGCTGTATCAAAAAGACTAGAGAAAATAAGTACTGGTGAGGATGTGGGGGAAAAGGGAACCCTTGCCCTGGCCCAGTAGCTCAACTGGTTGGAACATCGTCCCACACACCAAAAAGTTGTGGGTTCAATTCCTAGTCAGGGCACATACCTAGGTTTCAGGTTCAATTCCCAGTTGGGGTGCATATGGGAGAAAACCTGTGGCTGTTTTTCTCTCACATCAATGTTTCCTTCTCTCTCTCTCTCTCTCTCTCTCTCTCTCTCTCTCTCTCTCTCTCTCTCTCTCTCTCTCTCAGAAATCAATTAAAAACCATATCCTCAGGTGAGGATTAAAAGATAATTTTAAAAAATTTTAAGAAACTCTTGTGCACTATTGGTGGAAAATGTAAATTTGGTCCAGCTGCCATGGAAAACGGTATGGAGGTTCCTCAAAAATTAAAAATAGGACATCGATATGATCCAGCAATCCCATTTCTGAGTATATATTCAAAGGAAATGAAAACAGACCTCGAAGAAATATCTGTACCACTATGTTCATTGCAGCATTATTCACAATAGTCATGACATGGAAACAATCTAAATGTCTGTCGATGGATGAATGAATATAGAATATGTGATACACACACACACACACACACACACACACACACACACGAATATTATTCAGCTATTAGATAAAAGGAAATCCTGCCATCTGCAACATAGATGAACCTTAACAACATTATGCTAAGTAAAGTAAGTCAGACAGAGAAAGACAAATACTGTATAATATCACTTATAGGTGGAATCTAAAAAAGAAAACTCATAAAAACATAAACCAGAATGGCAGTTACCATGGACTGGAAGTTGGAAGAAATGGGGAAATGTGTGTCAAAGGGAAAAAACTTCCAGGTAAAAGATGAGTAAGTTCTGGTGATCTAATGTGCAATATGGTTAATAATACTATATTACATACTTGAAAGTTGCTAAGAGAGATCTTAAATGTTCTCACCACAAAAAAGAAATGAATAGTAATTATGAAATATGATGGAGGTGTGATCTATGGTGGTAATCATTTTGTAATATGTAAGTATATCAAATCAACACATATACACTAAGCTTATAAACTAGCAATATTACATATCAATTATCTCAAAGTTTAAAAAAATAAAAAACAACGTTCTCAAATATTTGCACACCCATGCTCATAGCAGTATTATTCTCAACAGTCAAAAGGTAGAATCAGCCCAAGTGTCAATCAACAGATGAATGGATAAATTTTAAAAAGGTAAATATATATAATAGAATGTTTTAGCCTTAGAAAAAAGAAGAAATTCTGACACATAATATAACATGAATGAAGCTTGAAGGCATTGTGCTAAGTGAAGTAAGCCAGTCATAAAAGACAATGAAAGTAGAATGGGGGTTGCCAAGGGCTAGGAGGAGGGGGAGTTATTGTTTAGTGAGCACAGAGTTTCAGTGACAAGAGTTCTGCAGATGGATGGTGGTGATGATGGCAAAACAATGTGGATGCCACTGAACTGTACACTCAAAAATGGTTATGACAGTAAATTTTATGTTGTATGTATATATGTATGTGTATACGTGTGTATGTATGAATTTATATATTTATAAATCATATGTATAAATATATGAATTCTTAGTTCAGAAGCCAAGTAAAAACAAACCTCAGGCCTGATTTAGACTACGGGCTACAATTAGCTGACCCCTGATGTAGTCCAGTGATCTCCAAACAGTGTTCCGAGGAGCCCTAGAAGGAGCTGCACCTGTGGAGCTGCCAGGCAGCTCGTGTGAAAGGCCTGCAGGAGGGCTCTAGGCTCCCCATCCTTGCTTCAAACAGAGCAGCCCTTCTCTTACCTTCAGTTCCATAGGCTTGACTTGAGGAAAGGTCTCCAATGCCTGAACAGATTTGGAAATGTAGGAAGAGGGCCTCTGTGATACATCTCGGGCATAGTCAACCTTTAATGGAAACAGTTACTGAATTTCCCCAGGGCAAACAGAATGTGGGGAAGAGGAAAGAGGATATAAGAACAAAGAACTGTGTACCTAAGCCAGCATCATGGTGGAAATTTCCGAGTCACACAGGACAAAACACCTCGCACCTACCTGCCTCAACTAGGCAGGGAGAGGTGGAGACAACTAGAAAAGGCTCATCCCATATCTTTAAATGGCCCAATGGGAGACAATGAGACCTAGCATGTGGAAAACTATTAACCCCATAGTAATCAGCCAATGAGAACCCAGAGGAGGGACTCTCGCACCCTAAGGATTAATAGCCTGTGATTGCTACTCCATGTGTGCCTGTTCAATGAGACAGATACCTGCTCTTGCAAGAACATATTAAAAGTCTCGTTTTCACCACACTTCTGTCTCTGAGTCTGTTATTTTAATTCGGACAGGTGAGTATTTCTCACAGGAAACAACTGCCTAATCCACCTTCATCATCTGTTGTAAGAGATAAACCGAAGGACCAGAGATGGCAAGTGAGATGCTCAGCAGAATTGGGAACAGAGACTAAGTCCTTGGACTCTGAGCTCAGTACTTGTCCATTATACCATCCAAGGAAGGCCACTCCCCACTAACACAGCAGACTCTGGCTTCCACTCAACAGATCCCGTTAGTCTAATGGCTTTGTTCCCATAAATTCAAATGATTTATTCAGCACTTTTTTTGGGTGCCCAGAAAGTTTCTGTGAGAAAAGTGCAAGGCAGGATTCTGTTCTGCGGTAGGCAAAATAATAACCTCCACAAAGTCTCCTAGTTCTAGTCCCTGGAACCTGTGAGTATGTTACATTACATGACAAAAGAGACTTTCCAGATAATATTATGTTTAAAAACCTTGCACAGGGAGTTAACCTGGGTTATACAGGTGAGCCCAAACTAATCATGTAAATTATTAAAAACAAAGAGATTTTCCTGGCTGTAGTCGGAAGGAAATGTGAAGACTAAAAAACAGTCAGGAAGATGGAACATTGCTGGCTTGGAAGACGGAGGAAGGGGGCTGTGAACCAAGAAATGTGGACAGCCTCTAGAATTCAAAAAAGGCAAGAAAATGGGTTCTTCCTAGAGCCTCCAGAAAGAATCACAGCCATGCCAACACCTTAATTTAGTCCAGTGAGACCTACGTCAGACTTGTAACCTAAAGCACTAAAAGATAACAAATTTTAGTTGTTTTAAGCCATGAAATGTGTGGTAATGTATTAGGGCAGCCATAGGAAATTAATACATGCTCTCAAATACACTCAGAACAGTTTACTTATTCTGCAGCAGCTGACTTATCCTGTGGTCAGCTAGGAGCATCTGCTCATCTTCTCCATTAATAAGCATATTGGCCCCTTGGACACCCGGGCCTGCCCAGACGGCCTGGAAATCAAAACATGAGCCAATCTGGAGATTTCCCAGGGAAAAAAGTAATAACAGAATTAAAAGTTAAAACTACCTCTGTAAATAACATTGACAAGTATTTCAAAAGGTGAGAGAAAAAATATCATCAATTCAGGATTTCTGATCCTACATTTGGAGACTTGATGGGCAAAGCCCCAGTCTGCGTCATAATAATTCTAAAAGCACGATCTGCTCTGTATACCCAAAGTGTGTGTATGTGTGTCAGATACAGGATAGAGGGATCACTTCAGCCAATTCTTTCACTACACCAATAGGGCACTTCATTGTAGATCAGAGGTCAGCAAACGACCTCCCTCAGGCCAAATCTGAGTGCTGCCTGACTTTGTAAATAAAGTTTTATTGGAACATGGGCCCATTCATTCATTGATGTATTGTCTATGGCTGCTTTCCCACTACAATGACAGAGTTGAGTAGTGTAACAGGCACTGTTAAGACCTAAAATGCCGAAAATATTTATTATGCTGACCCTATAGATTGGCTGGGGCAGCCACACGTAAGATTCTCTGAGTAAGAAGAGTTCACAAGCTCACAAAAGCCTCCACTCCCTCCACCCCCACCCCATGCAGACATGACATGAGGGGCCCTGTTTGTCTTTCCTCCTGCAGTTGGTTTTGTGACTCATGTCTGCTGACCCTGTTTAGTGAGGCTGAGAAAGGCAACCACATAACCCAAGGAAATCCAGCTGTGCAATCCAGCTACATTTTCCTTTGAGTCAACCACCCCAGCATGTAAGCAGCCTCATTTGATCCGTTTCTTCTAATCCAGAAGTCCCCAACCCTTTCTACCATATTTTTTAAAATATTACACTAATGTATTTTTCATTACCCATAAATCATGTTGCCCTGCAGCTCTCCACCCACTGAATCAATGGCCTTTGTTGTTTCAGGGAAAGAAGAGGCACAACCTTGAACCAAGAAATCCTTTTTTATTTATTTATTTTTTTGCTTGTGTTTTATATTAGATTTCTCAAGTCAGAGAGACACTATTGTCTTAGAAGTCAATTTGTTGAAAAAGAAAAACATTATTTCTATTCGAAAATCATCTTTGTACATATTGAGAACAAAGCTCAGGGAACAAAGCACAAAGTTTTAGCATAAGCCACAGTGCAGAGAGTAGAAAGGGGATGGTGTAAGGGCAATTGTTATCATACAGAAGGATAAGGAGGTACACTTTCCACCCATCTCCTCACCTACCAGGGATCCTGGCCCCAGAAGAGCAGAGAGAGTGAGGTGGCAAAAATTCTAGACAGGTAGAGGGAGAATCCAAAGATATTTAGGCCAGTGATTTAGTCAATCATACCTATGTAATAAACCTTCCATTAAAATCCAAATTATGGGATTCAGAGTTTCTGGATTGGTGAACACGGGGAAGTGCTGGGAAGTGGTGAGTCAGGAGAGGGCATGGAAGCTCCGCACCCCTTCCCACATACTTTGTATCTCATCCATCTGGTCACTCATCTGTATCCTTTATAATAAACCGGTAAATGCAAAATATATATATATTTAGGCTGGTGCTTTAATTTCTCCCTTCCTTCACTGCTACCCAAACATGCATGCATTTATAACACACACACACACACACACACACACACACACACACACACACACACGGTCCATCTAGTTCAGAAGTAGAACATCACTGGCAAAGAGAAATGCCTAAATTGATGGGTCAGAGTTAACATTCCCTTATTTCCCCACAGGCTACACCTGACATGGGGATGGCCGAAAGTTTCCTAGTAGCCCTGTGGTGGACATGGGACAAGGTAGGTGAGAAGTAAGAAAGGGTTTGCTAAGGGTTTGCCTGGCATGTGGCAAGAGAATTTTATAGCAGAGGCTGAAAGGTAGACCACCTTAAGCACAGTTCTGCTGGGAGTTTCTGGCTAAGCCTCCGAAGCAAGAGACAAAATGGAGAATGCTAAACCTAGCAGCAACCACCATGCACTGCTTGTTCCCAGCTAGACCTTCATGAGGCTCACCAACCAAGGACACCTACCACGAACAATCTGCTACTAAGCAGAAGCTAACTCCCAACGAGCAGATGTGAGAAGCTGCACCTCAAAGAGAGGTCAACAGAAACCAGCAGAGACAATACATGTACAAAACATCCTGCCCCCAGCAAGACAGTGTTACGGAAGCCTTTCCCTGTGTCCAGGGAGAAGGAGAAGAAGGGCTGAGAGGAGAGCGCCTGAAAGAAAAAGATGAAGTCCACAGAATCCGAGCTTATATGAAAAATATTGCTTCAAACCAGAAAAAAACAATTTTACTTAGTGGGCAAATTGAACATCTTTGGGTTACACTATATAAATAGGGGCTCTAGAACAAGATAAGAACAAAAATAGTCTCCATGGTGATGGATGTTAACTAGAGTTACTGAGATGGCCCCTTTGTAATACAAACATGTCAAATCATTGTGTTGTACACCCAAAACTAATATGTTATATGTCAATTATATCTCAGTAAAAGATTAAAAAGCTCCATACCTTCAGTACTATTTGAGTATGGTTAGTAGAATTCCAGATACCCCACCCGCACATCTTATCCCCTCCCCTGCCCCACATACATGCTTCTAACCCCTTTAACACCAAGAAGGAAAAACTCCTCCCCCTAGACCAGTGATGGCGAACCTATGACACGCATGTCAGCACTGACATACGTAGCCATTTCTGATGACACGCGGCTGCTGAGGCGGCCGCATGCCGAGGATGAAACATTTGCGAAATAATGTTTTTTCCTCAAAGTGACACACTACCCGAGTTATGCTCAGTTTTTTGGCGAAGTCTGACACACCAAGCTCAAAAGGTTGTCCATCACTGGCCTAGACAAAGAGGAGGAAGGGAACACTGATCAATTAACACAAGGATGAAGAGCCTGCCTCCTCACCCCAGTCCTTGGCTCTGACTGTCCTACAAGCAGGGAAGTGGGTCAAAGGCTCTGGCCAACATTGCTGCCTGCGTAGCCATCAGCAAAGCAACGGGGGCTGGGGAGTCTATTTCCTCTCACTGAGGCTCACTGCTAACATGACTTTTCCAAGACCAGTGTCCAATTCCATGGGTTCCGTGATTTCAGATGAAACCAGTAACTCCCTGTTTCCACAGGATCTACTTTCTTGCTTCACCATATAATCACATCAAGTCAGTGCCCCCCTAAGAAGCCAATGATTGTGCACACCTCCCTGAGAGAGCCTATGGAGCAGGGTGCAGGACAGAGGCGTGTGGCTGCATAGTTGCAGTATTTCCCCCAAACTGGAACTAATTATCGCTACTTGCTCCTCTGTCCCTCTTAGATCTGCAAAGCGTGGGTCACAGTGACTTTGTTTTTATTGGCCCACCACATATTGAAACCATTCCTGCATATTGATACTGAATATCTCAGCCAAAACCTTGTGAAAATCACTTACTGTGCAGCGCAACAGAGTGACTTTCTAAAGTTAAACGTCTTGGGATATTTTATCTTTTCAAGTACATACCAAAAGCAATTAAGTTCAAACTATGGAATACAGTCTTTGCCAGTTTCCATTCTTGACACATATGTGTCTGTGTTTATAAGTTCAAAGACCTCTTAGAGGATCAAATCTCTAGATTTAATTTTCTCTTTGCGAGTGAAAAACAGCCCTGCATCCTTCCTTAAATCATCTGCAAGGAAGTCTGTGTCATGAGGCCTCTACCCAAGACATCTCGAACGTGGCCTGAAAGGCTGGACCAAGAACCTACTGCTGTCCTCCCCTCTCCAGCAGCCCACAGCGGGTAGCCCAACTTGTTGAAAGTAAAAAATTCAGTCACAGAGCTCTAAGCAAGAGGGAAGTACAGCAGCCCTCTGCCCAAGAACCAGTGTGTCAGAGTTCTGGCTACACCAACCCAAATCACGGTGGTTTATGGCAGCCACATTCATCTTCCGGCTCCTTTTCCTCTTCCCTGTTTCCCTGTCCTAGCTCTTCATACGCAGTGACCCTGATTCCAGGGAACTCTCCCATCACTCTCATGCCATTTCCTGATCCTTAGGCTTTACCCAATGCCTTCATTTTCTCCTTACTTCTCTGAGGGCCACAGTATTCTCTTTCCTTCCCCTCAAATATGAAGGCGTTTATCAATGGGATCGGCACAGGTATTTGAGTGATGCAATCTGAATGTGTGGGAAAACTCCAGAAAGCCTGTTGCATTTCTCCACCTCTCCCACCCCAAGTTTATATCTTTCAACACTGGTTTTGACATTATAGTCGATCCTCATTAACAGATTCCATATTTGCAAAGTCACATACTCACTAAAATTTATTTGTTAACCTCAAATCAACACTCATAGACACCTCCACGGTCATTCGTGAACATGTGCAGCACAGCCAAAAAATTGAGTTGTCCCAGCTGAGGTCGAACAAAGTGACACTGCCTTCTTGGTTCAGCCACTGTACTCTAAACAAGTGTCCTTTTTATAGTCTATTTTAGTGCCACCTTTTTGCATTTTTTGTGGCTTTTGTTGGTGATTTTGCTGTTTAAAATGCCCCCAAGCATAGTGCTGGCTAGTGTTCCTGAGCACAAGAAGGCTGTGATGAGCCTTACGGAGAAAATACATGTGCTAGATAAGCTTCGTTCAGGCATGAGTTATAGTGCTGTTAGCCACGCGTTCCATGTTAATGAATCAACAATGTATATTAAACAAGATGTCTTTAAACAGAAACACACACAAAGCAATGTTATGTATTAATCAGTTGTGACAGAAGCTCACAGTTACCTAACCCTGAATTTCCCTTAAGAGCAATGGTTCAGTATTTGCTAATTCAATGTTCACGGTGACTTTATAAAGCATGGCTTCCATGAATAACAAGAATGAACTGTAAATATAACCGAGAAGTCAGATATCGATTTTCAACATTCTACATTCTGAGGAAAAACACCACCATCTTCCTCAGAAGTATATTTTCATAAATATAATTATAAGCTTGTATGAATCTACTTACGGGGTAGATGCTTCCTCACTCTCTGATATCAGCCTCAGGAAACCCCACCTCCAGACTCTATCCCACGTGTTCCTCTCCTCCCTCACTACAGCTCCGGGTTCTCCTCCCCGGGAAGCCTTCCCCACTTGCCTCAGTCCCTGTAGGAAGCCTGCTAATTTTCGTCAGTCCCTAGCTAGCTCTCACCCTGATGAAATCCCCACTTTGGTCATGATGTAGAATAGAAGTAGATTTTGTTTATATCCATTTATGTTTCCACCACTTTTGTCTCCATATACATTTCATTGACCCCATCTCCTCCTTGGTTTGTGAGTTGCCTATTTCCTTCACAAGGCTCACAATGCCTGAGTGCTTTATATCTTTGTGTTGATTACATAGAATTGCTCGCTTGCTCCAAACTTTCCTATTACTTAGACCTATGTCATCATTCTCCACACAGACTAAAACATCATCATTTTTGCCCCTTCTTTCCCTCAACCTGACTTGTAGGTTTAAAGGGAAAGACTTTATTTAAGCACAGTATATGAAAATGTCAAATATCACCGAAACCGGTTTGGCTCAGTGGATAGAGCGTCGGCCTGCGGACTGAAGGGTCCCAGGTTCGATTCCAGTCAAGGGCATGTACCTTGTTTGCGGGCACCTCCCCAATGGGGGGTGTGCAGGAGGCGGCTGATCGATGTTTCTCTCTCATCGATGTTTCTGACTCTCTGTCTCTCTCCCTTCCTCTCTGTAAAAAATCAATAAAATAAATTAAAAAAAAAAAGAAAATGTCAAATATCATCAGACGTTTCAGGGTTTTATCATGATATGATCACCAGGTCATGTGTTTGCAACCAGTTAACTTGTGGATATAAACAACCCAGACAACCTACTTCTTCATGGGTTTTACATTGTCTCAAATGCTTTGAATTCATCTCTTCTCCCTCTGTGCTCCTCCCCTGGTGTGTCATTTTGTCTGTACTAACAGTGGCACCTGCTCAAGTCAGACAGGCTTTTAAATCTTCCTGCAGATACATTTGGGCTGCTACAAAAGAATGCCATTGACCGAGCAGTTTATAAACAACAGGTATCTATTTCACACAGCAATAGATGCTGGAATTCAGCAATCAAATTGCCAACATAGTCAAGTCCTGGTGAGCACCCACTTCCTAATTCACAAGCAACCATCTTCTCACTGTGTCCTCACACGGCAGCAGAAAGAAATGCAAAACAGCACTCTGTTTTTCATAACGGCACTAATCCCATTAATGAGGGCCTCCCCTCATGACCTCCCATAGGACCCATCTCCTAATACCATTGCACATGCTGGGAGGTAGGATTTCAAAATATGAACTTTCAGTTCAATAATATTCAGAACAGTACTATGAAATCACCACTGTGTCACCTCTAGTGAATTAAAGTATCCAGGCACTGAATATCCGTGGCTGCTACATCACAAAGATAAAGAGAACCTCAAAACGAAAAAACATCACTTATGAACTATTATTGCCAAATATATCTACACTAATAAAAGAGAAAGATGCAAATTGGCCATATCTTCGCGATGCCCACCAGCCAATCAGGAGTGGGTATGCAAATTAACCCAACAAAGATGGTGGGTTAATTTGCATACACAGACGCCAAGCGGCCGGGGGCAGGATAGGACGCTTGTGTCATCGCCGTGGTGACAACGTAGGCGTTCCGCACCACCCCAGCAGCTCCGGGACTCTGGGCAGCGTGGGAAGGTAGAAAGGTGGCTCCGGGTCGGAGCAAAGGTGGTGCCAGCAGCCAGGGGAAGGAAGGCCCATTCTTGCACGAATCTTTGTGCATCGGGCCTCTATAGTATGTGTGTGTGTGTGTGTGTGTGTGTGTGTAATTTTCACACACACACCACATGAATTGAGCCAAATCTGTAAACCCAACTCCAATTTACAGGAAATTCAGTGGACAGAAGAATATGTCAAGCTACATCATGGGGGTGCAACCAGCAAGATTCAGACCATGAGAAACTCTACAGGTCAAGTAATTTGATTTCTCCAAAAGATTAATGATAAAGAGGAAAAAAGAAATGGAGGGAGAACTCATAGATCTAAGCAATAATTAAAACATATCAACCAATGCAATGTGTGGACCTTATTTAGGTCTTAATTTAAGTAAGTTGTCAAAAAGTATTAAGATAATTTTTGTCATAAATTATTTATGAGATAATTGGAAAATTAAACAATGCCTGAATATTTAATATTTAAAAATTATTGTAAGTATTTTGGGTATAATAGCATTGTAATTATTTTTAAAGAAAACAGACCTTCATAGTTCCATTTGCGGTTAGGGCATATGCCTGGGTTGCAGCTCAATCCCCAGTGTGGAGTGTGCCCATTAATGATTCTCTCTCATCATTGATGTTTCTCTCTCTCTCTCTCTCTCTCTCTCTCTCTCTCTCTCTCTCTCTCTCTCCCTAACTCTCTGAAATAAATAAAAATAGATTTTTTTAAAAACAGACCTTATCTTGTAGAGATTGGTCTGAAATATTCGTGAGTAATATGGGGAATTCACTTCAAAATAATAATGCAGGGAGAAAGTGGATGGGGGTTGGTTAACGGAAGATTAGCAAGAGGCTGCTATCGGTTGGAGCTAAGTGAATGTAAATAGGGCATTCATTATTCCACTTTTTCTACTTTTGTGAATGTTCAAAATTCTCCATAATTAAAAGATCATTTCCAGCTCTGCTATGTGACATCGCTGAGTTCAACCTCTCTGAGCCTCAGTTTCCTCAGCAAAATGGCCTGCCTGTTAGTGTCCTGGGAAGGGTTCCATGAATTAAGATGTATGAAGCACAAAACATATCAGGCTAATAAAAAAAAATCTCTGTCATCTTTCTTTATCTTTCAAATCAGTCTCCAGTTCTAACTGTGTATCTTCAATACAAGACTCTATTTCCAAAAGCTAAGAGATTGTTTCCCAAAGCCAGCAATTTTAAGGAGAGGGAATTTTTGCCCACTCAAATACCATTTCCACTGTCTTCCCTGCCAACAGAGATGATTTTATTCCCGATTTTTTTTTTTTTTTTGCCTCCCCATTTCCTTTGCCAGTGATAAGTTCAGGGGTGGGCCTCCAACCCATTTCTGGCCACTGAAATAGAAGAAATCTGCTGAGGGTTTCTTGGATAGGATTGTGTGTCCTTCAAAAAAAAAAGATGCACAGGGAAGAACAAGTACTTTTTCTTCTGCTAGATAGAGTCACCTCTGCATGTGATAAACTGCAGCAGTCATCTGTGGCCATGAGAGGAGGTAGTGCTGGTATGAGAGAAACATGGTAAGGATGGCAGAGTAGAAAGGTATAAGGACACTGGGCTCTTAGTGGCATCATTATGCCACTGAGTTGGCCAGTCCTGAATTTCTTGTTATACATCATAATGAGCACCATTATTGTTCAAGCTATTTGAGTACAGTATTCTATTACTGGAACCTGAAAGTCTCCTAAATAAAACAAGCTCATTAGAACCACCTAAAGAAGGAGGAATATCTATATATCTCCCCCCCCTCAATTCTCTGCATTCTGCTATTTCCCCCTAAGGGTATGCTCCTTCCTTCATGCCCCTACTCCTTCTCATATCCTGCTCACACCCTGCCATTTCCACTACCATAAGTGTGTCACATTCCTTATGGGTGCTGGGACTGTAAAAAAAGGTGAGAACCATTGAAAATAAGCTGAAAGTCACAGAAGTGTTCTAAGTATCTTATCCTCAGCACCCAGTACACTGCCTGGCAAACTTAAAGATTTGAATGCAAAGGAAAAAATGAATCCATACATGAATGCCCTGCTACCTCTTAAAACTTAAGTTTCAAAGTTAAACTCAACTTTCCCCCAATACTTCACAAATAACCATTTATGCATCATGTCTTGCCTGAACAATAATTGCCTCCTATTGGTTTCCTTGTCCACAGCCTCTCCCCAGTGCAATCACTCCCTCCAAGATAACTAGAGTTACCTCCTAAAACACAAATCAGTAAGTCACTATCTTCCTGGAAGATCTCTAGGATCAAGTCCATATTCCTTTCATAAAATAGGTTCCTTCTTTATTTGACCACAACCTAACTCTGCTGCTAAATCTCCTATGTCCCCCTTCTCTCCTTCTATTCCTCTTCTCCCTAAGAATCAACCCTAAGTCCCTGGTAGTGTCCACACATCAGTCTCATCTATGCTTCCTACATTGTGTTTTTCTTTCCACCCCACTTATCTAGCCTAACAAACTCCTGACCATCCTTCATACCCTCGCTCAAATATCAACTTGCCTCTACTTTCCCAGGCAGACTTGGTTGTGCTTCCTTGGTTTTCTCAAAGCCTTCTGACCATACCTCCACAATAGTGCCTGTCACACTAGATTATAATTATTTGTTTAAATGCACATCCCTTCTGCTCAACTACAAAGTATTCCAGAGATGAAGGTATCTCACTACACCTTAAAAATATCTATGACTAGATAAAAAGTTTTTAATGATGGGAAGAAGAAGGAAGGCAAGTATTGGCATTTTCCTGTTGCTAAGTCTAGAAACCTGGAAGTCATGAATTCCCAGAACAGAAAGGAATGTTACAGATCATCGTGAAAAACCTTTACTTTAAAGATAAGTAAACTGATCCTTCTTTCATCCCTTTTACACAATTTGTCAACAAATCCATTTGTCATATCCTCTTTCAAAATATCTACCAGATTTCTTCCTGCCTCTCCATCCCCAGGGACCCACACCCAATCCATGCTCATTTACTCTTGCTGGGATTGTTGAAAGAACCCTCAAAGAGTTGTCTCCTTTCCTCTCCCCCCATCTGAGTCATCTTGTACACAACTGACAGGAGAAACTTAATAAACTGGTTCTTTTAATTTTACCCCAATTACCCAAAGAAGTCTCTACAATTTCCTAGTAGCCTCGTTGGTGTGTTGCAGGGTGGAGGGGAGGGGGGAGAGAGGAAGAAATATGGACATATTTCTGTGTGCAGGCACATGTGTGTACCTGTTCCCAGGTTGATATCCACGTGAATGGTTCTCAGGGCTAGCTTTGAAGAGAAAAGGTTATAAGTGATGAGGCAGAGAAACAGATCTATTCCCACACAGTCAGTCTGAGTGACCTCCAAGGAGATTACTAACGGCCTGCCATGGTTTTAGAGTTAAAAGGCCTACACCCTAGGAAACCCCTAGATTGTGGGTGAATCTGGATGATTGGTCACCTATCTCCAATCCCAATTTCAGCACCTGAGGTCCCCTCCTTTGCCTCCTTTTTCCTGACTCCTAAAGCCACTGTTCATTAACCAGCATTAGCCTGCAGTAAACACACCAATTTATCACAGCCTAGGCCACACTGAAATTTGGTAATTCTTTAAACTTCTCAACACTGAATTAAGCCTGGCTTTGCAATGTGGGTGTTTCAAATCAGTAGAATTTATTTTGGCAGATTAGAAATGCTTTTGATATTTGAGATGCTTCGGTAAAACATAAGGCAGGTGGGAAATACACTGAGATTATGCCAACACCCTGAATATGTCATTAAATAGCAATTTATTTTCTCAATCCACCCTTGAATCACAAACACAGTTGAAGAACCTTCTAGAATAATATCAATTATGTCATATTTGGCCTTGAGAGTCCCTTTTACACAGAAAAAAAAATGTTTCAACTCCTTCCATCTTCTTGATTCTGTCTTATTTTGATGGTTTCAGAAACCTTATCCTGAAGTGTGGTATATTTTGAGGTCACATTTTTATTCACACCAAGTAATGTTAAAATGTTCAGAAATAAGCTATACATAGAACTTCAAGCCTCCATGATTACTCACTGGGTGCCCTGGTCATTGGTCTGGTGTTTCCCACAGAATCTTCAGTGTGGGAGTATGTTCTCCTGCATTTCCATTAGTTCCCACAAGAGAATGACAAACCCTTTCAACACTTCTTGCTTCTAGCTGCTACCATGCCTAATGCCACAGAGCCAACATCTGAAACAATCATGTATGCATTGATGTGATTGATACCCGAGGACCTATAAAATGTGCTGAACTTGGTCTAACATTCAGTTAATATTCTGGGAGTTTCTACTTGGTTTGCAGCATGCAAATTGTTCTAAGTTGACTGAAGTGACTGAATGTTTGCTGGATTAACTAGAGGTTCAGACATCTTCTAAATCCACCATTGCAAGACTTGAAATATGTGACTAACACTACCCATAAAGTCGAATCAATTATTTTTTAACAGGAAGAAAACCTTACATTGTCCCTCTGCACTGGCTGCGCCATCAGTTGCACATGCTACATAACTTCTCATAGAAATATGACTTGATATGAGAACATCTGTAACCGTCTGGAACATATTTTTCCCAGGACTTTACTTCGAGCTCTCTATAAACATCAGATGTTCTCCACAGAATCTGTGACATGTCTTAGGATTCTTGAATAAACATCAGTTATGCCTCTGTCTTGAATAGTGTCAATCTGCATTGAAAATCTGCCAGCCTTCTTAACATCACTACCAGCAGACTTCTTAATGAATCTGCTGATACTGTGCATGGACTTATATTAAAATCAGAGTTGAATAAGCTGATCTTCCACTTATTTTAGAAACTCACTTTGGTTTCCAATGATTTGAGATGTGTTTGAGCAAGCAACAATCTGAGAGTTTTATCTCACGCTGGAGTTTTATCTCTCCACTTATATTTGCTAGATTGTTTTTTGTCCCATGACAGCTGACATGGTCCTTTACCAATGGCCTTAAGTACATTATTAGTCATGCAAGATACAAATACTTCAGCACAACTTGTTCTATGTTCATGTACTTTTGATTATAAAATGGAAGACTGGTGGGGTAATTACTAGTACTTATTAAATGGAAAGTTGTCACCGCTTATACCGGTCTCTCTGACATGAATATTTATGAATTACATATGAAGAACACATTATTAAAAAAGAACCTACCTACGTTTAATTGTCTCAGATATGCACAGAAATGTATGTACAAAGATATTCCTCTCAAAGCTGTTTAGCAATTCTAAAAATTTGGAAAGACTTGCATCACATGAAATAGTTAAATGATTCACAGCATATCCCTATAAAGAAATGCTATACTTTTACTGAAATTAATGTGGTCAAGTATTTTTATTTACAGGAAAAGATAGTCCACCATTATTAAGTGGGGGGGAAACAAATTTTAAAAATAAATAAAAGACAGTATTACATTTTAACAGAATTTTGTTCAACATTGTTTTCATTACATATGTCTATAATTGCATGGATATAAGTCTGAATAAATATACACCAAACAGTAAGAGTGGCTATCTCTAGATGCTGGAATTACGGATAAATTTATTTCCTAGCTCTTCTTTTTTTTTTTAATATATTTTTATTGATTTCAGAGAGGAAGAGAGAGGGAGAGAAAGATAGAAACATCAATGATGAAAGAGAAACATTGACCAGCTGCCTCCTTCATGCCTCCCACTGGGAATCGAGCCCGCAACCCAGGCATGTTCCCTTGACTGGAATCGAACCCAGGACCCTTCAGTCCACAGGTAAATGTTCTATCCACTGAGCCAAACCAGCTAGGGCTCCTAGCTCTTCTTTATACCACCACCACTAAGCTATGACCTATGAGCATCCAGGACAGAAAGGGACAGAGCCTGAGGTATAAAAGCACAGGACAGAGGGTGCTCACAGGTTAAATGACTCCTCACAGACGGCACTGGAATGTGATCTGAGAATTTGCAGTTCTAACTACCTCCCAGGTAACACTGAAGCTGCTAGCCTAAGAACCACACTCTGAGTAGCCCACACTCTTGATCCCAGCACTCAGAAACCACTTCCCTCCACCTACGCTGTTTTTTACTGGTAGGTGTTAGAGTGTGTGTATGTGTGTCTTCTGATTCTCCCCCTAGAGTACAGCCTCCTGGCCACAAGCCTAGGCAGAGCCTTCCAAACAGCAAGGATTCAATGCATGTTTGTTGAAAAAAATTAATGAGGAGACTTTCAGGCATGGTGGGAGAGTATTAGGATCTGTGGCAGTCACCACTTTTTATGTGGTACCATGACATCATAAACTGCTTCACCCATGTGTGGGTCAGAATCTCTGGCAGCAGGCCTGCACATTTATTAGCTCCCCAGGTAGTTAGCTATGCCCACTAACATTCAAAAGCCTGCCCAGGCAATCAGAAGAAAGGAAGGCTTCTGTGACTTGGTCAGGCAAGGCACGTCCCCAGAAAAATGTGAGAATGTTTTCAAGGAACTTTATCACACTGTAACCCATTAACTATCAATACTTGAGTATGAATTGGTGCATCCAATCAGCACAGAGAAGAGAAAATGGACATGAGGTAGGTATCCTATATAATAAAAGCCTACATGGCATCACGCCCTCATGTGACATCATCACAAGATGGCCACCACAAGATGGCCACCATAAGATGGCCACCACAAAATGACTGCCACAAGATGGGTGCTCACACAGCAGAGGCGGGGCCCAGTGGCCGCTCCGTGTGGTGAGGCCTGGGGGTCCCACAGCTCTGAACTCCATGGAGGAGGCCAGTCCTGGCATCTCTGCCGCCTCACATGGAGGAGGTGGGTCCCGGCGGAGGAGTTGGGTTACAGCAGAGGAGGGCAGTTGTGGGTGATCAGGCCGGCAGGGGAGGGCAGTTGGGGGTGATCAGGCTGGCAGAGGAGCAGTTAGGCGTCAATCAGGCCAGCAGAGGAGCAGTTAGGGGGTGATCAGGCTGGCAGGCAGAAGCGGTTAGGGGCAATCAGGCAGGCAGGCAGGTAATTGGTTAGGAGCCAGCGGTCCCAGATTGTGAGAGGGATGTCCAACTGCCATCCATTATTAGTTATGCAAGATACAAATCCCATAGGGATTGGGCCTAAATCAGCAGTCGGACATCTCCCAAGGGGTCCCCAATTGGAGAGGGTGCAGGACGGGTTGAGGGACACACACATCCCCATGCACAAATTTCGTGCACTGGGCCTCTAGTAATTTAATAAAATCCAGAGACATAGAAGCATGGGACAGAATGACAAATCTCAGAAGGGGGTGAGAGAAGAGATTAAAGAAGTTATATGCATGCTAGAGGCCTGGTGCATGAAATTCGTGCATGGGTGGGGTCCCTAGGCCTGGCCAGCGATCAGAGCTGATCAGGTTCCCCAACTCCCCACCTCCTCCTTCCCTTGCCTCCTCCTTCCCTCACCACCCGCACACCGCCACCTCGTGGTTCCCCGCCTCCCCACCTCTCCCCCTCCTCCTTCCCTCGCCACCCACATCCACTGCCACCCACCCCCAGTTCCCCATCCCAGACCAAGGGCCTGGCCCGATCAGGCAATTGAGGCCTGCTGGCCGGGGGGAGGGACCAGGAGGTTGGCCAGCAGGCCCCATCAGCAATCAGGGCCTGCAGACTGGGGAAGCTCCCGCATTGAGCGTCTGCCCCTGGTGGTCAGTGCGCATCATAGCAACCGGTCGTTCTGGTCATTCCAGGCATTCCATTGTAATGGTCACTTAGGCTTTTATATAGAGAGATATGCATAACCCATGGACACAGACAATAGTGTGGTGAAGGCCTTGGGGGGTGGAGGTGAGAGACAGGTGTGGGGTGGAGGGGGACAATGGGGAAAAAAGGAGCATCTGTAATACTTTCAACAATAAAGACAGATTTTAAAAAAGAAAGAAACTTTTGAAAGATCCAGGGAAGAGCTGAGAATCAACTTGAGGACTAGATGCCCTTTTCCAAGAAAAAGGTGGAAGAAGCACATCACTAACTACCCAGAGGCCTTCTTGCTTTCAAGTAGTACAACCCCAAATAGAGATTTCTTTTAAAAAAAGAAAAAAACTGACTGTTCCTACTCCCCAAAATAACTTGTAAGCAAGCTCCAAATTAGAGGCCAAGAGGGAGCTGGACTTGGAACATTTGGTAGATTTGTCCCTTCCCACATGCTACTGTTCCCAGTTGTATCTGCCAAGACCTAGAATGTCAGGATCTTATAAAATGCATTTTGAGAGGCCACAACACTTCCTCCTCTTACCCCAACACCAGGCCCTCCATTAAACCGGAACTAATTCTTATGACAAGTTACAAACCGCAGGCAAAAATAATGAAAAAACACTGACACTTACTCACATTGGGAGAAGACTTCAGGGAGTGCCTATGACAAAGCCCCCATTATTCACCCAGCTCTCCTGATGGCACACAAGTCTGGGCATGGCAGCCTCCCTGAGCCCAGTCAAATGAGGCAGAGCAGAATTTCTACTGTAGTGCTGGTTTAAGCTTTTAGCAGATGGTTCTGCCTATTAGGCCAATATTTTGATAGAATTTTCTTTAAATCAGGATGAGGCAGAGGGAAGAACATGAGACTCAGAGTCAAAAGTTCTGGGTTCTATGTCTCCGTTGATCAAAAATGGGATGGCCTGAACAGATTAGTCCATTTCTTTGAGTCTCCATGTATGTACACATTTGTGTGCATGTGTGCTGGTATGTGTACATATTACCAGCCAATTGGTAACTTTAAAACTGAGATCTGAATACCTCTTTGTGGGGTGATACCCATCCATCCAGTTATCTATTTTCAGGCATTGTTAGCTGTTTCTTTACTAGAAAAGGCTGAATTTGGAAACACAGGCCTGACAGAAGGAGTGAGGACAGTGGAGGGTGTTCCCACATCAGTGGCTTCATTCTCACTGGAAGTAACCTGTCTGCCTGCATATGTTAGGGAAGGATTTGCCAGCACAGTGAGGTCCCAGTAGCAAAATACATGAAGCCCAGCTGCTGAACCCCACTGAGAAGCCCTCAAGGGATCCCAGAAACAACAGAGGATTGAATCCTTCAGGGAGCTCCAGAGATCCCACAGTTATGCCAAGAGGGTCTGAGCACCTTCAGAGTTGGGTCATTCTACTTAATGAGATTTCCCTCCTCCTCACTGGTGGGCAAGCCCTGGGGACATCCAGTGGGTATAAAGAGCTCTCATGCCAACAGGACAGGGCTGGTATGAAGCTCAAAGTAGTTAATGCATGGGGAAAGTAACTTGTAAACCACAAAGGAGATCTAGATATATAAGGGTGTTCCTGCTCTCTTTGCTTCTTCAGTATGAGGGCAATAGCCAAGAGGTCATAGAGCTCATATTCCAAAGGCAGATTGAGTCCTAAGAGAGCCCAGTGTAGCTTCATCTAAGAGCACCTTCAGGAAGGAGGTTGAAGGTTCTCTTATTTTCCAAAAAGTCCTCAAACTGTGTGTGTGTGTGTGTGTGTGTGTGTGTGTGTGTGTGTGTGTGTGTGTTTAATATATATTTTATTGATTCAGAGAAGAAGGGAGAAGAAGAAATAGAAACATCAATGATGAGAGAGAATCATTGATTGGCTGCGTCCTGCAAGCCCCCACTGGATATAGAGCCTGCAATCAGGGCATGTGCCCTGACCGGGAATGGAACTATGACCTCCTGGTCCATAAGTCAACGCTCAACCACTGAATCATACAGGTAGGGCCTCAAACTGTTTTTGAGGAGCTGATCTGACCCCCCGTAAACTGTGAATTCAGCCAATCTCTTCCAGTTTTCCCAACACCATTTGTTGAACAGACTATCCTTACTCCACTATATGTTCTTGTCTCCTTTGCCAAATATTAATTAACCATATAGGCCTGGGTTTGTTTCTAGGCTCTCTACTCTGTTCCATTGAATTTAGATGCCTGTTTTTATGCTGCTTTGATTACTGTAACCTTTTACAGTAGTATAGTTTGATGTCAAGTAGTATGGTATTTCCAACTTTGTTCTTCTTTCTCAAGATTGCTGAGGTTATTCATGATCTTTGTGGTTCCATTTAAATTGTTAGCATATTTGTTCTAGTTCTGTGAGATATGCCATGAGTATTTTAATAGGAATTGCACTGACTCTATAGATTGCTTTGGGTAGCATGGACATTTTAATGTTAATTTTTCCTATCCATGAACACTGTGCATGCTTCTACTTATTTGTATCTTCCTCCATTTCTTTCTTCAGATCTTATAATTTTCTTAGTGCAAGTGTCTTACTTCCTTGGTTAAATTTATTCCTAGGTACCTTATTTTTTCTTTTCGTTTTTTTGTTGTTGTTGCAATTGCAAATTAAATTGTTTTCTTAGTTTCTCTTTCTGATAGTTCATTATTGGTGTATAAAAATGCCACTGATTTCTGAAGATTAATTTTGTACCCTGCTACTTTACTGAATTTATTTATCAGATCTAGTAGGTTTTTTTTGGTAGATTCTTTAGGGTTTTCTATATACAGTTTCATGTCTTCTGCAAATAATGAGTTTTACTTCTTCCTTTCTAAGCTGAGTGCCTTTTATTTCTTCTTCTTGTCTGATTGCTCTAAAACTTCCAGCATTATGTTAACTAAGAGTGGTGAAAGCATACATCCCTGTCTTGTTCCTGATCTTAAGGCAAATGCTTTCAGTTTTAACCCCTTCAGTATGATGTTGGCTATGTGTTTGTCATATACGTCCTTTAATATGTTGAGGTAGGAGAATGTTTAAAGGACTTATGGTCAAAGAGTTTTCAAGAACCCAAAAGAATTTCCTAAGATAAAGATATGCATGCCAAGTACTACAAAGCTAGATGGAATAACCCAAAACCCTTTGTTAGCCTACACTCCCATAAATTTAGTTTGAGCAACTTGAAATTATACAGGAATCTCTTTGAAAAATAGTCTTGCAATTCAACTTCAATTCAGACTGATTTTCTACACACATCAGTCCAGATGAAAGAGGCTTTGCCAAATGTAGAGGATTTCCCCATATAACACCTTCTCCAGTTGAGCCTTGTGAAGATATTGCTAAGAGGAATATCTGATCTTATGCTTAAGCATTAACCATGTGCAAGAAAAGCCATTAAATGAATGATCCTTCTGTGAATTAAATTGATTTTCTAGAAAATGAAAACAAAATTGAATCCAAGAATAAACTACCTTAAAATCGCATTAGACGAGTAAAACATAAAATATTTTCTCACCAGAGCTGTAAAAATTAAATTAGCTAAAAGAGGAAATAAATGCTTTTGTGTTCCGAGCAGTTCCATTTATGAGGACAATAGGTACCTATGAAGGAACCAAAGCTCTAAAAGGAACTGCAATTGTTTCTCAGGATGATGCTTTATGTAGCAAAAAGAAAGTCAGCTTTTTCTCTAAGTAACTTACCAGGAAGAGGAGAATCATACTCAACGGCTGCTGCCACTGGGGAGAAGGGAAGGAGAGGTAACCAGAAGTTTAGGGAAATCCATATTTGACCCCAAAATAGACTTCAAAGTGGGAACTGACTTCATACTGAGAAGAAAGTTGGCAGGCTAGATGCTCCTCCCCAAGTATCACCAATTTGCCTGGGTTTTCAGTTTTCTGTACATTTCTGCTTCTCTTATGGGCTGGGTCAATATGCTGTTCTGAACTGAGAGCCTTTGCCAGCAGACTGACTGAGTCATATGATACCCTGATGTCTACAGAAACATGTCTGTTGTGCCCAGATCCTTGTTTTACTAGCCAAGTAAGTACTCTAGCTGCTATAATGACCAGGTTCAGATTTCAGAAGCCTGACACAATTTTAAAAGTCCAGATCCCTCTTTTCCAAGTAGTGACTCAGGGATCTGGGCTCTTTCTATTCTAAGATGCTGCCATCTTCCAGCCAATTGGATGGGAAGCAGAGAGAAGGCTCACAGAAGATCGTTCAGTAAGTTTATGGACAGTCTAAAAGTGGCACGTATCATTTCATTGACCAGAACTCAGTTACATGGTTCATTTAGAAGCAAGAGAGCTCAGAAATGTAGTTTTGCTTTGTACTCAGGAAAGAGAAGAGAACTGAAGACTGGTGAATTCAGCCATTTCCATACATTTATTCAAAAAACACCTTTTAATCTATTTTGCATATCAGATATTCTTTCAAGACTAGGGTAAATGGTGAGCAGTAAATTGCACTTGATTAATGACAGGTTAGCAAGAGAGAAAAATTGGTAAATTAATAATCCTATATGATAAAAGACTAATATGCAAATTGTCCATTCTACCAGGAGTTCAACCAGGGGACAGGGCCGGCCCACCAGCCTCCCCCCGGCCAGCCCCTCCCCCCAGCTGGCCCAGCCCAATCAGCCCAATTGGGGCAGGCCGGCCAGACCTCACCCATGCACAAATTCATGCACTGGGCCACTAGTTACAATATAATATGATAAAGGTTATAACAGAAGCATTACAGATTGCTGAAGGAACTCAGAAAAGCAGCAAATTCAGGAAAGCTTCAGGAACACTGGAATTGAGTTTTTATAAAGGGGACAATAGATAATGTTCTTTAATGACTCACCCAGCACTGTTCTAAGTGCTTTTCATGTATTAACTCACTCAATCATCACAACTCTAAAAGGTAGGTATAATTATACTTACCAATGAGAAAACAGACGTACAGAGAGGTTAAGTCACTGGTTCAGGATTTCAGTGTTTGCTAGGCATAGAGGCAAGATTTGAGTCCAGGCAGTCTCTCTTGAAACAACTCTCAACCACCATATGAGCATCAGTAGGAATTCACCAGGGAAGAAGGTCAGAGACCCTCTCTGTATAGACAGAGGGCATTTGAAGGTCTGGAGAAACATGCTGATAAGGTCTCACTATACCCTTAATCGCCTATGCCCATGATTGGCAAACTGAGGCTCACGAGCCATATGCGGCTCTTTGGCCCCTTGAGTGTGGCTCTTCCACAAAATACCACGGCCTGGGCGAGTCTATTTTGAAGAAGTGGCATTAGAAGAAGTTTAAGTTTAAAATATTTGGTTCTCAAAAGAAATTTCAATCGTTGTACTGTTGATATTTGGCTCTGTTGACTAATGAGTTTGCCGATCACTGGCCTATGCCATACAGCTGCGGGTCTCAAAGATGGAGTGAGTGCCCGGAAACAGGATTATCACTGCAAGGCTGGGAGGATGTTAGAACATTAGGGAGATGACCAGACTAGAGTAAGGAACTTAGACCTGAATAATCGTCCCACTAACGCAGGGCCAGTAGTCAAGGAAGGTATCAGAAGAGGATAATTCATTTAATAAAATTTTATTAAGATCTTATTAGATTCAATACATATCAATTCAAGTTGGAGTTGACCCACAGCCAGAAGCAGGAGGTAGGGGACTGTGCCATCTCCCATGGCTGTGCAAGTTGTCATCATTGTGAAAAAAGGAAGTGCTAGCCCACACTTGATTCCCTAGGAATTCTGCATCCCCTGCTGAATATCCATAACATCAGTCTCTGACCATTGCCCGGATTCCACTCTACCCACATGTGCAGTAGAGGTGTGCAGTGCTCACCCACATCCAGTTTTTCTCTCCTTCCTGACG
This sequence comes from Eptesicus fuscus, assembly GCF_027574615.1. Classification (NCBI taxonomy): domain Eukaryota; kingdom Metazoa; phylum Chordata; class Mammalia; order Chiroptera; family Vespertilionidae; genus Eptesicus; species Eptesicus fuscus. Next base: position 38,657,474 of record NC_072488.1, on the reverse strand, counting down.
CACAGGAAGTCTACACTCCCAGCTCCCTTGCAGTTAGATGGGCCCATGAGACTAGTCATAGCCAGAAAAAAATGTGTGCAGAAGTGCTGTTTCTTCTAGATCCCTGCAGAAAGAACTGATCTCTCATCCTTTGCCTTGACAATCCTAGAAGCCACAGGCTGAGATGGCAGCCTAACAAGACAGAGGGAATGCTGCCCAGAGAATCGCGTTCCCTGTACTGGACTTCATGAAAGCATGAAATAAGCCATTTTTGTTTTGGTTTTTTTGCCTTAAGCCCCTGAGATTTCTGGGTTCATTTATGAATACAGCATAACCTGGCTAGTGCATATACAACATATTCTATTTCAAGCCTGTGCCCATCGCTGGTTTTGTTTCTACTTCTGTTTCAACCCTGACACTCATGCCAACCTCACTTCATTATTCAGTCAAGATTAAATCTGCTAAATCTAATCCAATAGTACACACATGTGTGACTTCTTCAGTCAGTCATTAATTTTCACGTTTTTAAATGAAGCTATAAACAAAACTCCTTGACCACCACTTGAAATGTCATTGTCTAAATTTGTCAGAATGGCCACAGAGTCTGAGCTATTTCCTAACACATCTTCCTGCTCTAAGTGGAAACCTAACAAGATGAACTTTCCAGTAATGAGGCTTGACAACCTCGCCGCCACCAGGAGAAGCAGCCATCAGGCCAGGAGAAAGGCTGCTAACTTCCTCTCTGGAGTGTTGATTAGGCTTCCTGCAAATGGCTTACTAGTGGAGGGATTCTTATCACTCCTCCTCGGAACACTTTGTGAATCCTGGTCCTCCCTGCACCCACCACACACACACACACACACACACACACACACACACACACAGGATATTAGCAAATTCCAACACTAACATTTCCAAAAGAATCCGTGTTCAGTGCCAATGCCCCCACGTTATGAGAGAGCTACATTCAAGAAGTATTACATCGAAATTCAATCATAATTAGAGAAGAATGTCTTTTGGTAAATTCCAATTTGTTTAGATTGTTTCCTTGAATGGAGATGTACACACTTCTATAATCCTAGCTTCAACTTGATGGTTACAACTTTTAGACAAAAAAAAAAAAAGAGGGGGGGAGGAAATTGTCTTTTAATCTTGAACACCAGTTGGGCAGTCAGACACCAGACCTAAGAAGACAGGACAATATGCTTCTCTTCATCAAGGTTACTTTGAGAAATACACAGTGAAATGGGCTTAGCAGCAGAACAATCTCAGAAAGAACTGGGCTCAAAAGCAAACAAAATGCACAAATCATATAATTGCCTAAAAAGCCATGAAGTTACTGAGCTAAATATTTTAAGGACTAATATTATTTAAGGTGACCATAAGCCTCACTTGATTAATTTAAATAGTTTTCAAAACACTTGTATAACATTTCATTTTTCAGGGTATAGACAAATCCCAAGTACAAATAATTAGCATTATCCAAGACAATGTCTTGAATTCCTCCCATTTCTCCTCATCCTGTGACCTCCCACTCCTTCTCCTCCAGCCATTCCCAGAACTTCCTTCTCAGACTTTGGTAATGCAATCTGGAGGCATAGATACAGATTATCACATAATTATTGGTATATTTTATGTATTCTAAAAATGATTTTTTTACATTTGCTCTCAGTTTGTAAACAGAAGTACAATGACATATTTTATATGTAATCCATAATTATTACTTACAATTATACAGGTATACAAATAGATGTACATTAACTGGTTTAAGTGTTCCCCCCCCCCCAACCTTTTTTATGCTCTAGCTTTCCTGTTTTTATCTCTCACGGTACCATCAACCATTTCTTAGAATTTATGTTATCTTCAAGCACTCCTTTCAACAGAGATAAAACCTTGCCTAGGAGAATTGCCAATCATAGAAATGTTTTGAAACTTTGCCTATAAGATAATATATTTGTTGCTTTCACACATGAAACACAATCTGGCTGGGTATAAAATTCTTGAATCACAGCCTTTTATAAACAAAACAGTATAGGTATTGCTTTGGTATAGCTATCAGAGTGGTATAATTCTGGATGATTTTATCTTTCTTCTTTCAGCATTTTGGCATTATCTATTTGTCCCTCACTGGACACATGTTGTAATAAAAATATATATATATTTTTTAAATCAATAGATTTGTGATGAGTGCTGATTATTACATTCCCACATTTTGCTGGATACTGAGATGCATGCCAATAATTGCTGTTATCAAGGAGAGAATTCAGCTGTAAGTTGCATATAGACTATTGATTATATAAGTAATGTTACTACACAATAATTTTATAATTAACAAAAATCAACACTGGGATTTAATATCATATTATTTAGGGTGGGGGGAGTAGTGCATCTGAAAATAAATGAAAACATCAGAAGTCCTCAAACCTCTCCAGATCTTCCACAAGGCAAGATTGTGAAATCTGAAGGGTCTTACAACAACTAAGCTCTAGCTCTAGCCAAAGACAAGAACCCATCACCCTCAAAAAAAGAAAGCTGTCAAAACTGATTTTACTTTAGAGGAGGTCAGATGGCGAAAGACACAGTTGTTAAAAACATACTATCCAGGTTCAGAAAACCTGGGTTCTAGTCTGACTCTACCATGAACAACGTGTAAGTGACCCTGAACAAGTCAACTCCTATGTGCTCTTGTCTTCTCATGTGCAAAATTAGGCTAGGAATATTATCTCTTTTTTGCAAGAATTAGTAAAAATGAAACAGTACCTTGCATACAAGAAGTGTGAACCAAGTGTTCACAATGAACAGAGGAGCCACACAAAACAGGAGTTACAGGTTGACCTCAACTATTTGACATGTCCCCCAGAAACATCTATGACCATTGAGGTGAGTAGGGCAGGTAGCCTTACTGTAATCCCAGACCAGTTAGGCAAACTGAGGAAAGATGATGGAGGCTGATTCAAGTCATGAGACTTGGTACCAGAACTAGAACCAGCTCTTCTGGTCCACTGTGCTATGCCCTATACTCAGCCTCCAAACTGCCCTGCCACTGAGTGTGGTCGCTCAGAGACTTGAACCACTGCAGATTTTGTTACACAAGCACCAGGTGAAGCTGCCCTTAGTTGGAAAAGTAAATACAGGCATACCTCGTTTTATTGCACTTTGCTTTATTATGCTTCACAGATACTGCATTTTTTTTTTTTTTTACAAACTGCAAGCAAGACCCTCCACCAGCAAAAAGATTATCACTTGCTTTATTGCAACACTTATTTTGCAGTGGTCTGAAACCAACCTACAATATCTTTGAAGTACGCCTGGGGAGAAATAGTCTTTAAAACAAATGTCAACCAAAGAACTTATATGCATATATGAATAATCCATGGACACAGACTATAGTGGGGTGAAGACCTGGGGATTGGATGGGAGTTGGGAGGAGGGGAGTCAATGGAGGAAAAAAGGAGGACATCTGTATACTTTCAACAATAAATATAAATTTAAAAAAAAATACCTAGTCAGTTTACTCAGTGGTTAGAGCGTCAAGGGCATGTTCCTCAGTTGCAGGCTGGACCCCCAGCCTGGGTCAGGGCACGTGCAGGAGGCAACCAATCAATGTGTTTCACATTGATGTTTCTCTCTATCTCTCTTCCCTCTCTCTTTTTTCCTCCCTCTCCTCTCCCTTCACTCTCTCTAAAATCAATGGGAAAAATATCCTCATTCCTTGGGTGAGGATTAAAAATAAATCAATGAAAAAACATCTTCAGGTGAGGATTAACAAAAAACAAACATCCCTCTTCACAATGAGGGTATCCTACTTTTTTTTTTATCATTGTCAGGAAAAAGGGGATGTTTTGTTTGTTCTTCTACCTAGGAATTGTAGAATCTCAACTTCTTTCCTTTCAAGAGGAAATAGGTCCAAACCCACAACCAGGAACTCCACATGAAGATTTGACATTGCTATTTAAAGCAATTAGAATGAAGCCAAGAAGCAGTTTTTCATTTCACCCAACACTTGCTGGAGAGCTAGTCTCTCTTAGCTATATGATCACACAATCCATCTCTTGGCAAAATTAATCTAAATAAAAAGGAGGTTTTACTCTCACACTCACTAACCAGTGTTAGGAAAATCCATGGGGCTCGACACCCTGCAGTATTCCCCAAAAAACCTCTAAAGGGAGAGGGACCCTAAGAATACAAGCTACAAAGGCTCCTCCACCTACCATCCAGGTGAGCCTGCACACATGCCTTACTCTCTGCAAGCAAAGTGTTCTCATCTACACAATAGAGAGGTAATAGGACCTACTTCATAGGGCTGTTCTGAGGATTAAATGAGAACATATATCTAATGCACTTAGCACAGAGCCCTATATGGTTATTCTGGGATCCATTATCACAGCCAGGTAAGAATAAAGGCCCCTATGCTCAAGTAGGGGGTCTCCATAAATGCTGCTATGTCAAGTTATGTGCAGAGTAATTGTGCCAGTCCTGATGGTTCACATCTGTTTACCTGAAGAACTTCCTGTGTCATACTAGAGAATGGGCTATTTGTATGTTCCCAGGACCAGCTCTTGCTTCATTGTTTTTGTCTCACTCCTAAAGCTTTGTCATGGCAGCCCTGAATCTTGCCTCTATGATGAAGCATTTTCTTGTAGGTCTGGTGTCTAGCTGACTTTTAACCTTTATTGGCCAAAGTCATAGCGTCCAAATTTGTTTACTTCCCTATTTCACTGAGGATGCAATTGGAGAAACAACTGTGGTGATGGCCCGCTGACATTTACGCTAAATTCAGCTAGAGGATGACCAAAAATCTCTATTTTGCCCCAAAGAGGCTAGGATCCCTCAGAATTCCAGAAAAAAAGAGAGACACCAGATCACCCCAAAGCAAGGGGAACCTCTTCTAGCCTGGGATGTGGGAAGCTCCCAAGACTGCCAGGAAGGAACCATCTCACTTGGCCCGGCTAGAACTGGCTAGTTTTGACCTTCAGAGGGAGAACAGCAGGGGAGACAGGCAGGCTCATGTGCTTGGTCCTGGCTGGCTGTGAGCACCAGATCTCCAGAGCCTGGGTGCCCTCTCTTCTGAGTGCATTTCACAACCTCTGGAATCCATTCCAGGTGCACAACTGTAGAGCTGGCAGTGAAGACTGTCCTTAACCTCCTCGTGATCTTAGGGATAGGCTAAAGCTGCCAGCGGGATCTGTTTGTTCTCCCATCTGACAACTCCTCCTCCTGCTCTCCTCCCAAAATTGGGTTTATGCTCAGCATGGAACTGATGACTGCAATTCGACTGAGCGAATGCTATGATTGAGTAATACAGGTGCCCCTTCGCCTCTCAAAATCTACAGGGAATTGGTTCCAGGACCCCTGCAGATACTCAAGTCCCTTATATAAAATGGTGTCGAACACTGCATAGTGCCTGAAAAGGGATATTACCCAAGATATAATCCACTGCCAGCCAATGAACCAAGTTAAAAGGTTCACACTGCAACTCCTGCCTCCCTGTGACCATGGCAATTGGGAGGGAAATTTCCTAATTATCCCATTCCTCTTTCCTGCACCTCTGCCCATATGCTCCCTAGACTTCCACCCCCAGCACCCTATATATCCTTCCTTCTCTCCCTTTCCAAATAATTCCTTAAAGCATGGCATTATAGAAAGAGCCAGAAAAATGGAAATATAATGCTAATCACACACTTCATAATAATTTTGTAAAATAATACTTCACCTGTGATCTCCTTGGAGGTGAGCTGCATCCATGGTAAAATAAAATAAAATATAAAAGTCTAATTCAAAGACCCAGAGCAAACATAAAAGGATTGGAAAGTTCATACTGCTTCTCATGAAAGCAGGATTGAAAGGCCCTAACTGATATGTTTCTCTGTTTGACTTTTGTCAGAAGAGCTTACAACCTGGAAGCCGTCACACAGTGAAATATTACACAAGCTAGAGATAACTGTGTGTGTGTGTGTGTGTGTGTGTGTGTGTTTTGTTTCTTTTCTTTTGTCAGTGAGATACCAGTGCCTCCCATTCAGGAGCCCATTATGGTCAACAGCCCCATGATAAGCAGAGAATCTTCTTTCCCACAAACTTCGTGCTGTCGAATCACAGAACAAAGGCAGGAGGCTCCATCCTTCACTTGTATTCACTGGGGCAAGGATTCTGCCCACTCCTTACTCGCTGTCTGATTTCTCACCAAGGAACATTTGCAAGTTGAAAGATTTATATTCTGTGAAATATTTCACTTGTCATCAGCTGGGGGCTCCAGGCTCCCCGGCATGCAGGTCAGTTCCGGGAAGGTTCCCAGAGCTTCCCTCATAGGCAAGGCCACACTGCTCCCAAGTGGCTTCTGTGGAGAAGCAGGAAGCCAGACATGGCTGTGGCTGGAACGCGCTTCAAAGTCACCCTGGCCTGCCTCCCGGACTACACGCCCATCTCTGTAAGCCCAGCCCCAGACCCTGCTGAGCCTATATCGCACGGGAGAGCCCAGCTGCTTACAACTCCAGGAAGGCTCTCTGTTGTGGCAAAGGGCCAGGCATTTCATTTTTTTTTAATACACCTAAAAAGCTGCAGGGCTGGTCTAATGAAAGAAAGTCAAGAATTCAACCTGGGCATCTTCATAGTGGGAGTCTGTTAAGACACAAGTGTAAGAGGCCCTCCCCACGCTACAAAAGGAAAAAAAAAAAAAAAGCAAAAGGAAAGAGAAGGCAAAAGTAATTGTAGACAAAAAACCCAATGATCAGTACCTGTCCCCAGAGCACTGTTTGTACCCCAGCGGCAGCTCCTTATTCCTTATGAATCTATTTCCAGTGGTTAGGGAAGGTAAAGAGGTCTTGAGAAGCAAAATCTCCTTCAAGCTTCCTTTTCTCAGCAATTGAAAATACAATCTATTTTTCTAATTAGTGTTCGTGTAACTTTGATTGTACTGCACCCCAAAGGGGATGATGGGCCGTTGCTTCTAGTACTACCGTCATCTGTGCTCCAAGTTTAGAGCCATTTCACCTCAACTCTCAAGTGGCAGAAGCTTCTTGGTTTCGCAAACAAAAAAAAAAAAAAAAAAACAATCCTCAGAAATACCACCCAACCCTTTCCATTCTTGAATCGCCTAGGCCCTAGGGAACTCCTAATTCTCCCAACGCCCAGGTGGGTACTCCAGACCAAGTCAGTCAGAGCCTCTGAAGGTGAGCCGGGCATCAGTTCGGCAGGGGACTACAACCTGCAGACAAGTTTGAGAACGGCTCTCCTATACGAGCATTCTTAATTCCAACTGCACAGAAGCATCAACGGGGGCACGACGCCATCCACTGCTGGACCCCAACGCAACCCATTCGCAATCGCTGGGGAGGGCGCAGGAGTGTTTCAAGTTCCCAAGTGACTCTGAAGTTAGAGTATTTGAATAAATGGTTTGATTTTTATTACAAAAAAAAAAAAATGCGTTCGCAGAAAAAGAAATTGAAGATAGAGAAATATATATATATTAGACATGCATAATTCCAAATCCTACCTTCCAGGATAACCACAGTTCATCACTTTCGCTGAGGTGAAGATGGAGGGTACCAGAGGACAGGGAAGTGCAGGGAGCCGAGCCGGGCTCAGCGCTCCTGACTTCGGAGCCGCCTCACCTTCCTGGGTTCTGAGGCTGAGGCTGCGCCCCAGCAGCGCGCAAGTGCGTGAGCCGCACCCACGCACATCCGCACTCATGCGCGCGCGCGCACGCACGCACACGCACACGCACACGCACACGCACACGCACGCACGTCCTGCTTGGAAAGAGGCCTGGGAAACTCTGCCAGCCTTTCGATCACCAAGAAGCTGTTTTGTAGCTTCATTTTGCGGGTGCCTAGATTAGAAACACTTTGCTCACCAAATCAGGTGTATGCAGTAACAATGACCTCAATTGGTCATTTTAAAAATTAATCACAGGTTTCTGTAACTCCCAATCAGAGCTGCCGTTCAGCACAAAATGCAGGCCCAGCACTAAGTTGGTATAATGGGGGGGGGGTGGGGGGGGGGAGAGAGAGAGAGAGAGAGAGAGAGAGAGAGAGAGAGAGAGAGAGGAGAGAGAGAGAGAGAGAGGATGCTTATTGAACCTAAGAAATTTATCTAAGATAATTTAAAATACAGAAAACAATCACTACAAGATAAATTTCCCTAGGCCAGCCCGTTAAAGGGGGAGGGGCGGCCCTAAGGACAAGGTTCCATTATAATGCCACAATTCTTACGACTTTTATTCTGCCAGTAATTACGCATGAATCCTTCGGCAAATCAAGCTATCACCTCTGGGTCTTGCTTTCCCATTTGTAAATGAGAGGAGTAAGTCTAAGGTGGGGTTTCTCAAAGTTGGCACTATGGACATCTTGGACAGGATAGTCCTCTGTTAGCAGCATCCTTGGCCTCCACTCACTAGATATCAGTAGCACACACTCCCCCTGGCCCAGTCAGTTTTAACAATCAAAAATGTCTTCAGACATTGCCAAATGTCCCAAGAGGAGCAAAACCAGCCCTGGTTGAGAATCACTGGTTCAGGGTAATTTTGAAGGTCTCTTTATTTTCAAAAATTTAGGAAGTACCTGGAAAAACGAATTTTGACATATCAAAGGAATGTAGACATAAAAAAGCCAAAGATAAGAACGTGTAAAATTGTCTCGTACACAAAGGTTCTCAATCTTGGCTGAATATTAGAATCACCTGAGGAGCTTTTCAAATTAGCAGTCTCAAAGTCAAACACAGGACCAATTAAATCAGAACTCTGGGAGTTCAACAGAGTTTGTGACTCCAGTGGGCAGTGACTTAAGGACTGTAGGAGAGATTACTGTAGGAGAAATAACAAGAAGTCTGTTCATCATTTCTTATGATTCTGATATTTCATTTCGATTATTAAGAAAAACAAAAATCCAGTCTATGCTGGCATTTTGCAAAGCACTGGAAAACAGGCCATCTTGCATCAAGCCAATCTCAAGCTTTTGCTTTAAATGAGACCTATACCCACTTCCAGGAGAAGTGCACCAGCATATGGAGATCTAAACAAAGTGGAAAAGCTCAGTGTCTCTCGAGGAGGTGCCACCATTCATTTCTCTGTTCCCTGCAGTTATTGACCTGAGACCACACCAACCATTCTCTCCAGTTTATGACTGCCAATTTTGTGTTAATCCTCTTCAACAGAGATTATATCTGTTTCAGTCTATCAAGTAAATGGCAACTGCATCAAAAAATGTGTGCACTCCCTAAAAGAGGAAGATACATCCTGTACTCATATCAATAAATCAGTCTATGTCAGTGGTCGGCAAACTCATTAGTCAACAGAGCCAAATATCAACAGTACAACGATTGAAATTTCTTTTGAGAGCCAAATTTTTTAAACTTAAACTTTTTCTAACGCCACTTCTTCAAAATAGACTCACCCAGGCTGTGGTATTTTGTAGAAGAGCCACACTCAAGGGGCCAAAGAGCCACATGTAGCTCGTGAGCTGCAGTTTGCCGACCACGGGTCTATGTTGCCAGAGTTGGAAGAGGCTTACACACCCAACCAATGAGACAAAGCCATACCAGTCTGATTTAACACAAATGACATAAGCAATTCAAAGGGGTTGCTGTAAAGTAACTAAAGAATCCAAGATCAGCCCTGGCCCGTGGCTCAGTTAGTTGGAGTGTCATCCTGTAAACCAAAAGGTTGCCAGGTTCAATTTCAGGTCAGGGCTCATTCGGGAAGCAACTGATCGATGTTTCTCTTTCACATTGATGTTCTCTTTCTCACTCCCCCTTCCTCTCACTCTAAAATCAATTAAAACATATCTTCAGGTGAGGATATTAAAAATAATCTAAAAAAATAATAATAATAATAATCTATATATACAAAAAGCTAATATGCTAAGTGTCCTTCCACCTGTTTGTCAGTCACTATGATGCGCACTGACCACCAGAGAGCAGACCCTCAATGCAGGAGCTGCTGTGACATGTACTGGCCATCAACAGAGAAATGGCAGCGCGGACCTGGCACCAACAAAGCAACACTCAGCTTCCCACAACTGGAACATAGGCCCCACCACACCCCAGAGCGACAGCCCACCAAATCATAGCCAACCCTTCCAAGACCTCGTGGCCAGCCTGGAAACGGTTGCTGTGAGCACCAGGTAATGACGTCACGTAGCAATGCCTGGCTTCCTCTCGCTAGTGACTAGCCTCCTTGCAGTTTCTTCAGCCCAGGAACATGACTTGCTTTATAGCCAGGTGCAAACATTTACACTTTAACCAAATGTCTGTGAAGCGTTTTCCCATGCCTCATCTCATTTGATCCTCACAGAAGTCCTGGAGTAGGTAGACAGGAGACTCAGTGGAATCCTATTTTCTCTTCATTAGCCAGAAAACTGAGACTTAGAAAGCTTAGAAACTTGACCCGACTGAAAAGAGGTAAGAAATGGTGGACCTTGAAAATGACTTCAGGTTTTCTCACTGCGCAGAAAATAGTCAAACACTCTCTGCAATTAAATATTTTACCCTTTGTTCTCCCTGGTGATCTACAATAATAATCTGCTTCATTTTGATATTTACTGCTGTGTTGCTGACAATTACCTGAAAGAGAAGTTGGGGTGCTTCACTGGGCTGGAAAAAGTTTAGCTAAATCAGAAAGCAGGTCTAATTAAACAAGTTTATTCTATATCTATAAAAGGCTAACTTGACTCGCGCATGCGCAATACATATAAAGCTCTCACTGGTGCCAATCGCACACGTGTGTTTCCATCTGTCATTGTCAATTGTGAATTTGGTTGACACTTCTATTATAGAGAAAGGGCAAATAGTGATATTAAAATATTTCTTCTAATTAATTTCCTTTCAATGTGCACGAATTTGTGCACCGGGCCACCAGTAATTAATAAATAAATCCTGTTTTAAAAATTCATGGCCATTTCCTGGAGATGCTATGCTGATTGACTTGGTACTCCTTGCAAAGTGCTCAGTCACCTAACAGAAAAGCTGTGACATAAAAATAATAATGTGTGCCCTGGACAGCATGCTCAGTGGTTAGAGCACCAGCTTGCACACTAAAGGATTGCTGGTTTGCTCCCCACTCTGGGTCAGGAGGTATGTGGGAGGCAACCAATCTATGTGTCTCTCTCACACTCTCGCATCAATTTTTTCTCTCTCTCTCTCCCTCCCTCCCTTCCATTCTTTCTGAAAGAGCAATGGGGAAAAAAATCCTCAGGTGAGGATTAACAAAACAAAAATATATAACATAAATAAATAAATAAGTAGTACAGGAAAGGCCTGTGGAGGGGGGGAAGTGGGTGGAGAGGGTCAATTGGGGGACATCTCTAATACTTTCAACAATAAAGGTAATTTTTTTTTTAAACGGGAGCATGAGAAACATTTTAGGATGAGCAAGTCATTCCATAGCTTGATTATGGAAATGAGTATACAATTGCTTTAGAATTATCAAAATTCCTTAAATATAAAATGGATGAATTATATTGTATGAAATAACATTGTGATTTTTTAAAAAAAAATTAAAATGAAAAAAATTATGCAATCATAGTTACTTTAATTTTTGTTTGCTATTACAAGCAAATATCAGTGGCAGCCAAAATTTACTCTGTGCCAGGCCCTGTGCTAAGCTTTTTATTGTAAACTTCATTTAATCCTCACAACAACCTAATTAGATTGGTATTATTATTATTACAGTCGAGGAGACTGAGGCTTAGTGAGGTTAAGTGACTTGGCCAAGGACCTGCTGCCAGCAGCCACAGTAATGGGAATTAAAACCCAGGTAATCTGACTCTGGAGCCTAAATTCTTGAGCATCAGGTAATATGGCCTTGTGAGTCTTCGATTCAATTGTCAGATCATGAAACTAATAACTTTGCATAGCAGTCTTTCCATAACAAATTTCAAAACACTTTTGAAGCATGTAGTATAGAGGCTCAATATGATCCAAATGGAGAAATGCTATCCCAGTGTTCCCCAGCACAGCTTTAGACCACCTAAACCAGACTCACCTATTTAAATGCAGAGTGCTGGACCCCTGCTCAGACCTATCATATCAATATTGCATTCAATCGTGCCTGTAAAACTTGAAGAAAGAAAATCTGTCTCTCCAGAATCAAAACACAGAGAAACTGGCAAAGATTAATTTTAAGAGCCAGAAGATGCCTAATAAGGCAGTCCCCTTGAAGATCCCTGGATATATTTTAAAATATTCAATTTAGGACACAAGCCCACTTACCCGAATACATTGTACTTTGCATTGAGAATCTGCTTTCCTCTGGAGACCAGAAATCTGCTTTATTAATATAACTTAAGCTGTTATTCAAAGCTTTCAACACACGAACTCTCTCTCTCTCTCTCTCTCTCTCTCTCTCTCTCTCTCTCTCTCTCTCATCCCTACAGGAATATAAGTAAACACTATGAAACCAGAAAATGAAATTGCTCTCAAATAACCATTATGACTTTTCTTATATGCTCACATTACAATAAAATTCAGAGTGAGAGCTATCAATGGAGATGGAAATTACAGACCACGCATTCCTCTGCTAGATATGAGCCCTTAAGGGCTGGGATGGCATCTTATTTCTCTCTGTGTCTCTAGTTTCGAGCACATAGTAGGCAATTAATCCAGTTTTGTGTTAAGAAAGAGAAAGGAAGAAAGGAAACTTCAAAGGAATCAGTGAGCAAATCAATTCCCTGATGAGAAGGAGCCTCACAGGTCATCCATCTCTTCCCCACGCAGCCTTGGGACAGGACTGCTCTCTGAATATAAGAGAACGCAGAAGGCTTTTCTTTAACCCACTAACTTCTCTTAGCTTCTTCAAATCTTGAGGCCATGCCTCTTTGCAACAAAAGATAATTAGTCCAGCCTCTCCAGCACACACATACACCCCAAAGAAAGCCTCCAACTGAAAAATGAAAACCAGAATAAAACATGTTGAGCAAGGAAGAGAGAGAGAAGACATATTGTGGTTTAAAAAAAACAAAAACAGAAAAACACAATAACAGTATACAACACACCAGGGGTTAGGAAAACATCAAATTTTCATTTTACAGCAAAGATTGTGTTGAGTTTTGTTTCATTCTGCTATTCATGAGTTTCATATTCTTTCTTACATTAAAACATATTTTTGCTGCTGCTTCATTCCCTCCAGTCCCTGTGCAACATGAATATGCACATGGCTGCAAATGTACACAAAACACACACACACACACACACACACACACACACACACACACACACCTACATCATGCACAAAGATTGGCCTCTTGATCCCTGGAACTCATGCAATTAGATAATTTCCAAACTGTTACAAAATGAATGCTAGGGATGATACTACTCAAACAGCATCAAAAGAACCTCTGTGCGGCTTTGGTTTCCAGACATTGGACTAAATCTGGGTTAATATATTCATAACATTTTACTCAAACTTCCACAGTCACATCAAGTCATGAACATTCAGACCTTAAAAAGACCCTGGAATCATCTGCTTCCAAATCTTTCCTTTTACAGAGAAGGAAATCAAGCTCAAAGGAAAACTGCTTGCCCCTAATCAGCTAAGTTGGTACCTCGGGATCCAATGCAGTGTCTCTCTTCTATACCATATTGGGACCAATATTTTGCACTTAATAGATAGCTAGCTGGCAGTTCAACAGGAAAATTCATCTTGAGTCCTCTTGGTAATGACTGCAAGATCTAAATTCAATTTCTATAAATAATTGCCAATTTTTGTTACAGTTCCTGAAGAATGCTGGACTCCAATAATCAATATTATAATAAATGAGTTCTAGCTCTTCTTTCTTGTTAGCCTTTTTTAAGTGCTAGTGGCTAATGGGAATAAAATATGAAAAAGAAAAGCAGCTTTAAGGTTTAGAAAATCAACAAACCAGATATTCGCATCGGCTGCATGCTTTCACTTCATAACTCCAACCCTGGATATACGTATTTGAAAAGGGGCTGCCCTCTAACACAGTGCATCTCACACACAAATATCACATGTACCTGACAAAATGCAGGTTATGACTCAATAGGTCAGGGGCAGGGCTGGGGACTTGAGATTTTGCGTTTCCAAAAAGGCCCCAGGGAACTGCCATGGTGCTGGTTACAGGAACACACTTAGAGCAGCATCTACAGTGACCAACGTATCAACACCATGCGAAGCAAACCAGGTGGGAAAGAGTAAGAAGACCAGTGAGCAAGCCCTGGAAGCAATGCTTACAATGAACAGGGCAGAACAGGAGAACTGGCCAACAAAGGTTAGTTACCAGCTGATAAAACAGTGTCCTCTGGGCCTAACGTCTACCTTATCTAGAGGGCAGTGGCAGAAAAGCCCATCGTGTCAGCATTCATGGTGGTTAAGTTGTGCTTATGCAGGAAACGCATCTTCGAGAAATAAATCTGGAAGGACAAAGGCAGCAGAGGTTTCTAGTTCTCTGCCTTAATCCTTGGGGACAAGGAATAAATGAAACCAGAACACTTTCAGTTGCTTATAAATAACTTCAATGGGGAAAGATATGTAACCATTCCGCCAGGAGAGTCCAGCGCTGAGTCCAGCCCTATCCTGAATTTACTAAACAAGCCAAAACCATCATGTCTAACAACTTTGCTTAGAGAATGGATTTTGTGCCAGATGGACATTTATCTCAGAAAATCAAATGGGCAACTTAATTTCAACCTTTCTGATTAAGTAGATCCTAGCCTTTCTATGAACATGCTCCCAACCTCTCCCCCAGGGAACTGAGTGGTAACATGGAGAGCATGACCGTTTATTTGGCTTAAGGAACACATTAATTTATCTGGTTTATAGAATTTAACCATCTGACGAATGACAGTGGGGTTGATTTTATTCATCAGCTAATTGCTTTGCCACCTGGAGCTGAAGCTTTATATGTGCAGCTTATAAAAGATCTGAAAAGGATCTCAATTATTCTTTAATTTGTTCCTTGAATATAAAGTAGGAAATTCTGGCTTAATCAAACATTGTCTCAATTCTACTGGGATATGTCTAGTTACCTTATAACAAGGTAAGCTTTCATTTAATCATATGATATGATAATTCCCCACTTTCAAGCCAAGTATCCTCTTAGTTACAATCAATTTTCCACTGAAAAAATAAACATTGTCTTTTTACTGAAATCCCGGTAGAGAAAAATAGCCCTTTTTAATGAAACTTGCCGCTGATATAACCACACTAGGAATGTCTGTGTAGGAATCCATTAAACCCCCTAATTTGACATTGCTGGTAAATTGCAGAATAAAGCAAGTTCCGTGAACAATTCTCTGTGCACATGGCCATTCTTGGCACACATGGAAGAAATGGATAATGAGTGCGCACACACACACACACACACACACACACACACACACACGCAGAGCATTACTGGAATCTATTAAATCTCACTTAATAAATGTTTTAATCAAGTTGAATTCTACAATTTATCTAAGGGGGGATAAAAGAGAAAAACTCGCCGTCATGTAATTCCTTTAATTGCACCAAGTGAATCTGAAATGCCAGCATGTGCTGGAAAGCTGCTAGAAAGCCCACGACATAAAAGTGGTAACTGGCAGGCAACTGGGACACCTCCTGAAATGTAATCTTGCAACAAGCTGAAAGTAAAAACTGTAATGCCATCATTTTCATGACCCAGGGAATTGTGGATGTAAAGCCAAGTATTTGGTCCTCATCTTACCAAGTTTACCTTTCTCATCTCCTATCTACCATACAGCTGCTATGATGGGATACGAGAGAACTGGGGGTCAGGCATTACAAGGCTTTCTGTGGCAAAGGAGGCCATCAACCAGCACCACAACTGAGAAGAAAGGGGGCATTTGAAGCCTTAGGCAAGTGAGAGGTAGAGGTAAAGGCAGACAGGCAACAACAGGCACACACTGTCACTGGGAGTAGGGACTGGGGTTAAAAGGCAGGGCTCCTGTTCCAAGAAACCCTACTGAAAACAAGGAAGAACTCAAATCCCTTAGGAACTGAAACAGAACTCAGGCAAGAAAGAATGCCACCAGCACTGGGATCCAAACAAGGGATTTGACCATAAACAAGAAGGTAAGAGGCCAAGGACTAGAACAAGGATGAAAGTTTGCAGAAAAACCTACCCCGTTTCATCATCTTTCAAAGCACCTCGAAGTAGGCCTTCCTTAGAAGTAGTTGATTCAATAAGTAACAAACTGTAGTCATATAAACCTTGAATGTTAGGACTGGAAGAGATCCCAAGCAATAGCTAATCTATTGTTGGCAGGGTTAACATGGGTCCCCCAAATGCTGGGAGGTAGTATAGCTTAGGAGACAAGAGCTTGGACTCCAGAGTCACTCTATCACTCTATAAATCACTAGGCGTGTTTCTCTGGGCAGCTTTTTTAGCTCTGTAAAAGATAATAATCCTATATAATAAAAGCCTAATATGCAAATTGTCCCCTTGGGCAGTCGTTCGACCAGGAGTTCGACCGGGAGACTGGGAGTTCTACTGTTCACTATGACGTGCACTGAACACCAGGGGGCGGCAGAGAACATGGCGGGCATCAGCGACGCGGTGCTGGCAGTGGGCAGCAGTGGAGGTGCTGTGGGCCCCAATGGGCCCCGACAAGAGCAGGACCACGGCAAGATGGTGGAGCAGGTGAGTGGGCGGCACCAGGCCAAGGCAGGGTGCCAGGCGGGGCTGCGGGGCTGTGAGGCTGGGGGCATGAGCTGGGGCTGTGAGGCTGGATCTTTTAAGTGCCCAATCGGCACAGGCCACCCCGAGGGACCCCATCCATGCACAAATTTATGCACCAGGCCTCTAGTAATAGTAATAATAGCTATTTCACTGGGTTGTTGTGAGAATTAAATGAAATAAGCCACAGACAACAATTATAATAGTGTCTGGGATATGTAACAACTCAGTAAATGTTACCTTCTATATTATTACTGTTGTTGTTATTATTATCATTATCACTGTTATAAACTGAATTGTGCCCTTCCCAAATTTGCATGTTGAAGCCCTAACTGCCAATATGACTGCATTTGGAGATAGAGCCCTTAAAGAGGAAATTACAGCCCGGCCAGCATGACTCAGTGGCTGAGTGTCAACTTATAAACCAGGAGGTCATGGTTTGATTCCCAGTCAGGGCACATGCCTGGGATGTGGGCTAGATCCCCCATGTAAGGCATGCAAGAGGCAACTGATCAATGAGTTTCTCTCATTATTGATGTTTCTATCTCTCTCTCCCTCTTCCTTCCTCTCTGAAATCAATAAAAATATTTATTTTAAAAAGAGGTAATTACGGTTAAATGAGGAGAAAAGTATAGGGGTTCCTCAAAAATTCAAAATAGAGCTACCATATGATTCAGCACTCCCTCTTCTGTGTATATCTCTGAAGGAAGCAAAATCACTACCTTGAAGAGATATCTGCACCATTATGTTCACTGTGGCTTTAGTCACAGTAGCCAACCTAAGTGTCCATTGATGGATAAATGGATAAAGAAAAAGTGGTATTTTATACAACTAGAGGCCCAGTGCACGAAATGCGTGCATGAGTAGGGTCCCTAGGCCTGGCCAGTGATCAGGGCCGATCGGGGCCTTCCAGCTGCTGGCCTTCTCCAGCAGCCAGCTGCTGGCCAGGGCCTTCATTCCCTGGCTGCTGGCTGCTGGCTGCTGGCTGCTGGCTGGGGACTTCCTTCATTCTGTGCCACCCCCCGTGGTCAGCGCACATCATAGCAAGCAATCGAACTCCTGGTCTCCCAGTCCAACTCCCAAGGGGACACTTTGCATATTAGGATTTTATATATATATAGATGGAATATTATTCAGCCATAAAAAAGAAGAAAATCCTGTCTTTTGTGGAAACATGTGGTATTATACTCATGAAATAAGACATAGAAAGATAAATACTGTTTGTTCTCATCACATGTGGAATCTAAAAAAACCAAACTGAAAGAAATACAAAGAGGAATGGTGGTTGCCAGCGGCTAGGGCAGTGGTTGGCAAATCGTGGCTCGTGAGCCACATGTGGCTCTTTGGCCCCTTGAGTGTGTCTCTTCCACAAAATACCACAGCCTAGGTGAGTCTATTTTGAAGAAGTGGTGTTAGAAGAAGTTTAAGTTTAAAAAATTTGGCTCTCAAAAGAAATTTCAATCGCTGTTCTGTTGATATTTGGCTCTGTTGACTAATGAGTTTGCCAACCACTGGGCTAGGGAATGGAGGAAATGGGGAGATGGTGGTCAAAGTGTACAGACTTCCAGCTAAAAGATAGTAAGTTCTGGGGATCTACTGTTCAGCATAGTAACTATAAATAAGAATGCCTTTTATGCACTTGGAAGTTGTTAAGAAAGTACATCTTAAAAGTTATCACTCTCTCAAGAAATGGTAATTATGTGATGGGATGAAGTTGTCAACTATCATCTTATTGTGGTAATTGTTTCACAACATGTATATGTATCAGATCATCACACTGTACACTTTAAATTTACATATGTTATATTTCAATAAATCTCAATAAAACTGGAAAAATATTTTTTTAAATACAGGTAAAATGATGTGCTCTCTGATTCTACTGCAGGTTAATTCCATGAGAATGAAATCAGATTGTTTGGGTTGATACTTTTTGAGGCAAGGTGATAGATATATGGGAGTTGGTTTTTCTCTCTACTTTTTATAGATATTTGTTAATTTAGGGGGAAATTTTAATAAAAACATTATACTTGGTTCATTGTTCACATCCAAATGCTCTAAAAAACAAAGCATTACAACTATATTTTAAGGTTGAATGAGGTTATATGGGTGGATCTTAATCCAATATGACTGATGTCTTTGTAATAGAAGACAGCAGGCAGCACACACAGAGAAAAGGCCATGTGAGGACCCAGAAGGAAGGAGGCCATCTGCAAGCCAGAGAGGCCTCAGGAGAAACCAGCACCACCAGCACCTTGATCCTAGACTTCCAGCCTCCAGACATGTAAAAGAATGCATTCCTATTGTTTAAGCCACCCGGTCTGTGGTACTTGGTTATGGCAGCCCTACTGAACTGTATAGAGTCACTATCATCATTATCTGGTCCAAGTCACACCGCCAACTAAAGGCAGCGGCAGGATGAGGGCCCAGCCTCAATGCTCTTTCCACTCGCTCCACAGGATTTCCTCAAATTCCCACTGTGGTCTCTTATACTAAAAATATCAGTTCCTTATCAGGTAAGAAGAGGCTAATTTATTATCTAAGAAAATACGAAAAGTCTAAGAAACATGAAAATGTCAGAGAAAAATCAAGTGTCTCTGTCTCAAAGAGAGATGCTAGTTCTGAAATCTATACCTTCTCTCCCCCACTACCTCCACCTATTAACCTCAGACAGGTCTAAAGTGGCTGCATTGAGGAAGCCTGGAGCTGAGGCCCTAGGCTGTGCCGTCAGGTCACAGGCTACATCCAATACACAGGTGGCATCTGCACACCAGAGCAGGGGCATTCCGAGGAGCCCGGCTGGAGCTCGATTCATAGCCAGACTTCAGCTCACCTCAGTGGCTGCCACAGTAGTCTTGCCTTTCTGCCCCACCTGAAACACCATATAGGTTAGAAGACTCCCTTTGCAGACAGGGCATTTTGACTCCACAAGCAGCTCTGCCTCCTTTATAAAATGAATGGAATCAATCATCAAGGTTTCCAATACTATGGCTTGAAAAGTGGGATGTGAAACTCATTAAAATTCCTCTGGAGATTAATAAATGGTGCTAGAATCACTAGTCACATGCAAAAAAAAAAAAAAAAGAAGTTGAACCCTTTCCTCATACCACATACAGAAATTGACTCTAAGTGAACCAAAGAGCAAAAATGTTAATGCTAAAACTTAAAAGTCTTAGCGGGAGAAAACATAGGGATAAATCCTCATAACCTCAGATTTGCTTCTTAGATGTGACATCAAAAGAAAAAAATAGATAAATTGGACTTCATAAAAAGTAAAAGCATTTGTGTATCAATAATATGACTAATCAAAAAAGTGAAGAGACAATTCACCAAGTGGGAGAAAGTATTTGCAAATTACACATCTGCTAGAGGATTAAATCTGGAATATATAAAGAACTCACAACTCAATAATAAAAAGACAAACAACCCAATGTTAAAAATGGCAAGGATCTGAATAGATATTTCACCAAAGTTAGGCCACTAAGCACATGAAAAGATGCTGAACATCGTTAATCACTAACAAAATGTAAATGAATATCACAATGAGATACCTCTTCACACCCACTAGGATGGTTATAAATAAAAAATATGGACAATAGCAAGCATTGGCAAGGCTGTGGAAAATTCGGAACGCTCATACACTGCTGGAGGGAATGTAAAATGATGCACTTTCTAAAACAGTCTGTTAGTTCCTCAAATGGTTAAACATATAATTGCCATTTGACCCAGGAATTCAAATTCTAGGTATCTACACAAGAGAAATGTGGCACCTGAATGTTTAGAGCACTATTATTCATACTAGCCAAGAGGTGGAAACAAACCAAAATGTCCATCAACTAATGAATGAATAAGCACTATGCAGTATACTCACACAATGTAATATTAAGTGGAATTTAATATTAAATGGAATATAAAAAGAAATGAAGTACTGATGTATGCTACAAGATAGATGAACCTTGAAAACATTATGCTAAATAAAAGAAGCGATATCAAAAGGCCAGACACTATATGATTCCACCTGTGTGAAATGTCCAGAATAGGCAAATCTATAGGGACAAAAAGTTGATTAGTGGCTGCCCTGACTGTGGGTAGGTGTAGGTATGGAGTTTCTTTTTTGGGATGGCTAAAATTCACTGTGATTGTGGTTGCATAACTCTGGAAATAAAATGGAGTGTATGCTATAAATGGGTGAATTGTATGGTATGTGAATTTTATCTCAGTAAAGCTGTTCTGAAAAATCCACCAGTCCCCTCCACATCCACACCCCTTTTCCCAGTCTTCAACATTCCATACTTTGTACTCATTCTATCAGGAGGCCCATTTGTGATGGTCAACCCCCCATTTGCAATCTTCTGCCCTTCTGCCTTCGGTCTTTAAAATTCTCTGTATATCCACAGTTCTTCCTATCATTCCTCATTAAGGAACATTTTATTTTCCAGAATCCCATCATTTTTTCCAAGATAATTTTTTTGTGTCTTAATCATAAATAACAAGTCTGTTTCCAATAAAACCAGGATGAAAAAGGTTGATGAGATCAAACTTCTGTTTTCAAATCTTTTCCTCCAAGCAGATGGATGTCCCAGCTGCAGGTAGAATGTGTGTTGCATGAACACACAATATTTTCTCTGACCTTGTTTTCAGAGACTAACAGTTCAGATATCCGGTAAGATTGGGGATTTCTAAATCCACTGTCCTAGCATTTAAAAGTGAATTGCTAGAGTGGAAGATATCTCAATAGCCAATCACAAAACAGAAAATTAACCTCCCAGCCTATGCTTATAATGAACAATTTCCACCCTCTCTCTTATTAACCATTTCTAAATACTATACTCATTCAAAATGATCTGTCTTTACCACGCTTCCAAATTCATTTATTGCCTGAGTTTTGTGCAGTGGGCATCTAGCTGCTCCTTAGCAGTAAACCAGGTCGTTGTGTTGCCATAAAATAGCCCCTCGAATACTTAATGCGGTTAAAGGCCTCTTGAAGAGCTCAAGTAATTCAGCCTCCCTTTTCCCAGTCAGAAAAGAAGGGATCAAAGGAAAGAAGCAAAAAAAAAAAAAAATAAGTAGAGTAGGGATTGTGGCTTTTGTTAATCTCTTTCTTTCCTCCCATCTCTCTCATACATCTCCTTGCTTCTCCCCAAAAATATAACTTCCCTGTACAAAACAATGGAGTGATATTTTTCTTTAAACAGAAAACAAGATAACTACACCATTGAGCTTATTCAGATATCACCAGTTATGTGTGTTTCTCTACGCAATTTTATCATATGTGCAGCCTCATGTATCCACCATCGAAATCAAGATACAGTCTCCATCCCCACAAGCCTCCTGTGTGCTATCCCTTTAGAGCCACATCAAGCCCCACCCACCCCCCATACGACATCCCTAATCCCTGGCAACCACGCCATCTCCATACGTACCTCACAAATATTTTATAAGTGGAATAGTACAGTATGTATCCTTTTGGAATTGGCTTTCTTTTATTCAGCATAATTTCCTTGAGGTTCATCCAAGTTGTTGTGTATATCAATAGTTCATTCCTTTTTATTGCTGAGTTGTATCCCATGGTATTGATGTACCACCATTTGTTTAGCCATTCACCCATTTAAGGACATTTGTTTCCAGTTTGGGACGATTATTAAAGTTTCTATGAACATTCCTATACAAGTTTCTGAGTGAACATAGTTTTTATTTCTCTGAGTGAACATAGATTCTATTTCTCTGGGATAAAGGCAATTAGAAGGTTTTATGGTGATTGTATGTTTAAATTTTTCATAAACTGCCAATTTTCTAGAGTGGCTGTACAATCTTACATTCCTACCAACAATTATGAGTGATCCAGTTTCTCCACAATCTTGCCAGCTTTTGGTGTTCACAACTATCTTTGTTTTAGGCATTCTGAGAGATGTTACTGATATCTCATGATTTTAATTTGCATCTCTAATGCTCAATGATGTTGAGCACTTTTCAGGTGCTTGTCATCTGTATATCCTCCAGCAATGTCTGCTCATGTAGTTTTCCCATTTTCTGTTTGTTTTTTTTAATGTTGAGTGCTGAGAATACTTTGTATATTCTCAATACAAGTCCTTTATCAGATATGTGACTTGCAACTGTTTTCTCCCAGTCTGTAATTTGCCTTTTTTATTCCTGTGTTTCACAAAGCCAATTTTTAATTTCGATAAGGTCCAATTATTTCTTTGATCGATTATGTTTTTGGGGCCAAGTCTAGGAATTCTTGGCCTACTTTCAGATCACAAAGATTTACCCCTTTTTTCCCCAGAAGTTTTATGTTTCACATTTAGTCCATGATCCATTTTGAGTTAATTTATGTATAAGGTGTGAGATTTAGATCAATGGCCAGTTTTTTAGTCTATAGATATCCAACTGTCCCAGCACCATTTATTGAAAAGACTATCGCTCCTCCATTGAATTGCTTTGGCTTCTTTGTTAATAATTAATTGAGCAATTTGTGTAGATTTATTTCTGGGTTCTCTATTCTGTTCCATTGATCTGTGTATCTATTCCCCCTAAACCACACTGTTCTGATTATTGTAGCTGTGCAATAAGCTGTACAATAAGAATAATTTCTCCCACTTTAGTCTTCTTTTTCAAATCTATTCTGGCTTTCCCTTTCCATATGAATTTTAGCACAAGCTTATCTATGTCTACAAAAAAATGTAGCTGAGATTTTGGTAAAAATTACATTAAACCTATAGATAAATTTAGAGAGAACTGACATCTTCATTGTGTTGAGTCTTCCCATTTACATTATGTCTCTGCAAATATTTAGAGTTTTTTTCATTTATTTCATCAGCATTTTGTAATTTCCAACATACAGATTTGGCACATTTTGTTAAATTGATACCTAAGTACTTCATTTTTGCAGCAATGATAAATGGCATTGTATTTTTTAATTTAGGCTCATTGT
Organism: Eptesicus fuscus; assembly: GCF_027574615.1. Taxonomy (NCBI): domain Eukaryota; kingdom Metazoa; phylum Chordata; class Mammalia; order Chiroptera; family Vespertilionidae; genus Eptesicus; species Eptesicus fuscus. Next base: position 38,633,942 of record NC_072488.1, on the reverse strand, counting down.
CAGTATAAAGAAATGCAATTGGTTTTTGTGTGATGATTTTGTATTTTTCCACTTTATCAAAGTGGCTTAGTTCTGGAAGCTTTTTGGTAGATTCCTTGGGATCTTCTAGGGAGACCACCATGTTGTCTGCAAATAGAGACAGTTTCATCTCTCTTCTTTTCCAATTTGTTTACCTTTTATTTCTCATTCTTACCTTAACACAGTGGCTAAAACTTCCAAGTATTATACTGAATGAAAGTAATGAGAGCAGACATCCTTGCCTTGTTCCTAATTTTAGAGGGAAGGCGCTCAGTATTTCACCAATAAATACAATGGCAACTGTATGCTTTTTATGAGTTTGAAGGAGTTCCTGTCTATTCCTAGTATAATGGCAGTTCTTATCATGAATATGTGTTAAATTTTGTCAAACTTTTTTTTTTTTTGCCTTAATTGATATTTTCATATGATGTTGAACTGGTTTCTAGTTTGATTCCATTATGGCCTGAGAATATATGCTATACAATTTCAATTCTTTTAAATTTGGTAAAGTTTGTTTTATGACCCCGAATACAGTCTATCTTAGTGACTATATCATGGGTGCTTGAAATGAATATATACCCTGCTATTGTTAGGTAATGTGTTCTATAAATGTAATTAGATCCCGTTGTTTGATGGTTTTTTCAGTTTTTCTATATCTTTGCAGATCTGTCCACTCATTCTATCAATTGCTGATAGTGAGGTGTTGAAGTCCACAATTATTGAATATTTCTCTCCTCCACCAACCATCCTAGTCCCATCTTTTACCAAAGGGTCTGATACTTTTACTTCTGAAACTTAATCCCTTGGAGGGTTCAAGGCCATTCCTTTGAAGATTATTGGTATTTTAAACGAAGAGCCCTGAGCACTGGTGAAATGTGGTAAAACCCAAGCCTGGTAAAACCCTTGCCAGAAGTAGATGCCAAAAGAGATGCAGCCACATAGAAAGTTTGTCCAGGAGGCAGCAGATGTGTCAATCAGGCAAAGCCAACAAGTGGCAAAGAGCTCAACAGAGCAGCCAACGGCTGAGGTCTTAACCAACGACCAAAGTTAGGAACCAGCCAAGAAGCTCAGGAACATCAGGATCCCACTTGGCCCTCAAGTAGAAAGACCAAAGACTGTGGCCAAGTTAAGAATCGAGGAGTATTTTGCCAATGAAGAGTTAGGAGATGATTTGTTTCCAGAATAATATGCACACTATATGTTATTTATTAGAGGAAAGAAATTGCCTTGCAAGATAATATTCATGCTAAACGTTGGACTAAATATACAAACTTTAATTTTGTACACTTTCAAAGCTTTAAGTAAATGTATTCTGCTCTATGCGTATGGGTTTAAGCTTGTTTTGTTTTTAATGAAATGCAAACATATGAAACTAAAATAAAAAAGAATGTCAGGATCCAGGAGATGAGGAGGACATGTGAGGGTCCCGTTTAACTTCATGAGCCTTAGTGCCCTAGGACTCCTATGGCTATACTGCCCTTCATCTTAAAGGTATCCAAAGGGGTTAACTGCTCAGCAACAGGATGATGGCGAAGAAAGTTTGAGCTGTATTTCCTGAAAATTCATATTCCATGGTTCTCATCTTATTTGATCCCTCCATCTGATTAGTCCTGGTCAGGGGCAGAAATGCCTATTAAGCACTCATTGGGCAAGCCAACCGCTGGGCAAAGAGGCAGAAAAAATAGGTGACTTTAGGAAAAAGGATAAAACCTTCTTTAACTGGGGACTAGAATGTCTAGTAACCCGCAAATTATGTATCCCAGACTTCTAGGAGGCAGAAGACTGGTATTTTCTAAAATTGTGGTGACATACACACAACATAAAACATACCATCTTAGTCATTTTAACTGTACAGTCCAGTGGCATAAGTACATACACATTGTTCTGCAACCATCACCACCATCCATCTCCAGAACTTTTTCATCTCTCCACACTGAAACTCTGTGCCCATTAAATAATACGGTAATTCCCTATTTCCACTTCCCCAGCCACTGGCAACCACCGTTTTACTTTCCAAAAAGGCTGCTTAACCTCCCAACATTATGTTATTCAATTGGAAATAACTCTGAAACAATGCTGACCATACCCCAATCGACATTGGCAAACTGCTAGTAGCTCCTGTTCTTTGATACCAATATTCCAACCTACATGCCAAGAAACCCAGTGCAAGCCCCTGTTCCTTTCCTGCGAGTCTGGGGAAAGGTTTGTCCTCAGTTCACAAAGGCACTCACCTGTGATCTGGCCTGGAGCAGCGCCCTCAATGGGATCCACCTGGAGAGACTTGGAGGCAGAGCCCCCGGGAGGTGCTGAGAACATAGCTTCCTTACTCAGGAACGGGAGACAACCGCTTTACACACCTCACAGCCACCCCTAAGTCAGGCTATTCCAGGCCGTCACACTGTGCCACCCGTGGCCCCATCCCAGGCAAAGAGGAAGTTTCTGGCCTCGCAACGTTTTGTCCTCTGAGGTCTGGAAACTCCCCAGCATAAGGCTTATGAACGGGCTACCATAAAGGGGTTCCAGGGCGCCTTCCCCATCCTCCACCTTCCCCTGGTGCCAGACTAATATGTCCAGGAAGAGACGAAACAGAGCGCCCCCCTATGAGGTTACTGATGCATTTTATCACATCATTTAAAGGAGGCACAGCGGCTACCCTAAAAGAAAACTGAACCAGGGCATTCACACATCCCACGGTCAATGCAAGTCGAAGTACACTGAATTGGATCACTGTCTCGTCACACCAAGACACTCCGCAGCGATAATGTGCTGCTACAATTCAGGACTGGGCCCCAACAATAAAGCCGGGACTGTAATTACTATAATGACCTCCCACTGCTATTGTGTCTTTAATTAAGTCTTTATCAGTAGGCATTGGCCACTTAAACCTAACTCGCTGTAACTACGGCAGCGTGTCATCTACATTTTCACAAAGAATTACTGAATCATATTTCTGTCACCGAGATGAAAGGGGATATTTTAGTTCAAGTGCCATTTGCAGACAAGCCGCGTCAAGGAAAATCAAGCTGTCCGTTAGCAGCACTTTCTGACAAGCGAACCTCGGCGGAGAGATGCTGCGGGGTTTTGTGGATGTATGTTTTGGCTTCTCCCGGTTTCTTTTTAGCACAACTCCGCTTCCTGTCTACATAAACTACAGGGAAAGAATGACACGGAATTCAGAACACACTTGATCACATAGAATTTCTCGAGGTGGAAAGCGTGGAGGCGCTCGTGTGAGGCCCTGAGATGCTGAGTGAGCTGTCCCAAGTCACAGGGGTGGTGACTGACTGAGCTGGGTCTGCAACTCACACCTTGCAGCTCCAGGCTCCTTCCTCCCACTCCCCCGTGAGGCCGCCCATGAAGCTGGAAAAGTGCATTTTCCTCAGCAAGCACGTGAGAAGGACCCCGGGCCTGAAGAGAACACATTCCAAGTTCAAGTTTCCAGTCGTAATCACTTCCTGACATCAGCACTGCGGCGAGTGCTCACATGGCTTTTTGGCAGAGCCCAGTCCAGTGGGCCAGACAACCTTCTGTCCAAAAAAAGCTGCCCCGATTCCAGGCCTCCCCATAAGTTGTAGGGGCTTCAGCCGGGACTTCACCCTCAGAGCTTGCCTCTTAGTGAGGGAAACCCCACACGTACACTCTGGTCCTCACTTCTCTAGGATCCAGGGAGAACCTCCACCCTCCAATCCCACCGCCAACTAGTCTGAACCGCAGCGGCCTCCACCAAGTGGCCAGGCCAGCTGATTTGTGCTTTCACGCATCACCAAAAACGTTTTGGCTTTAAAACCTGCTCCTCCACCCTGCCAGTGTGGCTCAGTGGTTGAACATCGACCTACGAACAGGAGGTCACTGTTGGATTCCTGGTCAGAGCACATGCCTCGGTTGCGGTATTGATCCACAGTGTGGGGCGTGCAGGAAGCAGCCGATCAGTGATTCTCATCATTGATGTTTCTATCTCTCTTTCCCTCTCCCTTCCTCTCTGAAATCAATAAAAATATATTTTAAAAAAACAAAACTGCCCGGCCAGCATGGCTCAGTGGTTGAGCAACGACCTATGAACCAGGAGGTTATGGTTAGATTCCTGGTTAGGGCACATGCCTGGGTTGCAGGCTCAATCCCCAGTAGGGGGCCTGCAGGAGGTAGCCAATCAATGATTCTCTCTCATCATCGACGTGTCTATATCTCTCTCCCTCTCCTTCCTCTCTGAAATCAATAAAAGTATATATTAAAAAAAAAAAGCCATGACTGGTTTGGCTCAGTGGATAGAGTGTCGGCCTGCAGACTGAAGGGTCCCAGGTTCTATTCCGGTCAAGGGCATGTACCTTGGTTGCGGGCACATCCCCAGTGGGGAGGGTGCAGGAGGCAGCTGATCCATATTTCTCTCTCATCGATGTTTCTAACTCTCTATCCCTCTCCCTTCCTCTCTGTAAAAAAATCAATAAAATATATATATTTTTAAAAACTGTTCCTCCAAAGGGCATAATTCCTTCCAGAATCGGGGAAGGCCACTCACATGGTGGGGGAAGAAGAGAGAGGGGAAGAGGAGTTCAGGGGAGGGAGGCTGGGCTGTCCCTGGAGACTGTGGCACCACAGCAGTGGAAGCTCAAGGACACACCATGGCCCTGCAGCTCTGCTTTACTTCAACAGAGCGCCAGGCACCAGCAATGCCGGAGACTTTCTGCTTATTTATTTGAGCGATTCTGACTCCGGCTAGGAAACCTGATGCTGCCACCAATTGCCGCCTTTTTCAGTGTCATCTTTGGCCACCACTGCTCCCCCTTTTCCTTTCAACTCTAATTTCATTTTTAACAACATAAAGGCTAGAGCCAGACACAGACGTGAAAATGAGAACAAAACGCAGAGCGGGGGAAGGAAGCATGCTTGCGGGTGGGGGGAGTCTATTCAATTTTCTCCCACATATTTGCACCCGCTGAGGAGCATCTCAGATTTTCCCACCTCGGCAGGGACGCCCGCTGCGGAGGCGAGACCCACCGGAGGTGTGGTCACTGCTGCTGGCCGGCTTCTGCCACCGCACCGCCTGCGTGGAGGCAGCCAAGCCCGCAAAGTCAGCACAGGATTCCACCGTGGGAGGAGAAATCCAAGCTGTTCTCAGCCCTGAATTCAGCAACCACTTCAAGATGTTTCCTGGGTCCTCGTTTCCTCCTATTGAACAAAAGTAGCCCTGCAGCCTGGAATCTGTACACTTCTGGTGTGTAAGTGATACCAGGAAGCTAGACTCAGGCTTTGCATACTTTCTTTAAAATATGTTTTTATTGATTTTAGAGAGAGAGGAAGGGAGAGGGAGAGAGAGAGAGAGAAACATCAATGAGAGAAATATCCATCCACTGCCTCCTGCATGCCCCCTGCTGGGGATTGAGCCCACAACTCAGGCATCTTCCCTGACCAGGAGTTGAACTGGCAACCTCTAGGTGCATGGGATGACACTCAAGCAACTGAGCCACACCAGCCAGGGCAGCTTTGAATATTTTTAGGCATGTCTTTTTCCTCCTTGCTTATCTTTGTTCTCTAAAGGGCTCTTCTCAACGCAAGATGTGTCAGTAAACTTCCAGATAACCCTGTCACTGGGGCTTGCAGGCACCTATTGGCTTTGCTTCTCCCTGCTCGGCTGACCACTGTGTACTGCATCTGTTAGCCAGTGCTTCTCAACCTTCCTAATGCCGCGACCCTTTAATACAGTTCCTCATGTTGTGGGGACCCCCAACCATAAAACTATTTTCGTTGCTACTTCATAACTGTAATTTTGCTACTGTTATGAATCGTAATGTAAATATCTGTGTTTTCCGATGGTCTTAGGCTCTACAGCAGCGGTTCTCAACCTGTGGGTCTCGACCGTCGGAAAACACAGATATTTACATTATGATTCATAACAGTAGCAAAATTACAGTTATGAAGTAGCAACGAAAATAATTTTATGGTTGGGGGTCCCCACAACATGAGGAACTGTATTAAAGGGTCGCGGCATTAGGAAGGTTGAGAACCACTGTGTTAGACGATCCTTCCCTGGGGTCGGCACACAGTCAGGCTGCATCTTGGCCCGTGCTGAAGGGAAAGGGGACTCTGAGTACAGTAGGTCTGTGCTGATGAGGATCACTGCTGCTGTCGTCAGCCCACACCCAGGCTGCCAGATCTCCTCTCCTGAGTCTGCTGCTCTCACAGGGAGCTTAAGTCGACGATGGTTTCTGCTAATGCTCTCAGCTGCTACCTTTTCATCTGACAAGGGACTTGGCCAAGTGATGAAAGACATAAGCCAAAATCCACTCTATGCCTCATCATACAAATACTTGGCTTTCCTGGGGCCAAGATGCCTTCCAGTGACTGACACGTTTCTAGGTTCCTTAGCCGCCCTGCTGTGTGGACAGGTTGGGATGTTTCTCTGGGTAAATGCCAAGATCCTCCCTGGAGGGCAAAAGAAATGTCAGAAGCACAGCTCCTATTAGACAACCTGAAATATGGCTAAAAACATATTCACTAGGAAGAATCTCTCTTAGGCATTATTTTCACCAGACACAGAGGTCATTTTTACCCCCAAAATATAGAACGGAGCCCAACGCACTTTAATGTGAGACATTGTTCTAACCACCATTCGGTTAAAGCAAATTCCTGAAGAAGTTAGAGCCCTCTCGTTCAAGCACCACTAAAATTATAGATGCATTTATCCTTTGCCCCAACAAAGGAATTCCTACAGACTTACCAGCGCACATGGGACATACAGACCAGGTGGGTCAGTGTGGCATTACAGGTATGCCCCGCTTTTCGAAAGTTCGTTTTATGACATTTTGCGTTTCCGAAAGGCCTATATTAGTACCTGTTTTGCTAACCAAAAGAAATCAGAGAAGACTGTCACTTTTAAGAAAAAAGAGGCAAAATGCAAAAATAGCATCCAGCATTTTTGCAGTGAGCTGTTACAGAGGCAGCACACACCCCGAGCAGCGACAGTGGCACCAGGAACTACCCTCAGCATCTCAGCATCAAACCACCACAGCTTGGAGCTGTGTCTGTGGGCATCTGCTCTTCATCTCTGTTGTGTGCGTTTGTTAGTAAGCTGTGCCCTAAGGTGATTGCTTCTTCACTTCACTCCATTTCAGCTTATAAAAGATTTCACAGGAGCACTCTACTTTCAGACAGCAAGGGAAACCTGTGTTTTTAATAGCAAAAGACTAGAAACAATGCAATAGTTTACTGGCTGAATAATTGATGGTATATTCATGCTGTGGAATACAATGCAACTGTAAAAAAAAAAAAAGAAGATTTTTATGTTGTGAAATTAAGAATAAAAAAAAGAACACCACAAGGTTCAAGATAATGTATGTAATATGATGCCTTTTGAGTAAGAAAGGAAGGAAAATAATTATATATTCATATTTGCTTACATTTTCACTAAAAAAACACCAGAAAGAACAATAAAAATCTAACAATAATGGTTGCCTATATGGATCAGAAAAGAGGCAATAAAGATTAATAGGGACCAAGGAGAGACCAATTGCGAAGCACACATATTTTTAAAATTTTCAAACTTGTAAAAATATTAGTACTCGTCCAAAAAGAGAACATAAAGAAAACCGTTTGAGGGCTCAAGTCCCTCTGCTAGAAGTGGTAGAATCTGAACCCAAGTCTATCTGCTTCCATGTCCATCATCTTGACACCATCATGCTCTGCCTTCCCAAAAACTCAAGCAACTCACCTGCTGTTAGCCAACCAGCGGCACTGACCTGGAGACTCAGGGCCCTGCTCCCACTCCCAGGTCTCCCCTATAGTGGTTCCACTTCTGGGGGTTGCAAAGCATCAAGTCTTTCAGGTTTGTTGGGGTTTTTTAATCTCCATCAAAAGCTCAGGTAGTGGTAACAAGCCAGAGTGGGAAGCCATCTGCAAAGAGAAAGAAGCCCTAACAAACATAAGTTGAGTAAGTTTAAATTTACAGCCCTTTGTAATCCAAGCATTAGAGCTCATTTGTTTATGGTGAATTGTGTGCTACAAGCCCTCCCAGGAACAAATAACAATACATTCCAAACACATTATGTCTGTCGGCCTGGTTTATGGCCGTGCCTTGGCTTATATTAAGGAAAGGGCTCCTTCTGCCAATACATAGCAAGGAGGCTGTTCTACAATGACTATGTTAAACAAAATCTAGAACTTGATAGCCTGTCTGCACTGATATGCAATGATATGTTTTTTAAAAAAAAATAAAAAAGGTAATGTTCTATCCTCAACTTCTTTTCTCAAGTTTGAAATCATCCCAATGCTGGCTGAGAAGATATTTGGAAGAATCAGTTTCAGCATCTCAAACACAGATGGTAAAGGTGTCCCCAGAAGATACAGCTGATCTAGAAGTGTGTGAAATTCCCCAACCTGTAACTGAACTGAGTAGGTACTACCAGGTTAACAGACAGACCTTGGCTCTCCCCTGTCAAGGCCAATGGCACCACCTGGTTGGAGGAGTAAAGTCAGAACATAATGGCGAGTGCCATTGGCCTTGACAGAATAGACCTTCTTCCCAAGGTATTTGCTCTCTGCCTTAGAGTGGGACTTGCCTAAGTTCTCCCTCTTCTTAAAAGTTGGATCCATGCCCCTTCTCTCTCCTGAACCCAGGCCAGCTGTGTTTGCTTTGTTTCCAATAAAGTAACGCACACCGCCTGAGGTTTGTGGTTTTTCCAGGATGAGGAAAAAGAATTCTTGGTGGCAGAATGAATGTTATCAAAGAGGTCCAGATTGACAATACAATGGAATTTAAATTCAAATATGTAGAGCCAAGATCGACTTGATACAAGGTTATGAAATGAGACTATCGTCAGCATTTTTTGAGTTCCCCCTTCCTGGACCCACTCCCCCTGCTTTTTGTTAACCTAATAACACCTGCCCAGTTCAGTTACAACTTGGGTGCCCGCTCTGTGCTGCTTCCATGGTGTTAGAAATACGATGGGGCTGGAGTAAGAGAGCGAATGCCTCACGGGATCACTCCAACAAAGCACGGTGAATGCTCCACTCGAGGTGTTTCAAATGAGGAAGGGAGCAGATGAGAGACTCTAGGGCAACGATTTTCAACCTTTTTCATCTCATGGCACCCATACACTAATTACTAAAATTATGCAGCATACCAAAAATATGCTTCTACACACTAGTGTTTGTAGCACACTTGTTGAAAATCGCTGTTCTAGGGGATCGAGAGACCTTCCTAAAAAGGAGGTGACATTTAAGTCAAAGTTTGAAGGTTCCATAAGAGTTAGCCAAGCACTAGATTCAAGTTCAGGCGTCTGCACCACTACTAGGTAGCTTTAGGTACCAGTTACCAATCCGCATCAGTTAACCTGTTCTGTACATTTACCTGCCATTTCCTCAGAACCAGCTTTCTGCTAGTACCCATGTGTTAAAATGATTGAAGGTAAAGCTTTCCCAATGTTTGGAAGCTACTATTCTAACACTCCCAAATAGCACTTATATTTTTAAAAAGCCCTTAATTCACTAACCTACTTAGGCTGGAGATACTGTTGTCTAAAGGAACTTTCTAGCACACCTCCAATCCCACTCCTTAGATTATGGCCTGTATAGCCAGTATTATGGTGAAAAACATAAGGACTGAAACCACTATCACTTTTTAAATAGGACTTCATGAAAATTAATCTCCTGATTTTTGTTCCTCCCCATCCCATACCACCCACAGTTCCAAAGCTTCCCTCACACAAAAATCTCCCTTTGACCTCAAAAAAGATTCATGCCTAGCCCTAACCGGTTTGGCTCAGTGGATAAAGCGTCAGCCTGTGGACTGAAGGGTCCCAGGTTCTATTCCCGTCAAGGACATGTACCTTGGTTGCGGGCACAACCCCAGTGGGGGGTGTGCAGGAGGCAGCTGACTGGTGTTTCTAACTCTCTATCCCTCTCCCTTCCTCTCTGTAAAACAATCAATAAAATATATTTTTTTTAAAAAAGATTTGTGCCTGGACCAGGACCAAAGCACATGCAGGAGGCAGAGCCACACCCCTACAGTAGTCCCCACCAGCGTGTAGTAACAAAAGCTTATAGCTCCTGACTGCCCTGGTCGAATTGGGCGCTGTATTAAACCATGTGCCTGCATCAGACCATTTGATTCTCACAATAATCCTATTGAGACAGGTATTACCATTAGCTTCCATAAGGCACAATTAGCCGTGGGAGAGTAGGAGATTCAAACCCAGGGAGTCTGACTCTTGAGCCCATGCAACAGCGGCATCTCAAGCACCTTCAGTGATGAAGAGTGGAGCCTTCAGGGCCCCAGACCAGTTTGCATGTCAGCTTGGCCACTTATTGTTGAATGACACTAAGAAAATTATTTGACCTCTTGACCTCAAGCCTCAGTTTCCTTATCTGTAAAATGGAACCTACCTCATAGGTTTGTGAGGGAATAAATGATGCTGTCCTGCATATAAACCATTGACATGGGACCTGGCATTTGGGGGGCATTCAGAAATGTTCATTATTGCATATTTACAAGCCTGTGTATCCCCTACCCTAATGTCATTGATGGCAAGGGTCAAGGTTATTGGTATCTTTTTCTCCCCAAGTGCCCAACAGAGTGTCTACCACATAGCATGCACTAATGTTTATTGAATGGATGGCTCAACAACACTATTTTTCTTTGTTATTTCAAACTAGAGGCCAGGTGCACGAAATTCGTGCATTTGGAGTGGGGGTGTCCCTCAGCCTGGATTGTGAGAGGGCGCAGGCCAGGTCGAGGAACACCCCCAGTGCACGATTGGGGCTGGGGAGGGACTGCAGGAGGGCTCCAGGGTGTGTCCAACCTATCTCATTCAGTCCCAATCAGCCGGACCCCAGCAGCAAGCTAACCTACCGATCGACTGTCTGCCCCCTAGTGGTCAGTGCACGTAATAGTGAGCAGTTGAGCAGCCTTAGTATATCATTAGCATATTATGCTTTGATTAGTTGAATGGCCAACCGGACACTTAGCATATTAGGCTTTTATTATACAGGATGATCGAGTAAGGGCTGTGGGGAGGCATGGGACAGGAGTTAGCCGAAAGCACCCGCCTCCCCGTCTGCTTCCTTGACTTTCCCAAACAAGTCTGAGCCCCTGGGTGTTTACTGGAATCTTTATGCTTCATCTTCAGACATCCTTGCTTAAAGGACACTGCAGACGCATGTGTCTTCTCAAGGATACTTACCCTGTTGATAGTACCTAATAGTTCATTTTAGATCAAGCTGTTGTTACAGTAAAAGCCTAAGGAGGCGGGCGAACGGGGCTGTTTGGTTTCTCAAGCCCTCTCTTTCACAGAAACATGTGTCAGAGTAAGCATTCTCCGGTCGCTCAGGGTCTGCCGGTCAGCCCCGGCAAAGGGCCTCCTCTATTTTGACACACAATAGCCACTTCTTGCTCAATTCTATTCCTTAACATTCATAAATAAATTATCAAGTGTCTAAAGACATCATTCTCAAATTCTTAAATTAGCAGAGCTGTGGGATTTTTCCTCCTATAGGAAAAAAAGAGAAAGTCGGTTTTCCTTCACTCTCCCAAACCTTCTTGGGCTCTACAGTGCATTTCAGGAAGTTCTCACTTCCACAAGTAGAAACACGGGAACTTACAAAATAAAATTTTAAATGCCCAGGTTGGGAAAGGGGAGTGGATATTTTTCTCAATCTTTACAGTTCCTTGAAATGTCAATGATCCTTCAAACTTCACTTTCTCCTAGAGAAATTCAAGAGAATTTTAGTTTACATGGAATATTTTGGGAGTGCATTCCTTTCATAAAGGGAAGCATACTCTCATTGAACACAGGTAGTTACTCAGAAACACTTAAGGTACTGCCATTCCATGCGCCCTTCCTCCAGGGGCAGAGCGCATACCTGGTGCTCGGCTCTCCAAGCACTGCAGGAGTGAGCTTCGCCTGCCTGCCACTGAGGTCTCCCTGCAAGCCCTCCTTCCCGCTGGGCCCACTGGGCTGGTGCCAAACATACAGCAAGCATCCTGCTCAATCAGTGTATGAGTTTCCTGGGGCTGCTGTAACAAAGCGCCACCGACTGGGTGGCTAAAAACAACTAAAGGTCATTCTCTCCAAGTTCTGGTGGCTAGATGTCCAAAGGCCAGGTGCTGGCAGCACCGTATTCCTTCTAAAGGCTCTGAGGAAGAATCCTTCCTTGCCTCTTCCATCTTCTGCTGGTCGTCAGCAATCCTTGCTGCTCCTTGACTTACGGACACATTACTCGCTCCAATCTGCCTGTCTTCACATGGCCTGATCCCCTGTGCGTCTATCTCTCTGTGTCCAAATGTCCCTCTTCATATAAAGACTCCAGTCATATTGGACTTAAGGCGCACCCTACTCTGGTACTTGAGGATATCTGTTTCTAAATAAGGTCACATTCACAGGTCCCAGGTAGTCGTGAATTTTGGGCGACACTATTCCACCCAGCAAGGGAAGAAATCAGTGTGAGCACAGAGACTCAGCAACTACCTATTGGGCATGACTTGAAAGGTTTTAAGATAAAAAGCCTCCTTCCCCTCCATTTAAAAAAAAAAAAGGATCTATTCCACCATTAGAGAGTTGCCTTCTATTGTCAATGCCTTTCTAGTGCCAAATAAAATAAAAGCAAAGCCTGAAATATTGCAAACACTGTCTGGAGGGATGACATGTATAAGTAATTATCATTTCAGACTCGAGGGGTAAATCAGCCCCCCCCTATTTTTCTTAATTCTCACCTGAGGATATTTTTTCCATTTATTTTTAGAGAGGGAGGGAAGGATGGTGAAAGGGGCAGGAGAGAGAAACAGAGAGAGACAGAGAGAAACATCAAAATGACAGGCACATCAATTGGTTGCCTCCCACATGTTCCCTGACCTGGGCTGGAGATAAAACCTGTAATCCAAGTATGCACCCTTGACTGGGAATCGAACCAGTGACCCTTCCATGTATGGACTGGTGCTCTAACCAGTGAGCAATACTGGCCAGGGCGATCAGCCCCTTTTCAAGCATAACTAGCAGAAGCAAGGTTTTGCTGGAATGGAACCTGGGATCTGTGACAGAAGGGAGCCGGTAGCACAGGAAACCTAAGTATGGAGGACACGAGACCAGCCACCAGAGACCAGGCACCCTGAAGGGACAAGAGGACGGAAGGGGAGTTCATATTCACACTAGTTTACATTCATTGAGCACCTGCTATATGCCTGGAACCATGCTTGGTGCTTCCATACATATTATCTCATTCAGTCCCCACAACAACCTCAGCATGAGGAACACATTGTCTCCTAATTCACGGAGGAGAAAACCAAGACTCCATGGAGTTAGGTGGCTTGGAAAAGGATGGGGGGAAAAGCATTAATGACCAAGCTCAAACCCAGGGGCTGACATTTGCCACTGCACAGAGGAGAGAAGAGGAAGTGGAATGCAAGATTTCCTGTCTCCCTTCTGCTGTGAGCCGGTCCAGCTTGAAGCTCTCTCACTGTACACCAGGGTTTGCTCTTCTTAACTTCTGCTTTTAAGTTGGCAGCCGTTTCCTATTGAGCTTCGAATGTGCCTCTGTGTGTATCTTGGAGAGAGAGAGAAAGAGAATATATGGGTCAATATAAGCAGACTCTTAAAAGCTTATACTTTATCATTGTAATAATCATAATATATTTTACTTTACAGCCACTCATAACCGAAGCCTCTGGGCACCCTAACAAAAATAGCTAAAGGAAAAAAAGGAAATTATATTAAACAAAGGAAATACGACTATAAAACCCCAATAGCCAGAGAACTAAATGAACAACATAAAACCTCCAAACAACAAAACTACAATGAAGCCGAGGGGGGAAAGAAACCTTTTCACGAGCTTTACCCTAAAGGATTCCACGCTGTGAGATCACATCTGTTTAAAGCACCATAATTTATCGATATGACATCAAACCAGAAACCAGCCATTGTAAACCTTTCCCGCAGAAACTCTCAGAAAACTAACCAGGTGGTCGATTGGGGGCGGGGAGGGAGGGATGTGTAGCACGTAGCCAGGGCAACAATGGCTTTAAAATTTTATGTTCAAATGCATCTATGTGAAGTTCCCAATCTTGGTACTGAGATGCAAAAATTGGTTCATTTCATGGGTAAACAAAATTGACAAAACCTTTCTTAGCAATTATTTGGGGGCTGGGGGAGATGGTTCACACCCAGTACTTGCTGACATCTTCTCAAACTGCTGCCTAAGAGGGCCATTATCAAGAATGGGACCTCTTGCCTGGCCAGCGTGGCTCGGTGGTTGAGCGTCAACCTATGAACCAGGAGGTCACAGTTAGATTCCCGGTGCGGTTTGCAGGCTCGATCCCCAGAGGGGGCCATGCAGGAAGCAGCCAATCAATGATTCTCTCTCATTGTTGTTTCTGTCTCTTTTTCCCTCTTTCTTCCTCTCTGAAATAAATATATATATATTTTTTTTAAATGAATCTTTATTGTTCAGATTACAATTGTTTCTCCTTTTTCCCCACATATCTCCCCACCACCCAGTTCCCACCCCCCCTCTGCCCTTACCTCCCCCCCCCCCCGCTGTCCTTATCCATAGGTGTATGATTTTTGTCCAGTCTCTTCCCATACTCCCCACACAGACACCCCTTTCCCCCTGAGAATTATCAATCCACTCCCATTCTATGCCTCTGATTCTAATAAGTTTATCAGTTTATTCTGTTCCTCAGATTTTTAATTCACTTGACTTTTAGATTCACTTGTTGATAGATATGTATTTGTTGTTCATAATTTTTATCTTTCTTCTTCTTTTTCCTCTTTTTAAGGAATACCTTTCAGCATTTCATATAATGCTGGTTTGGTGGTGATGAACTCCTTTAGCTTTTTCTTATCTGTGAAGGTCTTTATCTGCCCTTCAATTCTGAATGATAACTTTGCTGGGTAGAGTAGTCTTGGTTGTAGGTTCCTGCTATTCATCACTTTGAATATTTCTTGCCACTCCCGTCTGGCCTGCATGGTTTCTGTTGAGAAATTAGCTGATAATCGTATGGGAGCTTCCTTGTAGGTAACTAACTGTTTTTCTCTTGCTGCTTGTAAGATTCTCTCTTTGTCTTTTGCTCTTGGCATTTTAATTATGATGTGTCTTGGTGTAGTCCTCTTTGGATTCCTTTTGTTTGGGGTTCTGTGCGCTTCCTGGACTTGTAAGTCTATTTCTTTCATCAGGTGGGGGAAGTTTTCGTTCATTATTTCTTCAAATAGGTTTTCAGCATCTTGCTCTCTCTCTTCTTCTGGTACCCCCATAATTCTGATGTTGGTTCGCTTGAAGTTGTCCCAGAGGCTTCTTACACTATCTTCAACTTTCTGAATTCTCTTCTCTTCATGCTTCTCTGGAGGAGTGTCCTTGGCCTCTTTGTATTCCAAATCTTTGAGTTGATTCTTGCAATCCTCTAGTCTGCTTTTGGGTCTCTGTATAATATTTTTTATCTCAGTCAGTGTATGTTTAATTTCTAGTTGGACCTCATGGAATTTATCGGCCTTTTCCATGAAATTCTTGAAAAACCTTATAACCGTGGTTTTGAACTCTATGTCCAATCGCTTGTTTTCCTCCATTTCTTTGGTTTGTGATCTGTTTCCTTGCCTTCTCATATTCTCTGCTTCCCTGAGTTGGTAGGGTAGTTTTGTGTACTAGGTGTCCTATTGGTTCAATGGGTCAGCCTCCCAGTTACTTGAGGTGGACACTCTTGGTGTACCCTTGTGTACTGTGTGTTCCCCAGCAGGAGCTACAGCAAGGGCTAGTTTTCTCCTCCTTTGCTTGGGCGGTTTTGGAGCAGTCTGACTGGAGCTGCAGTTGGTTAAGCTGCCACAGAACAGGCCATTTATATGTAAAAGCCGCTGTGTGGAGCCTGGGCGGGTTTGTAGAATGTGCGGGGCGGGGCCTCAGGGCGGGGCCTCAGGGCTGGGCGGGGTCTCAGGGCGTCACTAGGCTGGGGCGTGGCCAACGGCGATGGCTGCCGTCAGCCGTCTCTGCCTTTCCCGTTTCCAAGTCCCTGCGCCCCGCGCTCCAGCGCAGTAAACAATGATTGCTGGGCGCACCACCGCAAAAAAGTCACTCTCACTTTCCGACCCGATGGCCGAGAGTCCAGCTTCTCCCCGTAGGTGTCTGGGTCCCCCAAGTGTCCCCAGAAACTGGATTTCAGAGTGATCGGGAGCTTGTCTCCCTGTGGGTTGAAGAAAAGCCGCGCACCCAGCCGCCCGCCGCCGATTCGCGTGCCTCCGTACCTCAGCTTTTCAGCGATTGTGCTCCTTTCTGTTCTTAGTTGTCAATCTTCCACTCAGCCAGCTTTCCCGTGGTTCTGGGTGGTAGACGTTTTTGTCTTTTAGTTGTGTTTTTGAAATTGTTGTGTGAGGCAGCAGATTAGTTGTTTAACTATGCCGCCATCTTGGTTCCTCTAAATATATTTTTTTAAAGAATGGAACCTCTTTAGGATTAGCCACTGAGTCTCAAATACTATGAAAGTCTTTGGGGAAGAATAAAGGCTCTTTTATTTATAAAGCAACTGAGTTTCTGAGCCTGTCCTCCCATTCTGATGTTGCAGCCATTTCAAATACTGTCAACAATAAAAAATATATATTGTTTTTTTAAAAAAGACACTCCTGTTGACACACAAACCCACCACAAACATTTGTTTAGGAACCACTGCGATCTCCATCCTCATGTCTGAGGGCAACATTACCCCCAGACAGGTGCTTCCTACATCCCTCCTACATGCTCTCCTGTTGAACATGGGAAATAAACCTGCTGGAGAAAAGACTTTAAAATATTTGTAAGATTAGGATAGCCTACTGGTTTACAAAACTATTTGGTTGGCAAAATAAAATAAAATATTAAAAAGCCAAATGACACTTCACAACTGTGTAGAATGTTTTCCAAAATATTTGTTCATTCTGGAGTACTTTCTAGGTTAGCATAAATCCGGCCCCACAAATTAGGACTCTCATATCAGAAACAGAGAGCCCAATGTAGCTTCCAGAGTAAAGCAGATGCGAGAGCAGACAGAGGAAAGACAGAAGGCAGCATGTCAGGGGAACCGGGTCATACAAAAGGGTCCACGTTGGGTTGGAGGATCAGCCCAGCCTGGGTTCTCTCCCACGTGCTAGCGCTTAGTCACAGGGTAACCTTGGATAAGTCACTTAACTTCTTTTTCTCATCTATACAAAGAAGAGAAACTGCTAAACAAACTCTGCTCTTTTTATTTTATGGAAGCCCTTGGCACTCTTCAAAAGAATAACTCACGTCTTCCAGAACAAGCTGGCTAAGCTCTCAGACACACCATTCCGTTAAAGAAGCAAGCTGCGGAATGGTACACATAGGGAAAATAGAAGCCACCAAAACAACACTGGGTGATTTCTACGGCCCGTAGACTCATGTGTGAGAGCACAGAGAAGTATAGGCTAATGCGCACAGGCCAAGGCATGAAGGTGACCTCTGGGGGCAGGCCTGGACTGGAACAAGGTGAGCACATGGGGACCTTATTACGTAAATATTTCAGAAGAGACTATATTTATATATTGCTTATACATGGGGAAAAAAACACACTTGTATTTTATGTTGCCAATAAAAACGACCTTCTGGCTTGATTCAGGGAATATAGTAATTTTAGAAGAGTCTCTTGCAGTCTGTACATGAGAGCTGGTGTTACAACTAGGCCAAAACTTGGAGGACCCAGAGTTCTAATTCAGGACAAGTCTGATTTCCTTTACAGCGCTGAACATTTCAAAGCTTGGCCCTAAACCCATTTGGAAATGGATGGTGGAAGGCACTGATATGTGAAGTGGAGTTGCAGCTGGACTGGGGACAAGCTGTGATGGTTGAAAACCTGAATGGGTTCCCTGTGCCCCAGCATGTCAACCAGCAGGGCCCCAGCCTTACCTTCCGGCATGTACCAGCCAGGTGTAGGACATGCATCCACACCAGCACCCAAAACCAGTTTCTGGGGACTGTGATATGGTTGATGGCACCCCCTCATGTTAATCAGGACACGGAGCCTTTGGTCCCTGTCACTTGGAACTGCCCTGGTGGACTGAGAATGAGCTGGGAGAGTTCAGCTTTGCTCTTCGGCTTTGCCCCCTCTAAACAGAGAGCCTCTGTGAGCCTTCCTACAAAGACATTTTCCTTTTGGACACACCAGAGGTGCAGGTGGCCCTGGCACACAGAGAAGAGAAAATGAAACAACCCCTCACAGCCTGAGACTGTCTGTCTGGTGACGGAAATGGACCTCTTAGCTTGGGATGTAGAATAGGAATCAGAGCAAAATTTTATTTCAAAGTTGGTGACTCATATATTCAACTAACTCTTTTTTTTAATATATATTTTATTGATTTTTTTACAGAGAGGAAGGGAGAGGGATAGAGAATTAAAAACATTGATGGGAGAGAAACATCAATCAGCTGCCTCCTGCACACCCCCCTACT
The DNA here is from genome assembly GCF_027574615.1 of Eptesicus fuscus. Lineage (NCBI taxonomy): Eukaryota > Metazoa > Chordata > Mammalia > Chiroptera > Vespertilionidae > Eptesicus > Eptesicus fuscus. The sequence goes on along the minus strand of NC_072488.1, from coordinate 38,615,520 downwards.
GGGGATGTGCCCGCAACCAAGGTACATGCCCTTGACCGGAATCGAACCTGGGACCTTTCAGTCTGCAGGCCGACGCTCTATCCACTGAGCCAAACCGGTTAGGGCTCAACTAACTCTTATTTAGATTGGGCAATCAAAGCAGAAAACCAGAGGTAGATGACTGAGGAGAACAGTGGAATTCATACCAAAATGGCTGGGATGTTTTCTTCCATGAACAACTTTAAGAAATATGTTCAACTGCACAAATAAAATAGGAAATAATACAGGATCAATGTCCTGTACTTAGTGAAGGGACTGAGAAAGGCTACCGATCTGTAAGATGCAAGGATGTCAGGAGGAAAGGAAGATTCCCTTTCTTTGTTCAGTCCATTTCGTACAAGCAGATCCCAGATAAGGCCTCCAGCGGAGAGGAGCTATCGGTGGCAGATGGCCTGGTGGCCTGAGTGGCTGTCAGTTCCCTTGCTCTAGGAGTCAAGCTGCACACACAAGGCTTTTTTTTTTTTTTTAAGGAATTTAAACCAGATTAAATACCCACTACCTGGAAATAAATTTATGTTGCAATTTTTGTACTATGCAATCAAAAAATGGAGTCAGTTTTTATTCAATCTGGTAAATATCTTTCAAAAAAAAGTTTGAGTCAGTGTGTGTGTGTGTGTGTGTGTGTGTGTGTTTTAAATCAACATTTGGGTTTAGCAAATTAGTGCAGATTTATCTATTTTCTTGTGTGTGGATCGGTTCCAGATCTGTTTGTAAGCACCAAGCTACTGAAGGATTATTATTTTTAGAATTCATATTCGTTCTTAATCTAATCCCCTAATCTGTCTGGGGGAAATGTCCAGATTGTCAACCCAACACACGAGAAAACCTCAATGAAGCAGCAAGAAAAGAAAAAAAAGACCAAACAATAGACAAATAACCATGGGATATATCGTTCAGCTTTTGTTGAGCTTGAAATGTGCCAAGTTGGAAATAGGGAGAGAGGTTTGTGATATTCCACTGGAACATATTGTCACTGTTAGAACCAGCCCACATTCACCAGAGCTGCCAATTACTCCCCAGCCACCATTTTTTTCCTTCAGATTGATCTCCTGCTTGAGGCTGTTTCACACCCATGACTCTGAAGCTTCCCTAGTGGCATGTTGGCTAATTAAGAGCAAAATCCATCTCTTGATGAAATAATGCTGCCGCCCGAAAAGGAATCCTACTTTTTTTTTTTTTTTTAATTCTTAATCAGGCTGGAAGGAGCCGTATTCTAACACTTGTATTAAGCATCGGGAAAAAAAGGTCCGTAGCTAGCAATTAGCAATGATGAAAAGGACAGCGATTTCAAGCATGTTGCGGTGACATTTTTATCAAATTAGATGAGTTTGCGAGGCCCACCAGCTGCATATGCTTATTGTCATTTACTGTTTGGACAGCAACACATCAGCCACTGAGCATCCGGAGGTGCTGAATTTAATAAGTCGTTTTGACACTGGTGTGAAACGAGCAGATCAGCATTCTGAGGAATGCGTTCACACTCTGAACAGACAGGCAGACACTCTAAGCATGCGAGGTGACACCAATCAACAGGAAGAAATGATGAAAGCCAGGCTAGGAAGCAGGCAGTACCGGTGGCAGCGGTGGCAGCCACAGAGACACACCACTGAGAGAAAAGAAAAAGATACACACACACACACACACACACACACACACACACACACACCTACTATTTCTTGGTTTAGCTAGACAGAGCATCTAAAGAAGCAAAGACTATCCAGAAATAATGCAATGTGTACTCACTGCAGACACTGTACATTTTCATTTATAATTTAAAAACCTACACGGTTCCCCTGTAACAACCATTAGAAGACGCTGATCAATCTTCAAACACATGTTTTTGGCCCCTCATGTTAGAAACACAGCATCCCATTCTAAAAGAAACACATGTTTTTGGCCCCTCATGTTAGAAACACAGCATCCCATTCTAAAAGAAACAAGCAAAAAATTTCTCGGCATGCATGCTGGGAAAATAAGTTTTGGTTTATCCTTTCCACCTAATATGTTAGTTCTAAACCGATTGCCCAGCTGGGATAGGAAGAGGTAGTGTTACTTGGTTTTGATTTACGGTGGGGTGAGGGCAAATGTTGCTTTCAAAACTCTTGCTTGGAATATGAGATGTGGAAGGACATTCTGATAATCCCAGGAGCTATTTATCCTGAGGGGGAGATCTGATAGTAACATTTTAACCGTGTATCTGCCATCAGAGTTAAAACACACCAGAGAGTCAATTGCCAATTACCTTTAAAACATACAGGTGTCATCTACAGCCTAACAAAGGTGACTAGCAATTAGTTCCTGGCTTTAGAAGTTTCTAATGCCATCTAGTGGAAATGGTAAATTTGATCACTTGCACATCAAAGGAGAGCCTCAAACCCCAGCTAATATGTCATCTTATATGCTGTCATATATTCCGAAAACTCAATGCTAGAGTCCAATCTCAAATATAACTCAAAAAAATTTTTGCTAGTTCATAAAACTAGAACGTACTTTGGAAAATAAGACTTGCCCAGAATACCCTTGGATGCCTGCCCACTGCAAATGAAGCGATGATTAGTGCCACCCCACACCACTGCTGTGCCAATAAGATCATTTTCCTCATCGTTGTCCTGTCTCTTATTTTCTAAACCCTAGAATCTAGAGATGAACTATTTGATTTTTTTGAAGCCTGGTGGGTTCAGTAAAATGTAATATAACCTCTTGAAGTACAGTCGTGCATCCCTGAATGACAGGGATATGTTCTGAGAAATGTGTTGTTAGGTGATTTTGTCCTTGTGCAAACATCTTAGAGTGTACTTACACAAATCTAGATGGTATAAGTTACAACACACCTAGGCTGTATGGGATAGCCTATTGCTCCTGGAGAAGACTTGTCTTTTAGAGGTGATATGGAGGAAAGTGACATATGTAGGCTATAGACTACTCATCTAACGCATCTTCATATACAAAGTAAAATATGGCCTATTTTGTCTTCACAATTATGTGAAGCACCTTCTGATTCATAGCCCCATGGCTGAAGCTGCTTGGTGACCATCTTGAATGGGAGCACAAAATCCCCAATGTTATTTTTATTGCAGACTGTCCATTTAATATCATAGTTTACCTCTCTCATTCTTTTCTTAAATGTAATATTTGCATAATTTGCATCATGTAGTATATGTATACCTATATATGTTGATTTTCAAAACACCTATTTTTTCTGATTATAAAATATAATTTATTATTGTAGAAAAGTGTTTAAATATACAAACACATTGAAACAAAATTTTTGGACTGGAACCGGGATTCTTTGTACGCCGGAATTGAAGAATGAATACACGGACAGAAAGTGGTATAGCAAAGGTGGAGATTTATTGAAGAACAAGTACAGACTCCCACATGGGGAGAGGGAAAGAGTCCCACAGAATGAACTCCCACGTGGGGAAGGGGGAAAGGGTCCCACTGGGTTCCTTTTCCCTGTGGCTTATAAAGGCTGCAGATCCTGGTGCCTTGACATCCCCTCTGATTGGTCACTATTCCCTTACACTGGTTACTATAGTAACTCCTGGGCTCAAAGGTCGAACCTCTCCCCGCCCCCCCACCCTTCTTCCCTATCGGTTTCCTATTCCCTTTGGGCTTTCTTCTTCCCCTTCTGAATGAAGGGCTTCCTTCTCTTTATTTTGTGAATATAGACCTTTTGCTGTTCCCAGCTCCCTCATTCTTTGGAAATGTAACTGTTGCAGCTTTCCAGCTCCCCCATTCTATGGAAATATACCTTCTGCTGCTCTGCAGCCCTGTGTTCCCTCCATGGTCCCTCTAATTTCCAAAATTTCTAATATTTCCTAAACCTGTCCTATTTTACCCCCAAAATTCCTGTTTCAACATGAAAAAAATTAAAATCACCCAGAATCTCACCACCCAAAGATATCCTCATTTACTATTTTATTTCTTCAAAGTTCTTTTTCTGTGCATAATTTAACACAGCTAAGCTTATATTACATATTCTGATTTTAAGTACAATTAACCCAAGAAGAGTCATTCACAAGTCCTAGTTAGATGTTACAATGAGAGTCTTAATCACAGATTATATCTACCACTGGTAGTTTATTCTTTTTTCATAATTACAAAAAGAACCCTATACACTCAGGTCATTCAAAATGAATTCTAAGGAGCATAAAATTATTACTCAAGTTCCTTGTCATGAGATGCTATTATATTGCTGAATAAAAAAAATCAGTTTCAGTGAAGGGGAAAAAAAAAACATTTTCTGGGTTTAGTCATTCTGCAAATACAATGTCACTGTCATTTAAATATTGTAATCCTGTTTTGGACTGGAAATAAAGTTGTTTTTATTGTGGTTTAAGTAGCAGGAGATTCTATCTGAACACTGAGGTAAATAATATTACCCAAAAAACATATTTCCTGATACTTAAAAAAATAGCAAAAGCCAACAATAACAACTAATGGAAACTTTACAGACCCTAACTTCTCCCCTGGATTACAAATCCATTTGAAAATATCTAATACAATTAGATTTCTGATTCTGGAATCTAAGCAGAATTAAAATGTATTTATAAATCTTTATACCCTGGCTCTCTCAATCCCAAGTCCTTTATTCTTCAATTGCCTGGAGTAAAACTTTAAATAATTTTTCAAGTTGTTTACAACATGGCATTTTGCAAAATTTTCATATTTTCTTCACAAATTAAGACAATCCTTAAATTTCAGCATTCACTCCTACTAATCTTTAAAACTGTGGACTGCCATTATCTTCTGGCCTTTAGTTCTGTAGGGAGAACTCTGGGACCAGCCTGATTTTTGTTTCTAGGTAGCTTGTTTTGAGCCTGAATGTTTAAGAATATTTTCTTTAGCTTTGTAATGCAAAAGCCCCAAGCAAAGTCTAGGCTTCTTTCTGTGAATCTTATCAGGACCTCTGTGAGTCCTTTCAGTCTTCATTCAAGTCTTCCTTTGCCTCAGGAAACCTTTTCTTCCTATTATATCTTTGATTATCACTTATTTCCAACTAGAGGCCCAGCGCAAGAAATTCGTGCACAGGTATGGTTCCAAGGCCTGGCCTGTGATGAGGACCATCTTCCCTGGCTGCCAGCAGCCGGCCCCACCCCCGCCACTGCCACCCACTCCCGTTCACCATTCACCATCCGGCAATTGGAGCCTGCCAGCTGGGGGAAGGGACCAAGAGGTTGGCCTGCAGGCCCTGATCAAGCGATGGGGGCCTGCGGGCTGGGGGCAGCTCCTGCATTGAGTGCCTGCCCCCTGGTGGTCAGTGCATGTCATAGCGACTGGTCGTTCCCCTGTTTGGTCAATTTGCGTGTTACCCTTTTATTATATAGGATTTGGAGGGTGCTTCTCTTCCTCAAGAACAACTGTCATTTTAGCCTGTCTCTTTTCTCTAAACCCTGTATCTACTCTTTACCTCATCACTTTAATCTTTGTCCCTTTTTCTCCAGATTCACAGAAAAGTTTTTATCTTTCACAATATGTGTTCTACCCTGCACAATTCCATAACAGATTTTAACCTCCAGCTCAAGTCTAACTTTCTTGTAATTTTTCCATTATTTTATTATTTTTATTCTTCCCTGTTATGTTTTTACATCAACCTTTTGCCTTTTTTAGGTAGTAATAATATCAATTTTTTAACTTAAAAAGATGTTATTAACCAAAATGTTTCCTTTGTTTAAAAAAAGTTTGTATGTAGAAAACAAATAAAATATAACAGATAAAGTTCAAACCTCTACTGTCCCCCATTATTTTGAACTGTGTCCATATTTTTATACTTTTACTACTTACATATGTATCCATATATGATCTATAGTAGACTATTTATGAAATGTCTACATACTGTATCATACTAAAAATGGTATCATTTTACAACTTTCACTTCTCTGGATAGTATACTCTCCTGAGAGGCTACAGTAGGTGTTCCAGCCAACAGCCCCAGGCGGGATAACCAGGGTCCACTGTCAGAGGAGTGCATAAGCCTTCACATGATCGCACCCCTTCATTGAGCCACTCCAGCTGATGCCAAATAGAGCAGAGACGACCTGTCTACCCTGAGCCCAAATTGCAGATTTGTGAGCAAAATAAGTGGTGCCATTGTTCTAAACCACTTGCTTTTGGGGTAATTTGTTACGCAGCCACAGTAACTTGAATAGCTTCTGCCCGTTCCCTGTCCTGGTTCCCCACTTTCTTACCCATTCTCCTAGGATCACTGCCTCAATAAACCATTTGTATAAATCCAAGAGACCAAGGCAGAGCTGTGGGATGGTCCATACCAAAGGAAGAATGTACAACTTCCCTTGAAAGCTCCAGACTCTTTAAAACTCAATGAAATATGCTATTTCTGTGGTACCAGTCATTGGGTAAAAGAAGCAATTGAACTGAAACTAAAAGGTAAGGTGAAGGAAGAAACTTACTCCCTGAATTCTCTTTGAGTGACCACTTTAATGGTGGAGCTGCAGAATCAAGAAGCATCTAGATTCAGTGCTGTTGCAAAGAGAACTCTTTTATAGAGAGTCCTGTCTTTAAAAGGCAGTACTTGGAACTCCCAGCTTTATGCTTCTTAAAGAATCTAGGGGAAACGATTCTACCCTTCAGGTAAAAGAAAAAGGGGTAATCCCCACGGCCCTCCTAATTGGGCTCTCTAGAAAAATTGCCAGGATCCCTGTGAACAGGTGCCTTTCCCAGCAACTGGATAGCAAGACCTGGGAGGAGAGTGCACAGTCCTGAGCCTCTAGTTCCACCCAATGGAGGAAGAGCCTCTGCCAGCAAGTTACCTGTACATCCAAAAACATGGAACCTTTTGCAGATAGTCTATGGCAAACTGCGGCTCTGTTGACTAATGAGTTTGCCGACTACTGCGTAAGGCATTACCCTTACCCAGAAGTTTTGACTTCAGGTTAAAGACATTAGTACATTATTAAAATGTTTTTTAAGTGTTTTTCCCTAAGGCAGTGGTCAGCAAACTCATTAGTCAACAGAGCGCCAAACCGCGGCTCACGAGCTGCATGTGGCTCACAAGCCAGTTTGCCGACCACTGGTCTATGGGCAATAGAATGCCATCTGCTGATGAGAATGCTGCTTCTGACCTTACATTTCTCAGAAACAACCTCAGAAGTCAGGCCTCATAAACACACTACCTACTGCTCCCACTTTAAAGAAACTGACCCAGCATACCTAACTACACTTCTCTTTTACCCTGGTGCCTGCCTAGTAACCCCAACACCATCACAAAGACCTCGTGTGCTTTATGGCAGGGATTTCACATAGTAGGTCTTTTCACTGGATGCCTCCTTTCAAGTCTATGCTGCAGCCTCTCTAGCATGGCTCATCTTCCCAAGAGATTTCAAGCTTGGGTAGTCCCCATTTCAAAATTCCTCCCAATGTCATCACTGTCAAAGACTGCAAGGGTAGAGATGGAAGCCACATCCTCCAGCAATCCTATATAATAAAAGCCTAATAAGCTAAGTGTCCAGTCATCTGGTCATCCATTCAACCAATCAAAGCATAATATGCTAATGACATGCTAAGGCTGCTCAACCACTCACTATGACGTGCATTGACCATGAGGGGGCAGACACTCCGACTAGTAGGTTAGCTTGCTGCTGGGGTCCAGCCGATCAGGACTGAGTGAGACGGGCCAGACATGCCCTGGAGCCTCCCGCGTCCCTCCCTGGCCCAGATAGTGCACCAGTGGGGTCCCTCAGCCTGACCTACGCCCTCTTGCAATCCAGGACCCCTCAGGGGATGTCAAAGAGCTGGTTTCGGCCCGATTCCACAGGCCAGGCCGAGGGACCTTACTGGTGCACAAATTCGTGCACTGGCTCTCCAGTAGCCACATAATCACAGGCTTCTCCTACCTACCAGGTCTCTTGGGGATATTTCAAAATAATGAGCATACTTTGGAGCATTCTGAAATGAGAATGAATATTCTAGGATACATTATGCTTCATCTTGGATCTTTATCTTTCTTACAAGCTACCCAATCCCACCACAATGAGCAATTTGTTTTTCCTCAGCCTTAAGCTACCCAAACCACCTGAAAAATGAAGCTAACCTAGGACATACTGCAGAATGGATCTATTTTCCTCCTGAATTTTATCTGGCCACCACCTCATGCCCAGGGAGCAAGCCTTACACTGACAGTCTGTTAAGAGGCTGAGCAAATCCTGCTGTTCGGCCAATCGTGATGTAACAGACCACGGAAAACAAGATTTCAAATCATTACCAGGATTGCCAAATCCTGTGGATCAAGAAAGCCCATCTCCTTCCTGACTTAAGTGGCCAACAAAGGTGTGAGATGCTCTGATAGGTGTGAGATGCTCTGAGGAAGACTCCAGAAGGCTTCATGGAAGGTCACACCCACAGTGGCAACTACCTCATCTGGCCCAGCGCCATAAGCCATTAAATTCTAGCAAACCTAAAGATGTTTTTGGAGATTTGATATTTGTTTTTACTTTTGTTTTCACCTTTTTTTTTTCTTTTTTTTTTTTTGCTTTTGCCTAAATATACATATTTCAGAGGACCTGGATTTAATTTAGTCTGCAATAAATTGAATTGCCATAGAACTTGAAGTTCATAATAAAATTCAGATTTGGGGGTTGAGCAGGCTAGGTTTCAAACCCTAGTCATTCCATATCTTAATTACTAGTTGTATGACCTTGCAAAAATTCAGTGAACTCTCCAAGCTTCCATTTTCTCATCTCAGGAAACCTGGTATAATAATTATACTTTTCCATAGAGTAATCATGGGGATTTCACAAAATATTGTATATAGAATACTCAGCTTAGCACCTGATAGCCAGTAGGAATTCAACTAATTTTAGTTATGTGGAAAGAAGTTTTACCAAACTCCATTTTATCCATTCACTTTTTGTCTGGAATATTCAGGACCAAAAATGGTCTACAAAAATTGGAGGCAGTCTATGACATTTTATAGAACCCTATTTCAATGACATGAAAATGAGTATTAGACACACACACACACACACACACACACACACACACACACACACCAATAAAAAAGAATAACCTGAATAATCACTTGCAAGCACTCTGCCTAAAAGAGAACAGGCTTCAGGCCAATATGCATTTATGTGAAATTGAAAATCCACCCCACAATATGTGCTATGTTCTTCAGACCCAGAAGCTTCCTTATGCTAGAGGCCTCAGTCTGGACATTATGCAAAATGAAATGGACATGGTGAACTGTATTAATGGTGAGTTGTTGGAACTCTTTCTACAAAGTTGCCCAAAGATAGAGGGTTTTTTTTACTTTTTATTATGGAAAACTTCAAACATGTGCAAAAGTAGACAAAAAGTATAACAAACCCCCATGTTCTTGTCATCCAGATTGTACAAATATCAATTCAAATAATCGTATAGGATCTAGACCTCTACCCACTTCCCCCATCATATTATTTCAAAGCCCATCTTGAACATTATTTAATTTTATCTACAAATATTTTAGTATGTGCCTCTATAAGGACTCTTTAAAAAAACATACACACACAACTGTAATATCACTATCACACCTAAAAGCTTAATAATAATTCTTTAATATTTCTAGTAAATATCCAGCCAGTGTTCAAATTTCTCATTGTCTCATAGGTGTCATGCTTTTTTATCAGTATATTTGTTTTAATAAGGATCCAAATCATGTCTTCATATGTCAATTGATGATTTCTCTCTTAAGACTTTTTTCAATTTAGAGGTTCCCCTCAATCTTTTCTCTTGAAATTCATTTGCTAAAAGGATCAAATCATTTGCTCTTGGAGTTTCCCAAAGTCTAGCTTTTGCCCCCCTCCCCTCAAAAAAAAACAAAAAAAAAAACCTGTAAAGCTATACTTAACTATCAAAATAATTATTCTCTAAGTGAGAGATGGGGCAAGAAACTGAAGATGGTATTGATCTGTTAGTGAAGCTATTTTAATATTTTTCAAAAGGTTGTTGATGCAATCCACAAGATCATCTGCATGTCAATTGCAGGCTGGAGTGAAGAAGGCCAAGACTTGTTGCATTCCCAGGTCCTCCCCTGTTTCTGCTCATGAGAACATTCCAGGCACCACCACTCTGTGCACCTCATTATCACTAACAGTTCTTCCTGCGAACCTGCTCCCTTTTCTCTGCGCAGAAGAAGCATGCATCTGTGCAACAGGAACTCAGAGGATAAACGTGTATGTTCAAAGGTAAAAGAGAAACAGAGGTGGGAGAATGAAAGGCTATGGAAAAATCCAGTAGATGCAGCCAAAAGCTGGTAAGTTGGGGATTGTGGGTGAATAGGATGGGCAGGGAACAGGTGATAGGGGTGTCACAGTGAAGATGAAAAGGTATGGCCTCTGCCATGATCACTAGGCCCCATACCCTCTGTTTGGGAGGAGGCCACTTGGGCTGCAAAAATAAGTCCACTAACCTTTGCTCTGCCATGAGCACAACCTCTGCTCCCCTAAACCAACAACCTTTAAACAACTCAGCAATTGAAGTAGAAGATTCATTCTGACATGAGTCTTAGGATAAGTCAGATATGGCTATGCAGTAGGCAGTCAGCACTGGGAAAATTCTTGGCCCATAGCTACTTGGTTCCTACCCGCCACAAGAGCCCAGCAGTGAGGACTGGTCCCTTTTCATGTACAACAGTAAGCTTCTAGAGCACTCCCCAAGACTATACAGAATCACATGAAATCAATAATAGCATGTTGACAGAGGAATAATACAAAGCAGCTAGATATCCCAATAAAATAAAATCTGACCCTATTTGTGGATATTTAAGATATACTTTGTCTTCTTTTGATTCTCTTTGGCCATCACAATGTCTTGAAATTTATAAATCTCTTTTCTCATGTAAAAGATGTTCCAAGTTAAAACTAAATAAACCATGGGGTATTCTGAGCCCTTGGTGAGCCAAGACCCATTGTCTTCAATAGAACAATAAGACTGACAGCTGAATTCCCACCAGAAATAAAAGCTATCCAAGAGAATGAAACCCCATCAGCTGAGTTGGCCACAATGCACCCGACTGAGAAGCCACAGCATCGACTGTCCCCAAGGGCCTGATTTCACTGCTCAGGTGACATGAATACAGGACAGAAAGCTAGACCCCCTGGGACTCACAGCCTCAGAGTTCTGGGGATCATGGCTTCTGCCCTCTGCATGATGCACAGGATATACATGTACTGAACCATAGGCAGGCTCTCTTCAGAGGCACCATGCAAAAGGCACAAATTAAAATGGCCCAAGAAAACCCTGGTGGGAATGCAGACTGGTGCAGCCACTGTGGAAAACAATATGGAGTTTCCTCAAAAAATTAAAAATGGAACACCTATTTGACTCAGTCATCCCACTTCTAAGAATATGTTCTAAGAAATCAGAAACACCAATCATAAAGAATATATGCACCCCTATATTGATAGCATCACAATTTACAATAGCTAAGAGTTGGAAACAGCCTAAGTGCCCATCAGCAGATAAGTGGATAAAAAAAACTATGGTACATTTACACAATGAAATACTACGCAGCAATAAAAAAAGAAAGAACTCTTACCATTTGCAACAGCATGGAGGGACCTGGAGAGTATTATGCTAAGTGAAATAAGCCAGTCAGAGAAGGATACGTATCAGATGAATCAAATAAACTGATGATCAAAAATAAACCCAGAGTCATAGAAGCATGAACAGAGTGTTGAATCTCAAAGGAAAGGCAGGAGAGGGTGGGTGGGAAGAGATCACCAATGAACTTGTATGCATATTTGCATAACGTGTGGACACAGACAATGGGATGGTGAGGGCCTAGTAGGGGTAGGGGGGATGAGAGTGGCTGGGAGAGGTTTATAGGGGATAAAGGAGGATCTATGTAATAATTTCAACAATAATGATTTTAAAAACTAATTTAAAAATAAAATAAAAAGGCAACAACTGAAGCAGTAACTGCATCCAGCTCAATTCCAGGATATATGAGTAATGCTCAGCGTTCTCCTCTAGGCCCAGACGTAGCTCCTAATGGTCAATAATCTACACACTAATAGTAAGTTATCTTCTCATCACACACCTAAAATAAACGTGGTAGAAAATAAACAAGATAACAGCAATAAAAACTCCCATTTAGAAATGGGGAGAATGAGAAATACCCAGAAGTTACCAGTTCATAACTATTGTCATAGCCCACTGGGCAGGAATAGTCAAGACTCTTCCTTAACAGTGAAATCAGCTCCTTGCTTAGACCATCTGGCAACCCCTCATTCTCCTTTCTGAGAGTAACTCCCTTGTCAGTTAGCTCTAGCTTTGCCTTCTGAGAGGTTTTTTTTTTTCCTTATTCATCATCCTCTTGACCACAAGGTAAATGGACCTTGGAAAACACACACAACCCTCTTTCACACTCTCTTTCTGCTAATGCGGGCTCAGGAACCCAGGCATTACTATAGAGGTAGTGTTCACAGGTTTTTCTTTCCAATACAATTCCTTTAAAAGCTTAGCAGACTTCCAGTGCATTTGTTTCTATGTGTGAAAAACCACAGTGAAAGATCTCACCAAGACAAGAATTTTTAAGCTAACTATACTTTAATAAAGAAAAAAAGAAACAAATAAAGATATTTCCTGGAAATTGCTCACACTACTTCTACTCAATTTGCCACTGATCAGAATTGAGCCATGTGGGCATGCCTAGCTGAAAGGAAAACTGGGACACAGTTTTTATTCTGGGAAGCCACATTTGCACTGTGAGAAGTAGAACAAATACTGGGGGACAACTAGTGTTTTCTGCGAAAGTGCTGCTTCTCTTCACCTCCAGCCCAATGGAAGGAGCTTCAAGACCAGATAGAGCTTTGTCCCGTGTCCCCTGAAGTCTGTGAGCATCAGTCTCTGATGCCAGAACCCTGCATACACAAGCCTGAGAAGAAAAGGTGGCTACCTAGTCTGAGAGCAGAGAGGGAAGGGGACGATGGCCCGTATAACTGAGAAAGAACCAGCCTGGTTCTGACCTCTAGGGACTTTGCCCAACATGGGCTCCGGGAGCGGCACTGTGACGCCAGCAGTGTCCCTGTGTGTGAATCAGGTTGCTGGAAAACCAAGGGAACTACAGAGGAGAGATTTCCCAGGGATGAAAGGCAGACTCTGGAGAATACACAAGTGCTTGTCCCCACCACAGAATGAGTCAGCTTTAAACATCTGCCACAGCCAGAGGAAGCCAGGACAGATAGCATCAGTGCCAGTCACATTAGACCCTCCCAGCCATTCCTTCTCCTCCCTCCCCACCATCCCAACCACAGGGCAGTCAGCAACTTTGGTGGGAGAGTTGGCAGGGAGGAATGAACTTGTAAGGTGAGAAGTAGGAGCTTTCCACGCCTTGCTCCCCAACTCAGAATTGCAGGTCAGAGGAAGAGATGAGAAGCTTTAATTTTATTTTCTTACTTTATCTTTATTATTGGGAGTATTACAGATGTCCCCTTTTTTTCTCCATTGACCCCTTTCACCTCACTCCCACCCCCTCCCCAGGCCTTCACTGCACTACTGTCTATGTCTACGGGTTATGCACATAGGCATATAAGTTCTAGTGTGCAGTTTTCATTGTTTCTCTGAAACTGTACGTTTCATTTCAGTGATGAATCCTGGCTGCCCATTGGGATCACCTGGGGAACTTTTTAAATTCCTGATGTCTGTGCCCCATCCCAAGACATGCTGATTTCATTGGTCTGGGGAGCACCTTGGACATCCATGTTTTTTAAAAGCTGCTCAGGTGATCCTGATGGGCAGTCCAGGTTGAAAACCACTGGGTAATTCTAGATTAAGAACATTTTTGCAAACAAAAGATCACAGAGTGACCAGGAAAGTGATAGAACTTGCCCTCTATCTTCCCTGGGGGAGAGAGAACTAGCCCCACAGCCCGGGCACGGAAAGAAAGAACAGAGATATTTTATGATTGCACCTCATCAGCGTCCTCACTTTCAATATAACAGTTATATCAATCCTACCTCCTTCAGAGAGATTAGAAGCCTCTTCAGAGGAAGGGCCAGGACTTAGGATTCGTTGGGGTCTTCACACTGCCCTGCACTTGTCAGACTCATTAGAGAGAGCTTAGCATAAACTTATTGCCCTGTTGTTGACCCCTGACCTCCATCCTGAGAAAAGTGGAGTGCTCTTCGTTATGCACAGGGCAAGCTAAGGTGACTCCAAGATAACCTTCAACTATATCTTGGAGTCGATGAAGAACATAAAAAGCGAATGAAATATAGTCATGATAAAGTGACTGGAAATTTCTATCAACCAATTCCAGTGGTCCAGATTTCGACATCTATATGGAGGCTGTCCCATATTTGGGTAAATATTTGTTTTCCTAATGCAAGGGAAGGTCTGGCTTCCCTCCTCTCCTCACCTGACCCTGGCAGAGCAGCCTTGCTTCCTTCACACCATCACCACGACCACCACCCTCAGTCATGGGGAGCTCTGACCATTAATAAAGACAGACACTGACAGGAAGCGGGAAAGGAGCCAGGAACTTGCAAAACCATCAGCTAAATCCAAGAGCAGCTTTAGTCTGTCAACACAAAGACGTCATGTGCCAAAGTAGTCTACAGCACCAGGATTCCACAAGAGACGGTTGTCAAAATGTCCCTTATTCCCCAAGCCCACACTTATTGTACAAATTCATCAAATAGACGGGAGTTGGTTGCCAGATGCATCATGCTCCAAGATTTGATGCTTGAGAAATTGCACTTTCCTATGAATGGATCCTGAAGCTTGGTATCAAGAAAGATCCCTTTTCATAAACTAAAAAAAAAAAAAAAAAAAGGGTAAAGCAAAGACTCTTAAGCTCATTCTAGTACAAAATTGGCCTTCTCCATCACCAGCTGCTGTCTTTTGTCTGATTCAAAGACATTTTTAAACTAGAAATAAAATGTTCTCAACCATGAGCCCAAGCCCAGAGAGAAGTCTGCTTAAGCTGTATTTGCTGAAAAGAACCTGCCAATCTCAACATAATTTTCTAGACTTTTCCCAGCAAAGGAACTCCCCCACATGAAGGTAAGTTCAGCCAAAAATGAAGTCCCTTGTTCAGTCAGATATGAAAAGCTCTATCCCATCATCCCCATAGTATGTCATCACCAGGAAGGCCAACTACCTGCTAGAGGGGTCAGTAAAAAAAAAAAATCTTGATATTGTACTTGCAATGCTGCTTACCATATCCAATTATTTTACCATTTAAAATTACTCACTGTACCTACCACCCTGGTAGTTCAACTGCACCAAGCCATGAGCCCCATTGGTTTTAATCAGGTATTAAAGCCTGGAACATTAGACAAGCTAACCATTTGATGATGACGATAACAAGTGGCCCATTAAAGGTAATTTTTTTAAGTTAATGAGCTCTCCCCAAAGAACGGCCACGTACTGTACTGAAAAATGTCCGTAGGACCCACTGCACTTTCTCACTATTTATTTAACTTTATGTGGATGCCATAAAACTTCTTTATTTGCTTTCAGTTAGCCCATTGGTTTTGACAAGATAAATTTTTTATTTAGGTCTTTGCCCAGCTACAATCAGAAACAGGAGACTCACTTTCCAAAGCCAGGCTGATAGATGGATTAATCAAAGCCCTCCCCACCCTGCCCTCCTTCCAGCAACCACAGGGATCAACAGACGGAGTTTTTCCTTAATTAAAGAAACTCAGCAACAAGGTGATTTATCGATGACGAATCTTGCAGGCCTTTTCATTGTGCGGTCACTGTTGGCCACTGTTTGAAATTTACCAACATAAATAAAGCCTCTCCATGACTAAACAAAGTTAAAGTAGCAATAAATTGAGCCTGCCATGTACTCTGGGCTAGATCTGAGGCCAACATAAATATCAAAATGCCTTGGCCGTGACACGCTTGACACAATGACATCATGCACTCCCAAGCAGCACAGCCTGGCCCAAGCCAAAGCCTAAAACCTAATACAATTCCCCCAAATGAATCAAATTGCAATGGTCTAGACTCGGCCGCGCTAAGTGTTCAACTTCTGGCTTCCTTGCCCTCCGCTGTCGGAGCGATCCCATTAAAAAATAATCTATATGCCGATCTAAATTTCGCTTTTTCTGCATGATTAAATTTTGGCAGGGGTAAATCTCTGTTATTCTCACTCCCCAGGAATGTTTGGAAAGTTACTAAAAACTCGGGATTTATCAGCTTGAAGTCCAGCTGTTCCGGTGCCATCCAGAGGCCTGCCTGCAGCTACCCCCGTGGGAGGCAGGCCCGTGGACTGCAGGGGTCACGGAGTGCTCCTAAGGGGGCGAACCTCTGCTCACATGCAAATGCCTCGACGCTGGCTTCTCTCCCGAGGAACTGCTTTGCCCAAATCTAGCAACAGGCTGTGGGCAATGCCTTCTCGAAACAAGAACGTTAGCTAAGCGGGGCTCAACGCCCCCAACCCTGTTGCCGCCAGGAGATGAAACCTTTCAGAAGGCACACACACAGGACATCCCATTAAAAATGGAGACAATCTAATCACTAATTGGTGAAGCCATAAAAGCTGCCAAAAGGACATTTTCCTTAAACTACTTTACACAGGGCTGTATAATTTTATGTCACTTTTTATTTATGTTGCTGTAATGAAAGCCGTGCTAGGAGCTGAGGAGCTTGGGGAGAAAGGAATTGAACTCGGTTGGAAGGGGAAAGAGGAAGTCCATCTACAAGGCTTGCAACAAGACTCATTTTGAAATATGGAGAGGTTGGGGAGGCGAACTTATTTACTCCGAAAAGCCTCTGAGCAAAAATGTTTGCAATGAGCATCTTTCTTCCACCACTTCCCTCTCCACCCCCGTGGCCATCGCTGCTTAACATCTATAAAGTGGGTCAATGGTGTTTCACGTGAATTAGATGGACAAACCCATGCCTCTTAGACTAATCTTGGGAAACCAGGCTTTTATTGTGTGAAATAGGTAAAGGGGTATGACGTGAGCTTCTAGAGGGATCCACGTAAAAATGAACCCCATTTTAACAAGGGACTGATGAATTTGCAAAGCTCCATAGGCCATTACAACGCCAGATTGGAAGGTTCTAGGAAGGCACTGTTTTTTATTACCCAGAAGATCGAACAGGCTCTCTCTCCCCGTCCTGATTTGTATGTGACAATTCAGAGAAGTCTGACTGTTGGGAAATGAGAAATAAGTTATGAGATCGAAAACCTTGGGTAAACAAGTGGAGGGCCCCGGGGGGGTCCCCTGGAGAGCTGATGAGGTTCTGTTTCTTGATGGGGGGCCAGTTGCTGGGGTGTACTTGGTCTGTGAAAATTCACTGTACTCTGAGGATGTGTGCTGTTTCCTCTATGTATATTATACTGCAATAACAATTTTTTTTTTAAATAGCACATGTTCAAATGAGTCTCTTAAAAGAGATGCAAGGAGTGGGTCGTGTGCATACAAAAACACTCCGATGCTGAGCCATTTTCCCAGGGAAAATGTAGATCGCCCCTTAAAATGCAGGGGCCCTCCGAACTTGGCTGATTTTCAAAGCAAGATGAGGTTGTTTTTAGAAACAATTTGCCTTCTATTAACAATGAAATCCAATTCGGCTTTGACTATTAGAAAGTGAAACATATATACAACTTAGAGGGCCTGTTGAAGTATCAAACAGATAGGGCATTATTTAGGTGGGCTCACAGTCAAGGCCACTTTACACCATTACGGACCAGACTAAACAAACCTGACCCGCAGGGTGACCCTCCCAGGGTCCCAAAAGATTGGAAACTCCGAAGAGGCAGCCCTGACCAGACTTTACAGCCTGGTAATGGCATGCAAACGACACTCCGTCTCTGTCACGCAGCCAAAGGTTGGTGTTGTATATGAGAGCAATTTCCTCAAGAATTCGGAGGAAAATGTGATCCTTTGCCTTTTATGTACGGGGTTCGCGGCAGCAAGTGTACTTACCAGTTGGAGACCCCCAAACCTCCTGATGAGTGCCCATCGAATCAGCCGGCCCCGGGCAGGGCAGCGGGTGCCTTTCCTGACTCCTGCCTAACCGGTTGGCAGTGGAGGGATGTCAGAGGCAGGAGGAGGAGAGAGCCCACTCACCCAGAACGAGAAAAGGCCTCATTTGCAGGAAATTATAAACGCTGAAGCTGTGTCTGGGAAAACATCGTGGAGACTCAGAGCCACTCTTCGCTGGAGAGCGGGTTTTCGCTCACACCCTCGCTGTCCTCAGCACAAGCAGTCCTGGCCTGCTTGCCCTGGGCACTGAGGTCTGGCCTGTGCTTGGAATTCCATCGAGCTCACCCAGGAAATGTTGGCAGTGAGCAGCCCTGAGTCCGGCTCCTTCAAGGGCCCGTTTCCACATGTTCCCATTACAGGACCAGGCACCCCACACGGGATGATTCAGATCTGTCCTGTGGGGAATTCCTTACGCCAAACAGCCCCCAGCAGGAAGTTGACTGGAAAAGAGGAAGTGTTTGCTGGTGGGGTGGGGGGAGGAGGGAGTGGAAGGGGAGGGAGAGCGCGGGGAGGGGAGGTGAATACAAAGAGAACATAAGCTATGGCTCTTCTGCTTGGTTGAGAACATAAGCTTTGGGGATGACTTCAAGTTGACATGGCACCATGATTCATCAGGAAGCTTTTACTTTCCTTGCTTTTCCTCTCACAAAATAGGCCAGGGACTTACCTCCTTTCTATGTGCCCATGGCTGCTTCCCAGAGGCCTCTGGGGCCCTGGGGAAGGGCGTTGTGTCCCAGCCTCCCGACATCCCGAACCTCTTTCCTCACCACTTTCCAAACATCAGGCCCTCTCAGACCACCAAGAAGGTGTCCAGGCCCACGGTCCTGTCAAGAGCAAATGCTATCTGTGGACCCTAAGAAAATGACATCGAATGCTGTTCACAACCTTTTTACCCCTACCTGTCATCTTGTCGGATGATCCCTGGCCCCACCTAAGTTCAACCAGGATGCTCCTTTCAGCCTGCACTACAGCCCATTCTGCCCAGGTAGGCCCCAAGCTCTGTGTTGGGGACGGGAGGCGAATGGGTAGCATCTGTGTTTGGAAGCATGTGCGTCTTGAGTTTTTTCTTCCTTAAAACAACTATCCTGCTTTCAACAGATAAAAAGAAGGTAACGTGGCTCCCGGGTGGTGTGGACACAGGCTGGCGGTAAGGGGAAGGAGCCAGCAGAACCACCCCAGAAGCCACGAGGTCCTTCCTGCCCTGGAGAGAAGGGGAGGGCGCCAGTTCCAGGCCTCCCATTGGGAGACGCCACTGGGGACCTGGGAGATTCATTCTCCTCCCAACAGGGAGAGGAAATGACTTCTTCCTCAGCACCTGGACGCCTGAGCAGTGCCTGCTCCAGTTTGTGTCTAGAAAGCAGAAACGAGGTGGAGGGGCCCACAACCAGCGCCGTGGCCCCCCATCCTGCGACAGCAGCTGTCCCCTTCCTTCCCTGGGACACTCGCTTCCCGGTCAGGGCACATGCCTGGTTTGTGGGCTTGATCCCCAATGGGGGACATGTAGGAGGCTGCCTACCAATGATTCTCTCTCATCCTTGATGTTTCTATCTCTCTCTCCCTCTCCCTTCCTCTCTGAAATCAATAAAAATATTTTAAAATACATAAAAGAAGCATTGCTTTCAGCTGTACCCACAGCACGTTTCTATCCTCCAGTCAAGGGGCCTTTAGTTCACCCCTCCCCCTTCGCCCCTGCCTTCCCATCCCCTCCGGGGAATTTGGCCATACATATTGCATAGCAGGAGGACCACAGGCTGGGTCTCTACAAGCTGCTAATTGAAAACCTTGTCAGAAGTGGGAGGAAGAGGCTGAGGGGGGGAAACAACCCTGACAGGACCCCTCCTATTGTGAACAGCAATGTGCCTCCCCAAAGGGTGGGTCTTGCTCCATGTCAGCCACACAGGAGTCCTTCCTCCCAGCAGAGAGGACCTGGGGACTAGGGCTCTAGGAGACTGTGCCTGACAAACCAAAAAAGGCTATAAGGATGTGGCTAGCCCAGCTGGTGTGGCTTAGTGATTGAGCATCAACCTATGAACCAGGAGGTCACAGTTCGATTCCCCGTCAGGGCACATGCCCAAGTTGCAGGCTCTATTCCCAGTTGGGGTGTGCAGGAGGCAGCTGATCCATGGTTCTCTCTCATCATTGATGTTTCTATCTCTTTCCCTCCTTCTTCCTTCCTCTCTGAAATCAATAAAAATGTATTTTTTTAAAATTAAAATGAATAAAATAGGATGTGGCTAATGGCCTCCACATATCTGCCCAACTCTGGGCTTGCCTATGAGCGTGGGGTGCTTGCTGCTCTGAAGACAGGCTGCCTGAGTCAAGGCCTGGCTGCTCCCTCTCAGCTGTGAGATCTCAGAGGAGGAAATGACTCAACCTCCTCCGTAAAATGGGGATAAGAATTGCATCTGCTTGGTAGGGCCATTGTGAGGATAAAATGTGATAATATATGTAAGCATGTCATACAACGCCTGATAGAGTGATAACTGGTAATATTTTGCTCTTGTTTATAATAATGAGAATTCTCCCCTTGCCAGGTTGGAGAATGGTCTAAAATAGGGGGGTGGGGGAGGGGGGGGCTGAGGCTGTTGGTCCACCCCATTTCATAAGTAAACCAGGCACCAGCTCTGCGGAGGCCTTCAGATGTAAAGGGGAAGAAGAACGCATGCGTGCGCTGAAGTGGGAGAGGAAGGTGGTAAGGATTCAGTGGAGGGAGAATGCAAGGGTAGTAGGGAAGGAAGATAAGCTAATATTTTTTTTTTTTTTTTTTTTTTTTAATGAATGCAGTTTATTTAATGGACAAACATTTTTATTTTTTTTTATTTTATTTTTTTTTTAATTTCTTTATTGATTAAGGTGTCACATATTTGTCCTCATCCCCCCATTCCCATCCCACCCCTCTCCCCACGCATGCCCCAATCCCCTGTTGAACTTAACCGTTGGATAGGCTTATATGCAAGCATACAGGTCCTTTGGTTGAACTCTCCCCCTCCCCCCACCCTCCCCCTACCCTCCCCTATCCTCCCTCTGAGGCCCGATAGTCCGATCGATGCCTCCTTGCTTCTGGTTCTGTTCTTGTTCCTCAGTCTATGTTGTTCATCATTTCCCCTAGATGAGCGAGATCATATGTCACTAGATATATACTAATAAGAACTGAATGTGAGACCAGCAATAATAGTTATGCTGACAGGCAAATGAATCAATCTGTAGCGAGCTTCCCCCTGGACCAACAGTTCTTTTGAGACCCAATTTCAATGTCCAGTAGTTCCTTATGTGTACATGTCAGCACTGACCCCTCAGCTCTGGATGGTGGACAAATGGTGGTAATGGAGGTCCGACTCCCTCTGGTTTGGTCTCGGCCGAACCCAGGGGCACGGCGTCACCCAGACTAAGGGGCACGTGGCCTCACCCCTACCCAAGGGGCGCGTGGTCTCACCCGGGCCTGGGACCCAGCCTCACCCGGATGGATCCAGGGGCGCACGGCCTCACCCGGACCCAGAATCTGGCTTCACCCGTACCCAGGGATGCTTGGCCTCTCCCAGACCCAGGGCCACCTGGGCTCACCCGGGCCTAGGTGTACGAGGCCTCACTCGGATCCAGGGACACATGGTCTCACCCGGACCCAGGGACGCTTGGCCTCTCCCAGACCCAGGGCCACTTGGGCTCACCCGGGCCTAGGTGCACGAGGCCTCCTCCGGATCCAGGGACACATGGTCGCACCCGGACCCAGGGACGTTTGTCCTCTCCCAGACCCAGGGCCACTTGGGCTCACCCGGGCCTAGGTGCATGCGGCCTCACCCGGATCCAGGGACACATGGTCTCACCCGGACCCAGGGATGCTTGGCCTCTCCCAGACCCAGGGCCACTTGGGCTCACCCGGGCCTAGGTGCACGAGGCCTCACCCGGATCCAGGGACACATGGTCGCACCCGGACCCAGGGACACTTGGCCTCTCCCAGACCCAGGGCCACTTGGGCTCACCCGGACCTAGGTGCACGAGGCCTCATCCGGATCCAGGGACACATGGTCGCACCCGGACCCAGGGACGCTTGGCCTCTCCCAGACCCAGGGCCACTTGGGCTCACCCGGGCCTAGGTGCACGCGGCCTCACCCGGATCCAGGGACACATGGTCTCACCCGGACCCAGGGATGCTTGGCCTCTCCCAGACCCAGGGCCACTTGGGCTCACCCGGGCCTAGGTGCACGAGGCCTCACCCGGATCCAGGGACACATGGACTCACCCGGACCGAGGGACGCTTGGCCTCTCCCAGACCCAGGGCCACTTGGGCTCACCCGGGCCTAGGTGCACGAGGCCTCCCCCGGATCCTGGGACACATGGTCTCACCCGGATCCAGGGACGCTTGGCCTCTTCCAGACCCAGGGGCACGTGGCCTCTCCCGGGCCTAGGTGCACGAGGCCTCACCTGGATCCAGGGACACATGGTCTCACCCGGATCCAGGGACGCTTGGCCTCTCCCAGACCCAGGGCCACTTGGGCTCACCCGGGCCTAGGTGCACGAGGCCTCACCCGGATCCTGGGACACATGGTCTCACCCGGACCCAGGGACGCTTGGCCTCTCCCAGACCCAGGGCCACTTGGGCTCACCCGGGCCTAGGTGCACGAGGCCTCATCCGGATCCAGGGACGCATGGTCTCACCCGGACCCAGGGACGCTTGGCCTCTCCCAGACCCAGGGGCACGTGGCCTCACCCGGGCCTAGGTGCACGAGGCCTCACCCGGATCCAGGGACACATGGTCTCACCCGGACCCAGGGACGCTTGGCCTCTTCCAGACCCAGGGCCACTTGGGCTCACCCGGGCCTAGGTGCACGAGGCCTCACCCGGATCCAGGGACACATGGTCTCACCCGGACCCAGGGACGCTTGGCCTCTCCCAGACCCAGGGGCACGTGGCCTCACCCGGGCCTAGGTGCACGAGGCCTCATCCGGCTCCAGGGACACATGGTCGCACCCGGACCCAGGGACGCTTGGCCTCTCCCAGACCCAGGGCCACTTGGGCTCACCCGGGCCTAGGTGCACGAGGCCTCACCCGGATCCAGGGACACATGGTCTCACCCGGACCCAGGGACGCTTGGCCTCTCCCAGACCCAGGGCCACTTGGGCTCACCCGGGTCTAGGTGCACGCGGCCTCACCCGGATCCAGGGACACATGGTCTCACCCGGACCCAGGGACGCTTGGCCTCTCAGACCCCGGGGCACGTGACCTCACCCATGCCTAGGTGCATGAGGCCTCATCCAGCTCCGGGGACACATGGTCGCACCCGGACCCAGGGACGCTTGGCCTCTCCCAGACCCAGGGCCACTTGGGCTCACCCGGGTCTAGGTGCACGCGGCCTCACCCGGATCCAGGGACACATGGTCTCACCCGGACCCAGGGACGCTTGGCCTCTCAGACCCCGGGGCACGTGACCTCACCCATGCCTAGGTGCACGAGGTCTCACCCGGAACCAGGGACACACGGTCTCACCCGGACCCAGGGACGCCTGGCCTCCCCCAGACCCAGGGGCACGAGGCCTCACCCGGGCCTAGGCGCACGAGGCCTCACCCGGATCCAGGGACACACGGTCTCACCCGGACCCAGGGACGCCTGGCCTCCCCCAGACCCAGGGGCACGTGGCCTCACCCGGGCCTAGGCGCACGAGGCCTCACCCGGGTCCAGGGACACACGGTCTCACCCGGACCCAGGGACGCATGGCCTCCCCCAGACCCAGGGGCACGCGGCCCCACCCGGGCCTAGGTGCACGAGGCCCCACCCGGATCCAGGGACACATGGTCTCGCCCGGACCTAGGGGTGCGTGGCCTCTCTCAGACCCAGGGGCACGTGGCCTCACCTGGACCTAGGTGCACGAAGCCACCCGGACCCAGGGGCGCGTTACCTCTCTCAGACCTCTGGTCGCGTGGTCTCACCCGGATCCAGGGGCTCACGGCCTCACCCGTACTCGGGACCCAGCCTTACCCGGATCCAGGGGCCCACGGCCTCACCCGGACCCAGGGTTCAGATTCGCCCGGACCCAGGGGCACATGGCCTCACCCGAACCCGGAATCCAGCTTCACCTGGACCCAGGGGCGTGTGGCCTCACCCAAACCCAGGGGCGTGAGGCCTCACCTAGACCCAGAGGCGTGTGACCACATCTGAGCCCAGAGGCTCACAGGCTCGCCTGGACTCGGGTCTCAGCGGGGTTTCGTCTTCTTGATCCCAATTCCTGTTGGTCAATTCCCTCTCAGCAATTCCTTCGGTCATTTTCTCAGAGCTCCAGGGCGGCTGCCGCAGAACTCGTTGGGCGGCGGGCTCGGCAAGGCTCCGGTGTGCCCGGTGCCCGGCGGTGGGCTGGTCCGGTATCGCTGCGTCGGCCCTTGGGTCTGCAACGGTGGCGAGTCGCTGAGCGTGCGCACCTGGCCACTTCGGGGCATTGAGATTCTTGAAGGACTCGGAGGTCAGCAAGCACGGAGTCTCCCACCCCATGTCTCCCGGGGGCTCGTCTGTCCGTGCTCGGCAGCGAGTGGAGCCGTCCCCTCAGCCGGAGACCGCCGGGGGAACTGCGCCGAGCACGTTCCTGGCCACCATTGTGTCGCCTGAGCCATAGTTCTTAAAGTGTGGACTTTGGGTCACCGGCATCAGCATCATCCTGCGTACCCCTCTCTTTTATTCTAGTTGTAGAGCATCTGCTCAGCCAGCCCCCCGGTCTTTCTGGCTGGTGTCTGCTCTGCTCTCCCGTCGTAGTCTCAATATTGTTGTGGTAGGCAACGATCAGGCTGCCGCCCTATGTCTCCATCTTGGTCCTCCTTTGTACAGTTAAGTCTTGATTGTTGTTGGTGTCACTGGGAGGAATTGTCCTCCAGGCCAATTGGCCGTGAGGACCCTCTTTGTCCATATAGGAAGAGTTGCTGTGCAGGAGACATGTTTGTGGGCCGGGTCTTGATGCAGCAATGCCTTGGCGCTCACTGAGTCTGCCTCTAGAATGCCTCCCTTATGCAAGTGATTGAAATCTGGTGTCATCTCCCACCAACCACTAGATGCCCTCGTTTCTGGGTCTCCAATGCAGTGTGGGTCAGCCACTACCTGAGGCACTCAGCAGGAAAAAGCTTCTGCTCAGCTTGGCTGGGGCGGAGCTACAGGGTGGAGCCTACAACCTTGGCTTCCTGTCAGCCCCGCCCTATGAGGCTCCTGTGTCTGTGTCCCTCTGTATTCCTTGCAAACACCTCTGAGAGAAACGCGCCCTGGAGTTTCGCCCACTGCCAAACAGTCCAGTCCCTCCCCTAATGAATCTGGACTCCCAGATTCTCGCCTGGAACTGGGTTTCAGTGCAGTTGGAACTGGGTCTCAGCGCAGTCTGGCGTCCCTGTCTCCTTCCCAGCAGGGCCACCCAGTGGCGCAGGCAAAAGTCCGTCCTCTGCGTACCTTCCAGTGCGCGCGTCTGGAGCCGCCGCTTCTCTGTGCCTCCGCCACCACAGCCCAAATTCATTCCCCCAGCGTGCGCCTGGCTTCCCAGGGTTTCGCCCGGAACTGGGGTTCAGTGCAGTCGGAACTGGGGTTCAGCACGGTCCTGAGCTTATGTCTCCTTCCCGCTAGGGCAGTTCAGTGGCGCAGGCAACAGTCCGTCCTTTGCGCCCCTTCCCGTGCGCGCCTCTGGAGCTCTGCCTTCCCCCGCTCCTCTGTGCCTGCGCCCCACAGCCCAGATTCATTCCCCCAGCCTGCGCCTGGCTTCCCAGGGTTTCGCCCGGAACTGGCGCTCAGTGCAGTCGGAGCCGGCGCTTAGCGCACTCCGGAGCCTTTATCTCCTTCCTGCCAGTGAACGCCGGCCAGGCCGTCAGCCGCCCCTTCCTCTCCGGCTCCATCCTCCCCGCAGGCGCGCGTGCTCGTGTCTCCGCCAGTTTCTCCATACCTCAGGCTTTTACGGCTCCCCCGATTGTCCCCGTGGCCTTCTCCTTCCCCCCAGCTGTGGGCATTTCAGTCCGCCAGCTCTCCTGTGGTTCTGGACGATGTCCGTTCTGACCTCTAGTTGTGCCTTTGAAATTGTTGTGCCCGGCTGCAGGTTAGGTGTTTCACCTATGCCGCCATCTTGGTTTCTCCACGCTAATATTTTTTAATCATCGCATATGGCAAGCACACGAACTTTGAACAAAGCTGTAAGGTAATTATGATCATCCCCATTTCCCACTAAGAATCTGAGGCTCAGAAAAGTTAAATAAGCTCCCCAACATCCCATGGCCCCTACATGTGGCATTGGGGGTCCCCTTTGACCCCAAACCCCTACTCCTGCCACTTCCTCCCTCATGCTCTGCACTGGGGGCTCCTTCCTGCCTTTGCAGAGGGGCGAAGGAATCCTTGGATGATGCTGTGAATCCAGTTCTGAGGAGTGAGACACGGTTTCTCTCCCATTACATTTACAGGGGGTTCAGTTCGGATACTGGCACCTTCCGTGTGAAAGGTCATGAACTACCTCCTTTGTTGAGAACAGAAGTTTCCAGGCCGTAGTTCCATGTCAGAGGTGGGTGGGAATGTGTCTGGAGGAATAAACAGAAGCCTTTTAATGCTTCCCTGTGAAGAGCTCCGGCTGAGGTGTTAACATCCAGGTTCCGAATATAAAAAGCCTAAATGAAAAACACTGTGATTGCCGGGGCGGTGACTTTATCAGAGGACCGCCAAAGTCACCACCAATGACGCGGGATGAAATGCCCCCATTAGGAAAACCGCGATGATTTTGTGTCTAATGAGGATAATGACGAATACATTCTGTCAACAGACATGACAGCTGCCTGTACATATTTTGGAGGCGTATATTTTTAGGTGCCGTAACTGTACCTCTAGCTATTTTAACTACTAAATTTTGTTGACACGATGCAATCCAGTAACAAGGAGGCTCACGGGGGAAAGGTTAAAATTCCTCTTTCCAGCTGTTTCTCTCCCTGACATCATTTTTGTCTCAGTATTCACTGGGATCCATAAAGCTGCCACTCAGATCCCAGGCTAAGTGATGTGCTACAGGGAAACGGCTAATGTTGTCACTAGGAAACAAAACAAAATTGAACGTGGGGGTCACAGCATTCAGCGTCCCAAAGCGCGGTGTCCGGCCTGAGAGTCATTCTCTAACACGTCCTCTCGCGCGCTGACCAGAGCGCTTCCGTCTCATAAGGGACATGTGCTTCGTTTCCTCTGTCCCATTTGCCAAATTGGGGAGGATGGGAGGCAAGGAGGTGGAAAGATTTGCAAGACGGACTCTAATTTTAAGGCAAAAGCCAACCCATTAAATCTTAACAGATGTTTCGCAAGTTTAGAAGATTAAGAAAGATTTCAGCATCAAAAATCAAAGAAAATACTCCATGACCTTAAAAAAGGATAAAACACAAAGCTCTAACAAACCCAAAGTCCACTTTGACAGCTGTCTCTGCCGGAATTGACGAGGTGCTATTGATGTTTGGATTAAGCCATGCCTCTGTGATCAAGTACTCAAACATGGGATGAAAGACGAATATATTCTTTAATCCTACCCACTAATTTTGTCTGGGCCCTGAAAAGCAATGGGTACCGAACAAATGTTGAAAGTGGCTTCTCTTCTGTTTATTGACAGAACTATTTTTATTTCATTAATTTGCCACACATCTTATCAGCGTTTAAACCAACACAAGGCAATCCATACCAGGTACTGAACCCTCCACAGACAGATGGTGGCAACTTCCAAGGCCACTAAAGGGAAAAATCAATTGGTGATCATGCTAGAGAGTGAGGAAGATGTTACAGAAAAATGTAATTTAAAAATTGGGTTCCAGTTATTCTTCTTTTTTTGATAAACTGTAAAATAGCAATGGGAATTCCAATTTTGAGCCCGGAGAGTTTTAAAAGAAAAGAAGAAAAACTTTCTTTTTTTTTTTTTTTTAAGGAAAGGGTGAAGAGGCAATTAAGTCATTAATTACTCTCTTTGTCTAACGCTGTCCAACCCATCAAACGTGGTTTCTACTGTCTTCATCAAAGGTGGAGTTCACTCTGCTTTACAGTAAGTACCTCTTAATAATCTCGTGTTTCAAAAGCTGCACTATGAGGAATTTAGATGAAGAGAAATTAATATAGCACTTTGCAGCAGACCCCAGAGTTTGACAGCTGCACAGCGCCCACTATTACCAAGGTCCTCAAATGAGCAGTGAGAAGTTCCAGGGACAGTCGTGGAGAAACAGTAGGCTGTGTGCAAAGGGCAAGGAGTCTTGTGTGTAGTAGAGGAGGAAAGATGGAACTGACATTAATGCCCAGAACTGGGGACTGACCCACACTTCCCTTTAAAGGAGACCAGGAGGAAAATCAGGCTCTTTGCAGAAGGACCCATCAAAAACACTAGGATGCCCTGAGATAGTCACTAGGGAGACGGTGTGGGAGAAAAAGAGTTAGACCCATCGCACCCCTCCCTAGTGGGTCAGACCAATTCAGGGAGGTTTGCGGGGCAGGCCTCTCCACCTCCACCCCTCCAGCGTGCCTTCAGCCCCCTGCAGATCCCTTCTGTTAGGCATACCTTCCTGCCATTCCACTGGTACCTCCATGAAAAGGTCCCTCTCTGGTGTATGCAATTAATATAATCCTCTATGGAGCTCAATGAGCTCCTTCACAAAAACATATGTTTTTAAAGTGCCAAAGCATGAGACACCCTTGGTTTGCTTTCTCACGTCGTTTCCTGTTGCTGATCTGGAAGGAAGCGTTCATTTTGTTTCAGAAAGTCTCGAACCAGTTCTCCTCGGCAACAAGGAGAGAAAGCCACGGCACACAGGACAGTTGCATGTGCAAGCGAGAAATGAGCAGGGAGCATGTGTTTCCATGAGCAGGAGCATGGATTTTAAAGCCATTTTGGAAGATTGGACCACGCTTATAAAAGGTTCTCCCTTTACCTACCAGCTTCCAAAGATCCAACCAGGTTCTACTCTAAGAACCATGATGAGGAGTTTCAGCTAAGAATGTGTTGACTTCATCTTCAGTGACTCTGCCTGCAAGATGCTGGAATTGCACAAGTACTAGTGTAATAACAACAGCTTTATTTTTGTGTGTTGCTATGGAATTTCAAAAACAAAGCAAAGAAAACCACTGATCAGTAATTGTGACAAAACTTCTTAGCCACAGCATTGAGAATAGGGCCTAATTATTCCATAAACACACTTTGATTTGTTTACTTCAACGTCAAATTAACTTCAAATATGTAACAGCTGACGCTGATTTAAGACGGTACACAATACTGCTGCAGAGTGCGCTCTGTGTACCTTGCATAAATGTCTCTTTTTTAAATGGATTTATTTGTAAAAGTCTCTCCATAGTGTACCCCACATACCAAAAAAAAAAAAAAAAGAACCACATATGCATTCTATTTAAAAGAAAATTGTTTCCCAAACAGGGTGTGTGTGTTTGTGATCCATGTTTTGGCTCATTCTCATTTGCCCCTTTACTATAGAAACAGGAATACTTTTTAGGAAAATTAGCAGTTCATGACTACAGAGATATAATGTGAGCCTAGGAGCCTAGGACAAACAAGAACTACAAAGAAAAGAAACTTTTTAAATTGTTGAGGAAAATCACTACACGCTGAGGGAAACGGGAAAGACAGGAAAGGGAGAAATGGCCAAATCCAGAGTGAAGCCCGTGCCGATCATTCCATCAACAAATATTTACTGAGCGCTTATTTCATTCCTGTTTCTTTAACTCTTATACAGAGCTT
Source organism: Eptesicus fuscus (assembly GCF_027574615.1). NCBI lineage: Eukaryota > Metazoa > Chordata > Mammalia > Chiroptera > Vespertilionidae > Eptesicus > Eptesicus fuscus. The sequence goes on along the minus strand of NC_072488.1, from coordinate 38,585,829 downwards.
ACTTCTGTAACCAATCTACAAATATTAACCCATGTTTTCCTCCTAATAACTCTATGTGGTACTATTAACATCTTCGTTTTAGAGAAGAGGACACTGAGGCACAGAGAGGTTAGTAACTTGCCCAAGAGCACACAGCTAGTGAGTAGCAGAATTTAGGGTTCAAATACAGCACTTTCTCTCCCCAGTGCACACTGTGCCAAGCTGCTTCTTCGAACTGTATTCCCAATCCTGGACTCTGGAGTAACAAAACACATTCCTTGTCCTCAAGATGCTTCTAGCTAGAGGACAGTTACAATACAGTGTAGTAGGTCTGTGAATGAAAGCACAGGATGGTGTCCTGGGACACCCAACCAGTCTTCGAGTGGGCAGGAGTGGGTAAGAAGATTGGTCAAGACTTTTTAGATGTAAAGCAGGGTTTTTGACCTCAGCACTATTGACATTTCAGGCCAGATAGGTCCTGGTTGCGGAGGGCTCTCCTGTACATGAGCAGCAGCCCTGACCTTCCCCCAACTACATGTCATTAGCATACTTCTCCCCCAGTGTGATGACCAAAAATGTCTTCAGACATTGCCAAAAGTTCCCTGAGGACATTTGAGAGTCACCTATGTAAAGGAAGTGGTGTCCAAGGCAGACCTGAATGATGAGCGGTAGTTATCAGAAGAAGAACTGGAAGAGAGGTCCAGGCAGAAGATACAGCACAAAGGCCCAGAGAGAGAGATTGGCACTTCCAGGAGCTGAAAGCAATTCACTATGAATAGTTCTTAGAATTGGATATAGCAAGGGGGAGAGGTGAGTCTGGAAAGGCAAGCAGGATCATCATAAAATGCCTCCTACTCTACATTTGGGAATTGGATAATATCTTAATGTATTTGGGAGCTATTAAAGGTATAATGACACAATGGACTTGTAGCCCTCACTCTAACCTCTGCATAGACAATAAATTAGAGAAGAATAAGACTTTAGACCTACCCCAAAACTGTTATGTTTATACTTTCTTTGCATGTTGATCCTTTTTCCTTTTAACTATAATCTTAACATTTAAAATTAAATGTGTTCTACATATGTAAAAAGCTCTTATGTGTCAATAAGGAAAAGACGATCACACCAATAGCAAAGAGTAAACAAGCAATTCACAAAGAGGAAGTACAAATGATCAATAAATGTGGGGAAATATGCTACCTTTTCCCAATGATCAGGGAAATGCAAATTAAATCATGAAATCCCATTTTCTATCTACCATACTAGCAAACAATTTTTTAATTGTCATTGCATCTCTTATTGACATGCAGAGAAATTGCATTCTCCTGCCCTGCAGTGGGAGTCCATACTGGGACTGCTTTACTTACTAGAAAGCAATTGAGAAAAAAATAATAACAAAACTGAGTTTTGTGAAGAATTAAATGACAAACTATTGAACTGATCTAAACATCCAATAAGGGATTGGTTGACCAAATTATTGCAATCCTGAGTAATAGAAATCTGTTTCCATTAAGAATGCTTTTGTGGACATCTATTTGTTGAGATGGAAAAGTATTTGACAAAAGACAAAAATAAGAACATGGATAATATTCAGTGTTGGTGGGAGACTGGGGGAGTGGTCATGTGCTGGCTACAGGGTAAGAAGGCTGGCTGCAACCCTGGGGTCCTACCATCGCTGGACCTAGGTCTTGAGGCCAAGTTGGCTCGCCTAAAAGTTGGGAGTGGAGAGAGGAGTCTCGGTTTAGTCATCAACTTTTGGAGCAATAATCCCCAGTACTCACTGGGCTGGTTGCACTCACCTCAGGTTCAAACTTCACAAGCAGCTTGTAGAGCTACACTTGCAAGATCAATCTCTCAGCATGAGCTTCTAAACACAAGGTCATTGAAGGGCTTCTTGTAGCTCCACCCCCAATGTGCTCATCACTAACATTTCCATTTGGAGCTTATGAGCAACCAGACTGTGTATATCCATAAATAGTTTTCAAACTGTCTTGGTATCTAGGTCCTCAATTACTTGGAGAGAAAATCTTCTTATCCTCAATTTTGGGCCATTGTTAATAAGGTGGATAGAAAAAAAAAAAAAACATAGTCACTAGTGCCTGACACATGGTTTAAGAGCCAGTAAATATTAGCTACATGAATAAGTGAGGTGAAGTGGCCGGGACAGCCTGAGCTGCATTCTAAAGTTGACTTCTGCTGAATTCAGAGGCGAATGGACACTCATACTTGGTATGACTTAGGGACTCCAGAGGGGCCCAACAAAATATCTCTCCCTAAAACTTACAGCCGCCTAAAATTGTCTCCCATATTGGGATGCATGTAATGGATTTAAATGTAAGATGAGGCATTTCTTTGCCCCCCAAAAAACTATCTCTAAGAGAGTCAGAAGTTAAATAACTTACCCAAAACTGCACAGTAAATGAGTGTCAGTACCTATATTTGAACTTAGCTCTCTCTGAAACCAAAGAGTAGGTGAGTGCGGTAGTCTCTCATGAGTAATATTCGGATTCCTACTTCACCTAAATTTATGCACCGATTGTACAACTTGTCACTCATTATTATAGGGTTTTGTCCTGTGTTGTTTTATCATTTTACATGTGGGCCTGACCCCACTTCCCCACTAGATTTGAAGTTCTTAAAGGGTAAGCAGCCTCTCCCTGCCCCTCTTCCATCTCTGCAGACAACATGCACTCTGGTATCCCACAATGTTTTACACAAAGTAGGTAACAAATGCTTCCAGAATAAATGAATGCTAATAAAGATTGCCTTGATGTGCTTAAGGATACAGTAAAGAAATTGGAAGGCAAATAACAGAGAAAAATGTGGCAGCAATATAACAAAGGATTAAAATCTTCATTGTGTAAATAGGTAGCAAAAAACACACCAAGACCCCACTAGTAAAATAAACCAAAGGACATAGCAGAAAATTCAGAAAAGAGAAATTACAACTAATTTGTAAATGTAAGGAAATGTATACCCTTTCCAGTAATCAAATAAATGCAAATAAAATACAAGATGCTATTCCTATATGTTAAATTAGCCAAAATTTTAATTATTACTTAAATAATAATAGCCAATGTTCATGAGGATGAGACAAAACATACTGATGGCAAAAGGTGTTAAGAACCTTTCAAGTTAACATGATCTTTGGATCGGTAATTCTGTTCCTATAAACCAGTGGTTCTCAACCTTTCTAATGCCGCGACCCTTTAATACAGTTCCTCCCCCATGTTGTGGTGACCCCAACCATAAAATTATTTTCGTTGCTACATAAAATTATTTCCAACTTTCTTAGGCTCTCTAGCAGGGTCACCTAAGACCATTGGAAAACACAGATATTTACATTACGATTCATAACAGTAGCAAAATTACAGTTATGAAGTAGCAATGAAAATAATTTTATGGTTGAGGGTCACCACAACATGAGGAACTGTATTAAAGGGTTGCGGCATTAGAAAGGTTGAGAACCACTGCTATAAACCTTTGCCAATGAAATAATCCCAAAGATAGAGAAGGATGTATAGTAACCAGGAGTATAGCCTTCATAAGTCAGGTTCACCTAGATTTAAATCCTGGGTCTAGGGAGAACCAAGATGGCGCCATAGGTTAAACACCTAACCTGCAGCCGGGCACAACAATTTCAAAAATACAACTAGAGGTCAGAACGCACATCGTCCAGAACCACAGGAAAGTTGGTGGACTGAAATGCCCACAGCTGGGGGGAAGGAGAAGGCCACGGGGACAGTCGGGGAAGCCGTAAAAGCCTGAGGTATGGAGAAACGGGCGGAGACACGAGCACACGCGCCTGCGGGGAGGATGGAACCGGAGAGGAAGGGGCGGCTGATGACCTGGCCGGCGTTCACTGGCAGGAAGGAGATAAAGGCTCCAAGTGCGCTGAGCGTCGGCTCTGATTGCACTGAACCCCATTCCGGGCGAAACTCTGGGAAACTCACTCACTTTCTCAACTCCGCCGCCCCCGCAGGCCGCCCGGCCCGGGACGCTGGGGACGCTGCCACAGTGGTGGCGCCCAGAGCCCGGTGGCCTCCCAGCACCCGTCCCCGCCGCGCAGCCCCCGCGCGCCTGGCGCCGCGGGCCGCGCGCCCCGCACACCGGACGGAGGCCCGGGAGCCCTCTCCGTGCACCTCCCGGCGGCGCTAGACTTCAGTAGAGTTGACTGAATTCACGGGATTAAGAAGTACAATTTGGGGGGACGCCGCGGCGGCGACGCCCGGAACGCGGCGATGGCGGTGCCTGGAGCTCGGCGGCCGCCCAGCGCCCGACCCCGCCGCGCAGCCCTCGCGCGCCTGGTTCCGCGGGACGCGCGCACCGCGCACCGGACGGAGGCCTGGGCGCCCTCTCCGTGCACCTCCCGGCGGCGCTAGACTTCAGTAGAGTTGACTGAATTCAAGGGATTAAGAAGTACAATTTGGGGGGACGCCGCGGCAGCGACGCCCGGAACGCGGCGATGGCGGTGCCTGGAGCTTGGCGGCCGCCCAGCGCCTGTCCCCCGCCGCGCAGCCCTCGCACGCCTGGTTCCGCGGGACGCGCGCACCGCGCACCGGACGGAGGCCCGGGCGCCCTTTCCGTGCACCTCCCGGCGGCGCTAGACTTCAGTAGAGTTGACTGAAATGAAGGGATTAAGAAGTACAAATTGGGAAGTTTGAAAAAGATGGCGGCGGAGGTTAAAGGCTGTTCTGTTGCCTCGCACCCAGCGAAATCGGAGGGGATGAGGTGTGGAGGCGCGTGGGTCTGGCTGGTGGCGGGGGAAAGGGGCTTTTGTTCCAAACCTAGGGGAGATTAGCTCTCCATCACCCTGAAATCCATCTTCTGGCGAACCGCGGGAGACCCAGATGCCTGCGGGGAGAGGCGGGACTCTTGCGAAGGTGCGCCCAGCAATCAGTGTTTGCTGCGCTGGAGTGCGGAACGAGGGGACTTAGATACGTGGAAGGCAGAAGGACCAGACTCACAGCCATCGCGGCTCGCCGCACCATGGCCTGTTGGCGCCCTGAGACCCCGCACCGCCCTGGGACCCGCCCCGCACGTTTTGAAGACCTGCCCCGCAAGTCTTGCAGGCACACCTGCGCCCCAAGCAACGGCTTATGCATGTGGGTGGCCTGCTCTCTGGCAGCGGACCAGATGAACTGCTGTTCTAGTCGGACTGCTCCAGGGCCACTCAGACAGGAGGAAGAAACTACAGTTTTTGCTGTAATCCTTGCTGAGTGCCTAAGGCAGTAGCTGATCTACACCCCATTGGAGACCCAGAAACGAGGGCATCTAGTGGTCTGTGGGAGATGACACCAGATTTCAATCACGTGCATAAGGGACACATTCAACAGGAATATTCAGTGAGCGCCAAAGCTTTGCTGCACCAAGACCCGGCCCATAAACGTGTCTCCTGCACAGCAACTCTTCCTTTATAGACAAAGAGAGCCCCCCCAGTGACACCAACAACAATCAAGACTTAACTATACAAAGGAGGACCAAGATGGAGGCATAGGGCGGAAGCCTGATTGTTGCCTACCACAACAACTTTGAGACTACGACAAGAGAGCAGAGCAGACACCATCCAAGACCACCATAGGGCTGGCTGAGTAGATGCTCTACAACTAGAATAAAAGAGGGGTATGTGGGATGATGCTGATGCCGGTGACCCAAAGACCACACTTTAAGAACTACGGCTCAGGCGACACAAAAAAACTATGGCTCAGGCGATACAACAGCGGCCTGGAACGTGCTCGGCGCAGTTCCCCCGGCGGTCTCCGGCTGAGGGGATGGCTCCACTGGCAGCCAAGCACGGACAGACGAGCCCCTATGAGACATGGGGTGGGAGACTCCGCGCTTGCTGACCTCCGAGTCCGTCAAGAATCTCAACGCCCCGGAAGCGGCCAGGTGCGCATGCTCGGCGACCAGCCACCGATGCAGACCCAAGGGCCGACGCAGCGACGCCAGACCGGCCCACCGCCATGCACCAGGCGCACCGGAGCTTCGCCGAGCCGCCGCCCGACGAGTTCTGCAGCAGCCATACTGGAGCTCTGGAAGGATGGCCAGGGGAATTGCTGAGGGGGGATTGACCAGCAGAAATTGGGATCGGGAAGATGGGGCCACGCTGAGACCGGGTGTGGGCGGGGTTGCACGCCTCTGGGCTAGGGTGTGGTCACATGCCTCTGGGTATAAGTGAGGCCTCACGTCCCTGGGTCTAGGTGAGGCCACATGCCCCTGGGTCCAGGTGAGGCCGGACTCCGGGTACGGGTGAGGCCATGTGCCCCTGGACCCGGATGACGCTGGATCCCATGCCCGGGCGAGGCCAAGCGCCCCTGGGTCTGGGAGAGCCCACACACCCCTGGGTCCAGGCGAGACCATGTGTCCCTGGATCCGGGTGAGACCTCGTGCACCTAGGCCTGGGTGAGGTCACGTGCCCCGGGGTCTGAGAGACCAAGCGTCCCTGGGTCCGGGTGAGACCATGTGTCCCTGGTTCCGGGTGAGGCCGCGTGCACCTAGGCCCGGGTGAGCCCAAGTGGCCCTGGGTCTGGGAGAGGCCAAGCGTCCCTGGGTCCAGGTGAGACCATGTGTCCCAGGATCCGGGTGAGGCCTCGTGCACCTAGGCCCGGGTGAGCCCAAGTGGCCCTGGGTCTGGGAGAGGCCAAGCGTCCCTTGGTCCGGGTGAGACCATGTGTCCCTGGATCCGGGTGAGGCCTCGTGCACCTAGGCCCGGGTGAGCCCAAGTGGCCCTGGGTCTGGGAGAGACCAAGCGTCCCTGGGTCCGGGTGAGACCATGTGTCCCAGGATCCGGGTGAGGCCTCGTTCACCTAGGCCCGGGTGAGCCCAAGTGGCCCTGGGTCTGGGAGAGGCCAAGCGTCCCTGGGTCCGGGTGAGACCATGTGTCCCTGGATCCAGGTGAGGCCTTGTGCACCTAGGCCCGGGTGAGCCCAAGTGGCCCTGGGTCTGGGAGAGGCCAAGCGTCCCTGGGTCCGGGTGAGACCATGTGTCCCTGGATCCGGGTGAGGCCTCGTACACCTAGGCCCGGGTGAGCCCAAATGGCCCTGGGTCTGGGAGAGGCCAAACGTCCCTGGGTCCGGGTGTGACCATGTGTCCCTGGATCCGGATGAGGCCGCGTGCACCTAGGCCCGGGTGAGCCCAAGTGGCCCTGGGTCTGGGAGAGGCCAAGCGTCCCTGGGTCCAGGTGAGACCATGTGTCCCAGGATCCGGGTGAGGCCTCGTGCACCTAGGCCCGGGTGAGCCCAAGTGGCCCTGGGTCTGGGAGAGGCCAAGCGTCCCTGGGTCCGGGTGAGACCATGTGTCCCTGGATCCGGGTGAGGCCTCGTGCACCTAGGCCCGGGTGAGCCCACGTGGCCCTGGGTCTGGGAGAGGCCAAGCGTCCCTGGGTCCGGGTGAGACCAAGTGTCCCAGGATCCGGGTGAGGCCTCGTGCACCTAGGCCCGGGTGAGCCCAAGTGGCCCTGGGTCTGGGAGAGGCCAAGCGTCCCTGGGTCCGGGTGAGACCATGCGTCCCTGGATCCGGGTGAGGCCTTGTGCACCTAGGCCCGGGTGAGCCCAAGTGGCCCTGGGTCTGGGAGAGGCCAAGCGTCCCTGGGTCCGGGTGAGACCATGCGTCCCTGGATCCGGGTGAGGCCTTGTGCACCTAGGCCCGGGTGAGCCCAAGTGGCCCTGGGTCTGGGAGAGGCCAAGCGTCCCTGGGTCCGGGTGAGACCATGTGTCCCTGGATCCGGGGGAGGCCTCGTGCACCTAGGCCCGGGTGAGGCTACGTGCCCCTGGGTCTGGGAGAGGCCAAGCGTCCCTGGGTCCGGGTGAGACCATGCGTCCCTGGATCCGGATGAGGCCTCGTGCACCTAGGCCCGGGTGAGCCCAAGTGGCCCTGGGTCTGGGAGAGACCAAGCGTCCCTGGGTCCGGGTGAGACCATGTGTCCCTGGATCCGGGTGAGGCCTTGTGCACCTAGGCCCGGGTGAGCCCAAGTGGCCCTGGGTCTGGGAGAGGCCAAGCGTCCCTGGGTCCGGGTGAGACCATGTGTCCCTGGATCCGGGTGAGGCCTCGTGCACCTAGGCCCGGGTGAGGCCACGTGCCCCTGGGTCTGGGAGAGGCCAAGCGTCCCTGGGTCCGGGTGAGACCATGCGTCCCTGGATCCGGATGAGGCCTCGTGCACCTAGGCCCGGGTGAGCCCAAGTGGCCCTGGGTCTGGGAGAGGCCAAGCGTCCCTGGGTCCGGGTGAGACCATGTGTCCCTGGATCCGGGGGAGGCCTCGTGCACCTAGGCCCGGGTGAGGCCACGTGCCCCTGGGTCTGGGAGAGGCCAAGCGTCCCTGGGTCCGGGTGAGACCATGCGTCCCTGGATCCGGATGAGGCCTCGTGCACCTAGGCCCGGGTGAGCCCAAGTGGCCCTGGGTCTGGGAGAGGCCAAGCGTCCCTGGGTCCGGGTGAGACCATGTGTCCCTGGATCCGGGGGAGGCCTCGTGCACCTAGGCCTGGGTGAGCCCAAGTGGCCCTGGGTCTGGGAGAGGCCAAGCGTCCCTGGGTCCGGGTGAGACCATGCGTCCCTGGATCCGGATGAGACCTTGTGCACCTAGGCCCGGGTGAGCCCAAGTGGCCCTGGGTCTGGGAGAGGCCAAGCGTCCCTGGGTCAGGGTGAGACCATGTGTCCCTGGATCCGGGTGAGGCCTCGTGCACCTAGGCCCGGGTGAGCCCAAGTGGCCCTGGGTCTGGGAGAGGCCAAGCGTCCCTTGGTCCGGGTGAGACCATGTGTCCCTGGATCCGGGTGAGGCCTCGTGCACCTAGGCCCGGGTGAGCCCAAGTGGCCCTGGGTCTGGGAGAGACCAAGCGTCCCTGGGTCCGGGTGAGACCATGTGTCCCAGGATCCGGGTGAGGCCTCGTTCACCTAGGCCCGGGTGAGCCCAAGTGGCCCTGGGTCTGGGAGAGGCCAAGCGTCCCTGGGTCCGGGTGAGACCATGTGTCCCTGGATCCAGGTGAGGCCTTGTGCACCTAGGCCCGGGTGAGCCCAAGTGGCCCTGGGTCTGGGAGAGGCCAAGCGTCCCTGGGTCCGGGTGAGACCATGTGTCCCTGGATCCGGGTGAGGCCTCGTACACCTAGGCCCGGGTGAGCCCAAATGGCCCTGGGTCTGGGAGAGGCCAAACGTCCCTGGGTCCGGGTGTGACCATGTGTCCCTGGATCCGGATGAGGCCTCGTGCACCTAGGCCCGGGTGAGCCCAAATGGCCCTGGGTCTGGGAGAGGCCAAACGTTCCTGGGTCTGGGTGAGACCATGTGTCCCTGGATCCGGGTGAGGCCTCGTGCACCTAGGCCCGGGTGAGCCCAAGTGGCCCTGGGTCTGGAAGAGGCTAAGCGTCCCTGGGTCCGGGTGAGACCATGTGTCCCTGGATCCAGGTGAGGCCTTGTGCAACTAAGCCCGGGTGAGGTCACGTGCCCCTGGATCTGGGAGAGGCCAAGCGTCCCTGGGTACGGGTGAAGCCAGATCCTTGGTCCGGGTGAGGCCATGCGCCCCTGGATCCATCCGGGTGAGGCTGGGTCCCAGGCCCGGGTGAGACCACGCGCCCCTTGGGTATGGGTGAGGCCACGTGCCCCTTAATCCGGGTGACGCCGTGCCCCTGGGTTCGGCCGAGACCAAGCCAGAGGGAGTCGGACCTCCATTACCACCATTTGTCCACCATCCAGAGCTGAGGGGTCAGGGCTGACATGTACACATAAGGAACTACTGGACATTGAAATTGGGTCTCAAAAGAACTGTTGGTCCAGGGGGAAGCTCGCTACAGATTGATTCATTTGCCTGTCAGCATAACTATTATTGCTCGTCTCACATTTAGTTCTTGTTAGTATATATCTAGTGACATATGATCTCGCTCATCTAGGGGAAATGATGAACAACATAGACTGAGGAACAAGAACAGAACCAGAAGCAAGGAGGCATCGATCGGACTATCGGGCCTCAGAGGGAGGATAGGGGAGGGTAGGGGGAGGGGGAGAGTTCAACCAAGGGACCTGTGTGCATGCATATGAGCCTATCCAACGGTTGAGTTCAACAGGGGATTGGGGCATGCGTGGGGAGAGGGGTGGGATGGGAATGGGGGGATGAGGACAAATATGTGACACCTTAATCAATAAATAAATATAAAGTAAAAAAAAAAAAAAAATAAAAAAAAAAAATAAAAAAATAAATCCTGGGTCTAGTATTTCTTAGCTGGGTGACTTTGGGCAATATACTAAGCTCTGTGAGTCTTAATTTTCTCATCTGTAAAATGGATATAATGGTAGTGTCTAATCATAGGGTGTATGTAAGGATTAAATGAAAGAATGTTTGTAAAATGCTTAGCACAAAGTCAAGCACATAGGCAGTGCTCCATAAATACTAACCGACATCATTATCAGAAACCAAAAAAAAAAAGCTTTATGCACATTCATATTTGTTATAATATATAATGAAAAAGGCTGAATTTCTGACGGCTATTGTATGAACAATAATATAGTCATTCAATGACATCATATGTAACCTTTAATTTAGTGAGTATGTTTGGATTGTAGAACTTTAATATATATATATATATTTATGAAAAATGTGTAATAACATGGAAAAAATGCTTCTGTAATGAACATGACCTGTTTTAGAAGCTTGGGATATAAAATAAGGTCACATGTCTTCTAATACTGAAATGAAGATGATCCAAGCCTCCATCTCCCTCTTGAGAAACCCTCTTTCTTCCCTCTCTGGGGTCCTTCCTTCCATAATAAGCTTGGCAATGCCCAAGGGATCAACCTGGTCTGCTCTCAACCTGGGGTCAGCTCAAGCATCCCTTCCCCAACTCATTCAAAGCCAGAGGACTCCATACTAAATGCCTCAAAACAATATCATCAGGCACCAAAATGATTGGGAAAACAAACAAAAGATGAGTGAAAAACACTGTCAGTATTTCCACCATCCAAAGATAACCATAATCCACAGCTGGTGTATTTCATTCCAGGGTTCTCTTCTATGTACAGACTCGTCTGGCTGAGTTGTTACTATTGTACTAGAGGCCCAATACATGAATTTCGTGTATGGGTAGGGTCCCTAGCAGCTGCCGGCCGTGTACTCTCTCCCTTCCCACAGCCACCTGCCACCTACACCAGCCAGGGCCTCCCTCCCTTCCCCTGGTCGGCCACCCCGGTTGAACTCCCGGACAACTCCCGGTGGAGGGGACAATTTGCATACTACGCTTTTATTATATAGGATTAAAAAAAGAAAGATTATATCCTCCAACCCTAGAAAAGAGAGGAAACCCCATCCTGGCAATGCAGGATTTACCCACCTCGCTGTGCCATGCTGAGCTCCCCGGATTTTAAGGAAGATTCCCACAAAATCCACAGCAATCTTTTCCCCTCAATCCTAACAGGCCCCATGTGGCAAACTGTGCTGAAGTCGCTGCAGCGTCTCTCCCCAGTGGCCCTGGATTGATAGCAGTGCTGCCATCGTCACTGCCCTCTTGTACACGGTCAAGTATTCCTGCCTCTCTTGTCACACGAGCATTCATTTCATCCATGGCCCCACACTGTATTTTTAAAACTAAATTTTGGAGATATGATGTGATGAAGCTAAGTCATCATTAAAGGTGGCATGTTCTTATCATTGCTCACTTGGAGGACACTTGATTAGTCACCCTTGCAAAATTGAGAAGGCTGATAACTGAATATCGTAATAGTGGAAATAAAGTAATCTAATAGAACAAAGGCCACTCCAGTGTTGGTCAGATATAAAGGTAGCTGAGGTCCACCTCTGAAATGTGGGCTTCTGATTAGAGGCTTTCAAAACACTACCTACCTATCTACCCCAGAAGTGTATGCTCTCTCCTAGGCTAACAGACTATTGCTGGGATATAGGTTAAAATAAATTTACACACACATCACATGTACCAACATGACAGTGCATTTGTGTGTGCATGCACACACAGAAGGCTAGGCAAATACAGATGTATATATGTAAGTATACATATATGTGTATATATATACACACAAATTCTTTTATAATGTGTGCACATATGTATGTATGTATATCTATACATAGAAGTATATACTTGTATATAAGTGTATATATATAAGTATAGTATACAAAAAGATAAAATCAGTCTGTCTATGTCAAAGTATTTTAAAGTAAATTACAGGCAACATAATATCCCCTCAAATTAAAGACAAAAAGGCTTTAAAATCCAGATAAAAGGAGGTAGGTAGAAAAATTGTAAAGACCTCATTTCATTTTTAGGATGAATTTTAAATTTGTTTCATTTGAGAAAAAGTCTGAATACATTAGACACATAGGAAAATAATCCCACCATTAGTATAATCACTTGCATCTGTCAAATGTGCCTGATGTATAATACACTTTTCTTTTACTCCAGAGGACCCCAAAGAAACAAAACTTTAGGTGAAATTGCAAAGGAGAAAGAGAATTATTACCCAGTATTGAATCCTGTCAAAAAAAAAAAATGTTACCTTCAAACCACTTATAGGCCAAACGATTACCATCCCATAGGATAGATGCCACAGAGGAGAAACAGACAAGTTCAAGAGAGAGAGCACCCACGGCTGCCAGGAAAGCAGGGGAAATCCTAAGTGTCACAATAGAGCCGGGTCTTACAGGAGTTTGCCTGGCCACGATGGGGCTGTCCATCTTGACATACATAGGGTGCCTCTCTCGCAGAGATGTGAGAATTAAAAGGGATTGTGTGTTTAAACCCAGCATGTGGTATCCATATGCAAAAATCCATGTTGTCAAATCAGGAAGCAGGCGAAACAGAGCTCTGCACCGAGTCAGAAGCCCTGACTCCAAACCTCAACGCTGCCCCAACTAGCTGTATGGCCTTGGGTTAGTCTCTTCCCCTCTCGGTACCTGAATCCCACAGGTCTAACACGACACGCGTTCTGTCGCCTCCCACGGGCCAACTGAGATCAGAGATTAAAAAGTGCATCAAAGGGTTAAGCACTTTGCAAATAAAGAGACATTCTTTTATCACAAATAGAAGACAGTTTCCTGAGTCCGAATATGCTAAAAGGGAAATTCAGGGGGTCAGAGTGAGAAGGGAGAAAATTCAAAAATCTGTTCTGTGGCAGAGAGGGGTAAGGAAGCCTTCCCAACGAGGTCTGGGTCAAACCTTGACCTTCGAGTCCCCCACGCTCTTTCGCATGATGCTCTAAGCTCTTACAAATGGGCTGTGAAAGGACTGAGGCGGGTCTAAACGTGTCTCTTGGAATCCAGCATTGAATGAAGGGTCTCTCGCCATTGAAGTTCTGGCAGGAGTGTCACTCATCTCCCTCTGCCAGATAAAGGAGAGAAGGGCCAGTTCTGGGGCTAGGGTGGCCTCCCCATTCCTTACATGGAGCCAAGAGTCCTGATAAGGGCTCCTCGGTAAGGAGAAGGAGTCAAAGGTGATGCCCCATGCCTGCTAGTCTCTTAATCCTCGCTTTAAACCCAATTTAGTGGATCTTTGATCAGAATGAAAATGTTGTTTAATTGAAAAGGCTGCTTTTCAAGAACAGTTGGCGTTTCCCCCAGGGGCAGTCATTTTAAAGCATTCCTACCAACGGGGGCGTACTCTTGGGTTTAAGTGCCCTCATCACGAGTGCTGGCCTGCGCTCCGGCAGGTGTCAGGGGCCTCGCAGCTCATTTGAAGTAAATAGATGCTTGAAGGGAGGGAGCTAAACCAAGTCCCAACAAGGTGTCTGAAACGGGGTCCACCTTAAGCTGATCTCTGATGGTGCATGAGGAGCGGACCATCATTTACTCACAATGTGCATTTATTACTGATTTTCACTCATGCGGCAAGCATTTATTGAGCATCTACTGTGTACTGGCACTAGAGGAGTCACTGAGTGACCAAAGTTGAATAAAATGGGGTCCTGGCCCTCAGGGAGTTCATTCAAAATCGAATGAAGAAAACACAGAGAAATATACAGAAGGTAACATCTTGTTAGGAAGGGTTCCAGGAATGCCTGGGGGCCTGACTCCTCCCCCGGGCATGGTGCTGGGGGCAGACCGGGCTGCCTAGACCAGTGTTTCTGAGAACTCGGTACGCCCCTCCCTGGTGGCTCTGAGTTCTTGTTTAATGCAGATTCCTGACTTGGCGGGTGTAAGGTGGGGCTGAGATTCTGAGATGCTGAGGGTGCTGCTGGTATACAGACCACACTTTGGGTAATAGAGTCTTAGAGGGCACTGATAGCTGAGCTGGATCTTAAAAAATGAGTAGACATCTACCAGGGTAAGAGGAAGTTGGGGTGAATGGGGGCCTCATGGCCCAGGTACTCTGTGAGGGGTCGAGGGTTTAGAGAAGTACACGTGCTTCGGTGTGGCTTGAGTGGGAAGTGGGAGGAAAGGCTGCAGAGGAAGGCAAGGGGAAGGCATGGGGGCATTTGTATGTCCGGTTGTGGCACTTGGACTTGCTGGAAAAGGCAGTGGGGACCATTAAAAAATCTTTGGCCCTAGCCGGTTTGGCTCAGTGGATAGAGCGTCAGCCTATGGACTGAAGGGTCCTAAGTTCAATTCCGGTCAAGGACACATGCCCAGGTTGCAGGGCTCGATCCCCAGTAGGGGGCATACAGGAGGCAGCCAATCAATGATATGCTCTCATCATTGATGTTTCTATCTCTTCTCTCCCTCTCCCTTCCTCTCTGAAATCAATAAAAATATATTATTTTAAAAATGTTTGAGCTCAGAAGAGATATGGTCAAATGGCATTTTAAAAGATCTCTCAGCCAAAAGTATAGGAAATGAGCCAGCAAGGGTTAAGATGGGCAGGCAGGAGGGAGGCCAATAAGAAGGCTACTGCTGCATTACAGAGAAATGGATGGAATTGGGAGATATGAGGTAGATACCATCAATAGGTATTATTTCTCCACGGCTTCAAATTAACTTTCCCCAAAGTAATTTGATTTGGTCAATGGCTCTTCAGTGCTCTCAACATAATTTTGAAACTCTTCTGTCTGGCTTTCAAAACATGCCACAGCCCATTTCACCCCATCTCTCCACAGAACCCCCACTACAACTCAACATGAATGCCCATCTGCTACACGCCCAGTGACTTCCAGGGCTGTTCATAGCTTCCAGGCTCAGCCCCAACGCCATGCTCAGCCCTCACTGTCCCTGTGGCTCCTCTCCCCCAGCCCTCATTCCACTGCGCGTCCAGGTCCTGCAGGAGACGACCTCACTGTCAAGCTTCCCCAGCTGCCTAGCCCCGTGGGTCTGTGTAATGTGCTCCACTCTACCTGTACTCAGTCCCAAAGGGCCCTGCGATTTTTAATGCCTTCTTTTATTTCCTTTTGTTTTTAATAAAATAGCTCACCGTTCGGAAGTGTGCCTATCGTGTATATGTATGGATTACATGCAAATAACCAAAGGAAACCTGCACACCCTCCTCTGGGGTTCAGAAACAGACGTTACCAAAATATCAGAAGCTCCTGTACGCCCCTCCCCGGTGGCTCTGGGTTTCTTTTACTATGGACACTCCTAACAACATAACCCAAACTAAGACCTGAGCAACAAAAACAGTCTGCTACGTCTTTGTTTCTTCCACAGCAACTGTCACAATACTTCCGGTGCTAAAAATGTGGGCACGCAACCAGCTGGTGTGAGTGTATTTGTAAGAAGAGGAGAGCAAGTGTTATAAATCAGTTCTACCTGGAAGGGTCCAAGGCATCGAGTCGCTACCCCTCAGCATTCGGCAGACTGTCCACCACAAGTCAGGCCCTCAGCAAATACTTACTTAACTGAATTCTCATTTTACTTCGTTGAGTGGATATAACATAGATTCTGGTCAATGTCAGACATAAAATGATGCACTAAGCAAGTGGTCTCCATAGTAAGGTCCAATGCCCTCCCCCACGAGGTCTGCACTTACATCCATTGGGCTGTAGGGAGAAATATTAGAACTGTTGATACTCAGGTTTTTCTCAACCTTTTAAATGTTTTAAATTTTGGTATATATCTTATGATGGATGTGACATACGTAGTTGTAGGGAGCAGCTCTAGGTCAAGCCTCGGGCTGACCTGTGGCAGGGCCACAAACAAGTCCCAGCTTGGAGGGCAGAGCTCTCCTAGCATAATTAAACCTGACCTTGTAGCCCTCCCTAATTTCTTCCTAAGTAGCTAATGGGCTGTGGGAGGTGCAGCAAGTGTTGCCAAAACAAGAACATTTGTATACATGTTAATCTACCCTTGCTTTAATCAGACTATAAAATAAAGCATCGGCTTGTAGGCTAGGTCTTTTGTGTCCTCATCCATGCATGGGAGATCCACTGAGCCCCAGCTGTATTCTCTTGTCTGTCTTTTCTTCAATCCTTCACCGCCCCTCCTCAGGTTCACCCTTGGCCATGCTGGCGCAGCACATCTAGTAAGTATGTGTATGTGTAGCATGTACTACATAGTATAACATGCTACATGGTACAACAGGTGGTATGTAGTTCTAGGTGCTAAGGCATCATGCTCACTCCTAAACTGCAATGGACAGCAGGAAAATAAAGTGAAAGACCCAAAGTGGGGTTTCCCCCCCAGCCCCACCACAGAATACTAGAATCCATTTATTTATTCATTCATTCATCCATCTATCCCTCCAAAAAAAGGATTTTATTGATCTCATGTGTACCATGCTCTGTTGCCCAAATTGCATCAGAGACAACGGAACAGGCATCTTTCAGAGGCGCGCCCTGCCCTGCCCTGCCCTGCCCTGACCTGCTGCCCATGGGACTCAGGTTGCTTCATGGCTCGAATAGCTGGTATAGAACACTGAGCTGCCAGACTGAGCAAATCTACATCCAAAATATGCCCCTCCTAAGAGGATGAAGATGAAAGCAGTCAACCAGACCCAGGGCCTAATCCTGGCACAAATGTTTGTTCATTAGAACAACTGCTTAACATGGCTCTTTTGTTCATATCTGACCTTCTCCACCAGCAAAGAAGAAAACTGCATTCCTGACAGAGGCATCAGAAAAGCTCTGCCCCTCAATGATGCCTCCCCAAAGCTAGATGTTTGAAGCTGTTCGCAGAAGGAGAAAGCCCTACAGATAAGAAATGTGATTTTAAATGCCCTTGACAGGGGGTAAGGTAACCTATTAAGTTTGCACTAAGTTGTAAATGGCTTGTATTCAACACTCTCTAGAGCAGTGGCCGCCAACCTTTCGGACCTCACGGACCACGTACCACTGGTTGGCAACCGCTGGTCTAGAGAACCAGTTTTTTCTTGAAGGAGAGATGGCAAAGAAGAAACAGAACAGGCCTATGGTACCTAAACAATTCTACTTCAAAATTACTGATATTAAAATTGAAATCCTGGCCAGTGTGGCTCAGTGGTTGAGCATCTACCTATGAACCAGAAGGTCACAGTTCAATTCCCAGTCAAGGCACATGCCCAGGTTGTGGGCTTAATCCCCAATAGGGGGCATGCAGGAGGCAGCCCATCAATGATTCTCTCTCATCATTGATGTTTCTCTCTCTCTCTCCCTCTCCCTCCCTCTTTTGAAATCAATAAAAATATATTTTTAAAAAATTTTAAATCCAAATCATGAGCTCTATTTTAAATATGTAGAGATACCATTTTAATGCTCTGACCTTTTAAAACAATTGTATACATAATGTTAGTTTTCTAGGAATGCCCTGGGTAGCTTAAACAACAGAAATTTATTTCTTCACAGTCCTATAAGCTAAAAGTCCAAGATGAAGGTATTGGCAGGACTGGTTTCTTCTGAGGAGTCTCTCTTTGGTTGCTTTCTTCCTGTGTCTTTCCTCCACGAGTATCTGTCCGCATTTGCTCTTCCTCTTTTTTCTTTTTTTTTATTATTGATTATGGTATCACATAATTGTCCTCATCCCTCCATTTCCACCCCAAACCCCTCCCCACGTATGCCCCCAACCCCCTGTTGTCTGTGACCATTGGTTAGGCTTATATGCATGCATACAAGTCCTTTGGTTGCTCTCTCCCCCTTTCCCCCACCCACCCCTACCTTCCTTCTGAGGTTTAAGAGTCTGATCAATGCTTCCCTGTCTCCGGGTCTGTTTTTGTTCATCAGTTTATGTTGCTCATTATTTCCCCTAGATGCGTGAGATCCGCATTTACTCTTCTTATAAGAAGACCAGTCGCCGAAACCGGTTTGGCTCAGTGGATGGAGCGTCGGACTGAAGGGTCCCAGGTTCGATTCCAGTCAAGGGCATGTGTCTTGGTTGCGGGCACATCCCCAGTAGGGGGTGTGCAGGAGGCAGCTGATCGATGTTTCTCTCTCATCGATGTTTCTAACTCTCTATCCCTCTCCCTTTTCTCTGTAAAAAATCAATAAAATATATTTTTTTTAAAAAGAAGACCAGTCATATTGGATTAGGGCCTACCATAATAACCTCAGTTACCTCTTTAAGAACCCTAACTCCCAAGACAGTCACATTCACATTGTGAGGTATTGGGGCTTAGGATTTCAGCATATTAATTAGAGGGGGACACAATTCAGCCTACATGTATGTTAGATAGGCCTGCACAGATGTTTACCCTATTGTCCCAAAGTTTCCTATAAAACTTGAGTCTGATGCGTGTGATTATACTACTAGTAAAAGTCTTGCACATTCTCAATTAAAATGATGAGGGTCTGTAGATTATCATCTAGAATTCATATAAAGGATAACACACATACACGGCATTCGGATAATTTTCCTCAAATGAACAGCTACTCTTTCATTCTGAACATTTTAAGACATCCAGAATCACTTTCCCTAAGCAATTATGATTTTACAAAATGCTGTCAGGACCATCACTAAGTTTTACTGCCCAAACAGAGTGAACTGCCTGGAGCTTCTGGCAGTGATTTATTATTTACTCTGGAGGTAAGTTGCTAAGCAAGATTTATTTGGTAAGAACAGAGCCATTCGTAACAGTACAATATACGTTTGACTGTGAGGGGATTTTTTTCACCATTCCTCAAGAGAGCTTGTTCTCCATAATCAGAAGAATATATCTGATCTGTATGTAAGTTTTCACCCTTGGGTGAAATCGAAGGCACAAACATGCATTGGACAAGTAAGTCAGTCTGGCTTCAAATGTTCTCATTTGAATTTTCGCTCTGAGAAATTTTCAATATATTTTCATAACAAAACCAGCGGCAGAACAATATCAAAGTCCATTGGCAGAACCTGTGGGGTGTCTGCTTTACCTATACAGGGCTTTTCTTTTCCAGGTAGTTGCTTCATTGCACTATAGTGGCCTAACCCACACATTCCTACCATCTCGGAGAGACTCCAGATTCCTAAGAAAAACAGCACTAATAATGCATGTTTGCCAACTTTGGTTTGCAGAATTGGTAACAAGTACTAGGGGCCAGTTGCTGGCCTAATTCTGCCCCCTAGTGATCATAGTATGTTGCTGCTTTTTTGCAAAAGGGAGACTGGGGAGCTGAGACCAGAGAAAGTGCCTGCCCCCCACACTCCCCCACCACACACACACACACACTTTAGCAACCTATTCCCCAAGATACCTAGGTGTCCTCCAGCTGCCCTTTAACCAGGCAAAGGAAAGGAAAATGATAAACTCGTTCATAATAAGGTGACCAGGACTAAAACATTCCCTTCTCCCGAGACGGGATGCATTTTAACAAAGGCACTGAAGCGAGAAGGCAATGCCACTTCACCCAAAAGAATAAATCACCAATGGGGAAAATTTTGGCTTAAGGAGAAAGGCTTTTTCCTAGGTTCTTTTGTTTTTATTTGTTTTTTTTTTTTTTTTTGGTGAAGTGCCTTTGAACAGTCATCCAATGCCTCAATTTTTTTTCACAAATCACTACCCTTGCTATAATCTGGCAGGGGGTGGGGGAATCAGTAGAGGACCCAGGAAAATGTTCCAGTTCCCAAACTTCTTGCCTCCATCCTCAGCTGCCCCCACTCCTGTGCCTGGCTGGAAGGTGCAGCTCTGGGGTGGCCGCCGTGTCCAACGGGGCAGCTCACCCTGCAGACAGACACAAAGTGGGTGGAAACATGAGTGAGGAATGTTTTGGTCAGACTCCAACCACCCTCCCACAGCTGCTAACAGGACTCCCTGCTGCAGTTCCTCAGCAGGTCAGGGAGTTTTTTAGGCAGGTCGCCAACCCCCAGGATGGCTTTAGATCAGGGAGATGGGGTTGAGCAAAGGGAGTTAGACTAGGAGGCAGGCTCTGGGAGGTAGGAGAGTATCCAGGCGATGTTCCTGAACTCTGGCTTGGGCCGGACATTAATCAAGCCCATCCCAGGTGTTCCAGTATCCTCTCCCCCATCAGGAGTAATGCCAGGGAGTTGCCCCACCGCCATTGCCCAAGTCCAGTGGAGACAGGAGGATGAAGACAATGGAGAGAATGCACAGAGAGTGAGGGCTGCTCTGTGTTACTAGTATAACTTGCTGAGAAGCAGTCTCCAATCCACCATCACCAACTCCCACAGACATGCAGAACACAGAGGCAGGGGCTGGTGGACTGTGGCCGGTGGCTGGAGTCAAGGAGCTGGTTTCAGGGCATAGGTTCAACTGCATGTAGTCGTGCGATATGGAGAGAATCTGGTGTCAGGCAGACCTGAGATTGAATCCCAGTTCTGCCGCTGCCGAGCTGGGCAACCTTGGACAACTTCTACTCCATCCTTTAGTTGTCAGCTCGAAGGTTACGCCCTTGGGGACACACTCTCTGACCCTACAAACCAGATCAGATCCCCTATTTACGAATCCCATAATCCCTTATGATTTTTACTCCTAACACATATCACTGTTTATAATTTTACAACTTATATGTGAGATGACTTGTCTGATTTCTTTTCTCCCTACTGCTTTCTAAGCTCAGAGAGGACAGAGACCATATCTCTCTCATTCACCATCTTTTCCCAGGGACTAGAATATAGGATATATTCAATAAAGATTTGAATGAAGTACGCTGAGCCTTTATCGTCTATAAAATGGGATGATGGTACTTTATTTATTGGTCTATTGTGAAGATTTCATGAAACAACCTATTTGTGAAAATTCTACCCCGTGTCTGACACAGAGTAGGTGCTCAATAAGGGGGGGGGGGTTCCCTTTACCATTCTCTCTTTGGGGACCCACCCTAGGTGGACGGTTGTACCTGACTGCCAGAGGTGCCACTGAGCAGTGAAATCAGCCAAAATAAAAACCAGAGGCCTGAAGAATCCACAAATTCCATCACAAGTCCCCGAATAATCAAAACTCGTTGGCACATTACAATTCATCATCTCTTCTCACGAGGTGTCCCTTGGTAGCAGGAAAAGTTATCTCCAGCTTCACTTCCCTTTCCATCCCAGATAGAGAGTAGCCAGAGGGACTGTAAATCCATTCCTAACATTTTCAGTTGTTTGAGTTATGTTCTACCAGAATTAAGAAGGTGACTTTAAAAACATGAAGGAGAAATAGAGGTTGCACTTCCCAGAGCAGAATACAGGTGTAAAATGAAACGGAACTTTTAATATGAAGCTGCTCTGGAGGAGAAAGGACTAAGAATATTTTTATGAAACACTTGCATTATGGGTAATTTCTTTTTTAATCCAGGGATCAACTTTCATGACACCAAGGCATAAGTCTCCCACTTAACGACATTTATAACTCTGTAACAATACGCTTTGTATAAATTACTGCTGAGGCTTAACATTTCTGATTATGATATATAGAATAAAGTGATGTCATAAAGGCAAAGTTTGTAAGTTACGATCTGTCCTGTTGCTTTAAATAAGAGGATTTCTGGAGACAATTGTCTTGATGAATATAAACTCAAATGAACCTTGAATCTCTTCAATTATTCTTATTTAGAATTCATTTCCCTCTGAACTTTCATTTAACACCGAGCACAATCGCTCCATTATAAATCAAACGTGAGCTTGTCTTTCCTGCAATAACAAGTATGCTTTAAATAATGAAGCAACACCTATGATCATAAAAGATAATGCACCAAAATACAAAAGGTAAAGAGATTTATTATCCCAGTTCAGTAATGATGAGTTGAATATTTTTGTAGCAACAGACATCTCTATTCCAGACAACACTTTTTATTTGACTTTTTAGTGTCTGTTTTTCCTGGAAGACTGCCGTGCCTTATTCTCCACGAGAGAAAACCAAGACTCACACTTAATGCTGCTGGTAGCTGGGAAGCTCAGACTCCCCTCGCTCAGTATTTCTAGGAGGCTAATGGGGATAGAGATCTCCCAACCTCCCTCGGCCTCTTCTTCACGATGAAAGGGTTGGGCTGAATCCTCTGAAGTCCAACCTGAGCTCTAAAGACTAAGGTTCTATCTGCCTTTCCTTTTGCACAGAAATACAGTGGAGAACAACTACGTTAATGGATGTGAATATACTTTAAAAGCCATAAAAGTCCTATATATAGACTTGATGGATTTCACTCTGCATTTTGTAAATAACTTTACACATCCATTATATTAACTCTGTTATCCAAAATAATATAGGAAAACTCTGGGGCATCTCCAGGCTATTACAGATGAAACAGAGTGATAAAGAGGCTCTTCTCCAGTCCCCAGGACACATTTTCTTGGACGGGATCAGAAATCCCACAGTAGAACAGGTCAAGTGGTCCAGCCGGCGTGGCTCAGTGGTTGAGCGTTGACCTATGAACCAGGTCACAGGGCACATGCCAGTGTGGAGTGTGCAGGAGGCAGCTAATCAATGACTCTGTCTCATCATTGATGTTTCTATCTCTCCCTCTCCATACCTCTCTGAAATCAATAAAAACATATTTTTTAAAATAATACTAACAGGTCAAGCAGCTGAACTACCCAAACTAGAGGCTACTTCCCACTGAGAACCTCTCCAGCGGGCAGACACCGAAGTCCTGAGCAGGTAGGCCCGGGGACTGGAATGCTCTCTTCCTGTTCTCTCTTTGTGCATTCTCTCTTCGAAGCGCTGTGACCTGTCTTCAATACATCCTCGGGTGTGGGATTTACATTTTTAATATTGGCATTTATGACGTGGTGCTTTTTGCTGGCTAATTGGCATCAGAGCAACATGTTTGCCTCTCTCCTGAAATAAATCTCTTCAAGAGCTTCAACTGCACATTCTTTTGTTCTATCCCTCATTTGAAAGGGGCTCTATAAAGCCGCCAGACCACGCTACATAATCTTTTGCCTCTCACGTTTTTAAATCTGGGGGTTTATGCTTTAATGGCTTTGATGTGCTTACTATTCAGCCTGTTACTTAACCCACGTTCCTCCCCGTCCAACACCCGGCTCTCCCTCAGCCTCACAAGCCTGCACCCTCTGCGGCTGAAAGGATTTATTTATCAGCCAGAACGTTTCCATAATTTTGGGAACATATGTTTCAAAATTACATTCCAATATCTCATACGATGTTCTTTGTCTTGCATCTGTTCTATAAAAACAAACAAAACACGCATAATTATACTGCGATGGCTGCAAAGCCTACATTTTCCACAAGAGTTGGTTCTTCCACAAACAGTGACATAGTCACACAACAAAGGCACTTACAGACCCCCTGTCAATGTCATCTGAAATCACATTTTTGTGTTAATTAGAGCTAACCCCTGATAATAGCTAATTTCTACAACATTGCTACGAAGCTTTGACTCCTTTCCAAACATATTGCAAGTTTACAGGATAATCTCTTTATTGAAAATTAGCTATTGTTGAAAAACCAAAGTCTCCACATAATACTCAACCTTGCGTGGACAACAACTCGGTAATCTTTCATCCTCCCAGGGTATGACTTGAATTAAATTTATTTTTTAATGCCCTCTTTCCCTGTAATATCCTAGTGGAAACATAATAAGTCACTGCACAATGAAAAAAAGATCCCCCTCCCAAACACACACACACACAAATAAACCTGAGTGAAACATAGAAAAATAATTGGCCAAAATATATTCCTGTTTCATATAACTACCCTTACCACACACCAGCTCCCTCCTGCCCAAAAGTCTTCAATGCCCCCCCCCCCGACACACACACACAATTTAAACATATAAACCCAACCAATTTACATCTACTATATTTGATATCAAAATTAGGTCAATTAGCATTGAAACACTTAAGAAGTCCTCAAAACCAAGAACGGCTATTCAATGTATCTATTAAAAATAAAATTTCACCATGAAAAAAAGGTTACTCATGTTTCTGCCCTTGTTACCACAGTCCTTATATTCTTAGGTAATAAAAAATAATGGAACTGGGAAGAGAGATAAGTCTGATGCCTGCAGTGGTGAGCTGGTAGATATGTAACAACCAGCTCAAAGTGAGGAAAAAGCTCTGATTTACAGCGTTTGCTAACTTCCATCATGGCCAATTTTAAGCTACCAGTGTGACATCACAGAAAGGCAGAGTTGGGAGCATTTATGCACAATTAGCTCTTGCAAGGCTGTGCAAGTGGGTTCCACCACTGGAGGCCTGAGTTTTTAAATATACCCATTAGGATCATGGGTAGAGAGGTTCGTACTAGTTACTATGTGCAGTCAGTACATAACATAGCCCGCACAAATCCTGGCCCCGTGTGACCCAGTCCCAAAATAAAGAGCCACTCAAACACAAATTCTCATTCTGTCTTCAAAGTTTTATAGTTATGTTAAAGGCCAAAAACATGCACAGTCTCACATATCTGTACACATGTGCACACACACACACACACAGATCCTGCTTACCATACTGCTCCCCAATCAATCCATGCCACCTTCACTTACACACCACCCTCATTATCCATGACTTCCCCCAACATGCACAGCACCCTGGGAAGCACAGTTCTCCCAACCTGACTGCTTTTCTCTGATTCAAGTGAATAATATTTTCCATTCCATTACAGCAATACAAAGGTATTTGTCAATGTTACCTCTGCAGCATCGCAAAACAGTAACAGAGAACGCTCACCTAATTCCCATGTTATACCAGGCACTAGGCTAGGCCCTTGACACCATGAGACTATAAGTTGTGGAGCCAGTAGTCAAACCAGGCAGAATGGCAGCAGAACTCATGGTTCTTAACCACCATACTCGGCCAATTCTCAGGCCCATCTAAAGAAAACCCAGCGCGAGACCTTAGCCAAGTTAAAATTTCGGTGCGTCGGCCTCCTCATCTGTAAAACGGGGCTAATCATAGTCAGCATCTCATAGGAGCATTAACTGAGTTAACATATGTAAATGCTCGGCACATAATAAGAGCTATTATGTTAGCTACATGTCAACTAGTAAATGCTAACCAGTACTAATTTGCTTCTCACAGCCTCCAGAATCCCATGACCTTCTCACAGTGTCTTCTGCTCAAGTCCCAGGGGTTGGCACATACTTTTCTGTAAAGGGTCAGATAGTAAATAGTTTGGGCTTTACAGGCCACACAGGGTCTCTGGCACATAATCTTCTTAGGGCTTTTAAGCCTTTAAAAACGTAAAAATCATTCTTAGCTTGTGGGCTAAAACAGGCCACTGGCTGTGTCTGGCCTACATGCATAGTTTGCTTACCCCTGTGACATACCAATGGGGTGGGGGTAGGGGTGGGGGGAGAGAGAGAGAGAGAGAGAGAGAGAGAGAGAGCCTTGTTTTAAATATCATAGCTTTTATGTAACCAACACATGAACACTGAAAGAGTCACACGTATAGCAATCACACATTCCCTCAGCAAATGTTCCCTTATCATTTATTATGCGCCAGGTGCCCTTCTGGATGCTGAAGCCACAAAGATGGAGAAGTATGCCCTTGACCTTTGGGATGCTCATAGCCGATGGCAGACAATCACAGTGCAGTGTGTAGTGAGTGCTTTAATAAGGGAGGCCAGATCAGCTCTGGTTAGGGGAAGGTGACTGATAAGGAGAGGGTCCAAAGAGAAAAAGATGCTTGAGCCACACCTTAAAAGATGTGAAGAATTCATTCAGCAGACAGAGGCCTAGGAAAGAAGGAGGAACTCAGAAAAACGCAGTTTCGCCCTAGCTGGTTTGGCTCAGTGGATAGAGCGTCGGCCTGCGGACTCAAGAGTCCCGGGTTTGATTCTGGTCAAGGGCATGTACCTTAGTTGTGGGCATATCCCCAGTAGGGGATGTGCAGGAGGCAGCTGATCGATGTTTCTAACCCTCTATCCCTCTCCCTTTCTCTCTGTAAAAAATCAATGAAATATAAATATATATATTTTTTATCTTTTATTTATTTATTTATTTTGAATGCAGTTTCTGGGGTCAGAGGAGGCTCACATGGTCAGTGAGAGCCAGATCAGGGAGGGAGGTGCTGGGACTTTATACTCTGGGTTTTCAAACGTTTTAACACAGAAATGTGTCCTGGGGCAAAATCTTAATCTAGAGCCCTGTGCGTTAAACAAATCTGGTTGAAGGTGGGTGGAAATCTCAGGCACCTCCCTCCTGCTGGCCGCCTTCCCCCACGGGCAGGTCAGGGCAACCTCGGGGCCTCCAGGCAGCACAGTGAGGCATCCACAGCTCCTGGCAAAGGGCAGCGAGCTCGGGGGGCCAGGGAAATCCTGTGGCAGTGGCTTCCTTAATCAAATTCTTCTGAAGTCAGTGAAATTCCATATAGCTATTTTTATCTTGAGCAGACATCCTGTTCTTCCCCAGCACCTCAGCCTTTACTGATCGCAGGATTGCCCCACGCAATTTAACACTTAATTACATACCAACTTGTACTGTTATCTAATTGTTCCTTGAGCATGCTCTCTCCCCATCTAGACAAATCGGCCTGAAGACAAGAAGCACTTCTGGCTTCTCTCGTATCCCTCTCAACAAGCAGCATGGGGCAAGGTGCTATTGAAGGGAAATCGCTTCCAACCCTAAGAGTCTACGCCTTCCCATAGGAGGAAAGTATTATCAAGCAAAAGAAGAGCAGTAATGTGAAGAAACACCTCGAAAGACGGGCACAAAGCAAGTGCAAGTGGAGGATTTAGTGGGGAGTGGTCTGTGTGCTTCAGGACTGAGGGTTGAGTTGATCAGATTCCTCAGCTCACAACATTATTGTTTTGGGTCCATACACAGCCCTCCCTCTCTCCTAAATTTTTTATAATTCTCCTTCATCTCCACTCCCCAGCCAGATTTCCCTCCCTGCAATAGACAAGCATTTTATTATATTGTTATGTATTTATTCTTTGTTGTCTTGTGTGCCAATATTTTAATATATAGAAATGGTATGTTCTAGGCTTCATTTCCCCCTCTTTTTTATTAAATTTATTGGGGTGACATTAGTTAATACGATCATGTAGGTTTCAGGTGTGGGTTTCTATGTTACAAGATCTGTATATTGCACTATGTGCCCACCATCCAAAGTCAAATCTTTTCCCATCACCATATATTATGACCCCCTTACACCCTCAATCCCTTCCCTCTGGCAACCACCACACGGCTGTTTGTGTTCATGAGTTTTCGTTTTATATCCCACATATGAGCTTTTTCTGACTGACTTATTTCACTTAGCATAATGTTCTCAAGGTCCATCCATGTTGTTGCAAATGGCATTATTTCATCTTTTCTTATGGCTGAGTAGTATTCCACTGTGTATACTGTATGTACCACATCTTCTCTATTCAGTCCTCTATCGCAGGACACTTTGGTTGTCTCCATGTCTTGGCCATTGTGAATAATGCTGCAATGACCATAAGGGTGCATATATCTTTGCAAATACACATATACCCGAACAACTTGAAAACATGTACGGACCATTTCTCTGGGCATGGAATATCAGCTGAGATGGCTCTACTGGGGCTGAAGAATGCGCGTTCAAGGTGACTCACTTATATGTCTGGCGAGTTCATGCTGGCTCTCAGCTGGGAGTCAGCTAAGGCTGAGGGCTGGGGGCCACGGTTCCTTCTCACTTGCACTTCATCACAGCCGTTGCGATGGCTGAAAAGAAGGCAAAGGATGAACCACATTGCATAACCTAGCTTCAGAAACCACTTAGCATTACTTCCCCTGTAGTCAATACCAGGCCAGAATCAAGGGGAGAGAACATACACCCCACCTCTCAATGGAAAAGGGTCAAAGTCCCATTGTAAGAAGCGCAGGGGGGAGGGGCAATAGTGAGGGGCCTCCCTGCATGGTCCCAGTGTGTGCTGCGTGATGCACAACAATAACAGTGACAACCACAGCAGCTAGCACTGCTCGAGTACTCGCTACCCTCTGCCACCATGGGAAGAGCTCTTAATGGCTTCATTTCATCTTTATGACTAAACAAAGGGGCAGGTTCTAATCTTCCATGAGAAACTGAGGCTCAGAGGGCTGAGCTGCCATATCCAGGATTACACATCCAGTGGGGAAAGAACCAGGACTGATATAAGGTCTGCCTGACTCTAGGGGCCAAACTCTAAACCACTATATATACTGCCTCTTTGCTTTATAAATAACCACCAGTTGGGGGGGGATATAAACCCCAAACACCGATATCGTTAATGTCTGCCAATACCCAGAGAAAGCTTCAAGGGAGAGATAGCCTGATGCAGATCTAGAAGAAGGGAAAGGACAGGCAAGGGGTGTGGGGCACATATACAGGAGAAATGTTGGGAGCAGACATGGGAATGGGCCTCATGGGGTTATGTCAGGAGGGGGAACTGAAGCAGCCAGGGCGATGCTATGGAAATCATCATGATTGGTGGCAAGTCCTTCAGACTAACCAGTTTATCAGCAGGAACAGGACAGATGGCAAGGGAGAACAAAGAAGAGTCCCTCGTCACCAGAGTTCGTTTTGTAGTACACAGTAAGGCCATGAGAAGAACTGTGTCCCATCATCTGATTATTCAGCCCTCAGGTCTCTGGGACACAGTTTCTATTCCCAGAACAGCTTTCTTGCAATATTCCCCATCTCCTCCGGACATGGCAGCGAATGTGCAGGTGTATGCTCCTGACAGGCAGGGATAGCCCTCTGGATGTAAATAAAGGAAAAAGGATTTGGAAAATGTGACTCGGCAGCAGGGGTGAATGCGGGTATTTACAGTCAGAGAGGGATCGCCCCACTGCACTGGATCCTCTCTGTGGGGGAAATGAGCCATCCTCCCCAGCCCGCTCCCCTACCCCTGGGTCATGCACTGTTCTGTCTTATCCAATTGCAGCCATGTCTACACATTACAAGCTAGCATAGCTAACTGCCCACAATCCATTCAATTTGCTTACTGGGGACCATCAAGCAGGGTAGCCGGGCCCTGGGGAGTCTGGGAATTCCTCAGGCCCAGGGATGGAAATGTACCTGCAGAACCTCCTCAACTCACAGGACTGTGTTCACACCCCCTGGTGTAGCCCACACAGCCTGTGCCCTCACTACAACATGGTACTCAAACCTCCCTGGGGACCTGCAACCTCTGAGAAACAAGCATTACAGAACCAAAGAGAACCTGTCTCCCCAAAGTGAAAAATTACCACTGGTCAGGGGAAAGGATGTACATTTGGCCAAATTGCACGAAGACTTTGTAGTTCTCCGTTATTAAGAAATCCTGCTAAAGTGAGCACGATTTTAACTGTTTTGTTCTAAACTATAAAAACACACATATATATAGTGATTTTACCATTAAAACTACATAAGACAGCAACCACAAAATTGAAATTCTGTCTTTCAAAGGGTTTTATGTACTCCCCTAACTAAAAACAGCTTCACAATAAAAAACATCCAGTTTTACAAGTGAGTCCAACCCAAAATAGTAACTATGGCCTTAAGGGCTATTATCCCATCGCTGGCTGAAGGATTTAGGGCACATAAATGCCCATTAACACGACTAAGCATAATAATCTTATTTATAAAGCAACCCTTGCCAGGACCCTTGTAGCAGCCCACAATTACACCGCCTCAATTAAAATATCCTACAAGCCTAATAGACTCGCCCTGAAAGAAACTGCCCTGTAAAAGCATGACCCACCCCACACAAAAATCCTGATGGAAGGGGTTCTACAGCAAGGTGGTGGCAGCAAAAGGGGTTTTCAGACGGAAGGGGAGCATTTTAAGTGTCTCATTCCCACGCTCGATGCATGCCAAAGTACACAGGAGTGAATAATAGCCCCAAAGCAAAGAAACATTACAAGGAGGGCTGTCCAGTGCCCATCTCAGGCTTGCCTAGCAAATTTGGCATTTGCTTGTTACAAACGAACACAACTGGGTTCTAAACTTGGGGGATCAAATTACTGTTTCTACTAAAAAGCAAGAGGAACCATTCTTTACCAGAGACCTATTGGGGGCATGGAATTTGGAAAACTTCTTTCAACCTTGGCCAACTCCAAGTTACTCTGAGCAGTTTGCAGAGTCTCGGCCATGAGTGTGTGTATGTGTGTGAGTGTGTTGCAGGAGGTAGAGTTTGCATCTGTGATATCTGCTATTAGACAATTTTTTCATAGCAAAATTGAAAGACACCTCTCAGAATTTATCTTCCAGCCCTAGATGTCAGTGGACAACTGAAATTTTTCGAAAGACCTAAGAACTTACTAAACTAAATGTCTCCAAAGTCTTAGTGAAGAACACTGTCCTCTGGGGGGGAAAGGAAAGATCTATTCACCCACAGATGGAGGCAGACACACAATTCTGTGTTCCATCACATGCCTCATACTCATCAGTGCGGCAAAGTTTTTATTAATGCTAATGTGAGGATTCAGCCAAACAGGTGTTCTCATGCATCTGGTAGAAGAGTAGATTGTTTGAGCCTCTCTGAAAAGCAATATCCCAATAGCGACCCAAAGCCTTTAATGCCCAGATCCTTTGATCTAATCAGCTTCTGGAAGTGTGTGCTAAGGAAATCAGCAAAATGTGGTCAGAGAGCAAAGCACACTGATGCTCACCACAGCGTTGCTGGAATCTACAAAGAGATGGGAAATGATCTGGTAGTTCAGCAATAAGGGAATAGTCAGGTAAATTCTGGTAAATCCATAGACAAAGTTTTGCTTGCCTTTAAAAATGATGTTTACTTCTACTGAAAAAACACAAAATAAGATCTAAATAAAAGGAAACAAAAGATGTATTGCTGAACAGGAAGTGTCAGTAGTGTAAAGATGTCAATTCTCTTCATCTTATTGCATAAATTCTATGTGATCCTCATCACAATCACAAAAAGGGTTTTGTTTGTCCATTTTATTGAGAGGATAGAAATTTGACAAGATTATTCCAAGGTCATCTGGAAAAATAATCCACATGAAAATAGCCAAGAAATATTTTTTTAAAGGAAGACTAGCAAGGGTGCTCTAGACTTCCCTATTATAAAAGTATATGATAAAGCTACAGTAATTAAAACAATATGGTACAAATGCAGGACTAGACAGTCCAATAAAACACACTAGAAAGTTCAGAGGAGGCCAAAGCATACATAAGAATTTAGTATATGATAAAGGTGACATTCCAAATCAGAAGAGAAAAGACAGATTATTCAACTAATGGTGTAAGGCAACCAGCTAGATATTTGGGGGGCAAAGGGGGGGCGGTTTAAACTGGAGCCCTACATTACAACTTTTTATTTTAACATAAAAATAACATGATTTTAACATGAAAATAAAAACATTTTTTAAATTTGCTAATAGGGAAGGATAGGTGAGTTGTCTAAATTATCTTGTAATAAATTAGACTCTTGACATGAAATAAAATAACTGAAAAAAAGACTAATACATTTGATTACATAAACATTTTACATTAATGTAAGTAAAAACACCACAAACAAGGTGAAAGGCAAAAATTAGTAAAATTACCTCCAATACATATGTCAAATAGCTACTTTTCTTCCTATCTAAAGACATGACATAGCATATCAATAAGAAACTTACCAACAACATGATATAAAAATGCACAAAGTACACAAACAGCATTTTGTAGAAAAATAAATGTAAGTGGCAAATAAACATACAGCCTCAATAATAATAAAACAAATTAAAACAACAGTGAGTTCCTGTTTGTTTTAGGGCCATATAATGATAAGGGTGTGAGAACCTAGAAAGCTCATGGAGAGCTGGTGAGAACGCGAATGGATAATCATTTTGGGAAGGCAATTTTTCCATATCCTTTAACATTTTAACTGTGAACCCTCCCTTGAGCCCAGAATTTCCACTTCCAAGGATTAATCCTACATAAACACTCATAATTATGCACAGAAATATACATGCAAAGAAGTTCAATACAGTGTTGTTTATAATCGGAGAAAAAAAAAAGAAAACCACTTAAATAGCTATCAACAGACGTTTGATTAAGAATAAGATTTCTGTAAAAGATCAACCAAAGGACTTGTATGCATGCATATGAGCATCACCAGTGGACACAGACTGGGGGGAGGGGGAGTGAGGGCATGTGCTGGGGGGTGGGGAGGCCAGGAGGAGGTCAATGAAGGAAAAAGGAGACTTATGTAATACTTTAAACAATAAAGAATTTTTTTAAATGTAAAAAAAAAAGAATAAGATTTCTGCCCAGCCAGCATGGCTCAGTGGTTGAACATCGACCTGTGAACCAGCAGGTCAGGGTTCAATTCCCGGTCAAAGCACATGCCTGGGTTGCGGCCTCAATCCCCAGTGTGGGGCATGCAAGAGGCAGCCCATCAGTGATTCTCTCTCATCATTGATGTTTCTATCTCTCTCTCCCTCTCCCTTCCTCTCTGAAATCAATAAAAAAAATATTTTTTTTTCAAAGAATAAGATTTCCATGGAATGGAAGACCTAGCAGCAGTTAAAAGAATGAGATGGATTTGAGTGCAGTAATATGAAAGTTGTCCAAGATAATAGTAAGTGCAAAAGTCATGTTGAAAGATTGTTTGCATAATATGAACCATATTCTATATGTCTACCAATGTGAAACCAACATCTGAAACGAAACATAAGAAATTGTAAAAATAGGGTTACAGGAAGTGAGGAAATGAAGTAGATAAGAAGAGGGAGGTGTTTACTTTTCATTAAATATTTTTCTGTACCTTTTTGTGGGTTATTTTTTAATAATAAACAGGTATTACTGCTTAAGTCACAACTAATAAACAGTTAAAGTTTTACTATTTAAGCATTTTAATAATTATCAAGACTCATTGGCAGATCCAGAGAAGTAATTATAATGTAGGATAAAAGGAAAAACCAGATTATATTGAGAGTATACGCTCAACTATTTTTAAAAAAATATCTAAATATACACAAAGAAAAAATGCTGGCAAGAAACACATCAAAATGGTAATGATAATAACCTCTAGTTATAATGTTATAACCTGTTTTTTTTTACTTGATTCTTTGTATTTTATTTTTCAAATTTTCCAAAATTAATATTATATATAATCAGAAAAAATTAACGACCAATTCAAAATTTTCTAGGCAAATTATTTTATATCCTACACTAGAACAGGAATCAAAAGGAGGGAAAATGTGGGGCATAATCCCTACCTCAAACAAACTACCAATTTCACAGATGTGAAAATGTATAGTAAAAACCACTAGCGATCCAGATAGGACAACAAAGAGCCAAGGGCTCAATTAAAACTTATCCAAAAAAAAAAAAGTAAATAAATAAATAAATAAAACTTATCCAATGTCAAAATGTATAGAAGAGACAGTATGATGAATGGGACAACAGAAAGAAAAGACTGGTCCCAATTATTAGCATCTCCCCAACCAGGCATCCAGAGGAATGGTCTTGAGAAATATGAGAATTCTCTTCCACAGACAGAGTCAGAACTGCACACAAGGTTTATTCTGGTCCACTTCCTCAAAATAATGCTTTCTCCATGGACTGATACCTGAAATTTACTGTTAAAGGTTTATCCACTTATTTCGTATTTTCTTTGCTTCTTGAAAAGCAAATGGGCCCAGAAATGCCAACACTTTACACGGCAGGGCACCCTCGCAGCCTCCCTGTGCCAATGACAGACATCACTCACCCACCTTAGCCCTTCTCCCTGTGGGAACAGCTCAGAATCCTTCTCAACACAGCACTGCCAGCAGCTACCACCAAATGAGCCAAGTTAGGATAGGAGTGGGAAACTATTTGCCATCCCTTACTCACGTGAGGGTATTAATAGACTTGCATTTGCATCGGAGCTGAGAATTTTACAAAGATCTGCCACACCTGCTATTCCATTCAAGCAGGCATTCTTTTCTTTGCCCTTACACCAAAATGGAGGACTTAAGAGTTTCCACAGATGGTTCATGGACATGCCACTCTTAAGAGACAGGTCCCAGATTCCAACATGGAACCTAACCCTACCTCCAGGCCCATGTACAAAACAGTTCACCTTTTCCTCTCCTGATGCCAAGAGAGGAGAATTTGAGGACCCTGGGAAGCACCGAGGATCAGGAAAGAGCATCCCCAAAGACAGGCAGGCTACCAGAATTTTGCCAAAAGCCAGCTCTTCACATTGAACTCGGGAGTGGGGAGGTGGGGGGTGGGGAGTCAACATACTCAAATTCCTAAACACAACTGGTATCTGACTGGAATTCCACCAAGAATCCCATTAAGTGCAAGAACAGTCCCCCATACACATATAAGCCCAACAGGGATAAATCTGTACTGACGAGCCCCAGTGTTTCAGGGCTGATGAAAAGATTTGAGCTGTTTTGCCTCATTCATGCCAGCACCGCCCCCGCCCCCTTTCTGCCCTCCAGGCTCCAAAGACCAGAGCCAGCCGGAGGGGCACTCCCGAGATCTCCCGCAATTTCTAAACACCCAGTGGAACTAGACACTCGAACAGGTCATTTCCTCTTTTGGTCCTTCAAGCTGGTCTCTCAGATCTGCCCGGACTGCGCCATGATTTGCAGATCCTCTCATCTGGCTCTACTTGGAGGCATGTTAAGGTTAACTTCCATAGGCAAGGGCTTCCCTTTGAAAAAAAACTATGAGTGTGGAGTGTGGGAGGGGGAGTATTTTCCAAGATCAGCCATCAGCTCACCCTCCAACCCAACCCAATCCAATCCAATATTGAACATGCAACCGTCTTAAACGTGTTTTAAAACACCAGAATTAGATAGCGTGTTGAATTTGAGGTTAACATACAGATTCTTGACTTTAAAAGGCTAGATTTTCACAACAAACTCATGTTGCCATAGAGACGGCATAAGCCTATGTAAACTTCAGGCATTCATATTCATAGAAACCCCTGAAGCAAGACCAAATGTTGGCCCTAACATTCCCGTTCTTGCCAACTTCCAAATAGCGCACAAATTATGCCAAAAATAAATGGGTGTGACTAATACACGCTTAGAAGATTTTTTTTTTTTTAATTTTACCTTGAGGGCAACATTTGTTGATATAGGAGCTGGGTGTGTAAAGCATACTTCCCCCTCCATAAATCCATCTGTTTTATTTACACTTCCTAAAAGACCTGCGTGCACATTTTTTCCATAAAGTGTACAACTGCTAGTAATCACGCATTATTTCATCCTGGGCCCCAGTTCTATTTTAACACTGTGTCTCCTCCTTTCTGTTTGTGTTCCATTAAGCACATACTAGAGACAAAGCAGTGAAGACTTAACTCTTCTGGCCCCAGATACACTCTCCCAGGCTGCAGCGTTGCCAACCAGCTTCTGCTCCAAGGTCTGCAGGCCAAGGTAAATCCTATTACAAGCTCGGGGATGTCAAATTGGTTTCTGCTACTGACCTTCTTTCTCGTAACCCCTTCCCCAACCCTCCAGGCCCCAATCCCAAACCCCTCATTTCTCCCGCACGGAGGTCGACCTGTATGACAACGGTGCCCTGCCCTGAATCTACTCTCTCCTGGACTGGAAACTCGCTGCTAATTACTGTAGTCACACTTCTTAACTCAACAAGCGCCAGGCGGCTGCCTGCCATCTCCCCAGTGGGCGAGGTCACCAGCTAGCTCATGCAGGTCACTAAGTCGGCATTTACTTCCTGATAGGAGGTGGCGTTTCAAGGTAGCTGTTCCAACATGAATGGTAATCAACAATAATTAAGAGTGATACACCCACTCTGACTCATACAATAGTGTTAAAAAAAAAAAAATCCAAGGAGGGTGGGAGAAGGAGGAAAGAGAAAAAAAAAAATCCTGCTTAAACAAGACATAAGTTTTTCATCTCCACTTAGAATTTCTGGAAAATAATGTATGTCTTTGTTTTCTTTTTATTCACACAGAAGAAGTACATCCACATTGTGACCACAGTGAAAGGCAGTGAATTTGAATTTTCCATAAAGGAAGGAAACGTTTTCTCTCAAAGGCTCAGTCCCTTCATCTTGGCACCCGGAGCTCAGACCACACAGTAATCTCCCCTCTGCCTACGGAGGCCATCCTGACTGTTCCCTGGCGGATGCCAACTTCCAATCTCCGACACAGAAAGTCAGCTACAACCAACCCTCTGTCTCCCAGAATCGGTTTAAGCTGAGCTCCATAAATTGACTGTTGCCCACCCAGATTCTCAGCCCTAATCTGGAATCCTCCCCTCTAGACACCTGGCAGCCCCAGCCCTGCCAGTTACCAAGCCTCACCGGGGTAAACAGATACTCTAAGCAGCCCTGCTCTGCTTTGCAAATGGGCCCTGGGCCCCCAGGTCATGACTCAGGGAAGCTTTGTTTTACCCATGACTGAGATTGCTCATGATCTACACCCTTCTCACCACCACCACCAACCCCCTCTACTGCCCTCATCTTAAATCAGGTTCCCAGAATCAGACCTTGAGAGTCTGATTCACTTGCCAGGAATCTAACAATGAAGTGTTTCCAGGAGAAACCGAGAAGGTAGCTGAGGGAGCAGGACTAAAACAAAGAAAGAGCCGGGCACCCGTGCGATTCCAACTAAGCCTTGGCCTGATTCACGGGCGTTCTAGAGCATAAATTGTCTCACGGAGGCGCGCTGGCTTCCCACACTCCTTTGCTCTTGGCCCCCTCCGGGCAGATGTGAAGCCCAGGCACTTCTGGCTCTCTGTGCTGTGATCCCAGTAAAGCCAGCGGGAGCAAAGTGGAGTAAACTGGAGAGATCGAAATAAATGCGCACGGCCCAGTGGATATGGAATTTCAGGCAATCAGGAGCCCACTCCTGGGGTGAGTACGAGGTTCTGGGCGTTGGTGAGGTAAGGAGCAGGTGTTCTAGAAGTACTGGAGGAGGCGGGGTTTGAGCGGAGCCCTGCAGGTGAGTTGAATTTAGATGGGAAGCAAGGGGGAGGGCTTTTCACTCAGGGAGAAGATTGAGAGAAACAAAGCCACGGGTCCTGGGAATGCCCAGCCATCCCTTGAAGGTTCTAGAGTCTCTCCTGTACCCCACACTGGAACAAAGCCACTGTTTCCCAGCCTGCCCACACCCCAGTGCCAGGCCTCACCCTCTGGGCTGCTCGAGAGGAACAGGAGGGCTCAATGTGTCCACCAACGTGACGGGCAGAGGGTGGGATCTCAATCCCCCCGGCAGAAGGGTCTTCCTGTGCTGCCCAGCCCCTCCCAGGAACTCAGCCTGTATGTGGCCTCTGGCTCGCACTCCAGCATGCACAAGCCTCCCCCAGGAAAAGCATGAAACAGCCAGTGACCCGGGAAAGGCAGCGGGGCCTTCCCCCTTCCACCTGGAAAGTGTAGAGGAAAGAGCTACCTGCCTATAAGACAACAATCACCACCATAAATACCCACAGCCGCCTCTCCCCCACTTCATGGTTATTTTCCAGCCGTTGGTCCTGTATTTAATGAGATCTGACCAGCAGTCAGAATTCTAATCAGCCCCAGGACCTGGCTGCCTCAAACCCTCCATCCTACCTTTCCAGCTGCCCCCACCCTTCCTCAGCACCCCCACCCCCACCCCCCGCCCCCACCTCCCCGTCCTCACCTCCCCATCCCCACCAGCTCCCAGCCCCATTCGCAGGCAACAGGCCGGGCTGGAAGCAGAACTGTACTGAAGAGCAGGCCCAGGGAGAGAGCGCTGGAACTTGGACTAAGGCCTCCTGTCTCCTCCTGGTTCCCCAGATTTTCCCCAGCTCGCACCCCTCTCCTCTTCCTGCAGAAGCAAACCCTCCTCCCCTCACGCAGCCAAGCCAAATACACAGGAACCGATTCAGCTTTCCAGAAGTTGAAGATCAGCTCCAAGCTGTGACTTGTTCTAAAATAATTGAGGGGGGTGAGAGGGTAGAGAAAGAGATGTGGGAACTGAGAGGGAAATTAAGGCTATTGGCTCCCTGTCATTTGGCAACGAACCTGCCAAAACAAAGTTTATAGCTTTTAGAGGCTTTGGAGGGGGAGAGGGGAAGCCCCTTATCCATGCTGATTTAAAGAACAACTTTTCATCCTATTCACTCTGCGTTCACCGGGGGATTTTGTTGCTCTAAGAACAAGAAACCAATAAATGATACCTCCTTCCAAATTGCCCCCAGTCTTCCCAGAGGTGGGACTCTTTTCAAGAGGAGTGCCTCTCTGACGCTGTGGATTAATAACAATAACAACTCACATTTGTGAGCAGCTTTTAACTTTTCAAAGTATTCCTCCATCCATCATCCCACTTTATCCTCCTGACAGCCTGGTGATGCAGGTGGAGCCGGGATTATCAGGGCCAGCCTTCAGAGTAAGCAAAGCAGGTTATGTACTCAGTGGATCTGGGGCCCAGGAAGGGACCAACACCTCAGAAGCCCGCCCAACAAACTGCACCTGAAAATCCCTCTCGCAAAGACAGCCTTTCCATTTCACAATGCAGATAAGGCCTAAGGAGTAAATACACATTGGCCCAAAGATAACCCCTCGGCCAGTGTGCATTGTGAGGTAAAACTCCAGGTGAGCCTTTCCTGAGAGCAGATTTTAATAGGGGACAGAAGTGGGCCACCCAAAGGGAATGGAGGGAAATTTAGGTTAGGTCACAATTTTGCCTATTGTCACCGGTAAGAATTGTTAACCCTATTTTATAGGTGGGGAAAAATCAGGAGGTCAAGTCACGCATTCATTCATTCATTCCTTGATTCAAATACTTTCTTCGTAGCTTCTATCTTGCCAGCCAAGCCTGATGGCACAAGATGACAATATTGACCCTGCCCCTCAAGGAGCACCTGTAGGACAGAGGAAGTAACATGAGTATCTAGAAGGAGTTTGAGATACTCCTCTCCAACCCACCTTCCTCTCCCCTCACTTCAGGCAGCAGGGAGAGGCTTCCAAATTCGCAGTCCACAGCCCAGAACAAAAATGTAATTGATTTCAGAATAGGTATTTGAGACACATAGCAAGAAAAAAAAATGTTCTAGAAAGAGACTTTAGAATTCCAAAATCTTGGTTTTCGTATCAAAAGCCAACACGGGAAATCTCAGAGTGTAGAGTTAGTGTCATTCACCATAGAGTTGGGAGAAATGCACAATAATAGCTTTCTTTTCCACTGGAGGGAGGGACTCAGCCACCAGCTGGTCAGAGCAGGAGATTCCTTGGTGATCTGAAAACATTAGCCACTTAGAACACTAGGCCCTAAGGTGTCCAGGAGGATAAAAGCTCCAACGCACAATTCTTATCATTTGACCACCTGTCACTCAGCTACAGGACCTATGCTTTAGATGTTTCACACCTCACATAGAGAAAAATGTGATTTGGGTCTCTATAAAGATGCATATTTTTAATATATACTGTGACAAATTAAAGTGCATATTGTAATCACTAAATCAACTACCAATACAACAACAAAAGAAAAAACAAAGAAACATAGCTAAAATGTCAAGAGGCATAAATATAAAGTCATTAGAGGAGATAAAATGAAATGATACAAAATACTTGATTCAATCAGTCAGGAAAGAATAAATACAAGAAGTGGCAAATAAAAGCCAAATGCCAGGATGATAGACTCAACACAAATATATAGAAATTTACAGTAAATGTTGATGAAATAAACTTCCTAATTAAAAAGCAGAAGTTATCAGACTTGATAAGAAAGCAAGAAGCAACTAGTATATGTTGTTTAAAGTTACAAGTGGAGCCCAGCTGGTGTGGTTGAGCATTGACCCATAAACCAGGAAGTCATGGTTCAATTTTCAGTCATGGCACATGCCTGGGCTGCAAGCTCAATACCCAGGAAGGGGCGTGCAGGAGGCAGTTGAAAAATGATTCTCTTTCATCATTGATGTTTCTATCTCTCTTAAGAGTATTACAGCCCTAGCTGGTTTGGCTCAGTGGATAGAGCATCAGCCTGCGGACTGAAGGGTTCCAGGTTTGATTCTAGCCAAGGGCACATGCCAGGTTGCGGGCTCGATCCCCAGTGGGGGGCATGCAAGAGGCAGCCAATCGATGATTCTCTCTCATCATTGATGTTTCTATCTACCTCTCCCTCTCCCTTCCTCTCTGAAATCAATAAAAATATTTTTTTAAAGAATATTACATTCTACCATGAGGCCAAGATTTTTAAAAACTAGGTTAAAAGTCAGAAGAAAAGGGTTCTGATCCCCACTCCATGAACTGGAGTAATTCAATTTAACAAATATCCATTGAATGCCTACTACATGCAAGGTTTCAAGTGCGGTCCCAGAATTTATCTGGCCTCAACTTCCTTATTTACCCCAACTTATTGGGTTTTCTAGTTGGACAGGTGAGTTCCAAGAGCTGTTTTAGCTCTAAACAGCTATGATTTACACATATACAGTAAAATCCTTCAGCTCCAGAATAAGTGAGGATGGGAACAGAGAAAGAGGCACAGTGTTGATTAGTGGTCAGAAGAGACTATAGAATCCTTTTGTAAAATGTGGTTAGATATTATTCAAAGCTATGCAGTTAAACACACTGGACTATAACAGACACAGGAGGGTGTGATACATACTGGGGTGCGCTACCCTGGTCCCCATGTAGGGAAGACCTTCTGCACCCTTCCAGATCTGCCTCAGCTGTAGAGCTGCCTCACCTGGTGCTTTGATGGGTATAATGGCCTGTCCATTTCAACCCAATGTAGGATACTCCTGGGCAATGTTTGCTGAACTGTCTCCACTGGGTTGGCCAAGGCTTTAATCGCAGGTCCTCATCACAGTTCAGCTTCTTCCTCTGCCCAATCTTGCTTCCTCCCCCTTTCCTTCACAGGAATTGAGCCCTAATAACATCTTTACCCCAAACTTTGTCTCAGCATCTTCTCCTAGACAGCACACACCTAGGCAGTTGGTTATTATGGGTTAGCCATGCACGTATGTATGTGTATATGAGATTTTGTTCAGAGATCCACCTCCCCGCGACTTGACCCTGATTACTCTGTAGCTCTGAGCAAACAGTGCGATCCCATTCATCTTGCTCCTGGCCGATTTAGGAAGGAAGTGTGATCCACTCCTGCCCAATGAGTCTGCTTGCGAGCTCGCTAGAGGTCCCTATTTTTGAAGTGTTTCCTCAATAATAAAGAGCAATACACAGGGAATTTCCTTCCAATAGACATGGCTGTGTCCATTTTGATGCCAGAACTCTGGTGGCCATCTTGATACTAAGATAAGGTACCACGCTCATTGAGACGGGCAAAATGGGAAGGATGTGAGACCCAGGTGATGTTTTTGAAGTACTGATTTGGGAACCAATCCTGAAGTTACCTTATGTGTCAGGTCTTCTTGTTATGTGAGATGACAAATTATCCATACTGTTTAAACATGTAAGGTCTATTTTAATGAATACCTAAAAAATTGTAAATACTGTACCAATTTTTTTATGTTAGGTAATTTGAACGTTTGTCATTAAGAGCAATATAAGCATACCTTTGAAATCCCATTTCACAAGAATTTGCCAAGCAGAAACAAATTTCACCTCAATTCATGCTAATTACTGTGGATTGTCCAAGTATTTCAAGTCCAAGGTTAACAGCCTCATAATTGAGGTGACCTAGTGTGTAATCCACCCAATATCACACACCCAGCCTGAGTGTAGAAATTATGCTCTGAAAGTCTCCTAGGGCATTGTGGTGAGACCTCCAGGGTGTCATTTCTGAGTATAAAGCCGAAGTTCACTGAACAGTTCTCTAATTACCACTTTGAACTACATTCTGCAAACAGGAGTAGCTCACTTCCCTGTTGTGTTTTCCAAAGATATAACTTGTTCATGGCAAGCCATTAAACTTCTTGCAGGCTAATAGAAAGCAAGGCCCTAAGTGGAAAGAAATGCACATTTCTGCACACAAGGCCACATGTGCAGGTCAGAGAGGCAGCTCACGTGGGATCTAGCTGGGCCAGAAGCGCTCCAGCGCCCCACCTGGATGTGGACAATCTGTCTTCTGTCTCTACCAGCTTGTGGTTCCCAGGATTTGGGCTCAGATATTTCCCCTATGCCAATTCCCTTTGGCAGGAAAGACACCTTCTGGCATCACCATTTCTACTCCCAGTCCTTTACCACTGCCAACCTCCTCATGTTTTATCTATTTTTATTTGGATTGGTGATCAAGGAATTAACCCAGTTTATACAAACTCCGTCTTCCAAAAGCCATTATGGTGTAGTTGCAATTGTGATATTTCGTTCTCCAAATGAATCGAATTGGATTTTAATGACAGTAGACTCCATTAAGCAACACCTGATTGGGTTACTTCCTAGAAATTTCATCTTCATTGCTTTCTCCATCATGTTACCCAAAATAACACAGCAGGAGAGCTATCAAGGACTTCTGCCAAGCTATATGGATTCATCCTTGAAATCAGGGTCCCATTTTCTGCTGTTTCTAACAAGTCAAATATTCCTCTTTCATTCATTCATTCCACAGGACACACTCAACACAGTATCCGCTTCCATTGAAAATGGAAAAATCAGTCATTTGTAGGTTACTTAGTAGTTCCAGGAAACTATAATTCCTAGAAACTCTCACATGGGAAGTATTATTTATATGTAACTTTCTATTTTATTGGAATTTATTTTTAATAACATTAAAGAATTTTCTCCTTAGAATGGAAAAGCTAATCTGATGTTATATTTATTTACATAACCTGAATTAAGCCTGTGTGAGTCAAGTGAAGAATAAAACAATTACTCTGTAAATCAGTCTGAAGAGGTCCGGGTTTTCCTCTGACAACACCAGACTCGAAGCAGGTCACATCCTATCTGCAAAGCAGTGTATTTAGGATCTTGACAGAGTCCAACAAGACACGCCCCTGAAGGTCAGGGTATGCTTGTCTTGTCCCCACTATAATTCAAGGGCTGCACATTCACAGCTCCTGCCATATAACAGGTGATCAATTACATGCTTGTTGGAAGAATGAATAGACGAATGCTTGAGAATAACTGAGAAGTGCCTGGGCTGTGAATAAACTACCCTGTCACTGTAGTCAACCAATCTTCTTTCCATTTCACCCTAGTATT
Organism: Eptesicus fuscus; assembly: GCF_027574615.1. NCBI lineage: Eukaryota > Metazoa > Chordata > Mammalia > Chiroptera > Vespertilionidae > Eptesicus > Eptesicus fuscus. The sequence continues at coordinate 38,542,753 of NC_072488.1, read as the reverse complement.
CAGTGCCTTTGGTCCGAAGAGGGGGAAATGGCGAAGCCATCCTGCATAAATGGCTGTGTGTGCCTAAGGCAGAATGAGATAGATAAGAGAAGCAGAAAAGAAATAGCAACTTGGTCTTTTACCCCCTCGTTCAAATCTAAATATTCAAATTTAGTTTCCCCTTCGCCAAATAAAGTCTTCATAAAATGAAACCTTGACTTGAAAGTGTAAATTAGCACTTTAAATTAATGGAGATTTTTAAGTTCTCTCTGAAGAAGTTGTCAAACCACAAGTGAACCTGGAGATGGCAAAGATTTATACCACCACCACCTCTCCCCAAAAGCATCATCTGAGGCTTCGCCCCTGTGTAGCATATCTGAACTAACCGAATGCTAATCTGCATTTCTCATGTGGAAAAGTATTTATTGAGCATCTACTGTGTATGATACCCTCTGAGTTATATGGAACACAAAAATATAGGATGTAGATTTACACTAACTCAAGGAGCTTACATTTTACTAGGAAGATAAGGCCCGTGGAAATAAAAAAGCACCACAATGATTTAGTTCAACAAAGCAAAGCATAAAAACAGACAAGTTAATGGGAAGAAAATAAGTGCTACACTTTAGAAGAATGAATTATAAATCTCCCTCTTACTAAAGAGAGGAAGCCAAAATGCAAACTATTTTAAAGAGACTCCTAAATAATGAATTATATATTTTAATGGGCAGCTGCAATATTATTGTAAAAAAATGCTAAATTAAGGATATTAGCCATGAAAAGATACATTCCCAGTTTTCTTCCATAAGAGGGATTTTTGACCCAATGCTATTAAGTATTTAAGAATGTGTTGTTTCCTTCTCAACATTAAGTATCTGTTCATGTGTTATTTTCATAACTTAAATAAATATTTTAAAAACTTAGAAATAAACCCTAATTTAGTTTCTAATCACCTCCTGAAGTCTATTTGGGATCATTTCTCAACATTCCTCATGCTAATAGGGCACATTAAACTACATTTGGACAAATGTTCAGAATGGAATATTTGAATAATAACCTTCTTATGTTTTGATAAGTGCTCATTCACATACGTAAGACAAAGAATTACAAGTTGGAAAATAAATGAATTGTGACACATCAAAAGCATTTTCTTTCCTCTGATATTTTTATCTGTTTTTTGGCCTGGATTTTGAAATACAGGAGAATGTTATCATGAATTCCAAATATAATTATGTGTTTCTAGAAAAGAGACGTCATTATTTGATAGCACAAATGGCTTTGGTATGATAGCCAATGCCATTTCCCCCACTTTGTTCTTGTAAGTCATCCTAATTGAACACTTGGAGGAGACTCAGGCCCTATCCTCTCAGGCAGAATCAGAAATGGCATTAAAGCTATGATAGAACATCCTGCTAAAAGATTACTTCTACATGATAATTAAATCAAAAGCCAGGCTTAAAGGTGAGGAACAAATACTAATCTTATATTCTTCTCCCAAAGAGAAAATGACATCACTTCAAAACACAAGGAGTTTGTCTTTTTTAAGATACGGAACAAAAACAAAACAAAAAGGGATCAGGGCTCATGTCCTAATCTTCTTGATTTCACTCCAAATGGAAAATAGGCCTAAGGAACTCTGAGTATGGCATCGTATCAGGTTAATACCAATTCCCTACGTCCACTACAAGATTAATACATGCACACTGGGCAGAATATGACATATGTATAAATATCCCTTGGCACTGATTTTGTTTAAACAAGCATTCTCCTTGGCTACTCACTAACACCCTAAACAGAGTTTGTAGAATTTTTTATATTTACTCGCATTTATTCTGGCCTCTACAGGGGGTGCAAACAGCTGGAAAACGGGTGCCTGAGAAAGTTGCCATATGCCTGGGCCTGTGACCAGCATACAAATGTTCCCCCTCTTTAAGCTAAAGGCTCAGGAATAATAAAAAGGGAAATTCTTCAATACCTGTTTTCTCCTTCCTTAACAGAACCTCCCCCTTTTGGGGAATAGCCATTGGAACAGCTGCCAGCAAAGGCCAATCAAAAAAGGATTTGAAATTATTCCTCTCAAAACTTGTAAGAGTCCCCACATTGCTCTCTCCATCACAATTCATGGGAACTTTTGGATTGAAAAAGAGTGCTAGTGACCCACAGGTTGAGAACTGCTAGTAGGGTCACCTAAGACCATAGGAAAACATAGATATTTACATTATGGTTCATAACAGTAGCAAAGTTACAGTTATGAACTAGCAACAAAAATAATTTTATGGTTAGGGGTCACCACAACATGAGGAACTGTATTAAAGGATCACAGCATTAAAAAGGTTGAGAACCACTGAGTTAGGTGGTGGGAGAAATGGAGAGATGTCAGTCTACTTATAAGATGAAAAAGTTCTGATGATCTAATGTATAGCATGGTGATTATCTATACTAATAAAAGGGTAATATGCTAATTAGACCTGATAGACCGGATGTCTTTCGGACAAAGCCACAGCGGTGGGGCCAAGGCATAGGCAGTTAGAGGCGATCAGACAGGCAGGCAGGCAGGCAGAGCAGTTAGGGGTGATCAGGCAGGTAGGCAGAGGTGGTTAGGGGCAATCAGGCAGGCATACAGAGTGGTTAGGGGAGATCAGGCAGGTGAGAAGTTAGGAGCCAGTGGTCCTGGATTGCGAGAGGGATGTCTGAGGGGTGCAGGCTGGGCTGAGGGTGCAGGCCAGGCTGAGGAACACCCCCCCCCCCCACGATGCACGAATTTCATGCATCAGGCCTCTAGTAGTTAATAATATGGTATGTATTATATACTTGAAAATTGCAATGAGCCCTAGCTGGTTTGGCTCAGTGGATAGAGCGTTGGCCTGCAGACTGAAGAGTCCCAGGTTTAATTCCAGTCAAGGGCACATGCCTGGGTTGTGGGCTAGATCCCCAGTAGAGGGCATGCAGGGGGCAACCAATCAATGATTCACTCTCATCATTGATGTTTCTATCTCTCTCTCCCTCTCCCTTACTTTCTGAAATCAATAAAAATACAAAAAAAAAGAAAAAAAAAAGAAAATTGCAATGAGTAGATTTTAAATGTTTTCACCACAAAAAAAGAAATGGAAATTATGTGAGGTGAGGGAGGAGTTAACTAACCCTACTGTGGTAATCATTTCACAAAATATAAGTGTATTAAATCATCACATTGTACACCTTAAAATTACATACTGTTATATGTCAATTAGATCTCAATAAAGCTGGAAAAGAATAAGCCCCTTCCTGCTTGACTAAAGAGGGAAAAATCCAGACTGCGAAGATCATTGGATCGAAAGAATGTGGTGACGGCCAGTGCCAGTCAGGGTAGAGTAAAAGCATCGTGGCCTACCTCTCCCACTAGTTACCATGTAAAATTCCACATGAAATGCAAGAAGCAATGACCTGAAGAATCTGAAAAGTCAAAGAAAGCAGGCAGGTCAGAGAGGGAAGTCAAGACTTGAAGAACATCAGGTACAGCAATGCGTTTCCTAGGGGCAGGGTTGTTCTTTCTTTATCTTCCAACACTGACAGAATAGGGTCCACGCTGTGGAACTGTGAAACAAGCATGAAAAGCAAAACTCCAAGAGAAACCTCCATTTTCTAGGGGGAAAAAACCCTGTAAGCCTGAGAGTGTGGGAGAAATAACCTTTTTTTCTTTTTTAGGCCTAACCTAAGGCCACTCTCAGCTTTTGAGCTACACAAATGCCTAAAACCACAAGAGGAGAAGAAATCCCTGTGGTCCAAAGAGTGTGGAACGAATCCCTCTTCTTCTCCTCTTACTACTTTGAATCTGGGGACAGCCTCAGTTGTTCAGAACTGCATGAGAAAATGGGGGCAATAGGGATTACCTCTGAGAGAACTCCATCTTTCTGATCAGAAGAGCAGGGAAGAGGAGGTCCTGGAAGCTAAAGAGTGTGGGGGCAGTCACTGAGAACAGAGAATTGTAGAAATGGATCCCCTAATTCTATGTCTGAACCAATACAGGTCTGAGCTGCATGTGTGTGGAATGGACCCAAAGAAGCATAGCAAGGGCTTTGAGGCCTGGCCAAGCCCCAGACTAATCTCTAAGTGGTGCATGTGCAGGGAAGACTCAAAGATTATAGCAACAGTGTTGAAGAGGGAACTGATACTGGATTCTCAGCCCACATTTTGTGGGCAAGAACTCCTGGTCTGCACCTAATGGGATTGATGGCCTGCTAAAGCAGACAAAATAATCAAGATGCTCCAGAGGATTTTAGCAAGACTCAGAATCACGCAGCTTAGCATTCAAAATGGCCAGGATACAACCCAAAATTTCTCATCTTGAAAAACAGAAAAATGTGCCTAATTCTTAAGGACAAGGCCATCAACAGATGCCAGCACCAAGATGACTCAGGTGTTAGAATGATCAGATAATGACTTTAAAGCATCTACAACCATCCTCCAAACTGTAAAGATAAATACTATTGAAATGAATAAAAAGATAGATGCTGTCAGCAGAGAAATAGAAATGTTTCATTAAAAGAACCAAGTGGAAATTTTAAATCTAAAAAAGGTAATATCTGAAGTAGAAAATTCACTGGATTGGCTTAATAGCAGATGACATAGAAAAGAGTTAGGGACTTTCAGATAGATCAATAGAAATTGTCCAGTCCTAGAATAGAGGAAAACATGACTGGGGGAAAAAATTATTAATGTCTCAGAAGCCGGCAAGACAATGTCAGAAAGTCTAAAATTCACTATAGTGGAATCCCCAAAGAAAAGGAGAAAAAGATTGATGCAGGAAAAAAGTATGTGAATAGATAGCGGCTGGAACAAAAACAAAGGAAAAAAACAAATAAGAAAATGGTGAACCTTAAGCCAATAATGTAAAATACAAATAGCTTAACCATGCCAATTAAAAGATAAAGATTAACAGATTGGATTTTTTATAAAAACCCAGCTACATGCTATTTTAAATTTTTAAAAAAAAAACTTTTAAAAATGTAATTATATAGTTGGGTTCAAGTTAAAATGATAGGAAAATATATACCATGCAAATGTTGATCTTTTTTTTCATCCTCACCCAAGGATATATTTTTAGCAAGGGGAAGAGAGAAAGAAAGAGGGAGATGTGAGAAAGAGACATTGATCGGTTGCCTCCTCTATGCACCCTGACCGGGAATTGAACCCGCAACTTAGGTATGTGCCCTGACCGGGAACTGAACCCACAACTTTTTGTATACTGGACACTCCAACCAGCCAGGGTGCAAATGTTACTTTTTTAAAGCTAGAGTGGCTATATTAATATCAGGAGAAAGCAGACTTCAAAACAAGGATTTTTACCATAAATAAACACAATATAAAGGATAAGAGGGTAAGCTTTCTAAGAAGACATAACCATGTTAAATGTACCTAACAACAGAGCATCAAAATACATGGGGCAAAAAGTGAGAGAATTAAAAAGAGAAATAAGTCAAAGATGATACTTGGACAGCAAACAAGCACATGGAAGTGTGACAGCAGAAGCAGAGGTCGGAGAAGAGAGATTTGAAATGCTACTCTGCCAGCTTTGAAGAGAGAAGGAGCTGCAAGTCCATGAACACAGGCGGCCTCAAGAAGCTTGAACAGGATAGGAAACATTCAACATTCACCCAAAACACACACACACACACACACAACACACACACACACACACATACACGTGTGCATGCACCATCATGGATTATACATATCATCCCCTCCCCACGTCTTGTTCTAGCCTTCACCTGGACTTGGAGCCTCATGTTTCTTGAAGGTATCTGCCCCACCCCTCCCTCTGGGACTGCCCAAGATAGCCCCGAAGACCCCCTTGTGGTCCTCAGTTCTGTGGCTCTGATTCACTTATCAGTGGAGCTGTGCTTTTTATTAAACAATTAAGAGAAAATGCCCAGATTTCTCTAAGCCAAGTCTGAAGGTTCCACAGAGGAGCCTTTTATGCAAGATGTAAAGTACATTATAGCAAGACCTGGAAATAGCACAACTTCCTTAAAAATAAATATACAAATAAATGTCAACTTCCTCCACGGAAGCTTGTAAGCAAGGTTTATGTATAAGTAGGCCACCCACAGTAGCTTTCTGAGCTCACTATTGAGAGAACCCCCCAAAAGAAACATAGCATTCCTGACCTCTTTTGGAACAACACCCCTGCCTTGGGAACCTTCAGGGCTTCTAGTACACCAGGGCTTAAGTCTGGTGGCATCTCTGGGATTTCATGTGGAGGGCAGAGGCACGATGAAGGATATTCTGGGAACAGTAGCCACCTCTGAAACCTGAACACATAATAGAAATGAAAAGACCGCTGACAGAATCCCAAGGATACTTCATAGGACCCAGTTTGAAGGCCTCAGTGACAATGTGGCAACTAATGTGCAGGATCGCCAGAGTTAATAGTGACAGTTTTCTGAAACCATTAGCCTCAACAAAGTGTCCACTGCCCTCTTTCCACTGCTTGGCTCCCACTGATCTCTGTGTTGTTTGTGCTGGTAGCTGGTGAGGAAAAGGAGAAAACAGCTTCATGATAGCCCTGGCCATTTCTAGCTTGGGATCTGGCCACATAATTCTCCCCTGAGCAGGGATCATGGAATCTTGATGTAGTTGAACAAATCCTATATAATAAATAGGTGATATGCAAATTGACCATCACTCCAACACACAAGATGGCCACCCCATTTGGTCAAAGATGGTTGCGACAAGATGGCCAGCAGGCGAGGGCAGTTGGGAGGGACAAGGCCTGCAAGGGAGGGCAGTTGGGGGCAATCAGGCCTGCAGGAGAGGTCAGTTAGGGTGACTAGGCCAGCAGGGGAGGGCAGTTAGGGGCAGGGGAGCAGTTAGGCATCAATCAGGCTGGCAGGGGAGTGGTTAGGGAGTGATCAGGCTGGCAGGCAGAAGCGGTTAGGGGCAATCATGCAGGCAGGTAGGCGAGCAGTTGGGAGCCAGCAGTCCCGGTGAGATCGGGCCTAAATGGGCAGTTGGACATCCCTCGAGGGGTCCCAGATTGGAGAGGGTGCAGGCTGGGCTGAGGGACACACACACACACACACACACACACACACCATGCATGAATTTCCTGCACCAGGCCTCTAGTTAATTTATAAACTGCTTGAGTGTAGGATGTTTGAGTCAATACCTCTTTGGAGAATGAACATTTAAACTATCACATCCTCAGTTGATGCTCAGTTTCAAATCAAGGATATAGAGAAGTGAAAGGGAGAATTGTGCAAACGGTGCTTTCATGGTCAGTGCTAACTTATGGATTTCAGGATTCTTTCACACAGCCAAAGGTGAATAAAAATGTAAAAGCTCTGGAGGAGAAATTATTTGGTGAGCAAAGGTACAAAGTATTTAGCAAAAGCATATTGCCCCGTGGTTAGAGCTTTGTAGAGATCTGATATCCTCTTCTTAAAAAACTGTGGGCCTTGCAGCCACAGTATCAAAGATAAGAAACCATGAAGGACAGAACTGATATACCTGACCATATACAAAATTTTTTTAATTTTGTAGGTTAAAGATATTACATAAAATTAAAATATACACCACAAATGGGGAAAATAGACTATTTGACAAGCAATAGGTTGATGTCTTTAACATACATAGACCTCTTTACTCAATTTTAAAAAGTCACACCACCAGAAAAGTAAGTAAAAGGGACAAAATCAGGAAAATGAATGATAACTATATGAACATATAAGGAATATTCCACTTTATTAATCAGGAAGTACAAATTAAAACAGTAAGTTTTTTCCATCAGATAAGACTTTAAAAATGACCAGAGACTTTCTTACATACTACTGGTAAAAATATAAGTTAACACAATGTTGCTGCAAAGAAATTTGGGAAACACATGAAAACCTTAAGATATTCATTTCTTTAAAAAATATATATTTATTTATTTGACTCAATAATCACTTTAACACTAATAATCTCACTTCTATAAATATATTCTAAGGAAATCATCACGAATGTGGGCAAAGATATGGATGACATTTATAATGGTGAAAAATTGGAAAGTACCTAAATATTAAAAATAGAAAATTACTTAATACATTAAATAATGAAATACCATTTAGCTACTCAGAGAAATATGGGAATGATGTATTTATTGAAATAGAGTGATTGTCATGGCATATTGTTAGATGAATAACGGAGGTACAAACAGGATATACAGTATGAGTCACTTTTGTGAGAAAGATAGACAGACAGATGGGTAGATGGTTGGATGAGTAGGTGAGTGGATAGATGGATGGATAGTGGATGGTAGGCGTGTGGATGGATGGATAGATGGGTAGATAGAAATAACTGGGAGATGCTACATATCTGTTAGGAGAGAATACCTCTTCTCTACCACAAGTTTCCTGAGGAAAGATTGTCAATAAACGATCCTGGTCTCTCTCCAGCCCCTTTCACTCATTCCATCTCAGGGGAGGAAGAGTGACTCATCTGGTTGATAATTCTGGGCAGAATAGCTGAGGTGTAGTTCTTACTCCTGGGTGTGACCTGGTTGCAGTGAGCGGTCAGTCTTCACCGCCTGTGGGCCAGGAGTCTTACCAAGTCCAATGCCATCTCTGATAGGGTGGGTCCTCTCTTAAATTGAGCCCATTGACCCATCGCCTTCCCCTGTTCACAGTTCATACATCCTCAGGCTGTCTGGGCTGAGCCAACCAGGTGGTGACTTCGAATGCTGGGGGAAAACCTCTACACCGGTTTCCCTGGATGTGGGCTGAGAAGCACATGGCTCAGGGTTTGTCAGCTGGCTTAAAATTCAGCTGACACCACAGAAGGCTAAACAGAGGGAGCAGCAGAGAGTCACTCAATCAAACCAACCTTAATGATCAATGTGCACTGATTACAAAGAAGACCGAAGAGTGAGACTAGAGTCAGACAGCCTGGGCTTGGATCCTGGGTCTGCCTCTTTTTTCACCGGGTCATCTGGGTAAATTCAGCCTCTCTGACCCTGTTTTCTAATCTCTAAAATGGGGCTAATAACCGTGCTTCCTCCTGGAGTTACTAGAGGATGAAATGAGACCACCTGCGTAGAACACTTGGTACTGGGCCGCCTCACAGTAACTGCAGGATCCGTTGTTATTTTTGTATCCCAAAACGCTGTACCAGCCCTGGCCAATGGGCTCAGTTTGTTGAGCATCGTCCCGTGCACTGAAAGGTCACTGGTTCGATTCCCATTCAGGGCACATGCCCAGGCTGTGGGCTAAATCCCCAGTCGTGGGGATGTCCTGACCTGTATCTCATACAGCTCGGGGCTCTGGAGCAGTCAGGTTGGATCGGCACCCGGCTGCGGGTAGCAGAGGCCAGAGAGAATGTGCATCCTTCTCCGGGCTCCCCCTTCCCTGCCTCAGCCCCCACCCCACCCCCACCCCGTTCTTCACTCCCTCCTCTCTGGCTCTTCTTTCTGGGAAACCCAGGCTGACCTTGGAATATCTCTGAGGGGCACATTTTTATGGTTAGTGTTTATTTCCCTCTCTTTCCCTTTCTCTATATTCTAATCATTCCTACACCAAACACTTCCTATTCTCATAATTTTTTAATTTGATTTTTTTTATTGATTTCAGAGAGGAAGGGAGAGAGAGAGAGAGAGAGAGAGAGAGAGAGAGAGAGAGAGAGAAAGAATTCATCAATGATGAGAGAGAATCATTGATCGGCCGCCTCCTGCACACCCCACACTGGGGATGGAGCCCACAACCCGGGATGTGCCCTGACCAGGAATTGAACTGTGACCTCCTGGTTTCATAGGTTGATGCTCTCAAACACTGAGCCAAACCAGCCAGGTTATTCTCATGATGTTTTAAAATCTTGCCCCTCCCTCCCAAGCTTATAGTCACATCTTCAAGGCTGATTTTCCTTTGTTATAAAAGTGATATGAAATGAGAGTTAGGGGGAAAGTGTGAGAAAGTGACATTAAACATTACTAGCAAAACACAAAAACAAAACAAAAAAAACTCATACCCAACACAGCGTCCTCCCAGGAAGCGGGGAGCAGGAGGCAGGAGAGAGGGAGCACAGTGTCCTTCTAGGACGCTCCGCAGCCAGCTCTGGGACCGGTTTCTGGGAAAAGCGGGGAGTCCCGTGGGAAGAGGACAGGGAGACGGGAGGGAGGGCATGGCCTTCCTTTGTCGTCCAGCCTGGCCCAGGAGCTGGGATGAGGAGCAGACAGGGCCCCCTTCTGTCCCAGGCCTTCTGTTCCGGGAGGTGCTAACTGACTGGCAGGCCCGGGTGAAAGGCGGGCGCAGAGAAAAGCAGAAGGCAGGAGGGTGACCAAGTAGGTGCGAAGGCCCCTCGCAGAGCCGGGAAGAGTCCTCGCAGGCGGCTCGATGGGCGGGCGGAAGATGCCCCGAGCTGCACAGCGCTGTGCTGAGGAGCAGGGGACCCTCAGGTGTCTCGTAGCTAAGAAGCAGGAGGCTGCGGGAGAAGGAGGAAAGGCTCCCCTCGGCTGTTTGATCACCACGGAGAAGGAACTTCGGCCCCTGCCCTGCCCTTTCAGGGTCTGCCTGCTGCCTGGAGACCAAAGCCTGGACCGCAGGCTGGGAGCCAGCCCTGGGCGCCTAGCCTTCCTCCCAGGGCAGCCGGGCCTGGCGGCGGAGCAGCACACACCATGGCCGGGGCTAGCCGTGCCCCACGCTGGGCCGCAGGTTCGGACAGCATGGGGGACTCGCTGGGGTGCCCCCCGCACTTGATAACAAGGTTCGTCTCTGAAACAAGCAGGTAAAAGCCTCAAAATGCTGCACAAAGTGAGGCAAGAAGCCACCTGAGTCCTGCCTGCTCAGTCCGGCTAATCTCTCCAGGTGTAACCCACATGCACATTTTTTTTTTTTCATTCCCATGGATTGCCTTTTATTAATTGTGGTGAAAAATATATAACATAAAATTTACCATCTTAACCACATTACGTGTATAGCACATTAGCAGTAACGCCATGCACACCGTTGGGCGTCTGCTCTCTAGAACCTCTTCACCCTGCAAAACCGAATTTGACACCCACTGAGCGACGGCGCCCGTCCCTGGCAACCACCACCCTACTTCCTGTGTCTAAAAGTTTGACTAGCCGAAACTGGTTTGGCTCAGTGGATAGAGCATCGGCCTGCAGATTCCGGTCAGGGGCATGTACATTGGTTGCGGGCACATCCCCAGTGGGGGGTGTGCAGGAGGCAGCTGGTCGATGTTTCTCTCTCATCAATGTTTCTAACTCTCTATCCCTCTCTCTTCCTCTCTGTAAAAAATCAATAAAATATTTTTAAAAAGTAAAAGAGTTTGACTAGTTAGACCAGGGGTCCTCAAACTACGGCCCTCGGGCCACATGCGGCCCGCCGAGGACATTTATCCGGCCCGCAGGGTGTTTTTGCCGCCGCTGCCTGTCCTGCTTAGCAGCCGACTCATCCCAGGCCCACAGTGCGCATGTGTGGAATGTGCGGCCGCACTCTCCGACTCCCCTCCTTCTCTCCGAGGGACAGTGAACTGGCCCCTGTTTAAAAAGTTTGAGGACCCCTGGCTTATGACATGCAGGTACTTAGCAGGAAAACTGTCACTTATAAACACAAGGCTGTTTGTCATCAAACATGTAAACATAAAACAGTGCAAGTGGATTAAACTTTTCCTAATTCACTCTAAAGCTGAAAGGAAGGATAAGACAATAAACCCATGGGAGCTGCCATGCTGTTTGTTTTCTAAGCTGTCAACCAAACTGGATCTGATGATGAGAGGAGGAAGATAACAAACAATAGAGAGAGAGCAAGTGCCGGGCAAGTCCCTGGCGAGTTATCAATGCCGCTTCACTGCAGTCCTCAGGAGCGAGATCGGAGAGGCAGAGGAGGAGGTACGGTAATAGGATACAAGGGCGGGCCAGACGGGTGAAAGAGGCGTGTTTTTCTGGGCACAGTGCCGCTCTATCTCTTTTTCCCATACCCCGGGCGTCCCAGACGCCTGCAGCTTGCTCTGCCCTTCACGTACACCTTCCTGGTGAGGCGCCCCCTCACCTTGTCATCGGGACCGTGTTAATTCACTTCTTTCCACGAATCCTGGTGAGTGGATTTTCTTCTACCGTACTTGTACAGCGCCGCCCTTGCTGCTTTCATACGGTCGCCACATACGGTGCGGGGAGCTCAAAAACAGCCGCACTCCATTCATTTCAATGGAGCCGGACGGAGACCGTATGCGGCACAAAAAGGAGCCGACCAGAGACACTTGCGGTCTCCATCCGGCTCCATTGAAATGAATGGAGTGTGGCCGTTTTTGAGCTCCCCCCACTGTATGCAGCAACTGCAGATTCTCCAGTCTGGCTCGGAAGTTTCAGCACCCGCCCTATAAGACACCCTGGCGTATAAGATGACACCCGACTTTTGAGAAGATTTTCCTGGGTTAAAAAGTCGTCTTATATGCCGGAAAATACGGTAATTATTTATGTTTGGGGCCCTTCAGAAATGGGAGTTTTGGGTAAATAGTTGTTATAATCCTGGAGTGAGGTCATCCTATGATTCCTCTGATTCTTGGAAAATATAAATACTTAAAATTGACTAAAGAGGAACAATTAAAAATTCTTGGAAAATACAAATAATTGAAATTGACTAAACCCAATGGAGTAATACATAAGGAACACATTCAAAATGCTGTCAAAGAATTGTTTTTTTAAAGAGACTTTAAGCCCAGGGTTTTATTCCAAGTAACTTTTTCCAAGTTTTAATAAAAATTTCCATTGTATATAAACTGTTGTAAAACAAAGGAAGAAAACCATTGCAATTGTTTTTCAAGGCCAGCCTATTCCTGATACCAAAATGTAACAAAAAATGACATTGAAAAAAAACAACACCCTACAAATCAATCTCACTCATAGTGAGAAGTAATAATTCTAAATAAAATCTATTAAGTCTAGTGGTGTATTAAAGAGTGATGCACCATCAACAAATAGTTTATTAAACCAATTAAAAATGTTTTACCCCAGGAAATCTAATATGTAAAAGAATAAAAAATATGAGAATTTCTACAGATTTTCAAAAGCTAAAAGTGAATATTCATTAATAATTCTTGAAATCATAGATTCCAAAAGAAGGAATTTCCTTTAATTTGATATGGAAAAACCTAACTCAAACCAAGAAACAATGCTATTTGTGAAGATAAAATGAGAAGGACATTCTTATTAAAGTTAGGAATAAGGGAGAAGATTTACTAACACCACTGATATTTAATATTGTTCTGGAAATTCTGACAAATGAAATTGCTATAAAGAATGAGTGCACTTATGGAAAGGAACATAAGTAGTATCATTATATGCACATTACAGAAATGTCCATCAAGAACAAATAATCAAGTTCAAAATGTACATTAAACAAAATTGTACTTATAATAGAAATATACTTAGAATCTATAAAGCAAAAAAGAAGATATTCACAATAATAATAAAATATAAACTACCTAAAGGTAAATATGCAAAGTAATTTCAATCTATTTGAAGGAAAAAAAACCTATAAAATTTCACTGAGTGCTATAAAATAAATGAGGATAAATGGAATGGTATTAATATACCCATGTATTTGCTGATGTAATATTACAAAATTTCAATTTCCTTAAATTAACTTTTAAGTTTAATGTAATTACAAAAGAGTACAGATTATAATTCTCATACTTTACTTTGGAGGCAAGTTTTAAATTTGTCTGTAATAGCAAATGGATAAAAACCACAAGAAATTTTGAAAAACAGAAAGTAAAGGAGGCGAGCATTTGTGTTGTGCAATATTATAATATTTTCAGTTTACAATAACAAATGGCTTTATACCTATGTACAGATTGACAAACAGATCTCTGTAAGGAAATAAAGAGCCCAAAAAGTGTATTTTAAAAAGGTAGAAATTCAAATCAGTAGGGAAAGGAAATTTTTTTTTTTCATAAAAGGGTTCTCAGAGAGTTGATTAACAATTCGAAAAAAAATACTACAAAATAATGAATGTAAATGATATGGAATTTTTGGACTGGAACACAGATTCTTTGTCCGCCAGAATTGAAGAATGAATCCACAGACACAAGGTGGTATAGCAAAGGTGGAGATTTACTGAAGAACAAGTACAGACTCCCACATGGGGAAAGGGAAAGAGTCCCACAGAATGGACTCCCACTTGGGGAGGGGGAAAGGGTCCCACTGGGTTCCTTCCCCTATGGCTTATAAAGGCTGCAGATCCTGGTGCCTTGACATCCCCTCTGATTGGTCACTATTCCCTTACACTGGTTACTATAGTAACTCCTGTGCTCAAAGGTTGAACCTCACTTGTGATGTTCTCTCCCTCCCCCCTCCCCCCCATCCCATCCGGCTTCCCTGTTGTTTTCCTATTCCCTTTGGGCTTTCTCCCTCTCCTTCTGAATGAAGGGCTTCCTTCTCTTTATTTTGTGAATATAGACCTTTTGCTGTTCCCAGTTTCCTCAGTCTGTGGAATATACTTGTTGCAGCTTTCCAGCTCCCCTATTCTATGGAAATATACCTTCTGCTGCTCTGCAGCCGTGCTTCCCTCCATGGTCCCCTTAATTTCCTTCTAATATTTCCTAAACCTGTCCTATTTTGCCCCCAAAATTCATATTTCATAAATATGACATTACAAGACAGCTAGAGAAAGGTAAATATATAATTTTTGTCTATTATATTGGAAAAGGTTGATGGTATTGACTGTAAAAATTTAATAGCTTCTGTATGTAAAAAGATGGTCAAAATTACTTTTTTCAAAACTCCATGCAGGTCCGTATTAGCCTTACAAACCTGACAAAACTAGCTTAGTGAGTATAGCCCTTGTCCTGGGACATTTGTAGAAAGTTAGCAGCAGCACTTGTTTAAAACTGCAACTTCCTGGGACAGCAATAACAATTGGAAAAGATAATTTAAAAAATTAAAGCTGAAAAACTTAGCCTGGCTGAAGTGGCTCGGTGGTTGAATGACTGGTTTGATTCCAGTCAGGGCACATGCCAAGGCTGTGGACATGGGGTGTGTAGGAGGCACCCAATCAATGTTTCTTTCTCATTGAAGCTTCTCTCTCTCTATCCCTCTCTCTAAAATAAATAAAATCATATTTTTTAAAAAGCTGAATAACTTAAAAGTAAAAACTGGAGAATGAGAAGCTCCAGCATCTTCCTGGGAATCTAGATGGTCACATGCATGTGTGCTACTCAGGAAAGACCAGAGACAGTCCTAATCTTTCACCTCTGGCTGACCTTGTAGCTCTGCAGAAGCAGTACTAGTAAGTAAAGGCTAACAAGAGCTGTTAAGTGCCTGAGGGTTGACGATGTGCCTCAACAGGCACACAAAGCCTCTCCACAATAGCTGGTGGACTTACTACTTCCAGGCATTTGAGCAATCTTTCTCCAGTCACTAGTTGACCACTTAGCTAACCAAGCTGAGGATCCAGTGACCACACACAACAAGGAATACAGGCTTTACAGAATTTGTTCATAAAATTCACTAAACAGATAGCAACAAAAAAACTAGCAGTGACAATACACTGTGAGTGATGAAATCTGATTTTCAAAGTTGCCATATTGTATTATTTAAAATGTTCAGTTTCCACAAAAATTTATGAGAGCTAAATGTAAGAGCTAAAACTATTGTTAAAAAATATAGGCTCAAATGTAGGATTAAGCAATGATTTCTTTTATTTTTTTTGGGGGGGGGGTGGGGGGAGAACCAAATGCTTTAATAAGAAGCCCCACAAACATGGGAGCCATGGAGCAGGGGAGAAAGTGACCCAGGAAAAAGTCCGGTCTATGACGTTTCAGTCAGGTGGGGGCTGGGGGGTGGGCCCACAGCGAGGGCAGCTCCTCCTCTTGACCTCCAGGGGGCGCCACGCAGTCTTCCCAGCTCAGCAGGCATTTTGGGCAACAGGGTTCCGAAGACCACGGTGCTGCTGGATACAATAAAGATTTATTAAATTAAAAGAAAAGAAAACAAAGCAACTAGCAAGATAATATGAATAACATAAATCTGTTATAATAAAAATCATTTTTAAAATGATGTTTGCAGAGCATTGAAAGAAATGTTTGAACATGTGGGCACCAAACTGTTAACAGTGGTTGCTTCTAGAGAATGGAATTACCCCAGCTTTTCCCTTCCTGCTTTATAGATATCTACAGCATTTACAGTTTTATAACAGTACACATTGTTTTGGTAACTAATAAAACTTGACATAAAATTAAAAACAAAACAAAACACAAACCCTCCTGATGTGAGTCCCGAGCAGAGGCCGCCTCCGCGGTGCGCACCCTCCCTCGTCGGCTGGACCCAGTCCTCTCACCTGCACACGCAGCGGGTGTCCTGGCCCCGCTCCCCGGCTGCTTGGGTCCAGCCTCTGGCTCGTCTCCAGCACCACGCGCCCGGCCTTCCTGGAGCTCCGCACCTTCGAGCTGACTGTGGCCCTTGCCTTGACGTTTCTCAATTTTAAAAATTACATTGGATTGACTTTGTTCCTTTTAGAACGCCTCTTTCTGGTGGGTACCCCACAGCACATGAATTTGAGGAAGGCTCGGAGGGCCCTTCTAGCCAACCCCGGCCGGCCCTGGCTGTGGGCAGAGGGAGAGGCGGGGGTGCTGCCCTCAGGCTGCCCAGCTTGGCGGCAGCTTTCAGGGGCGGCTCCCTCTGGGGCTCCACCCCTGATGCTGCTGCTGCTGCTGCTGGGGAGGCGGCGGCTGTGGGTCCAGGGGGAGCCCCCAGGGCCAAGCTGCAGGTCTGGGCTGGGGGGAGCTGTCCCGAACTCGATAGACTCCAGCGGGGGAGGGGTGGTCATGGATTCCAGGCTGGGTGGGGGCCCGGGCACGTTGAACCACAGGTAGTGTGGGAGGATGGAAGACTCTTCAGTCCCCCCATCAGATGGCTGAGACCCCTCCTCAGCCCCCCCATCAGATGGCTGAGACCCCTCCTCAGCCCCCCCATCAGATGGCTGAGACCCCTCTTCAGCCCCCCCATCAGATGGCTGAGACCCCTCTTCAGCCCCCCCATCAGAGGGCTGAGACCCCTCTTCAGCCCCCCCATCAGAGGGCTGAGACCCCTCTTCAGTCCCCCCATCAGAGGGCTGAGACCCCTCTTCAGTCCCCCCATCAGAGGGCTGGGCCGCCTCGTAGCTTGAGGAAATGTCACTGCTGTCAGGGGAGCGGTAGGGCCTTACTTTGACCTTTCTCCCTGGCATCTTGGTCTCCATCTTCTTTAGGATCAGGTAGGTCCCCATGTCCCTGTCATATTTTCTCTCCCCTACAGACTGCTCTACCTGGTCTGGCTCGAAGCCGAGGCTCTGCATCAGTTCTAGGACCTGGGGGTCCAGGTCCCCCCCGGGCGGCTGGCTGTAGGGCCTCAGCTCCTCCTGGCCCCTGTTGAGCCAGGGGTGCCGCATGACCTCCTCCAGGGTCGGCCTCTGGCTGGGGTCGACGGTCAGGAGCCACCTGATGAATTGGCCGCCCTGCCTGGACATGCGGTGCGGGGCCTCGAACTGCCCGGCCAGGACCTGCGCCTTAATTTTCGCCAAGCTCTCCCCCTGGAACGGCACCGTCCCCGTCACGGTCTTGTACAGGGTCACCCCCAGGCTCCAGACATCCGCTTTCCGGCCATCGTACGGCTCCTGCCGCAGGACCTCCGGGGCCATGTAGTAGAAGGTGCCGCAGAAGGTGCTCAGTTTGGAGTCGTCGCTCACCCTCCGCCCGAAGCCGAAGTCGGCCAGCTTGACCGTGCCGTCCTCGTCCAGCAGGATGTTGTCCGGCTTCAGGTCCCTGTGGGCGTTGGGAGGAATGTGTGAGCACGTGGGCACCGCCCTGTGCACAGGGGCTGCTTCTAGAGAAGGGTCCCCCCGCTTTCCCTCCCCGCCTTAGAGCTCTGCAGCAGGTACAGTCTGACAGCAGCACAGGGTTTTGAGCCGATCAAACCTGTGGACGATGCCCCGCCGGTGGCAGTACTGCAGCGCCGACACCACCTGCCGGAACGCGGCGCGGGCCTGGCGCTCGCTCAGCGGGCCGTGGTTCTCCAGCCGCTGCCGCAGGTCCCCTTCCCTCAGGTGCTCCATCACCAAGAAGAGCGTGTCTGGGGTGGTAACCACCTCAAACAACGCTGTTATGTTTGGATGTTGTAAGCTTTTAAGACAATAGATCTCTCGAGCAAATCGAGAGAAGCCCTTCAGACTGATGGCTTTCACCACCACCTCCGTCCCAGACAGCACGTGCCAGGCCAAATACACCTTGGCACAGGCTCCCTGGCCAATCCTGGATTGGAGTACATAGTCTCCAATACAGAGACTATGGGTGTCAGAGGGGGCTGCAAAGTCATCACTCATTGTAACCAAAATAACAAACCAAAATAAATAACTAAAATAAAAAAGAAAAACAAAAAGAAAAATAACTCAAAAAATAAAACAAAATAAAAACAAAATTAAATTAAATAAAAGAAAATAACAAAAGAAAAAAAACAAATAAAAAAAAATAAAATAAAATAAGTAAAAGAAAATAACAAAAGAAAAAAATAAAATAAAATGAAAATGAAAAAAAAGAAAAATTAAATAAAAGAAAAATGAAAAAAAAAATAAGAAAACAAACAAAAATGAAAAAAAACGGCAAAACCTATCTAAGGAGTCCAAGTCCACAGGTCACCACAATCAGCTTCCTGGGCTATAACGGACAAAATCCTAGGCCCAGTCAGGGCCTTTTTATAGGAGTGGTTTGCAATTCCATCACAATGGCACCTTATGAGGTCAGAGCAAGAAATGGACCAATCCCGGCTGGGGAGTGGTTTGTGATTCCATCACAATGGCACCTTATGAGGTCAGAACAAGAAATGGACCAATCCTAGCTGGGGATAAACCATAGTGGTTTTCTCACTTTTTGGTCTCATGACCATTATACTCTGGAAAACACAAAAAGACACACACTTTTGTTTATTTGGGATATTATATTGGTATTTATTTTATTAGAAATAAAAATCTATAAGATGTGCGTGCACGCGCACACACACACACACACACAGAGAAAAGTCTGACTTATTCTCATGCTCCAGTTCTCAGTTCAAATATCACCTGCTTAGTTCTAAGATCAGATATCCCTGATCCATCCATCCCTACCTACCTCACTCAGGCCATCACGTTTGTCATCTTCATAGCACCGACCACAGTGGGGCTGATTCTTGTTTACTGTCTGTCTTTCCCATGAAGGAAGGGGCAGGACTGTAGTGTTCCCGGAGTCTAGCACAGTGAGTGGCAACAAAATAAGTGTTTAATAAATGTTTGTTCACTGGATTAACAGAAGAGTTTGTGGTAACAAAATATGACCAACTATTAATCAAAGTGATTCTAAAAAACAGTCATGTTCTGTCCTCACTCAGCTTTTGGGGCAGATAAGATAGGACCAAGGAGTGCTCAAGTCTGGGTTTCCAGGTCTGTGGTTGCTCAGTCAGACTGAGGAAAAGCCAGCTGGCAGGAGCCTCGCTGTAAAGATTCAAGAAGATGATTCGTCCTTCCACTGGTACTTGCTAAGGACGAAATAAATTTGGACCTGCAGTAAGGCTGCAAGGTATGTTTACATGTTGAATATCCATTCCCAGATTACACAAAAGACTTCTCTGGATGAAAGAATGTCTACAGAGGTACAAAGGGTGGGGTAATGTTGGGGCAAATTCCACCCTTTATGGAGGCAGAGAGGGAGCAGGCAGCCTTGAGGACACTTTGGGGGAGCCTCTGGCATATTCTATTTCAAACTAATCTTCTAAGAAAAATTCCTACTTTCAGTACATCGAGTGTTTTAATCACATGTATGTTATTCTAGTAATCATTTTCCTTTAACACTTCCTAAAGTCTCAGCTTTGTGTAAAGTGAATCTTTAGAGGGATTAGCCTGTGAGCTTCTCCCTCTAAAACACTTTCGTTTGTTCATTTTTACCTTCCTGCTGTGATACTCAGCTCCTAAACATGATAGTCTTTGCTGCTGAGCTGATTGGGACCCAAATGGGGGACATTTCATCAATTCTAGACAGATGTTTACAAGTTACAGTCAGATTACAAGCAATGATTTCTTAAATATGACACCAAAAGCACAAACAATAAGAGTAAAATATAGATAATTTGGACTTCATCAAAATTAAAAACTTTTGAGCTTAAAGGACACCTCAGTTTGTTGAGCATTGTCCTGTGCATCAAAAGGTTGCAAGTCAGGGCACATATCTGGATTGAGGGTTTGATTCCTGGTTGGTACATGTATGGAAGGCAACTGATCAATGTCTCTCTCTCTCTCTCTCTCTCTCTCTCTCTCTCTCTCTCTCTCTCTCTCCCTTTCTCTTGTTCTCTCTCTAAGTATGTCCTCAGGTGAGGATTAAAAAATAAAACAAACATTTGCCAAAATAAAATCCCCCTTAAAAAAAAGAAAGTGAAATGACATTCCACAAAATGAAGAGTGATTACTAATTTGTACAAAATTTCCTTTGGGGTTGATAAATTGTTCTGAAATGAGATGGTAATGATGGATGTACAACATGTGATTATATTAAAAACCACTGAATTAAAATATTTTAGGAAAAATTGTTGGAATAAATTTTATTTCATTATATAGGCATATTTTGGAGAAATTGTGAGTTCAGTTCCAGACCACTGCAGTAAAGCTAGTATTGCACTAGAGCAAGTTGTAATCTGTTTGCTGGTGGATGGTCTTGCCTTTAATTTATAAAACACGCAACACCTGAGAAGTTAAAAAAAAAGTGAAGTGCAATAAAACATTGTATCCCTATAGTTGTATCTCCCATTTTACCTAATCACCTGCTCAGTTTGTCTTTTTAATGTTTCTTCATTGTTATTATCTAAACAGGGGTCCTCAAACTACGTCCCGCTGGGTGTTTTTGCCGCCGCTGCCTGTCCTGCTTAGCAGCCGACTCGTCCCGGCCCACAGTGCCCATGTGTGGAATGTGCGCCGCACTCTCCGACTCCCCTCCTTCTCTCTGAGGGACAGTGAACTGGCCCCCTGTTTAAAAAGTTTGAGGACCCCTGAGTTAGACAATTCCTATTCGTGGAAGCATACAGTATTTGTCTTTTTGCGATTGACATTTCATTTAACGTGATGTCCTCCAGGCCCATGTATGCTGTAGCATGTGGCAGGATTACCTTATTTTTAAGTATGAATAAGACCCCACTGTACATAGAATGGGAGGTTTTGCTGCACCATTTTACTGGTGAATGGGTGCAAAGGGAATGGACTTGTGAAAATACACCGGGGTTGGTTAAGCTCCTGCCCCGGGAGAGAGACACTGCCTCTGGGCAGCTCACATACCTGAGTTGCGCCATTCATTTGTTCATTGATGCTGATGCATCAGGTAGGTACCAAGAACTACCACGTCCAGGGAACTGGATGTGTGAGGGAAGGCAAACGGAGTCCTCGCCTTCATGATGCTTCTCGCCTGGTAGGGAACAAACACACCAACAAGCCCCCCCCCCCCCGGCCCCCGCCCAATGCCACTGTGAGAGGAGTCCTGGGTGTGGAAGGATCGAAAGGGGCAGCAGTTCTCTGGACCTGGGGCTGGGGGACTAACCAGGCAATGAGAGGGAGGTGGGCATTGGAGTGGGAGCAATCCTACCTAATAAAAGGGTAATATGTAAATTACCATCACTCCGCTATGCCCACGATTGGGCCAGCGGGAGGCGCAGGGGGCAGGACTCGGGGTGGCCGGGGTGGCCGATTGGGCCGGCGGGACGCTGAGTTCACGTCGTCAGCGGTGGCACGAGCTCAGCATCTGCACCATGGCTGTGCTGCGGCACAGAAGGGGCCTCAGGGGCAGCGAGCCCATGTCCTGCTGCGGACCATCAAAAGCGAGGAGCGAAAGCAGGGGGGCTGGCTGGCTGTCTGCTCCAGCACCAGGCCTTTCGAAAGCCTCCGGCGCAGATAGACAGCCAGCTCCCCCGCGATCGAAAGTGGGGAGCTGTGTGTCCGCTCCAGCACCAGCGGACCCCCTGCCATCAAAAGTGGGGAGCAGGCTGCTAGCAGTGTCCGCGGAGTGTGCTAGGCTTTGCGGGGCAGTGGATATGACCTGGATGGCAGGTTAGGCCTAGGGGACCCTACACGTGCATGATTTAATCACGCACTGGGCCTCTAGTAGCAGGTATAAAAGTTCAGAGAACCTAGAGAACACACCTGGTGTGATGTCATAGGAAGCATCACCTACACACCATTCTTGCCAAAAAAATATTTGAATCTAATAAAACCTCTAGTCAGAGTTTCTTAACATCAGCAATATATATATATGATTTGTTGTTGTTGTTGTTGTTGTAGGGTGTTCAGCAGCATCCTTGGCCTCTGCCCACTAGATGTTAGTAGCACCCACCCAGTTGTGATGAGCAAAAATGCCCCCAGATATTGCCAAATGTCATTTCAAGAGCAAAATCGCCCCCAGTTAAAAAGCAAAAGTGTACCTTAAAATTTAGAAGTAGTGAGGGCTTCAGGAGTGGTTTGATCAGGGCTCTGACTCTCTGCATTTCTTTCATCACTTGCCTCTCCCTTTGTCAGTACCATCCCAAGTCTGGCTTTATTCAAGTTATCAAAGTGGCTACAGCAGCTCGGAACCTCACAACCACATACACTGACCAGAAAAACCAAGTTTCTTTTTCCCCAACCACTGAACAAAGGTCTGACATCACTCTAACTGGGCTAACTTAAATTCTGTCTCCTCTCCTATCCCAGTTTCTGTAATCAGGAGAAACTCTGCACAGACTGGCTTGAGTTAATATTATACATCTACCCCTGAATCAACTCATTCATTTATTTTAAAAATATTGAATGCCTACTATTATAGCCACCCATGTACACTTATAGTACATTTCTTCTGTTTAAGCTGATTTAAGGAGGGTGCTGTTATTTGAAATTAACAAAAAGGACTTAATTAAGACCCAGACCACGTATGGAGCATTTTAAGAAAGGGCTCAGATGATCCAGTTGGGCCGCGGCTCAAATCGGTCCTTAATTCAACCAGTCTATTAAATAACAAGATGCCTGGATTATAGTGATCAAAACAGCATCATTCGTGGTCTCCCACCATCCCTTTAAACCTTATGTGAAAATGCCACCATAGGCCAGAGACAACCCTAAGTCACTGTAAATCCCAAACACAGCCTCAACTCCAAAATAAGGAGGCCAGCTTAGCATTTGGGGTCTACTTTATTGAATAATATTTGGGATATTTTCAAAGTAAAAAAAAAAAAGTATTCTTTGTTTCTCTGAAATGCCAACTGGGCATCCTGCACTTCACAGGCAGCCCAACCACAGGGCTGCTTGAACATCCTCACAACATGGTGGTGGCTTCCCCAGAGCGAGCAAGCGATCCCAGAGAGGAGGAGGAGCCACCCCTTTCATGGCCTCGTCTTGGAGGTCCCACTCTTTTACTGCCACCAAATTCTCTATCCATTAGAAGCAAGTCACTAGGTCCAGGCCACACTCCAGCAAAGGGAAACTAAGCATCATCTCTTGAAGGGAGTATTGAATTTGGGAACATGTTTTAAACCATAATAATCCCATGTCTTCCTTCTTGCCCAACCTTGGCTCCATTTTGGATTAATGTAGAAAGATTTAAAAAGTAGTAATACCTAGATCCCATTCCCTGATGTTCTGCCAGAACGCGTCTGGGTGCAACGTGGGCATAAGGATTTTTTTTTTTAATTTTGTAAGTCTTTATTGTTGAAGTATTACATATGGCCCCTTCCTCCTCCCCGCATTGATCCTCTCCAGCCTGCCCCTGCCCTCTACCCTAGGCCTTCTATCACGCTATTGTCTGTGTCCATGGGTTATGCATATATGCATACAAGGTCTTTGGCTGTTATCCCCCCTCCACCCACCCTCCTCGGCCTTCCCTCTGAGATTCTGCTCTGTTGGACGCATAGAACAGAGTGCAGAGTACAGGACTTTTTAAATCTCAGGTGAATATAATGTGCCTGAGGATTGAGAACCAATGAGAAGGGTATATAAAACAAATGACCACTAGATGTCGCTGTCCCCAAAGGTTTGAAGAGAAACCAGCCTCTGTCCTTGACTACATTGCCACCTAGATAAACAGGCTTTCTTTTGTCAGATTTTGGACCCACAGACAAGCCCAACAATAGTTAGTCCTCAGTTTCTCCTTGGGGTGAATGAAACAAGTCGCACAAAACCGAAGCGTATTAGTTTGCCAGGGCTGCCACAGCAAAAACTACTACAGGCTGCGTGGCTGAAACAACAGACATTTATTTCCTCAACTCTGGAAGCTGCAAGTCCAAGATCAAGGTGTCAGCTGACTTCTTCTGAAGCCTCTCTCCTTGCCTTGTGGACGGAAGGCCACTGTGCCCTCACGTGGCTGTCCCTTTGTCTGTGTTGTCTGTGTTCTAATCTCTTCTTATAAGGACACAGTCATGTTGGATTAGGGCTCATTCTAAGACCTCTTTATCTTACTTATCTCTTTAAAGGCCCCATCTCCAAATACAGTCACATTTCTGAGTCCTGGGGGCTAGGGCTTCAACGTAGCCATTTTGAGGGGGCACAACAACACCAAGAAATCAAAACCAACCCAGTTGGTTGGTTACTTGCAAAAGAACTGTTTCCCAGCCATCCACAGCTCTACGGCTCTCTCAGGTGATAGCAAAGGAGAGTTGTTGTTTTCATCTCCTTTCAAAGGCCATGCCTGTTACTCGGTTTTAATGCAGAGTTTTCTAAGTAGTTTACACACACTTAATATTAAAATATTCATTCGGTTATTTAACCCTATTTCCTGAACTGGGACACCAGAGCTAAAAAAAAATAAAAAGGGGGGAGGGGGGGAAGCAACATCCTGAGAGAAAGAGACCAGAGTAATGTTGTTCGTGTGTGTGGTAGGAAATTACAGTTTCATTCTTATTTTTTTACGACACAAGCCACACACGTTCATTGAAAACAGATTGGAGAGTACAATACAAAAAATTGCTCAAAGTTATCAAAAACTCCACTACCGCCCTGGCCGGTGTTTCCCAGTGGTTGGAGCCGCGGCCCAAGCACCGAAGGGTCTCAGGTTTGATTCCCCGTGAAGGGCAAGTGCCTGGGTCGCAGGTTGATTCCAGCCCAGTCGGGCTCCTGCAGGAGACAACCAATCAATGTGTGTGTCTCTCTCTCTCACTCTCTCTCTCCCCTCCCCCCTCCCTTCCACTCTCTGAAAATCAATGGAAAAAATATCTCCAGGTGAAGATTAAAAATTTTAAAGAAAAAAAAAATTTTTAAATACTCCACTACCAAAGTAACGCTTAGAACATATCCATCAAGCCTGGCCCGTTGGCTCAGTTGGTTGGGTGCCATCCGTGCACAGAGAGGTTGGAGAAATCGCTGGTTTGATTCCCCCTCAGGGTTTCAGGCTCACTCGATCCCTATTAGGGAGGTAGCCGATTGATGTTTCTCTCTCCCTTCCTCTCTCTGAAATCAATAAAAACATTTAAATATGGTTCAAGACTTTTTCTCCCTAGATATGTGTGCATCCTCTAAAAAAAGGAACCATATTGTTTTGTGACCTGTTTGTTTGTTTTTCACATAAAATATCCTGAGTACGTTTCCATACCAATACAAACATGGTGAACACTTGAGAAAAGTGGATTTATAATTTTATTTTGTGTATAGATAAAAGTTACCCATGTACACAATCAAAATTTAAAACCTCAAGCTTCAAGTGCCTCAACCCCCAGGACGTTCACCTGTACTTCAGCTACCCACACCTGTGTCACCTCTGTTACCACTAACCATGGCCTCGTGCCCTTTGACCTCTCTTGCTTCATCTCTTCCCCCAGCCCTGTTCTCTGCCCCTCCATCTACTCTCAGCAAAAGACCTGCAATCCTGCCAGTTCAGCCAAGACTTCTTTCCCTGCCTTGGGATCCCATCCCCGCCCCTGGGGTGGTCCAGGCTACCAGTTCTCTCTCATCAGTATTCCATCTGTCTCACCTTTTTCTCTACATGGTCTTTCCCATCAGTATCTAAACTCAGCCAAGTCTCTCTCGTCCTTTAAAAAAAGATAATTCCATAGGTATGAATATTTGTTTTCTGGAAGATACATAAGAAATTGATCATAATTGTTACTTTTAGAGACAAGAACCAGTGGTATGAAATGAAAGGAACTCAGAATTTCACTCTTCATTGTATACATTTGCTGTAGGATTTTCGTTTTTTTACCACTTACATGTAATATTTTCATTAAAAATAGCAAATAAATAAGTAAATAAATGTTCTATCTCCCTGGACAATCCCTACTCATTCTTGAAAACACAGCTCAGAAGTTATATTATACTAGAGGCCTGGTGCACAAAATTTGTGCATGGGGGGGGGGTCCCGCAGCCCAGCCTGCACCCTCTTGCAATCTGGGACCCCTGAGGGGATGGATCGGGCCTAAACCGGCAGTCGGACATCCCTCTTGCAATCCAGGACCACTGGCTCCTAACCACTCGCCTGCCTGCCTGCCTGCCTCATCGCCCCTAACTACTCACCTGCCTGCCTCATTGCCCCTAACCACTCACCTGCTTGCCTCATCACCCCTAACCACTCTGCCTGCCTGCCTGATCACCCCCAACCGCATCTGCCTCAGCCTCCACAGCAGCTGCTTCGTCCGGAAGGACATCCAGAATGACGTCCGGCCGGAAGGTCGTTCAGCTGTCCGGTCTAATTAGCATATTACGCTTTTATTATTATAGATGGGAAGCCTTCCCTGACACCCCTCACAGAGCACCAGGCAGGATCCTAGGCCCCAGGGATACAAGGGAAGTAAAACACATTAGTTGCTGCCAAGACAGGGAGCCTAATAGTGGTGACAGCCGAGTAAACTTGCAGAGTGATCAGCGCAATAATCAGGGTGTCCGTGGGTGCTGGGCTTTGGGAGAATCATCTCACCTGCCTTGGGGGATTCCAAGGAGGGCCACCTGGAGTAAATGACCCCGAAGGTAAGACTAGGAAGACAGGCGAGGTTTAGCCAAGCAGCGAGGCGCGCCCTAGCAGGGACTTCTCCAGTTTCTCCCAGTCAGATACGTTCACTGTCTCCCTGCCGTGGAAATTAAGGGCCACGTGGTGCGAGCCCAGAGGCTGACCCTGCCAAAAGCTTGATGCATTTCACACACGGCAAGCTGCATTGGACATGGTCATCACTGCCCATTCTGTTCACACCCCTTTCTGGGGGAGTAACCCCTAACCCTGGTCCCTGTCCTCCACACCCCCGTGTCTAGTTGGAAGTAAGGAAGGCATGAAAGGCCAGTGTGTGGACTAGAGAGTGGCCTGGAGCCAGGCTGACAGGACACAGACCAGACGGCTGGTTAACCATCAGTAGAAAGAGCTGAACCAGAACCCCCAACCCCACCCCAGCCCTTCCTGAGCAGACACCTTTGCCAGGGTCTCTTTGGATGACCCAGCTCCTCTTTTCACCATGAGATGGAAAACACAGGGGGTGGGGGTAACAGGACGGGGAGGCGGGGGGGTGTGATACCCAAACCAATTAGTTCCTTGTAAACTGCTCTGGTGGAAAACTGTAGGCAAACAACCCATCAGCTAAACTTCAATATTAGCCGATATTAAAACAAAACAAAATAACAATATTCAGTTTAAAACCATACATATTTCACAGACCTTGTTTCCTGGGGCTGTTCATTAAAATAGTATTCCCCAACACATCGAGCAACTTCTTCCCGCATGTGTTCTCACCGCTCTCCACAAGGGGGAGCCGCAGGTCCTGTTTGGATGTACTTCTCCCTGCCCCACAAACCTCCTCATCCAAGCAGAGTGAGAGCGAAATATTATTACAGGCCTGGTGCCACTAAACTAGCAGGCAGTTACTGAATTTCTATAGAGCACTAGGATTTTTTGGCAACTTACTTAAAGTGAATAAGAGAGGGACACCTGTCCTTTAAAAATATGAAATCTGAGGAAAATGGGGGGAAAAAAGCTTTCTACTCATTGCAGTCCATGATACCATTGCATGTAGGTATATGTTTTTTGTTGTTGTTGTTTTTTGGTATATGTTTATTGAAACAGTTTTATTCTGAAGGGTATGATAAAATAATAATTAATTCTACTTGGCAATTATGAATTAACTAGAGGCCCAGTGCACAAATTCATGCACTGGTGGGGTCCAGCCAGCC
This sequence comes from Eptesicus fuscus, assembly GCF_027574615.1. NCBI lineage: Eukaryota > Metazoa > Chordata > Mammalia > Chiroptera > Vespertilionidae > Eptesicus > Eptesicus fuscus. The sequence goes on along the minus strand of NC_072488.1, from coordinate 38,514,671 downwards.
ACCCTGATGGGGGCTATTTGGAGGCAGGCCGGCTGGGGCAAGGGGACGCAGGCGTTCCAGTCATTCCACCGTTTGGTCGATTTGAATATTACTCTTTTATTATATAGGATTGGTATTTTAATAGGAAACTTACAACTTATTTTTAAAGTTATTTTTAAAATATTAGTGCATGGAAATTAGTGCTCAAGAGATGGTTGTTAATGCCACGCTGTGAGGCATTTTGCATACCAGATTAAGAAGACTGGAAGTCCTAAATATTTTTAATCCAAGGAAATGTATGGAGCACGAGGCGGTGTACGAGGTGATCTGGAAAAGCACCGCAGAGACTGGCCCGGTGGGCAGCTTTGAGTGATGGAGTGGCAGGGGGCAGACTTGGAAGACACAGGGGGAAGAGAGGAAACATACATGAGATTATGAAGGAAGAACTGACAAGGCCTGGCTCCTGATTGGAGAGGTGGAAATGGGAAGGGATTGGAAGCAAGCAAGGAGTCAGACTCAAAACTGGCTGTGGTTTGAGGCAGGAGTAGCAGGGGAATGACAATTCACTCTGAATTCAGCACCTCAGTCACTCCCCATTGTTCGGACATGGCAGCATCACGTGCATTTAACAAATAGTAGAACATGCTTGTGTGAAATAGTACATATTTGACAGCAACTCTGCAGCACCTTCCACCCTGGGCTCTTACCCACAGACTGTGAGGACTTTAAATGTGTGATGGTAAAGAGGCAGGATGCTGTGCGGTCATCTGGCAAAGGCATGGCCCTAGCATTCTTGTTCCAATGGAGTGGAAGTGGGGACATGCGCCCAGATGGGATGGGATGGGGCTGAGGCAGGTCCAAGTTCAGTTCCCATCTTCTGACTTCTCCATCTCCCTGGAGCCTAAATCCCTTTTGTGGAACAAACCTTTGTACCCATAGAGCTCTTGTGGCTCAAGGGAGGTTGGAATGATGGAATTGTGAGCGACCCAGATGATTTTTCTCCTTCTCCAAAGTTCCTTTGCCAAGACACCTTCACATAAGAACTCCCCCCACCCCCCAGCCCCGCCCCGACAGCAGGGCTTCCTGAGGCCGGATGTGGGGGCTTTTCAGCAGAAATCTGTAGTCAAGCATGAATAATCACTGTTGAGCAAGGGAATGAATTCCAGACCCTCGGTCTCATCTGAGTCCATCTCAGTTACTAAAACAAGCCTGCCCTTCGGAGTGGGAAGCTGCATGGATGAGAAAGCAGGAAGCCTCCGGAACAGCACCTTAGGGCGACTCATAGCACCAGAACCAAATCACAGCACAGAGCCCGCAGGGGGAGTGTGCCTCGCCCGCCCCCACTCCCAAAGGGATAGAGGCATTTAAAAAAAATTTTTTTTTTTTTTAGAACAAAGGCCACTATAGGCACCATCACTAATTCTGTCAGAGTCCAAGGGACGCAGCCCTCTCCAGGAGAGCTTTCTGTCGAGGAGAGGAGAGGCTAAGTGATCGTGTCTTTCTGCCTAATTGGGCTTACTCATCTGTTAGCCTCCCACTCAGCCAATCACTGTGTCTGGCACACAGATGAGGTTTGGTGATGATGACACATGAAATGCAAGAGGCAGCCTGCTGGAGGAAGAGAACGTGCGCATGCACACGTGGTCTCTCAAGAGAGGCCCCGCTGACATTTTGGACCAGGTAATTCTTCGCTGAGGCTGTCCTGTGTGTTGTAGGATCTTCAGCAGCATCTCTGACTCCACACAGGAGAATCCAATGGGACCTCCTCTCTCAGTGACAAACAAACGTGTCCCCAGCCATTGCCCAATGTTCCCAGGAGCCATGGCGCCCCCAATGGGAATCACTGGGGGAACCACTGGGGTATAGCCTTTATGTCATCACACTACCCCCATCCTTTTTCGGGGGCCCAGTGTTCTGGGGTTTCTCTACCCTGTTTCTATGGAAATGACGCTTCATGAAATCTGTCGCCTCAGAACCTTATTCTCTGTTTTTCAAAATGTTGATCAATAGACTATCATCAGTGGGTTCAAGTCAACTTGTTCATGGGAAGAGATGGCCGTGGTCCTCACAACAACACCTGACAAGAGCTTGAACCCCAGGTGGCTCCCACCTGGCAAAAACCCAGAGCTCAGCGGAATGGCCCACGTCACCTGGAAAGCTCACCTACTCCTCCCCGGGCCCCAACGCTACGACTGAAGATGCTGAGGATTGTAGGCTACACCCAGATCTGGTCCCGAAACCACATTCCCGGGTGTCCCCTGCCACACCTCTTGCTGCAAGGGCTCTCCTGGAGATCGCATGCAGGCTGTGCGATCCATCGCAAAGCCCAAAACTCTGATTGTCAAGCATTGCCACTGAGATCCATTGGATAAGCCAGTGAGTGCTTCAACCCTATTCTTCTTCTACAGGGATGGAGGGGAGGAGTGGAGAGAGAAACCAGTGGCCCCCGTTGTCTGCAGAAATGACATCAGGAAAGCCATGGGCAGGTTCCCAGCAAGCGTTGCCTGCCTTTCTCCTCTTGCCTGAGTCCCGTGTGACATGAAGGCATCCTCAGACCCTGTCCCAGTTACCGGCAGTGAGTCAGCTCAGCCCAGCGACTCTAATGCAATGCTTATTCACAAATTACAATTCAGTACAATAGGGCACAGCTTTAAATAAGAGTTGTGAGAAACCCACCCACCTGTGACACGCCGGCAGGCTGCTCCGCTCCCAACTTGGGGTGGACATTCTGTTAGTCACAGGGAAGCATCTGGGCCCAGCTCACTTCTCCCCACTTTTTGTCTCTCTAGACATTTTGCCAAACAGACACTGAGTCAGAATAAGTGGGTTTGGCGATCACAGTCTGTGTGCAGGCTGCCTCGAGAAGCATTTGGTGGACTTGGAGATAAATACCCGTCCGCGGCAAATCAAACACTCATTGTAAAAACCTGAACGTGATGTGCGCGAAGACAAGCCCGAGCTGCAAGCGCACAGCATCCTCTTTTTCTCCTTCAGCAGGAACACGAGGGACTGCCGTGCGCTGGCCGGGAAGGCCGAGTCATTCGGGGCAGAGGTGCCCTAAGAACGGGGAGCAGCGAGAGCCTGTCCAGGGGAGCGGCTATCTAACCTGCTTCTGAATAAACCCATTTCCATCGGGAGCCTTGTTCAGCCCAGGAGTAACCCCGGCCAGCCCCCATCCCGCTAACCCCAGCGTGTTAAAGCGAAACGGGCCCTAGCCAGTTCGGCTCGGTGGATAGAGCGTCGGCCTGCGGACCAAAGGGTCCCAGTTTCCATTCCAGTCAAGGACACATACCTTGGCTGCAGGCTCCTCCCCGGCCCTGGGCTGGTCAGGGCTCGTGCAGGAGGCAACCCATCGATGTGTTTCTCTCACACCGATGTTTCTCTCTGCCTTTCCCTCTCTCTTCCGCTCTCCCTAAAAATCAATGGAAAAAATACCCTTGGGTGAGGATTAACAACAACAACAAAACGAAATGAGAGTCGGACAGACTGAACGCACCCAAGTGCAGTTGACAGACACTCCCCTTCAGTCTCCAAGGAGAACGCGGGGCGGGGTGTCTGTCCTGGATGTCCCCACGGGAGACTGGAGGAAAGCCGCCCTGGCAGCACCTCCACTGACGAGCCTGACCTCAGGCCCGGGGCTGTTCCTCCTGGACAGGTAGGTCACCTTGCCCCCCTCCCACCTGCTGTCAGAGCTAGTGAGCCGCCCGAGCTACCCGCTTGGTTTAATGGGTGCTGGTGAGAGCCCCAGCTGAATAAGGCCGAGGCTTGCCTTCCATTTACATAAGGATCACTGGAGATCTCTCTCTTAGAAAGTTCCTGGATTCCAGGCTGCACCTCCCACCCCAGCAGCTGGTGCAAACATCTGCCACCCTGGATGCAGGCAGGCGCACACCCCCCAGCAGCATCCTTCGGAGCCTGCCACAGCCTCCCACAGGCAGTGCGGGCCTGCCTGCGTGTGGGGACTGGGAGCCCCTGGTAGGACCGGGCCTGTGACGAGGGCATCGGCATTAAGGCTCTCTGGTTTCTCCGCCTCGAGGTCCACAGCATCTGCGTTAGGACTGGCTTCTGCTCCCAGCACCCCTGCCCTGGAGATTGAAACAGGGCACCTTCAAATGCCCGCCGTCTGCAGGACTCCAGGCCCGTGGTTCTTCACAGTTTTAAGGCCCCAGACCCCTCGGAGAACCTGATAAAAACCAAGGCCTCTTTCCTCAGAAAAATGTGCTCTTACCCAACATTCACTATCCAGTCTCAGGGGTTCAAAGAGCTCCTGAACACCATCCCCGAACCGCTCAAAACCTCTTCCCTGGTCACTGAATTTCAAGGCAAGAGGGCATTCCCTGCACGTGACTAAGCCCCTCACACCTGCCCAACTCCGGGTACCTGCAAGTTAGCCATCTCGTGGGGTGGGGGCCGGGGCAGCAGTACTATCTAGCCTGGCCAAGGCTGAGCCTGCAACGCGGGAACTTCCCGGCTCCCTCCCCTCTGGGTCCCGCAATGGGCAGCACCTCTCAGCAGCTGCACGTTGTTGAGCGGCCCCAGCCGTGCTCCGAGGCGTGTCGTCCTCCAACCTTCACAACAACCCTGTAATCCAGGGGCCTGGTTCACATTTACCGATCTGGACCCTACGGTTCAGAAAGGCCACGTCCCCTTCCCAGCAAGCCCACCAGCGGCCAGGATTGACTGCTCACGCCCTCGGGGCCCATCTGCCTACTCCAGGCCCAGCCCGAGAGCAAACGCCTTTCTCTAAATGGGTCTGAAGGGACGGACATCCCGAAGGCCGTGGTGCAAGAGTTGCTAAAAATATTGGCTCACTCTGTTTGCTAACTGGGATGGCCTGCATTTTCAGCGGCCTCTGGCTTCCTGTGTGGAGAGGAAAAGGAGCGTGTCACTTTCAGGAGGCGCACTCTTTCTGAATGTGTAGTGAAACTACAGAAAACGCCCTGACACGGGGGGGGGGGGGGGGGGGGGGGGGGGGGGCGGTGAACGGCAACAGAAACTTAGGTCAATATGGAAACTGGAAACTGATCGCTAATACAATATCATCTTGACTGTACACCCATAAAACTAAAAACACTAGGAGCCTAACATCTGTTTTTTTGAAATCAGTTGGTAAAAAAATAATAATAAAATATCAGTTGGTGAGCAAGCCTGGTGATGTCACTGGAGGACCACCCATTCATGGAGTGACTCCTCTGTGCCTGGCACGGTGCTAAGCCCTGGAGAGACAGGTGAGTAAGGCAGGGTCCTGTCCACAACCAACTCCTCGGCGGGCAGGGGCAGAGCAGGCATGTGACTCACCGGAGTAACAAGGTGACAACTTGCTTTACCAGCGATAGGACCAAGGTGCCCAGCCCCAGAGAGCGGGAAGTGAGTAATGCTGGGAAAGGAGAGGCAGGGTCCTGGGGGCTCAGAGGGGCTGGGTCAGGGCATCGTGGGCTGAGGGCACGTGGTGAGCGGAGACCTGCTGGGAATGAGGGCCGGCTGCCCGGCAGGACGATGTGCAGGATGGGAGCCAGGAGAGGGAGGCGGTGGCCAGATTAGGAAGGCCTTTGTCATCGACGAGAAATCACTGAGAGATTCTTTTCACAGACAGAGGACTCAGTCGCGTTGCATTGTTAGGAGATCGCCGTAGCAGCGGCAGAAAGGTAGACTCTGCCTGGAGACGCGGGAAGCAGGAAATGGGAGAGAAAACAGCCTCATTCATTCAAGCCAGGGCTGAGGAGGGCTGCGTTTCGGTTCCGATGGCCCTCGCGGATGCACAGAAACCAGCGGCGTCTGACGACATGCTGGATGTTGACAGGCGAGGCAGAAAGCAGAAAAAGACATGCCTCTGAGGTTTCCGAGTTGAGCAATTGGTAGAGGGTGATTCTGTTCAGAGAGGAAGCCTGGGAGGAAGGACTGGTTCCGGTGGGTAGACAGAGAGGCGACGGGGTGCGTGCTGCACAGGCTGGTTTGGAGGCGGCCAAAGGAGCCGAGGCGGATGGTCTGCAGAGCAAAGCTTTAGAGAGGTGCGAGCATACAGCAGGAGCAAAAAGAGACGTGAAATGTAACCGGATATACCTTGAGGAATACTGATGCATGCATTTAAAGGGAATTTAAGGAAGAAGAGCTAGCAAAGGAAACTGAATATGAACAACTAAATGCTGTGGACAAGACACCTTCCAAGAAGGAGAGTCAAATATCAAAAGCCAAAGAGAGGACCCCTAGCTGGTTTGGTTCAGTGGCTAGAGCGTTGGCCTGCGGGCTGAAGGGCCCTGGGTTCAATGCCGGTCAAGGGCGCATGCCTGGGTTTACGGGCTACATCCCCAGGAGGGGGTGTGCAGGAGGCAGCCGATCCATGATTCATTCTCATCATTGATGTTTCTATCTCTCTCCCTCTCCCTTCCTCTCTGAAATCAATAAAAATATATTTTTTTAAAACAAGCCAAAGAGAGAAGTGTGGTAGGCAGTTAGACAGACAGGAGCAGAGCAAGGAGCATGGGCCAATACAGAAGGTCACCAGGGCGGAAAGCCCCAGGTCCTAGCAGCGGGGAAAACAAGCACCTCGCCCCCAGGGGAGCCTAACCTTTCATCCCTGTCATATCACTGGCCGTGCGGGTTAGGCCTCCTGACCTTTCCTGTCCCTGGTCATGCGGTTCGCATTCTCCCCTGACCTTTCCTCCCCTGGCATGTCGCTAGTCCTGCAGGTTAGACCCCTTTAGAGGGGGAAGGAACAAGGCGCCTGGAAAATAGCCCTAAGCATTAAGCCCCCAGGACAGTGAGGTTCTGATCTGCATCAAACACATCTAGACCTCAGTTGTGTTTCAGCTCCAGGACCAGAAAAGCAGCAAAACCAGACAAGCAACACCAAGGCTGACCTCAGGGCCAGCTGCACTGACTAATGACAGCCTGCCGGGGTGCTGGCCGGTCAGTGGAGATCATGATCCTGAGAGGTCACACCTGGAAAGCTGATGAATATTCTATTGAGAGCCTCCCCTAGGACCTCCCCTAAAATCCCCACACTTGAAAGCCCTTAGGACAGTGGTCGGCAAACTCCTTAGTCCACAGAGCCAAATATCAACCGTACAACGATTGAAATTTCTTTTTTTTTTAATACATTTTATTGATTTTTTTACAGAGAGGAAGAGAGAGGGATAGAGAGTTAGAAACATCGATGAGAGAGAAACATCGATGAGAGAGAAACATCGATCAGCTGCCTCTTGCACACCCCCTACTGGGGATGTGCCCGAAACCAAGGTACATGCCCTTGACCGGAATCGAACCTGGGACCCTTGAGTCCGAAGGCCGACGCTCTATCCACTGAGCCAAACCGGTCAGGGCTGAAATTTCTTTTGAGAGCCAAATTTTTTAAACTTCTTCTGACACCACTTCTTCAAAATAGACTCGCCCAGGCCGTGGTATTTTGTGGAAGAGCCACACTCAAGGGGCCAAAGAGCCGCATGTGGCTCTCGAGCCGCAGTTTGCCGACCTCGGCGTTAGGACAAAGGACCCGAGCAGGCCCACGCCTTTCACCTTCCCCCCTTCTTCCCCCAGGTGCATTACCTTCACCCTTCTCACTCCTAAGCTCCAAGGGCCCCTTCTTTTGCCTCTGTAACTTGTCTCCGGAGCTCATTTCTTCTACCTCTGTGACTTCCTAAATAAACTTTTTTTTTCAATAGTTTGAGTCTTGGCTCTGAATTCTTTCTTTGCTAGAACTCTAGTACCCAGGTTGCTGAACCCAGGTCCCATCGGGCCCTATGGGTCTCACACCTGGTGCAGCCCTCGCTGCCACCAACAGGAGGTCCTGGATCAGGCAGTTAGAAATTCCTGACCGACTTCTCAATTGCAGCGGAATCTCGTGGGATTGGGAGTGGAGACAGAAAGCTTATGCTACGCTTTAAAGAATGTTGGCCAAGGACGGGAGGAGGAGAGGCCACCCATCCTCACGATAAAGATAAAGCTTTTGCTTTTCTGTAGTGTGGGATCTAGTACCTGCCAAGTCACGTGACCCCGCCAGACCCACCACTTCACTCGGGCGCCTGAGGGAGGCAGGAGGACAGGGGTGTACACACAGAGGTCAACCTCCAGAAGTGGCTGAAGTCGATGCCGATGGCTGGCTTTGCCAAGCACCAGTAGTTAAGGACTTAAATGGTCCTGAAACGTGGGGTGAAGACAACTGCTCGGCGTTCCAGTGAGATGTTGTTGAGACTTAAAATGGCCAATAAGAAGAAGAGACCTGTCTGGTGAGAAGACACAAAACCAAAAGTGAAAGTGGCAAAGGTACTGTTGTGGTTCCTTTCGATAATACCTAGTTTAAGGTTCTGGAAAGCAGGCAACCTCCGACACTACTGCTGAGGACTTAAATTGGCACAACCTGACCCACAAGTCACCGAAAAACAAAAGCTCGTGAGATATTGTGATTTGAGTGAAAAGTATACATGGTTTTCACTGGTTCTGGCACAGAGCTCCTAAAACCCTTGGAATTTCCTAAATGAAGAGACTGGAAAAGGTGTCTTTTGTTATGTTAATGAAGCCACTTCTGGAAAGCCCCTAGGTCACCTAAGGATAGGAGCTGGTTGCCAGGGCGATAAGCCTTGTGATTGGAAGGCAGAACTTTCAGTCCCGCCCTCCAGGATGGGGGAGGGAGGCTGGGGGGGAAGGTTGAATTCAATCACCGAGGGCCACAGATTTAACCAATTGTGACTCTGTAAGGAAGCCTCCGTAGAAACCGAAGGGTGGGGTTCGGAGAGCTTCCTGGCTGGTGAACGTGTGGAGGTGCTGGAAGCACTTGGAAGCTCCTTCAGCTTCTCTGTGCCTCTCTTCCAACTGGCTGTTCCTGAGTTCCCTCTTTTTATGATAAACTGGTAATCCAGTAAGTACAGTGTTTCTCTGAGATCTGTGAGCCACTGTAGCAGATTAACCCCGGGAGAGGGTTGTGGGGACCCCTGATGTACAGCCAGTCTGCCAGAAGCACAGGGAACAACCTGGACGTGTGACTGGCATCTGAAGTGGGGGGCAGTCTGGTGGGCCTGAGCCCTTAACCTGTGGGATAGGACGCTATCTCTAGGTAGACAGTGTCAGAATTGAGTTGAAATGCAGGACACCCAGCTGGTATCTGAGAACTGCCTAATGGAGGTAGGGGGGTGGGGCGGGGAACTCACACACTGGAATAGAATTGGAATCAGAATCATAGGGCTCATTTAGTCCGGCAATTCTGCTTACACAAACGTAGCCTATAAAAGTCATCATGGATATCTGCAAAGATTTGTTTACAAGAATGTTCTCATAGCTTTCTTTAAAAGAGTAATAAACTGAAAACAATGTAAATGTCCAATAATAGGGAATTGGTAAACATATCATATATCTCCATAGAATACAATACCATGCAGCAATTTAAAATGTTGGGTAGATGACTATTTAAGAATGCAGAAAAGTGTTTATAATACATTATTAAATTTAAAAGAATAATTCCCAAAAGATAATGAGTATATTAAATGTGTATGTATGTGTGTGGGTGTGTATATACATACTCACACATGTACTTATGCTAGTATATACTCAAAAGACTGGAAGATTGTACACCAAAATAGTAACCCATTCAAATGAAAGAATGGAGAATTGCACCAAAATAGGAACAGTAAAAAATTTCTGGGTAGTATAATGATGGTAGTTTAAATTTACCTTTTGTTTTCTAAAATATTTATGTATAGCTTTTGTAATTAAAAATTACTTTGAACACAATGAAAATAGTTTAATATAACAAAAGTGCTTAATAAACAAAAGTCTGATTAAATATAAAAGTAATAAAATCTGATCCTTAAAAAATAAGGAAAATTTAAGTGTTCTATGCCTCTAATACTTTGAAATCAAATTTCCAATAGGAAATCATGAATAATTTTGTTATATTGCTGTAGACTTTTTCTATCTAAATATATGTACACTTTTCAAAGTAATTGAAAACTTGTTTTTTATTTTAGCTAAAGTGGAAGGTCAGGTCAGAGGTCTGCAAACTTTTTCTATAAAGCTCAATAGTAAATATTCCGGCTTTGTGGTCAGTCTCTATTGGAGATTAGTCAATGCTGCCATTATAGTGTAAAAGCAGCCATAAAATAATAGGTAAACAAATGAGTCTGGCTGTTTTCCAATAAAACTTTATTTACAAAAACAAGCAGTGGGCCAGACTTGGCTCATGGGCCATAGTTTTCAGACCCCTGGAGTTAAGTGAACAAATAAACAAACAAACAAAATGCCAACTGTCTGAGCATGCTGGCCAAAGAAGACAGCTTATTTGGTTCCTGTTTCATGTTTACATCAGCTGCAGTTCCAATGGCCATGTTTCTGGGTTGCCACATAGTACTTCTTCCTGTTCAACATCAGTAATAATGATGCTCTTTTACATCCTGATTTATCTACCTTCAACCTGGGGTCCACATAGCAAGGGCCACCCCACCAGGCTATGTGGATGTGGGTCCCACACCAACCTCCTGGGATCAGCCACTCCGGCACCACTCACTGAGCACTCACTGTGGGCAAGGCACTGGGTTGCTATTGCAGCCTCATATCATTGTGCTCAGGGCCCGTGTCTTGTACACTTTTGTATTTCCAATGTCTGGCCCAGTGCCCAGCACATATGGCTCTCAAAAGTAGAGTTGAATAAATGAATGAATGAACTATAAGCAAAGAAAGGATCCTCAGGCACTGTGGCCTGGTAATGAAAAAAGTGTAGGCACATAGTAGGTGTTTCATAGACACGAGTCTCCTTAGTATCTATATATAACAAACTAGTGCTTTAGAAATGTGTTCCTCAAAGTCCTATATGAATTGGAATCACTTGGGCTTCATATTAAAATTAAGGTTTTGATTCAAGAGGTCTGGGTTGAGGCCCGAGATTCTGCCTGTCTAGCCTTTTCAGGGGATGCTGATTCTGAGGTAACAACCGAGCACTACTTGCCTCCCCAAAGCCTCAGTCACCTGCCCACTACTCCTTGAGAAGCTGAGTGTTGCTGGGTCAGAGAAGAAGCCCCTGTCAAGATGGGCCTCACAGGGAACCCCACCTGTACAGTCCTTCGTGGCCCAGAATTAGGCCCTGTTTTACAGATCTAGCAATTCCGTTTGTCAGTCCTTCTGGCATAACGAGACTATCCTGACCACAAAGCATGCTGGAGGCTTCTCCTGAAAAAGAAAAGGCAGACTGAAGGAACTGACCAGGACAGGTCAGACTGCTCTTTCCTCCTCTTCCGCTCCAGAGAGAGTCCAGCATTTCAAGTGGCCACATCTCAAGGAGCAGAGCAAACTCCGGAAGTCGGAGCCCAGTGTTGCTACCCCAGAGTTCAATTCCAGAGGAGGAAGGGCACCCAGGCCTCCTGATTTAGGGAGCCAGAGCTCTCTGGGGTAGGTGGATGCTTAAGTCAGAGTCTAGGGAGGCCAGTGAAGTTGCTGAGAGAGATGTCAGGGACAGGTACTAGAGAACAGGGAAACAGAGGCAATCCAAAAAGCAGGGCCCTGGGTCCTGGGCCCTGGGCTAGTCAGCAGACTGGCCACACATGGGGGGCTGTCCCTGAGGAGGACAGGCACCCTCGGCCCTTGGGGCACGCAGCACAGACGCAGAGACAGTCTCCGGATCCACACACTAGTGGATCCACACACTAGACAGTTTCCGAATCCACACACTCCAGTGTGGCCTCCATCCAGCCTGCTGTAGGTGATTATTGCTGACAGCTGTGACTGGCAGAAACGATCACAGAAGCCATTAGGTAATGCCGAGTGGAATCCTGTAAGCCAGTGGTCGGCAAGCTCATTAGTCAACAGAGCCAAATATCAACAGTACATCGATTGAAATTTCTTTTAAGAGCCAAATTTTTTCAACTTAAACTTCTTCTAACGCCACTTCTTCAAAATAGACTCGCCCAGGCCGTGGTATTTTGTGGAAGAGCCACACTCAAGGGGACAAAGAGCCACATGTGGCTCGTGAGCCGCAGTTTGCCAACCACGGCTGTAAGCCAAGCATGTTAAACTCATGGCCTGTGGGCCGCATGCCTCACTTATTTGGCCCATGTTAGCCTTTGAGTTTGACATGCTTGCAAGCCATCTCAACTAGTTTATCGTAAGAAATATCACTGCCCACCGTGACAGGCAAGCCTTCAGCACATCCTCTTCCTGGTGGAGGAAGCTGAACTAGTATCCGGAGGAGGCCGGATGGACCAGGTCCTTGGGGTCTGCATAGTTCCAGTCAAGCTTGTCCCTAGCTCTGCCAAGCCCCCGGAACTCACACCTCAGCCAGGACGGAGCCCCTGGGTCTTGGTTGGCCATGTAGGAAATTCAAACCATTGTCTCTTTCCTAGACTTAAATACGACCACACGCCCTCTGTTTTCATTGCCATTAACACCCCAATTCTTCCTTGTTTCCCTGTTTTCATAGCGTGTTGTGCGTTCCCAATGTCTCAGAATATTTTTCTTTAGTTACATTTTTGAGCTGGATGACTCCTAATTAAGTTCTCTTCATTTCACCAACAAACTGCCCAGGAAGGTTCAAATAAGCTGTCCCCTTCTCAGATATAATGTGTGGGCTCTTTTTAACATTGCTTAGTCAATAACTATTAAGCACTTATTTTACTGCTCAAATGACCCTAGGCACAGCAGATGCAAATATAAATAAAATATTCGGTTCATAAGGGGCTCTTGGCCCTGGGAGGAAGACAATAATGTAAACAAGTATAGATGGTGCAGAGACCACAGGGGCAGTAATGGGGTCTTGTCCAAAGCACTGTGGAGTTCACAGTGGGGCAAAGGATGCCACCCAGAACTCGGCAAGGGAGTGAGCCACTGGAGATGCAGCCACTTGGGGGCTGAAGCTGGGCAGGTACTGAGTGCACCCATTCTAAGGCCACATGCTTTCCCATTTTCACATCTCCACATCAGTGCGTGTCGTACCGTTGCCGGTGGCCAGGTAGGTGGGTAATTATGTCATAGTTGTCGTTGCCTGGCATCATCAGGCACAATCAGGAGTGCACTGGCATCAAAACTTGCAGAATAGGTGTGACCAGCTTGGGAGAAAATTTCAGAGGCCATAGTGGTGCACTCTTAAGAAATGCAGTTATCCCCAAAGCACCAGATGGCAGAGAGGGCAATGCTGTGTGGAAACCAGAATTAAAAAGTGATCAGGGATAAAATGTTCAGCAATTAGATAGTGGTGATGGTTGCATAACCTTGTAGTAAAAACTGAAAACCCCAGAATTGTACCCTCGGAAAGGGGTGAATCTTATGCTGTGTGATTATAGCTCAATTTTTTTTTTTTTAGGTGGGAAAATGTTTGGGAAGATTAGGAACATTCTAGAGATAGATGGTGGTGATGGTAAGTACGATATGAATGTGCTTAATGTCACTGAATTGTATTATAAGTGATTAAAATGGTAGATTTTATATGAGATATGTTTTTTTAATATATTCTTATTTATTTCAGAAAGGAAAGGAGAGGGAGAGATAGAAACATCAGTGATGAAAGAGAATCATTGATCGGCTGCCTCCTGCATGCCCCACACTGGGGATTGAGCCTGCAACCCAGGCATGTGCCCCGACCGGGAATGGAACTGTGACCTCCTGGTTCATAGGTCGACGCTCAACCACTGAGCCATGCCGGCTGGGCCCCAGTTAACTCTTTGAATCCTCATGTACACTCTAAATAGTTCAGGTAGAAGGACAATGTGAGCTCCTCATTTTTGTCCTTCAAACTCAGTCCTCTGGGCTTTTTGGAAATCTGTATTTAGGTTGCAATTGGGTCAAACGTTTTCATGATCACTTGTCGCCTTTTTGCCATTCAGCCCTGATGATACTTTTCTGATCAAAGTTTCATCACTTCAAGATGAGCACCATCTTTCTTCAGGGCTGAGAACAGCGCCCAAACTCGCATGTGCTGATATCAGGAGATGGATTGGAGGAGAGTAAAGGGCTGGGTGCATGCTGACACGCCTACTCCATCCTGCCAGAAACTAAGCTCCTCTCACCTCCCAACCAAGCCATGCTGAGTTGGAAGCACCCAGACGGTTGGGACGGAATGCACACTAATGAAGAGTTGGGGTTTTGGAGTCTAAGAGAGCTAAGTCTCTGCTGACATTTTTTTCAGCTGTGTGCCATTGGGCCGCTGACTTAAGCTCTCTGAGCCTCAATTTGTCTGTAAAATGAGGGTAGGAATAATGCCCACTTTACAAGGGTTCTCGTGAAAATTAAATAATGCATGAACTAGTAAACTGCCCAGCGGAGTGCATGACACATGATAAGCACAACATAAGATTATAACATCGCTGTGGGTGGGTCGAAATTGGGGAGTTTGACACGCTTCTCTATCGCCCCAGCAGCAAGTGCAGCCAGAACAGTATGGATGAAGCAGCGTTTTTCAAGTGTTTGGGCACCATCTTCATAGGAAATAGTTGTATGTTGCAACCCAGAACACATAAACAGACACATGGCTTAAACAAAACGAGTTTTACCTAACAATACTTACCTTTACACTCTGAGACCTGGTCCTTCATTCATCTGTTTTGTTTCCTTTTGAAATTTTTCATACCTACAGAAAAAAATTGAAAGAATGACATGAAAACACTCCTCAGCGAGAGCAGGTTTGTCACCCTCAGCGATACTGACACTTGGGGCTGGGTGCTTCTCCGTTGCGGGTGCTGTCCTGTGCATCGTATGATATGTCGCAGCATCCCTGGCCTCCCAGGTGGCATTAGCACCCCACACATACACCGAGTTATGACAACCTGTGGTATCTCCAGACATTGCCCAATGTCCCCTGAGAGGCAATGTCGCTCCCACTGAGGCCCGCTGACCTAGACCCACCAGCGGATAACGTTTTGCCATATCACTTTCCTTTTCTCTCAAGACACACTCCTGCACACACACACACGGACACCATTTTGGGTTGAACTATTTGAAAGTACATGACAGACATCGTAGCACTTCACACCTCAACAGTTCAGCAGGCACCTCCTAAGAATAAAGACGTTCTCTTATACAGCCACAACTCCGTGCTGCGCCTAAACGATTAATGTCCCTTCAGTGTATCCTCTCTCCTTCCTCCATGTTGTCTGTCATCCACTAAGTTGATTTCATGCTCCACGTACGGGTCATGACCTAGAGTTTGAAGGCTGGAGAAGGAGGGTGACAGAAGTGGACGTAACTGTGTCCGATAGATCTTTAAACTCCAGAGCAAGTCCGTCCTGGCCCGTGGGAAAGGTGGACATAAAGCCCCGAAGCCCAGGGCATCTTTACAGGAGGTGTGGGCGGAAGCTGCTGCTTTTCCCTTCCCGGCTGCTTCCACCTCCCGGAGCACAACCCCCAAGGCAGCCCCGGGAGCAGCCATCCAGCCAGCCCCACCCTGCAGGGACCAGCCGCGCGCCCAGGCGCCTGCGGTGTGCCCTGGCTTGTCTGCCCAGGGCTGGCGGGGCCTGCCAAGTTGGGTGCGCAGCGGCCCGACCACATCACAGGCCAGGGCTCGGGCTCAGGCTCAGGCAGGCCGCCCACCCCTTCCCTGTTTGCTAAGCTCCTTTCCTTAACCTGCCCTGGCTCCAGGAAAGTGGTTACAAGTAGATGCAGAAACTGCCAACAGGCAAAGGCTGAGACACATGAAAGTGTGTGAGTCACTGGCCCTCTTTGATTCTCCTGACCTTATAAACCTGGCCTTTGAATCTAGCACCGGGATCCAAAGAGCAGCGAAACTTGAAAACGAAGACTACCCAACACGGAGGGAGACGTGGCCCCTGGAGCCCCCTGGGAAGTCCCCGAGGAGGTCTGGAGAGCTCCTCCCAGGGCCCGGGGAACACCCTCCATCATCCTGGCAAGGAGGCCCCCTCTGTGCTGGCTCTTGGTTTTGTTTCTTACACACGAAGGAAACCTGTGCAGGCCTGACTTCCTTGACAGTCAAGGCTTTCCCCAGCTTCAAACTGAGAAGTAGGGGAGTTAGATCCGCTCTGGTATTGGAAGAGAAAGAAGAACTGACTGAAAAGCCAATGAAAAACCTTCAGTGGAACCGACTGTTAAGTCTAGGAGGCAGTTGTTATGGCAACAGCCCATCACCCCTAACAAGACCCCAGAATACATGCTATGCATCTCCAAGCCAGGAGTGTTGGAGAGACAGGGGGCAAGATACAGACGGGGAAGTTCCGTGGTGAGCCACAAAAAGAAATGAATTGTCCCAGAACCGAAGCAAGGCCATTTCCCTGGCTTCTCCTGCGCTGCCCCAATGAATCGGAGCAAAGGGGGAGAAGGCCCTTCCAAAGCAGGCAACAGAGCGAGAATGGTGACCAGCAGCAGCTACGGGCCACAGGGCCCACATGCTCTCTGCCTGCAAACTGCTTTCCCCTGCTGTTAGGCCCGGAGTGCCTCCAAGGCTGCTTCACAATCCTAAACCATCTCATTTGTTTTCTGTGTATCTCCCCCCCTGGTTACAGGGACATGAGGCCTTGTCCATTTTGCTATCCTCAATGAGAACGTAATAAGCAGCTCTCAACAGATATTTGAACAATGAGTTAGTGAGTGAGTGAGTGAGTGAGTGAGTGAGTGAGTGAGTGAATGAACACAGTCTCCATCAGGTCAAGTGTGCTCCCCCACTTAACAGAAAAAAGCAAAGCACAGAGATGTCAGCTTCACCCAGCTAATCAGTGGAAAGCCTGGGCCTCAAAACCAGAACTCGGGACTCCAGTTCCCACGCTGCCTGAAACCAAGAGACATGCCAAGCAACTCTATCGCTTACTTCTCTCATTTCCTTGGTCCTACAGTTTGGCAGGATTCGTAGGACAAGGGAGGAAGGCTTTGCTTTCATCCGCTTGCGTCTAAAATCCACAGGACACATTTCCAAACTGTGAGGAACTTCCTTTGCACCGTTCTCTTAAAGGCACTCCACAGTGAGCCCAGGGCCTGCCTTCGGATGACTGGGTTTTGTCTTCAGCATCCCACGAAACCCTTTCCCCACCCACAAGATGAACACTTAGCACCCTGTGATTGCTGAAGAGGCCCAACCAGAGTCAACTCCCAGGTTGGTAACAATTTTCTATGTTCTGGATAACGGAGCTGGTTAGATAGATAAATGCCTAATTTTAAGAGGCCCAGAGGGATAAAATGACTCAAATTAGATCACAAACAAGTTGGCCAGAGTGAATAACCTGGATGTATAGTTAAAGGGAAAGCAAAAAGGAAGGAAGGAAGGAAGGAAGGAAGGAAGGAAGGAAGGAAGGAAGGAAGGAAGGAAGGAGGAAGGTTGGCAAAGACAAGGAAAAAATACCTTGTGATGTTTCAAGCATTTCAGATTAGTACGTGAGAAAAGAAACATTTAGGGACATAGGGATCTTCCCAGGATCTCTCCCGCTACCAGCACAAGTGATCATTCCTCTACCTCCCCACATCCAGCTATGACTTCTTATTAATTGATCCATTCCATCTCTTTTAAAAGCGCTGAGGATTGTGCTGGTTTATCATCTCAGAACCCGAGTCTCTGATATCACAAGGATATTGTACAAGAACAAGCTAAGAACAGAACTAAATTGTGTGACTTCCCGCCAAATCCCTAAAATTTGGCGCACACACACACACACACACACACACACACACACACACACACACAAACACACGCGCGGCTCTCAGGCACTGTCACCAGCACTTCCCGCAGCCCAGCTAGAGAGTTAGCGGCAAATGGGAGTCCCCGAGAAATTACACTCTGAGGCATCCATCTGTCTGCAGCTGAGCCTTGTGCTGCTCTGGGGCACCCCACCAGACAGAGAGAAGGAGAAGGGCACTCACTCTCTGTTGATGTCGTCTGGCCCAGGCCCTGGCTGGTGTTCTCCAAATGGTATTTTAATCTTCCCAACAACTCCGCAAAAATCCCCTTTTAACAGATGAGGAAATTAAATCCCAGAAAGGCAAGTACTTTATTGAGAACACAGCTAAAAATCTGACTCTGAAACGTTTGCTCTTTTCATTAAACCAAACTCCCAACTCATCCTTCTAATTTATTTCAAGCTGAAAATACACAGATTTCTATTCTCAAAAGTATGTTTACTTTCCCCCAAAAAAATGGAAACTTTAAAAAAAAATTAACCACAAATAATATTAAAATTGCAAATTAGGGTGAAAAGTCAAGGGCACATGCTAAGATTTTTCTCTCAATGTAAAGCACACCCATGTAGACGGGAGACTGAGTACTTCAGCATATCCTCACAAAGAGCTGGAATGTCTTCTTTACCAAATCTGGCAGTCTCCCGCTGTCGGCAGTGAGAGAGCAGGCCAGTGTCGAGTTAGACCCTTCAGGGCTTATAACTGTAGCCTCCCCACACTGGTCAGTGACTCCATAGCAGAAAGAATACATGCTTTGCAAAGGTTGACCTTTCTCGTTACAAAGTAGACAGGATTCAAGATTTTCCTGTGTCTGAAAGCATTCTTCCACTCGGTATACTGTTCTGAGCGAAAGGAGAAAAAGGTGCAGGGTAAGGGCCAGTGTGCTAGAGTTGAGTATATCTCATGGAACGTGCATGGGGGGACTCGTCCATCAAATGTCTCACTCATTCAAAATAAAAAGTTATCAGCCATTGGTTCAGTATGGAGATTCCTCAAAAAAATTAAAAATAAAACTACCATATGACCCAGCAATCCAACTTCTGGGTATTTAGCCCAAGAAATAGAAAACACTGGTTTGAAAAGATGTATGTACTCCTATGTTCATTGCAGAATTATTTACAATAGCCAGATATGGAGCAACTAGGTGTCCATTAATAGATGAAAGCATACAGATTATGTGATACATATATACAATGGAATATTACTCAGCCATAAAAAAAAGAATAAAATCATTCTATTTGTAACAACATGGACGGACCTAGAGGGTATTATGCTAAGTGAAATAAGTCAAACAGAAAAAGACAAATACCATATGATTTCACTTGTACATATGTGGAATCGGAAAAAAAATATATGAATGAACAAGCAAAAAAACAAACAAAAACAAAAAAACAACCTCATAGATAAAGAAAAACTGAAGGTGACCAGATGGGAAAGGACTGGGAGATGGGCAAAAAACGTGAAAGGAATTAAGAAGTACAAACTGCCAGTCATAAAAATGTCACAGAGATGTCAAGTACAGCATAGAAAATATAGTCATAATCTATATAATAAAAGCCTAAGCGACCATTACGGTGGTACGAGCAGAACGACCGGCCGCTATGATGCGCACTGACCACCAGGGGGCAGAGCTCAATGCAGGAGCTGCCTCCTGATGGTCAGTGCGCTCCCACAGGGGGAGCTCTGCTCAGCCAGAAGCCAGACTCATGGCTGGAGAGTGCAGCGGCGGTGGCAGGAGCCTCTCCTGCCTCCGCAGTAGTACTAAGGAGCAGCAAGCCGAGAGATAAGGAGCAGCAAGCAGGCAGTGGTAAGGAGCGAGGGGTCCTGGAGTGCGAGAGGGCATAGGCCGGGCTGAGGGACCCTCCCCCCCACAGTGCACAAATTTCATGCACCGGGCCTCTAGTATTGTAATAATTATGTGTAATGCCAAGTAGGTACTAGACTTATTGTGGTGATCACTTCATAAGGTGTATAAATATCTGATCCATTGATTTCCTTTTAAAGTCAGGCTGATCCACAGACCTTTAGTAACAACAATTATAGCTTAGTTTATAAAATTACATTAGAAATATGCTGAGTTACTGAGAGTAAAGATGTCACATGGGCTCA